>NC_086331.1:59750463-60410009 GCF_032445375.1 Bacillus rossius redtenbacheri | reverse complement strand
AGTAATCATTTATTACCGAGATGCCCCCGACATCTTGACATTCGGCCGCCATCTTGAAATCATGTAATAATGTAGCTATAAAAGCGGGAAAAAATCCAAAATTCATCAAAAAAATCACTCATTAATTTACATATTGATTCAATCGATTCATGTCCTTGGTTCGATACTCGATCGATGCAATAATGCTTAATTTAATGTAAAAAATATTAATTTAATAAACCATGTTCAACGTTCTTAAAGAGACTTTAAATCCTCTACTACATTCATCCTATCAAACATCAAGACCAACATATTGGTAATTCATAATTTTAATGCTAGAGATTCGGGAAAAAGTACAAAATTCATTAAATAAATTCGTAATCTATATACTGGTTGATTAGATCGACTAAGGTCCTTGGTTCGATCCCTGGTCGATACAAAACAATTTTAATTTTAAAAAAAAGTACCAGAAAAGTGAAAGGTTCGAGAAATAAAACACCACAAAGTCTTTTACAAACATAATATTTATTACACAATTTCTATCCTTCAGAATCACTTGCGAAAGCCAGCAATCTTATAAACATTTAGCCCTGCATAGACGTGCAACGACTACTTCTTAGCTCCAACAGCTCCAAATGCTCCAACAGCTCCAACAGCTTCAAATTCTCCAAACGGCCTCCAAATGCTTGACAGCTCCAAATGGCTCCAAATGCTTCAAACGGCCTCCAAATGCTTGACAGCTCCAAATGACTCCAACAGCTCCAAATGCTCCAAATAGCTCCAACAGCTCCAAATGCTCCAAATGGCCTCCAAATGCTTGACAGCTTCAAATGGCTCCAACAGCTCCAACAGCTTCAAATGCTCCAAACGGCCTCCAAATGCTTGACAGCTACAAATGGCTCCAACAGCTCCAAATGCTCCAAACGACTCCAAAAGCTCCAAATGGCTCCAAATGCTCCAAACGGCCTCCAAATGCTCGACAGCTCCAAATGACTCCAACAGCTCCAAATGCTCCAAATGCTCCAAATGTCTCCAACAACTCCAAATGCTCCAAATGCTTGACAGCTCCAAATGGCTCCATCAGCTCCAAATGCTCCAAATGACTCCAACAGCTCCAAACGGCTCCAAATGCTTTAAACGGCCTCCAAATGCTTGACAGCTCCAAATGACTCCAACAGCTCCAAATGACTCCAACAGCAACAAATGCTCCAAAAGGCTCCAACAGCTCCAAATGCTCCAAATGGCTCCAAAAGGCTCCAAATGCTCAAAAGGCTCCAATTGCTCCAACAGCCTCCAAATTCTCCAACAGCCTCCAAATGATTAAGACAGCTCCAAATGGCTCCAACAGCTCCAAATGGCTCCAAATGCTCAAAATGCTCCAAAAGGCTCCAAATGCTACAACAGCCTCCAAATGCTCCAAAGGCTCCAAATGCTCCAAATGACTCCAACAGCTCCAAAACGCTCCAATTGATTCAAAAGGATCCAAATGCTTCAACAGCTCCATCTTCAATTGGTTCCAACTGATTCCAATTACTTTTCTTATCGAACTTGGCATGATTACTAACATGACTTTATTAGTATACATTTTGACTGGCAGTAGTAACGTTTTTGACACCTTTAAGTTATAAGTTTTGTTTAGAAATCAGATTTCGATAAATGGTAGCTTCCATCTGGAAAGAAAATATATTAATTTATCTTCAAGTTTATACACATACATTTAATTTAAGCCATTATTGTATGTAGCCATCTTCCCTCAAATCTTTAAGTATGAAGGATATTTCTTTAATGTTCGAATAGTTTCCTGCACAAAGCGATCCATGTAGTAGTCGTAGCCTGTCAACCAATATGTTAGGATCTTCCCATGAGGTATAATCAATCTCTTCTGCTGCGTTCATCATCCTTGCATGTTTATAATAAATATTATTATCTCTGGTGTCTATCATTTTAACACCAACCACAAGGTCACTTTCGTCATCTTGCCAGTGATTATCACAAGCTTGATCAGGATAATTTATTTTATTACGACGTTTCCATCGTTTTGGTCTCAAGCCACCATCACAGTCTTCGCTCTTGCTTGCTTTTGGTGCTTCAGCACAGTACTCAATCATGTCAGCCTTAGATGTGTCAGCACAGTCTTCGTTCATGCCAGCTTCTGATGTGTCACCACAGTCTTCAATCATGTCAGCATCACAAACTTGATCAGGATAATTTATTTTATTACGCCGTTTCCATCGTTTTGGTCTCAGACCGCCATCACAGTCTTCGATCTTACCTGCTTTAGGTGCTTCAGTACAGTACTCAATCATGTCAGCCTCAGATGTGTCACCACAATCTTCAATCATGCCCGCTTCAGATGATTCATCAAAGTCTTCGACCTTGTAAGCTTCAGATGGTTCTCCATCTTTCTCATTTTCATGGAGACGACTAGATATTGGAGTAAATATCTTTTCATTTCTAATGTGGTTACAACTTCCTTCGTTTGTTTTAAATTTTAAATTATTATCTTGATCCAGATCAGTAATTTTAGCATTAGCTTTTTCGCCTTCGTTCCTCTTCCGCGATTTTGTAGCCCAGTCTTCGTTATATTTATTCATCTGAATTGTACAGGTCTTGTAATGTCTATCCAATTAATATCTTCCACCAAAGGATTTCTGACACTGACTGCAATGAAATGGTTTTTGACAAGGACCCAAATTACACTCGCTTCTTTCATGTCGTTTAGCATTCTTTCTCAAGGTAAACACCTTGCTACAGTATCTACAGTGATGACGTTTTGATACAGCAACAAATCCCGTTTCAGGATTCATATTAGTTACTGAGACTATTGCCAGATGCAAAAGTAGTATAGGATAGCCGGACCGGGCGCAGGCTTCAGGCTGTGGATTGAGATTGTCGGTCCGCCATCTTGGATTTGTGACGTCACGGCGGCAAAAATTCCTCAAAATTCCTGAAAAATGACTCAAAATGACTCAAAAATTCCCGTTTTAAAGAAAAATTTCCCGTTTTCGAGGGAAAAATTCCCGTTTCGAGGGAAAATTTCCCGTTTTATTCCTTAAAAATCCCAGCTGCTGAAAATTCCTAAAACTGGCTTAAGCATCCTTAACTCAAGCCTCAGTTAAGCCATTTATAAGATTATGACGTCACCGTTGCAATTTCCATTACGCCCGCCATCTTTAAATTTATTATCCGATTTTAATGAAATTTTTTTTAAAATTTATAAAAAAATTCAATTAATAAAATTTGAATAAAAAATATTTAAAAAATATACATTAACGACACGGAGCTCGGAGTCCTCGGTTCGAACCCGACAAGTCCAAAAACAAAATAAAAATGGCGACCGATCCTTCCACCACGGAAGTCACCTACAGACTAACCTACCACCAATATCAAGGTATATATCGTCACCTAGTATGACGTCATGTCCGCCATCTTGTCTTCGTCTGCTGGTAGCCATCATCATCTTGTTATCGTCGGCGAGAGTGCACTGACGCCATGTTAGTTTAATTCTTACCCGCTAGAGTGCAGTAATCATTTATTATTACTGTGACACCCACCATCTTGTCATTTGGCCGCCATCTTGGAAATCCGTAATTTTTATGCTAGAAATGCGGGAAAAATTTCAAAATGCATTAAATAAATCACCCATTAATTTACATATCGATTCGATCAGTTTCAGTCCTTGGTTAGATACCCGATAGATGCAATAATGTTTAATTTGATGTAAAAAAATAATAATTTCAATATACTATGTTCAACATTTTTAAAGAGGCTTTAAATCCTCTACTGCCATCATCATCCTATAAGACATCAACACCAACATATTGGTAATTCATAATTTTAATGCTAGAGATTCGGGAAAAAGTTCAGAAATCATTAAATAAATTTCCAATCAATGTACTGATTAATTAGATCGACTTAGGTCCAAGGTACAATTCTGGACGATGAAAAAAATTAAATATAACAATTTAACATAATAGTATCAGGTTCGAGGAATTAAACACCACAAGTTCTTTTAAAAAATTTTATTACATAATTTCTATCCTACTACAGGATCACTTACGAAAGCCAGCAAATTTGTAGCAGTTGGCTACACTGTCGGTCGGTATAGGTAGCGCTCCCATAGTCTTCCTCCCCTTTTCCCCCTCCACCCTATAGTCTCCTTCCCTCCCTCCATCCCCACTCCCGTCTACTCCCTCCATCCCCGCCGCGATTTTAGCGCGCCTAGTGGCGTAGTTTCATAGGCCTATATAAACTCCAGATTTTGCATGTTTTGCCACTGTCTGCTTGCTCTTCGGAGTGATCGACAGTCCGTCGGGCATTAGGCGATGTTAGGCTTAAACACGGTGAATCTATGCTAGTGGTAATATTGATGGGGTCTCGCTCGCCGTCGTTACGTTTCGGAAGGTTATTATGTCCGAATGCGGTCAGATGGTAGTAGGTTCAGTTATCTTACGGTTACCTACCGTATCGCTTCGTTGTTATTTTGTGCAAACTTGAATACTAGATGTTTGAATTTGTCTCTTTTATGGCACTCGCGTCGCGCTCAGTAAGGCTTACTTACATCAAACTCTTGTCGGTAGTAGTTGCGCCAGAGTTCGTGTTTCCTTGTTTATGATTGTAGCTTCATTCACGTCACTGCCCGACGTACTTCCGTGCAGACGTCTTATATATCTCAAGTCAGTAGTAGGTTTAATGATAGAGTTGTAGAATGGGCGTTTGGCCCATTTAAATTTGTATTGCTCTGAAATCGATATATATATATGTGCTATGTCGTTATTTCCTAAAATCACGATAGGTATAAGAATATACTGACGTAAGCTGAAAGAATACGTGGTACCTTATATCATGTTTGTCATGAATAGCCATCTGTTTCATACAGTTCAGAGGTCTTGCGCAAGTAACGTTCGTCCTATTGGATAAAGTTGTGTGTATATGATTTTTTCTGCACTATTATTTCAGCAGATTATTAACTTATGTTTTGTACGAATGTTATGCTCGTAATCTAAACTGCGTATTATGTAATTTTTTAGCAGTAAGATTTCACTTAAGTAAAATATTTAAGGCGTTTGAAATATACATATATACAAAATGTATAATGCAAAGACTCATGAATAATTTATTATGCACGGAATTGTTACTACAGCCCAATAGGTATATTGACCTAGTGTGTGCAGCTTATTATCATCAGTATTGTTACTATTTATGTCCTTTATCTAAAATTGTACTTTTATATATATATACCTGTTTCGTCTATAATAAAATGTTATTTTGGTAATTTTGGATTTACTTCAAAACCTTACTGTACCTTAAATAAGGGTAATAGAACCCTTTATTTTTCTTCTTGTTACACTCTGTATTGCAGTTAGGGATAGGTAGGGACCATTCTCAACCCCCCCCCCCCCCCACTCCGCTGCAAGGACTGCGCAACTCTGCTTTTTAGGCAGCTCCAAGGTTTTGTTCTTTGTTTTCATGATGGCCGTGAGCGGTGCGACGAGCGGTGTGAGTTGGGTCTACCGACTCCACCGTGAAGATTTGGTGCGGTACTTGGAAGAAAATCAACTCCCTTCCGAGCCTTCCGATACTGTGGCCGCGCTTCGTGCGCGACTTATTCGCTTTATGCGCGAGGCGGCCGAGCCGAGTGGTGACATCACAGCCGAGACTCCTGGGACGCAGACTTCTCCTAGCGTGAGTCCCGTTTCCGATCCCTTTTCCTTAAAATTGTATTTCAGTGTTTTAAAATCCCTTCCGCCATTGGAGGGCTCTGACGTAAAAAGTATTTTAGACTTTTTCCTTAGTGCTGACAGATTAAGTAAATTGAGTTTGGTACCCGTAGGATCTCTGATGAAAGGGTTATTAACTAAGTGTACAGGTACTTATGTTAGCCGTCTCACTGAAGCTATAATACAGGGAAAAGATTTCAACACTTTTAAATCTGAAGTCATTCGCTCTGTGTGCCCTCCCCGCGTCATGGACGCATGTCGTCGTGATCTAGTACTTAGGTTTCAAAAACCTGATGAGTCGGTCCCGCAATTTGTGGATAACGTACTTGCCTATGCAGGCGTGTTGGAACTAGAATATAATGAGGGAGATTTAGTCCAACTCATATTAGGTAATGTGGCGCCACGAGTTATAAGTTTGTCTAGTATGCTCGTGCCTCCTTCAACTTTCGACTCCTTGCGCTCGTGGGCAAGTGAGGTAGAAGCACGCCTTTCTTCCGCAAACAAGTACGACGTTGAGTATGCTGCCAAAGGAGAAGTTACATCTAACACGAACAAAGGACACAGCTCGATCACATTGTCTAAAGAATCCTACAGTAAGCCGGTTATGGATGTTAATAAACATAAAGGGGTAAACTATTACAAAACAAACCAGTACCATGATAGAAATCAGCGGTTATTTGCGACTGGAAGTGGTAGTCGTGAATCTCGCGTTCCGTCAGACAGAGGCAGTTCGCCCTGTGTAAGTTACCCCGCGGCGCGCGTGGCCGATAGTCGTGCGAACGCCGCCCAGCCAGCTCGCCAGGTACAGGATGTGCATGAATTCCGCCACACTCGTTGCGCCAATTGTTGTCAGTTTGGGCATTCAGTGGAAACCTGTGACAAGGTGCGTGTCAGTTTGAATGACCGCAAATGCTTTTCTTGTAAGGCGATTGGACACTATCGTAATAAGTGTCCTTTAAACTGGCAGTGACAGGTCGGAAAAGAGGTAGACTCTGTCGTTTTCTAAAAAAATCCTCTGTTAGTAGTTACTTACATTACCTACCGGTACAGATACATAATCATTTTTTTTCCGCCTTGGTTGACACTGGGGCTTCACGCTCAGTAATAAGTGAAAATTTTCTACAAAGGTTAATTACCCTTTTTCCTCATTTATTTCCGCAACATAAATTTACTACTGACTCTAGTAATATTTGTGTCGCAAATGGGCAATGTTTAAAGTCAGACAAAGCTGTGATATTACATTTCAAAATAAAGCATTTTTCGTGGGATTGGAAATTTTCTGTTGTACCCAACATCACACCAGAGTTTATAATCGGTTTAGATTTTTTGGGGAAAACAAGGTGTATCTTGGATTTAGATCAACATGAGCTGCATTTTGGCTTTAACCCTAACGTTAAGGTACCCTTGAGGTTTGAGTCATCAAATAATTTTGTCATGGAATGTCGTGATATTAAGAGCACGGACCACCAGTCTGCCATTAGGTCTATCATTCAGAAGTTTTCCGATGTTATTACGACTAAGATAGGTAACTGTGACATTTTACCTTATAGGTTTTACCTAAAATACGAAAATCCTGTGCGTAGTAAGCGATATAGTTGTTCACCACCTAAGTTACAGGCAATGCGTGACATTATCAATAAGCTACTTTCAGCCGGTGTCATTTCAAAGTCTACATCAAATTTTAGCACTCCAACCTTTTTAGTCCGAAAGAAAGATGGCATCAGTTGGCGCATGGCGCACAACTATATTCCTTTAAACAAAAAAATTGCCTATGAGGACGTTTACCCGTTACCAACTATCGAGAGCGCCTTGCAACATCTGGGAAAGGCAAAGTTCTACTCAGTCATAGACTTAAACAATAGTTTTCATCAGTGTTATTTAGACCCGGGCTGTCGTAAATATACCGCCTTCTCCACTCCTTTCGGGCACTATGAGTTTAATCGCATTCCCATGGGTGTCAGCTTTGGTAGCCAAGCAATGAGCAGAATTTTGGATCACATTTTAGCAGACGTAAAATATAAATTTGTGTTCAATTACATCGATGACATAATCATATACAGTAATTCTTTTGAGGAACATTTACAACACATCACTGAAGTTCTTACAAGGTTGAGTGCAGCACATCTCACTGTTAATCCTAATAAAGTTGAGTTTGGTCAAACCTCAGTTAAATTTTTAGGGTTTATTATTTCACAGGGTAATTTAATCATGGATCCGACAAAAATTTCTTCTATTGTACAGTTTCCCAGACCGACTAATGTGAAAGGTATACAAATATTTTTAGGGATGATCGGATATTTTTCTCGCTTTATTGAAAATTATTCAGCAATTTGCGCACCCCTAAACCAACTACGTAAAAAGAATGCAGAATTCTGCTGGGGATCAGATCAGGAAAACTCATTTCAAACCTTAAAACAATGTATAACCACTCCGCCCATTCTAATCTTACCAGATTTTAACAAAAGATTTGCCGTACAAGTGGATGCTTCTTCGATAGCATTAGGAGCTGTCATAGGTCATTTGAAGGAAAATAAAATCAGGCCCATAGCATACGCAAGTCGTTCCTTGTCCGACGCAGAAAAAAGTCTAGGAATTTACGAAAAGGAAGCCTTAGCATGCTTATTTGCCCTAGAAAAATTTGAAGGTTATCTTGATTCAGCGGAATTTGATCTTTTCACTGATAACCGGGCACTGTCCTGGCTGTTTAACCACCCTCACCAGTTAGGGAAACTAGGTAGTGGATCCTCAGGCTATCTAGGTTTCGGTTTCAAATTCATCATATTCAAGGAAAGGAAAATGTTATTGCAGATTCCTTATCGCGGATGTTTTGCCCAGGCGAGTTTGAACAAATTACAGATACCCCAGATAATCCGGTCCATAGCGATCAGTTACTTGCCTATAAATTACAGCCGGGATCCTACTTTAATATTAAAGAATGTCAAAAACAAGATCCCTTATGCCAACAGATTTTTAAAGACCTTCAGGCTAAGAAAGTTATACCATTTGTATTGGAGCAGGGCTTAATATATTTCACTGGTGTATCCAGAAAAGCTCGTCGAGCTGTGGTCCCAAATTTGTTAAGGCCCATGGTTCTATCATATTTCCATGCTTCAGTGTTTGGCTGTCATCTAGGGATTGACAAAACGTATCGTCGTATCGCCGCTCATTTATACTGGCCAAACTTACAGGAGGAGGTGCGTCAGTTCGTTCGTTGCTGTGAGGATTGCCAAATCTCTAAACCCCCACATAATTCTAAGATAGGATTATATGCAGCTGACCCTCCAGTTGCCCCATGGCAGGTGATCCACATAGACATTTTTGGTCCTCTTACCCGTTCAAAAAAGGGCAATATTTGCATTCTGGTTATTATGGATATTTTTACTAAATTTGTAATCCTTATACCCCTTAAGAACATGAAAGCAGAAACAATTGTTAAAGCCCTAAATGATCAAGTCTTTAAATTATTTGGTCCTCCATGTGTGGTCGTCTCAGACAATGCCCCTTATTTCCAGTCTGGTTGTTACAAAAATTTCCTGTTTGAGTGGGCTGTCAAGCCTGTGTACAGTTCCCCTTATTTTCCGCAGGGTAATCAGGTTGAACGCGTAAATAAAGTTTTAAAGAGTATTCTAATTTCATATTATCGGGGAGATCAGAGTTTGTGGGATTCTGATTTATCTTTCATTAATGTTGGTTTAAACTCCGCCCTTCATTCCTCTACCGGATATCCTCCCAGCACCTTATTCCTAGGGCGTGAACTCCTGCATCCCCTGTTGAATCTATGGGGTCTGCCTCCCATCGATTCCGTCTTGGATGAACGCCAGCTTGAACAGACTTTAGAGTCAGCTACATTTAATTTGAGTAAAGCTAAAGCTCGTTTGGCTAAAGTGTATAACCAAAATCGCACCGCCCCTCGTTTTGAAATCGGCGATTTAGTGTTATGTCGAAATTATCAGTTACCCAAGGCAGCTTCCCAGCTAAATGTTAAATTATTGGCACCCTTCGAAGGGCCATATAGTGTGGATAGGTACCTGGGCGCAAATACATTATTGTTAAAAAGCTGTAGGTTTAAAAAGAAATTCCGCAAAGCCCATGTATCCCAGGTTAAGCTGTTTGTCACTTGAATATTGTTGTGGGCAATTCTTCCTTGCTTCTGATTAGAGTTTTTGTTAGGTTTAGTTTATAGGAGTTTATTTCAAGTGTTGTATGTTGTTGTGTTATTTGGGTGTCTGGTGTTTGCGGCTCCCCTTGTCCCTTTTCAGATGACGCGTCAGTCCATCTTCCTCAACCTAAGCGCTGTCAGACCGACCTTCGCCTCGTCTGTCTGCTGCCTGCGACTTCTCGGGAGACGTCCCTTCAAGTTCAAAGGATCTTCAGCCCCTCCTGACCTGCGACCTGCCTGTTGAGATCTTGCTTCTGTCTTCTGGAGCTCCGTCGGATACTGCTGCGTCTGCTCTACTGGGTGCCAGTGTTTGATGCAGTAGCGTGATGGTGACCCACCGGACATCTCCGCCTCTGCTCACGCCAGCTCCGTGGAAGTGGTTCGTGCTGGAATCCTGTCGTCGAGCTGTCCAAGACAGTCATGACTACGAGCCCTGGAGGGGTGCATGCTATAACTATCAGTTTCTTCGTCAGACTTTTGCTACTGGTCATTGTGGATTTCATCGAATTCTAAAGGTCACCATGTTTATGAGCACAGAAACATTGTCCTACTGAGATTCGTCTTAAGTCAATTGATGTGTTTGCAAGGTCGTCGTCAGATCTCCAGGCAAGGGTCAGTCAGGGAGGGGGGATTGTAGCAGTTGGCTACACTGTCGGTCGGTATAGGTAGCGCTCCCATCGTCTTCCTCCCCTTTTCCCCCTCCACCCTATAGTCTCCTTCCCTCCCTCCATCCCCACTCCCGTCTACTCCCTCCATCCCCGCCGCGATTTTAGCGCGCCTAGTGGCGTAGTTTCATAGGCCTATATAAACTCCAGATTTTGCATGTTTTGCCACTGTCTGCTTGCTCTTCGGAGTGATCGACAGTCCGTCGGGCATTAGGCGGAAGGTTATTATGTCCGAATGCGGTCAGATGGTAGTAGGTTCAGTTATCTTACGGTTACCTACCGTATCGCTTCGTTGTTATTTTGTGCAAACTTGAATACTAGATGTTTGAATTTGTCTTTTTTATGGCACTCGCGTCGCGCTCAGTAAGGCTTACTTACATCAAACTCTTGTCGGTAGTAGTTGCGCCAGAGTTCGTGTTTCCTTGTTTATGATTGTAGCTTCATTCACGTCACTGCCCGACGTACTTCCGTGCAGACGTCTTATATATCTCAAGTCAGTAGTAGGTTTAATGATAGAGTTGTAGAATGGGCGTTTGGCCCATTTGAATTTGTATTGCTCTGAAATCGATATATATATATGTGCTATGTCGTTATTTCCTAAAATCACGATAGGTATAAGAATATACTGACGTAAGCTGAAAGAATACGTGGTACCTTATATCATGTTTGTCATGAATAGCCATCTGTTTCATACAGTTCAGAGGTCTTGCGCAAGTAACGTTCGTCCTATTGGATAAAGTTGTGTGTATTTGATTTTTTCTGCACTATTATTTCAGCAGATTATTAACTTATGTTTTGTACGAATGTTATGCTCGTAATCTAAACTGCGTATTATGTAATTTTTTAGCAGTAAGATTTCACTTAAGTAAAATATTTAAGGCGTTTGAAATATACATATATACAAAATGTATAATGCAAAGACTCATGAATAATTTATTATGCACGGAATTGTTACTACAGCCCAATTGGTATATTGACCTAGTGTGTGCAGCTTATTATCATCAGTATTGTTACTATTTATGTCCTTTATCTAAAATTGTACTTTTATATATATATACCTGTTTCGTCTATAATAAAATGTTATTTTGGTAATTTTGGATTTACTTCAAAACCTTACTGCGCCTTAAATAAGGGTAAAAGAACCCTTTATTTTTCTTCTTGTTACACTCTGTATTGCAGTTAGGGATAGGTAGGGACCATTCTCAACCCCCCCCCCCCCCCCCGCCGCTGCAAGGACTGCGCAACTCTGCTTTTTAGGCAGCTCCAAGGTTTTGTTCTTTGTTTTCATGATGGCCGTGAGCGGTGCGACGAGCGGTGTGAGTTGGGTCTACCGACTCCACCGTGAAGATTTGGTGCGGTACTTGGAAGAAAATCAACTCCCTTCCGAGCCTTCCGATACTGTGGCCGCGCTTCGTGCGCGACTTATTCGCTTTATGCGCGAGGCGGCCGAGCCGAGTGGTGACATCACAGCCGAGACTCCTGGGACGCAGACTTCTCCTAGCGTGAGTCCCGTTTCCGATCCCTTTTCCTTAAAATTGTATTTCAGTGTTTTAAAATCCCTTCCGCCATGGGAGGGCTCTGACGTAAAAAGTATTTTAGACTTTTTCCTTAGATTAAGTAAATTGAGTTTGGTACCCGTAGGATCTCTGATGAAAGGGTTATTAACTAAGTGTACAGGTACTTATGTTAGCCGTCTCACTGAAGCTATAATACAGGGAAAAGATTTCAACACTTTTAAATCTGAAGTCATTCGCTCTGTGTGCCCTCCCCGCGTCATGGACGCATGTCGTCGTGATCTAGTACTTAGGTTTCAAAAACCTGATGAGTCGGTCCCGCAATTTGTGGATAACGTACTTGCCTATGCAGGCGTGTTGGAACTAGAATATAATGAGGGAGATTTAGTCCAACTCATATTAGGTAATGTGGCGCCACGAGTTATAAGTTTGTCTAGTATGCTCGTGCCTCCTTCAACTTTCGACTCCTTGCGCTCGTGGGCAAGTGAGGTAGAAGCACGCCTTTCTTCCGCAAACAAGTACGACGTTGAGTATGCTGCCAAAGGAGAAGTTACATCTAACACGAACAAAGGACACAGCTCGATCACATTGTCTAAAGAATCCTACAGTAAGCCGGTTATGGATGTTAATAAACATAAAGGGGTAAACTATTACAAAACAAACCAGTACCATGATAGAAATCAGCGGTTATTTGCGACTGGAAGTGGTAGTCGTGAATCTCGCGTTCCGTCAGACAGAGGCAGTTCGCCCTGTGTAAGTTACCCCGCGGCGCGCGTGGCCGATAGTCGTGCGAACGCCGCCCAGCCAGCTCGCCAGGTACAGGATGTGCATGAATTCCGCCACACTCTTTGCGCCAATTGTTGTCAGTTTGGGCATTCAGTGGAAACCTGTGACAAGGTGCGTGTCAGTTTGAATGACCGCAAATGCTTTTCTTGTAAGGCGATTGGACACTATCGTAATAAGTGTCCTTTAAACTGGCAGTGACAGGTCGGAAAAGAGGTAGACTCTGTCGTTTTCTAAAAAAATCCTCTGTTAGTAGTTACTTACATTACCTACCGGTACAGATACATAATCATTTTTTTTCCGCCTTGGTTGACACTGGGGCTTCACGCTCAGTAATAAGTGAAAATTTTCTACAAAAGTTAATTACCCTTTTTCCTCATTTATTTCCGCAACATAAATTTACTACTGACTCTAGTAATATTTGTGTCGCAAATGGGCAATGTTTAAAGTCAGACAAAGCTGTGATATTACATTTCAAAATAAAGCATTTTTCGTGGGATTGGAAATTTTCTGTTGTACCCAACATCACACCAGAGTTTATAATCGGTTTAGATTTTTTGGGGAAAACAAGGTGTATCTTGGATTTAGATCAACATGAGCTGCATTTTGGCTTTAACCCTAACGTTAAGGTACCCTTGAGGTTTGAGTCATCAAATAATTTTGTCATGGAATGTCGTGATATTAAGAGCACGGACCACCAGTCTGCCATTAGGTCTATCATTCAGAAGTTTTCCGATGTTATTACGACTAAGATAGGTAACTGTGACATTTTACCTTATAGGTTTTACCTAAAATACGAAAATCCTGTGCGTAGTAAGCGATATAGTTGTTCACCACCTAAGTTACAGGCAATGCGTGACATTATCAATAAGCTACTTTCAGCCGGTGTCATTTCAAAGTCTACATCAAATTTTAGCACTCCAACCTTTTTAGTCCGAAAGAAAGATGGCGTCAGTTGGCGCATGGCGCACAACTATATTCCTTTAAACAAAAAAATTGCCTATGAGGACGTTTACCCGTTACCAACTATCGAGAGCGCCTTGCAACATCTGGGAAAGGCAAAGTTCTACTCAGTCATAGACTTAAACAATAGTTTTCATCAGTGTTATTTAGACCCGGGCTGTCGTAAATATACCGCCTTCTCCACTCCTTTCGGGCACTATGAGTTTAATCGCATTCCCATGGGTGTCAGCTTTGGTAGCCAAGCAATGAGCAGAATTTTGGATCACATTTTAGCAGACGTAAAATATAAATTTGTGTTCAATTACATCGATGACATAATCATATACAGTAATTCTTTTGAGGAACATTTACAACACATCACTGAAGTTCTTACAAGGTTGAGTGCAGCACATCTCACTGTTAATCCTAATAAAGTTGAGTTTGGTCAAACCTCAGTTAAATTTTTAGGGTTTATTATTTCACAGGGTAATTTAATCATGGATCCGACAAAAATTTCTTCTATTGTACAGTTTCCCAGACCGACTAATGTGAAAGGTATACAAATATTTTTAGGGATGATCGGATATTTTTCTCGCTTTATTGAAAATTATTCAGCAATTTGCGCACCCCTAAACCAACTACGTAAAAAGAATGCAGAATTCTGCTGGGGATCAGATCAGGAAAACTCATTTCAAACCTTAAAACAATGTATAACCACTCCGCCCATTCTAATCTTACCAGATTTTAACAAAAGATTTGCCGTACAAGTGGATGCTTCTTCGATAGCATTAGGAGCTGTCATAGGTCATTTGAAGGAAAATAAAATCAGGCCCATAGCATACGCAAGTCGTTCCTTGTCCGACGCAGAAAAAAGTCTAGGAATTTACGAAAAGGAAGCCTTAGCATGCTTATTTGCCCTAGAAAAATTTGAAGGTTATCTTGATTCAGCGGAATTTGATCTTTTCACTGATAACCGGGCACTGTCCTGGCTGTTTAACCACCCTCACCAGTTAGGGAAACTAGGTAGTGGATCCTCAGGCTATCTAGGTTTCGGTTTCAAATTCATCATATTCAAGGAAAGGAAAATGTTATTGCAGATTCCTTATCGCGGATGTTTTGCCCAGGCGAGTTTGAACAAATTACAGATACCCCAGATAATCCGGTCCATAGCGATCAGTTACTTGCCTATAAATTACAGCCGGGATCCTACTTTAATATTAAAGAATGTAAAAACAAGATCCCTTATGCCAACAGATTTTTAAAGACCTTCAGGCTAAGAAAGTTATACCATTTGTATTGGAGCAGGGCTTAATATATTTCACTGGTGTATCCGGAAAAGCTCGTCGAGCTGTGGTCCCAAATTTGTTAAGGCCCATGGTTCTATCATATTTCCATGCTTCAGTGTTTGGCTGTCATCTAGGGATTGACAAAACGTATCGTCGTATCGCCGCTCATTTATACTGGCCAAACTTACAGGAGGAGGTGTGCCAGTTCGTTCGTTGCTGTGAGGATTGCCAAATCTCTAAACCCCCACATAATTCTAAGATAGGATTATATGCAGCTGACCCTCCAGTTGCCCCATGGCAGGTGATCCACATAGACATTTTTGGTCCTCTTACCCGTTCAAAAAAGGGCAATATTTGCATTCTGGTTATTATGGATATTTTTACTAAATTTGTAATCCTTATACCCCTTAAGAACATGAAAGCAGAAACAATTGTTAAAGCCCTAAATGATCAAGTCTTTAAATTATTTGGTCCTCCATGTGTGGTCGTCTCAGACAATGCCCCTTATTTCCAGTCTGGTTGTTACAAAAATTTCCTGTTTGAGTGGGCTGTCAAGCCTGTGTACAGTTCCCCTTATTTTCCGCAGGGTAATCAGGTTGAACGCGTAAATAAAGTTTTAAAGAGTATTCTAATTTCATATTATCGGGGAGATCAGAGTTTGTGGGATTCTGATTTATCTTTCATTAATGTTGGTTTAAACTCCGCCCTTCATTCCTCTACCGGATATCCTCCCAGCACCCTATTCCTAGGGCGTGAACTCCTGCATCCCCTGTTGAATCTATGGGGTCTGCCTCCCATCGATTCCGTCTTGGATGAACGCCAGCTTGAACAGACTTTAGAGTCAGCTACATTTAATTTGAGTAAAGCTAAAGCTCGTTTGGCTAAAGTGTATAACCAAAATCGCACCGCCCCTCGTTTTGAAATCGGCGATTTAGTGTTATGTCGAAATTATCAGTTACCCAAGGCAGCTTCCCAGCTAAATGTTAATTATTGGCACCCTTCGAAGGGCCATATAGTGTGGATAGGTACCTGGGCGCAAATACATTATTGTTAAAAAGCTGTAAGTTTAAAAAGAAATTCCGCAAAGCCCATGTATCCCAGGTTAAGCTGTTTGTCACTTGAATATTGTTGTGGGCAATTCTTCCTTGCTTCTGATTAGAGTTTTTGTTAGGTTTAGTTTATAGGAGTTTATTTCAAGTGTTGTATGTTGTTGTGTTATTTGGGTGTCTGGTGTTTGCGGCTCCCCTTGTCCCTTTTCAGATGACGCGTCAGTCCATCTTCCTCAACCTAAGCGCTGTCAGACCGACCTTCGCCTCGTCTGTCTGCTGCCTGCGACTTCTCGGGAGACGTCCCTTCAAGTTCAAAGGATCTTCAGCCCCTCCTGACCTGCGACCTGCCTGTTGAGATCTTGCTTCTGTCTTCTGGAGCTCCGTCGGATACTGCTGCGTCTGCTCTACTGGGTGCCAGTGTTTGATGCAGTAGCGTGATGGTGACCCACCGGACATCTCCGCCTCTGCTCACACCAGCTCCGTGGAAGTGGTTCGTGCTGGAATCCTGTCGTCGAGCTGTCCAAGACAGTCATGACTACGAGCCCTGGAGGGGTGCATGCTATAACTATCAGTTTCTTCGTCAGACTTTTGCTACTGGTCATTGTGGATTTCATCGAATTCTAAAGGTCACCATGTTTATGAGCACAGAAACATTGTCCTACTGAGATTCGTCTTAAGTCAATTGATGTGTTTGCAAGGTCGTCGTCAGATCTCCAGGCAAGGGTCAGTCAGGGAGGGGGGATTGTAGCAGTTGGCTACACTGTCGGTCGGTATAGGTAGCGCTCCCATCGTCTTCCTCCCCTTTTCCCCCTCCACCCTATAGTCTCCTTCCCTCCCTCCATCCCCACTCCCGTCTACTCCCTCCATCCCCGCCGCGATTTTAGCGCGCCTAGTGGCGTAGTTTCATAGGCCTATATAAACTCCAGATTTTGCATGTTTTGCCACTGTCTGCTTGCTCTTCGGAGTGATCGACAGTCCGTCGGGCATTAGGCGGAAGGTTATTATGTCCGAATGCGGTCAGATGGTAGTAGGTTCAGTTATCTTACGGTTACCTACCGTATCGCTTCGTTGTTATTTTGTGCAAACTTGAATACTAGATGTTTGAATTTGTCTTTTTTATGGCACTCGCGTCGCGCTCAGTAAGGCTTACTTACATCAAACTCTTGTCGGTAGTAGTTGCGCCAGAGTTCGTGTTTCCTTGTTTATGATTGTAGCTTCATTCACGTCACTGCCCGACGTACTTCCGTGCAGACGTCTTATATATCTCAAGTCAGTAGTAGGTTTAATGATAGAGTTGTAGAATGGGCGTTTGGCCCATTTAAATTTGTATTGCTCTGAAATCGATATATATATATATATGTGCTATGTCGTTATTTCCTAAAATCACGATAGGTATAAGAATATACTGATGTAAGCTGAAAGAATACGTGGTACCTTATATCATGTTTGTCATGAATAGCCATCTGTTTCATACAGTTCAGAGGTCTTGCGCAAGTAACGTTCGTCCTATTGGATAAAGTTGTGTGTATTTGATTTTTTCTGCACTATTATTTCAGCAGATTATTAACTTATGTTTTGTACGAATGTTATGCTCGTAATCTAAACTGCGTATTATGTAATTTTTTAGCAGTAAGATTTCACTTAAGTAAAATATTTAAGGCGTTTGAAATATACATGTATACAAAATGTATAATGCAAAGACTCATGAATAATTTATTATGCACGGAATTGTTACTACAGCCCAATTGGTATATTGACCTAGTGTGTGCAGCTTATTATCATCAGTATTGTAACTATTTATGTCCTTTATCTAAAATTGTACTTTTATATATATATACCTGTTTCGTCTATAATAAAATGTTATTTTGGTAATTTTGGATTTACTTCAAAACCTTACTGCGCCTTAAATAAGGGTAATAGAACCCTTTATTTTTCTTCTTGTTACACTCTGTATTGCAGTTAGGGATAGGTAGGGACCATTCTCAACCCCCCCCCCCCCCCCGCTGCAAATTAATAATCAATCATTTAGTTCCGCATCGGTGTGAAATGACTAATTCTTAGCTCCAATCGGTTTATACTAGACAGAGTCCAACCAGAACCTTTACAGACATAGTTCTCCTATTCTTGACAGAGTCTCTGGATACCGTTTTTAACAGTTTGCTTTACATCGTCAGAACTGTAAATTACTGCAGCAGAAGTCTTGAATGCACACTTCTTCACTTTGTTATCTAATGGATACGGCTTTCCATATAGACAGTCCAACCACAAGTTATATTTTAATGGACCGTTTGTTGCTACGTCATCAGTAAGCTCATTGATTATGTCCTGTCTGATATCATCAAGAAAAGTACAAATGTCCTTCGACTCACCGAACGTATTTGATAATAATAGTCTTTCAACGTTCCACGAAATGCAGACTGCGCCAAGTAGAAGCCATTATCGTTCACTTGTAATGCTCCGAACACAGTCTTAGGTTTAGTTCCATGTTCAGACGTCATAGCAATCGGTTTCTGCACATCTGTTTTTTTGCTTGTACGCTCACGAGTCTCCAATCTAAAGCGTGGAGTCGAAATGTCGGCAGGTAGTTCAGCAGGAGCACAGACTCCACCTTTACATTTTTTAGCATGATGTCGCAAACTGTCAATTCGAGTAAACCATTTAAGGCACTCATCACAGCGAAACTTCATGCGAGAAGGATTCTTCGTGCATTTGCTCCGCGCATGTCTTTGTGCATCATGGGAAAATGCGAACGACGTATCACAGTAGCTGCAAGGATACCGTGGTGATGAAGACGAGCCTTTCAGACCCGATCCAGATACAGGCGTTGCAACAGTAGTACCATTTCCAGGCATACTCTTATGCACATCGATGCATCGTTGTTGCGCCGAAACCTTTACTTTCTGCCGCACAGCAGGACCTTTGCATGCCTTCATGTGCGTTTTCATATTATCTTTTCTAGCAAACTGCTTATGACATTTCTCACAAACAAACATTTTACGATATAGGTTCTTGGCACATTCGCTCCTCTCGTGTCGTCGAGCATTGCTGCTGTTTGAGAAAATCTTGTCACAGTAACAGCACCGATGTTCGTTAGTTGTTGTCGATTCGGCATACATTGAAGCCTCCATCGAGGGCGAAACGAAGTTCGTCGAGTTTTCCTGCACAGCCAGCACTAACGGCATTAAAGTCTCTTCTGCTGGTGGTATCGCGTCTGATGAAGTCTCCTCCAGTGTTGTCGCCGTGGTTGTCAACGGAATCTGCTCCTTCTCCGTCGTAGCTGTCGTCAAGGTTCCCGTAGACGATGGTACAACCTCCATCGAGTTCGACATTAAAGTCGGTAAAGATGCCATCGAGTTCGCAAGAACAGGTAATTACGTGATTAATACACCAGAAGAAACAAACTAGGTGATCCGTATACCGTCGTCGT
Organism: Bacillus rossius redtenbacheri; assembly: GCF_032445375.1. Classification (NCBI taxonomy): domain Eukaryota; kingdom Metazoa; phylum Arthropoda; class Insecta; order Phasmatodea; family Bacillidae; genus Bacillus; species Bacillus rossius. Next base: position 60,390,485 of record NC_086331.1, on the reverse strand, counting down.
CAGTTACAAACTGAGCGACCTGCTGTCTAGGACTCGCCTATATACATGCACCGTATGGAATAATACGCTAGTCAAATCAAGAACAATTTATTATAATACTAGAGTCAAAACAACATTAAAAATAGAAGGACCATCAACAAAAATGCAGCACATTTGGAAGCACCGACAACGAAAAGGCAGCACATTTGGAAGCACCGACAACGAAAAGGCAGCACATTTGGAAGCACCGACAACGAAAAAGCAGCACATTTGGAAGCACCGACAACGAAAAAAGCAACACATTGGGAAGCACCGACAACGAAAAGGCAACACATTTGGAAGCACCGACAACGATAAGGCAGGACATTTGGAAGCACCGACAACGAAAAGGCAGCACATTTGGAAGCACCGACAATGAAAAGGCAGCACATTTGGAAGCACCGACAACGAAAAGGCAGCACATTTGGAAGCACCGACAACGAAAAGGCAGCACATTTGGAAGCACCGACAACGAAAAGGCAGCATATTTGGAAGCACCGTTAACGAAAATGCAGCACATTTGGAAGCACCGACAACGAAAAGGCAGCACATTTGGAAGCACCGACAACGAAAAGGCAGCACATGTGGAAGCACCGACAACGAAAAGGCAGCACATTTGGAAGCACCGCCAACGAAAAGGCAGCACATTTGGAAGCACCGACAACGAAAAGACTGCACATTTGGAAGCACCGTCAACGAAAAAGCAGCACATTTGGATTTACCGACAACGGAAAAAAAAGCACATTATGGAGCACCGACAACGAAAAGGCAGCCCCATCAACGAAAATGCAGCACATTTGTCATTGACTCCAATATTCATTGGCTCTAATATTCATTGGCTCCATTAATTTGCTCGCTTCCAATATTACATCGACTCCAATATTCCTGGGCTCCAATATTCATGGGCTCCAATATTCATGGGCTCCAATATTCATTGGCTCCATCAGTCATTGACACCAACAGTCTTTTGGTTCCAAAAGTCTTTTGGCTCAAAATATATTTGGCTAGAATTCTTCGAGTCTTCGAGTCTAAGAGACTATGAGACCACATGGCTACGAGTCTTAAATGATCTAGCTGGTTACGAGTTATACATGGCTTGCGAGACTATAGAGCTACGAAGCTTCTAGTACACAAGTTTACGTGACTGCGAGGATACAGGACTATAAGTCTGCATGATTACTTGACTACGAAGCTACTCGTCTACAAGGCTCCAGTTGCCGCATCTGTCTTCGTCGGAATTTTCTCTTTTGCTACATCTGCACCATCAGCATTATGTTATAAGATTACAAGGCTACTTGCTTACGTAGCTTCAAGTCTACGAGGCTCCAATGCATAATAACTACGAGACTACGAGCAATGAGGTTACGAGACTATGCGATTGCAAGTCTTCAAGGTTACGTGATCGTGAGGCTATAGGACTACGAAGCTTCCAGAACGCATGGTTACGAGACTGCATGACTAATTGACCGCGTGGCTACGAAACTTCATTTCTCTAACTGACTACAATAGCACTATTCAGTGGTGAGAGATAATTTATCTCATGCAAAGGTACTTGCTACAAGTAGTTCCGCTTTACAACATCAGATGACGTATAATAAAAAAATAAAAAAAATACATGAACTGATTCTGCTAGCTTGTAAACTTATCATTGTTGTGCAATGATAAGAGTACAAGCCAGAATATTATGTTTTTTTTTAATTTTTTATTATTTTTATTTTTAAATATTTTTTTCCCTGTAATTTTATGATATCAAAGAAAACGCTAGTCGTTTTTCTCCGTGTGCTTCTGATTATTCTTGTCATTATTATGATGGTTTTATCCTGATTATTCTTATCAATATATTGATGCTTAATATGTGTGCTTGCGATCATTCCTGCGGTTTTTTTTTGGTCAAAGGTCAAGGTCACACCCATCCAAGATGGCCGCCGTGACGTCGCAATCCAAGATGGTGGACCGTGAGAAATCTGAGAAGCACCAGCAGAAGGAGGAACTTTTTTCTCCTTGGAGACTATCGAAGCCATCTTTCTATACGTTCGATAGTGAGCATCCCGCATCCCGCATAAAAGAAATAAATATTATTTACCTGCAAGCAACATGTGACGTCATCTGATGTTGAAAAGCGGAACTACTTGTAGCAAGTACCTTTGCATGAGATAAATAAACTCTCACCACTGAATAGTGCTATTGTAGTCAGTTAGAGAAATGAAGTTTCGTAGCCACGCGGTCAATTAGTCATGCAGGCTCGTAACCATGCGTTCTGGAAGCTTCGTAGTCCTATAGCCTCACGATCACGTAACCTTGAAGACTTGCAATCGCATAGTCTCGTCACCTCATTGCTCATAGTCTCGTAGTTATTATGCATTGGAGCCTCGTAGACTTGAAGCTACGTAAGCAAGTAGCCTTGTAATCTTATAACATAATGCTGATGGTGCAGATGTAGCAAAAGAGAAAATTCCGACGAAGACAGATGCGGCAACTGGAGCCTTGTAGACGAGTAGCTTCGTAGTCAAGTACTCATGCAGACTTATAGTCCTGTATCCTCGCAGTCACGTAAACTTGTGTACTAGAAGCTTCGTAGCTATGTAGTCTCGCAAGCCATGTATAACTCGTAACCAGCTAGATCATTTAAGACTCGTAGCCATGTGGTCTCATAGTCTCTTAGACTCGAAGACTCGAAGAATTCTAGCCAAATATATTTTGAGCCAAAAGACTTTTGGAACCAAAAGACTGTTGGTGTCAATGACTGATGGAGCCAATGAATATTGGAGCACATGAATATTGGAGCCCATGAATATTAGAGCCGATGAATATTGGAGTCGATGTAATATTGGAAGCAAGCGAATTAATGGAGCTAATGAATATTCGAGCCAATGAATATTGGAGTCAATGACAAATGTGCTGCATTTTCGTTGATAGGGCTGCCTTTTCGTTGTCGGTGCTTCCAAATGTACTGCTTTTTCGTTGACGGTGCTTCCAAATGTGCTGTCTTTTCGTTGTCGGTGCTTCCAAATGTGCTGCCTTTTCCTTGTCGGTGCTTCCAAATGTTCTGCCTTTTCGTTGGCGGTGCTTCCAAATGTGCTGCCTTTTCGTTGTCGGTGCTTACAAATGTGCTGCCTTTTCGTTGTCGGTGCTTCCAAATGTGCTGCCTTTTCGTTGTCGGTGCTTCCAAATGTGCTGCCTTTTCGTTGTCGGTGCTTCCAAATTTACTGCCTTTTCGATGTCGGTGCTTCCAAATGTGCTGCCTTTTCGTTGCCGGTGCTTCCAAATGTTCTGCCTTTTCGTTGGCGGTGCTTCCAAATGTGCTGCCTTTCCGTTGTCGGTGCTTCCAAATGTGCTGCCTTTTCGTTGTCGGTGCTTCCAAATGTGCTGCCTTTTCGTTGTCGGTGCTTCCAAATGTGCTGCCTTTTCGTTGTCGGTGCTTCCAAATTTACTGCCTTTTCGATGTCGGTGCTTCCAAATGTGCTGCCTTTTCGTTGTCGGTGCTTCCAAATGTGTTGCCTTTTCTTTGTCGGCGCTTCCAAATAGGCTGCCTTTTCGTTGTCGGTGCTTCCAAATATGCTGCCTTTTCGTTATCGGTGCTTCCAAATGTGCTGCCTTTTCGTTGTCGGTGTTTCCAAATGTGCTGCCTTTTCGTTGTCGGTGCTTCCAAATGTGCTGCCTTTTTGTTGATGGTCCTTCTATTTTTAATGTTGTTTTGACTCTAGTATTATAATAAATTGTTCTTGATTTGACTTGCGTATTATTCCATACGGTGCATGTATATAAGCGAGTCCTAGACAGCAGGTCGCTCAGTTTGTAACTGACGACGACGGTATACGGATCACCTACTTTGTTTCTTCTGGTGTATTAATCACGTAATTACCTGTTCTTGCGAACTCGATGGCATCTTTACCGACTTTAATGTCGAACTCGATGGAGGTTGTACCATCGTCTACGGGAAACTTGACGACAGCTACGACGGAGAAGGAGCAGATTCCGTTGACAACCACGGCGACAACACTGGAGGAGACTTCATTAGACGCGATACCACCAGCAGAAGAGACTTTAATGCCGGTAGTGCTGGCTGTGCAGGAAAACTCGACGAACTTCGTTTCGCCCTCGATGGAGGCTTCAATGGATGCCGAATCGACAACAACTAACGAACATCGGTGCTGTTACTGTGACAAGATTTTCTCAAACAACAGCAAAGCTCGACGACACGAGAGTAGCGAATGTGCCAAGAACCTATATCGTAAAATGTTTGTTTGTGAGAAATGTCATAAGCAGTTTGCTAGAAAAGATAGTATGAAAACGCATATGAAGGCATGCAAAGGTCCTGCTGTGCGGCAGAAAGTAAAGGTTTCGGCGCCCTAACGATACATCGATGTGCATAAGAGTATGCCTGGAAATGGTACTACTGTGGCAACGCCTGTATCTGGATCGGGTCTGAAAGGCTCGTCTTCATCACCACGGTATCCTTGCAGCTACTGTGATACGTCGTTCGCATTTTCCCATGATGCACGAAGACATGCGCGGAGCAAATGCACGAAGAATCCTTCTCGCATGAATTTTCGCTGTGATGAGTGCCTTAAATGGTTTACTCGAATCGACAGTTTGCGACATCATGCGAAAAAATGTAAAGGTGGAGTCTGTGCTCCTGCTGAACTACCTGTCGACATTTCGACTCCTCGCTTTAGATTGGAGACTCGTGAGCGTACAAGCAAAAAAACAGATGTGCAGAAACCGATTGCTATGACGTCTGAACATGGAACTAAACCTAAGACTGTGTTCGGAGCATTACAAGTGAACGATAATGGCTCTACTTGGCGCAGTCTGCATTTCGTGGAACGTTGAAAGACTATTATTATCTAAATACGTTCGGTGAGTCGAAGGACATTTGTACTTTTCTTGATGATATCAGACAGGACATAATCAATGAGCTTACTGATGACGTAGCAACAAACGGTCCATTAAAATATAACTTGTGGTTGGACTGTCTATATGGAAAGCCGTATCCATTAGATGACAAAGTGAAGAAGTGTGCATTCAAGACTTCTGCTGCAGTAATTTACAGTTCTGACGATGTGAAGCAAACTGTTAAAAACGGTATCCAGAAACTCTGTCAAGAAGAGGAGAACTATGTCTGTAAAGGTTCTGGTTGGACTCTGTCTAGTATAAACCGATTGGAGCTAAGAATTAGTCATTTCACACCGATGCGGAACTAAATGATTGATAATAAATTTGCTGGCTTTCGTAAGTGATCCTGTAGTAGGATAGAAATTATGTAATAAATTTTTTTAAAAGAACTTGTGGTGTTTAATACCTCGAACCTATTACTATTATGTTAAATTGTTATATTTAATTTTTTTCATCGTCCAGAATCGTACCATAGACCTAAGTCGATCTAATTAATCATTACATTGATTGGAAATTTATTTAATGATTTCTGAACTTTTTCCCGAATCTCTAGCATTAAAATTATGAATAACCAATATGTTGGTGTTGATGTCTTATAGGATGATGATGGCAGTAGAGGATTTAAAGCCTCTTTAAGAATGTTGGACATAGTATATTGAAATTAATAATTTTTTTACATCAAATTAATTATTATTGCATCGATCGGGTATCTAACCAAGGACTGAAACTGATCGAATCGATATGTAAATTAATGGGTGATTTATTTAATGAATTTTGAAATTTTTCCCACATTTCTAGCATAAAAATTACGGATTTCCAAGATGGCGGCCAAATGACAAGATGGTGGGTGTCACAGTAATAATAAATGCTTACTGCACTCTAGCGGGTAAGAATTAAACTAACATGGCGTCAGTGCACTCTCGCCGACGATAACAAGATGATGATGGCTACCAGCAGACGAAGACAAGATGGCGGACATGACGTCATACTAGGTGACGATATATACCTTGATATTGGTGGTAGGTTAGTCTGTAGGTGACTTCCGTGGTGGAAGGATCGGTCGCCATTTTTATTTTGTTTTTGGACTCGTCGGGTTCGAACCGAGGACTCCGAGCTCCGTGTCGTTAATGTATGTTTTTTAAATATTTTTTATTCAAATTTTATTAATTGAATTTTTTTATAAATTTTAAAAAAAATTTCATTAAAATCGGATAATAAATTTAAAGATGGCGGGCGTAACGGAAATTGCAACGGTGACGTCATAATCCTATAAATGGCTTAACTGAGGCTTGAGTTAAGGATGCTTAAGCCAGTTTTAGGAATTTTCAGCAGCTGGGATTTTTAAGGAATAAAACGGGAAATTTTCCCTCGAAACGGGAATTTTTCCCTCGAAAACGGGAAATTTTTCTTTAAAGCGGGAATTTTTGAGTCATTTTGAGTCATTTTTCAGGAATTTTGAGGAATTTTTGCCGCCGTGACGTCACAAATCCAAGATGGCGGACCGACAATCTCAATCCACAGCCTGAAGCCTGCGCCCGGACCGGCTATCCTATACTACTTTTGCATCTGGCAATAGTCTCAGTAACTAATATGAATCCTGAAACGGGATTTGTTGCTGTATCAAAACGTCATCACTGTAGATACTGTAGCAAGGTGTTTACCTTGAGAAAGAATGCTAAACGACATGAAAGAAGCGAGTGTAATTTGGGTCCTTGTCAAAAACCATTTCATTGCAGTCAGTGTCAGAAATCCTTTGGTAGAAGATATTACTTGGATAGACATTACAAGACCTGTACAATTAAGATGAATAAATATAACGAAGACTGGGCTACAAAATCGCGGAAGAGGAACGAAGGCGAAAAAGCTAATGCTAAAATTACTGATCTGGATCAAGATAATAATTTAAAATTTAAAACAAACGAAGGAAGTTGTAACCACATTAGAAATGAAAAGATATTTACTCCAATATCTAGTCGTCTCCATGAAAATGAGAAAGATGGAGAACCATCTGAAGCTTACAAGGTCGAAGACTTTGATGAATCATCTGAAGCGGGCATGATTGAAGATTGTGGTGACACATCTGAGGCTGACATGATTGAGTACTGTACTGAAGCACCTAAAGCAGGCAAGATCGAAGACTGTGATGGCGGTCTGAGACCAAAACGATGGAAACGGCGTAATAAAATAAATTATCCTTATCAAGTTTGTGATGCTGACATGATTGAAGACTGTGGTGACACATCAGAAGCTGGCATGAACGAAGACTGAGCTGACACATCTAAGGCTGACATGATTGAGTACTGTGCTGAAGCACCAAAAGCAAGCAAGAGCGAAGACTGTGATGGTGGCTTGAGGCCAAAACGATGGAAACGTCGTAATAAAATAAATTATCCTGATCAAGCTTGTGATAATCACTGGCAAGATGACGAAGGTGACCTTGTGGTTGGTGTTAAAACGATAGACACCAGAGATAATAATATTTATTATAAACATGCAAGGATGATGAACACAGCAGAAGAGATTGATTATACCTCATGGGAAGATCCTAACATATTGGTTGACAGGCTACGACTACTACATGGATCGCTTTGTGCAGGAAACTATTCGAACATTAAAGAAATATCCTTCATACTCAAAGATTTGAGGGAAGATGGCTACATACAATAATGGCTTAAATTAAATGTATGTGTATAAACTTGAAGATAAATTAATATATTTTCTTTCCAGATGGAAGCTACCATTTATCGAAATCTGATTTCTAAATAAAACTTATAACTTAAAGGTGTCAAAAACGTTACTACTGCCAGTCAAAATGTATACTAATAAAGTCATGTTAGTAATCATGCCAAGTTCGATAAGAAAAGTAATTGGAATCAGTTGGAACCAATTGAAGATGGAGCTGTTGAAGCATTTGGATCCTTTTGAATCAATTGGAGCGTTTTGGAGCTGTTGGAGTCATTTGGAGCATTTGGAGCCTTTGGAGCATTTGGAGGCTGTTGTAGCATTTGGAGCCTTTTGGAGCATTTTGAGCATTTGGAGCCATTTGGAGCTGTTGGAGCCATTTGGAGCTGTCTTAATCATTTGGAGGCTGTTGGAGAATTTGGAAGCTGTTGGAGCAATTGGAGCCTTTTGAGCATTTGGAGCCTTTTGGAGCCATTTGGAGCATTTGCAGCTGTTGGAGCCTTTTGGAGCATTTGGAGCTGTTGGAGCCATTTGGAGCTGTTGGAGTCATTTGGAGCTGTCAAGCATTTGGAGGCCGTTTGGAGCATTTGGAGCCATTTGGAGCTGTTGGAGTCATTTGGAGCATTTGGAGCTGATGGAGCCATTTGGAGCTGTCAAGCATTTGGAGCATTTGGAGCTGTTGGAGACATTTGGAGCATTTGGAGCATTTGGAGCTGTTGGAGTCATTTGGAGCTGTCGAGCATTTGGAGGCCGTTTGGAGCATTTGGAGCCATTTGGAGCTTTTGGAGTCGTTTGGAGCATTTGGAGCTGTTGGAGCCATTTGTAGCTGTCAAGCATTTGGAGGCCGTTTGGAGCATTTGAAGCTGTTGGAGCTGTTAGAGCCATTTGAAGCTGTCAAGCATTTGGAGGCCTTTGGAGCATTTGGAGCTGTTGGAGCCATTTGGAGCTGTTGGAGTCATTTGGAGCTGTCAAGCATTTGGAGGCCGTTTGGAGCATTTGGAGCCATTTGGAGCTGTCAAGAATTTGGAGGCCGTTTGGAGCATTTGAAGCTGTTGGTGCTGTTGGAGCATTTGGAGCTGTTGGAGCTAAGAAGTAGTCGTTGCACGTCTATGCAGGGCTAAATGTTTATAAGATTGCTGGCTTTCGCAAGTGATTCTGAAGGATATAAATTGTTTAATAAATATTATGTTTGTAAAAGAATTTGTGGTGTTTTATTTCTCGAACCTTACACTTTTCTGGTACTTTTTTAAAATTAAAGTTGTTTTGTATCGACCAGGGATCGAACCAAGGACCTTAGTCGATCTAATCAATCAGTATATAGATTACAAATTTATTTAATGAATTTTGAACTTTTTCCCGAAATCTAGCATTAAAATTATGAATTACCATATGTTGGTCTTGATTTTTGATAGGATGAATGTAGTAGAGGATTTAAAGTCTCTTTAAGAACGTTGAACATGGTTTATTGAGTTAATATTTTTTACATAAAATTAAACATTATTGCATCGATCGAGTATCGAACCAAGGACATGAATCGATTGAATCAATATGTAAATTAATGAGTGATTTTTTTGATGAATTTTGGATTTTTTCCCGCTTTTCTAGCTACATTTTTACATGATTTCAAGAAGGCGGCCGAATTTCAAGATGGCGGGGGCACCTCGGTAATAAATTATTACTGCACTGTAGCGGGTTAGTATTAAATTATCCAGATGGAAATGTACTCTATAATACGAGTACACACACTAGATGGAGTACTCCAGCAGGTGGTAGCTCCTGGTAGCATGTACTAAACATACAATTATGGATCCACGATGGTTGACAAGGACAAAGTCAAATTTCAAGGACAAAGTCAAATTTCAAGGTCAAGGTCAAATTTCAAGGTCAAGGTCAAAGTTCAAGGTAAAGGTCAAATTTCAAGGTAAGGTCAAATTTCAAGTTCAAGGTCAGTTTTCAAGGTCAAGGTCAAAGTTCAAGGTCAAAGTTAAAGGTCAAGTTCAAGGTCAAATTTCAAAGTTCAAGGTCAAAGTTCAAGGTCAAGGTCATAGTTCAAGGTCAAGGTCAAAGTTAAATGTCAACAGTTGAGGACAAAGGTATGGTGACCAGATAATTATACTAACATGGTATCAGCACACTCTAGTGGACGAAAACAAGATGGTGATCTCCAGCGGGTGATTTCAAGATGGCGGCCGTCACGAAAAAGTGCAACGGTGGTTTTAAGGATTTTTTATTATTTAATTAGGTTGATTAATTTTTTTAATGATTTTTAAATTTTTTCCCGAATCTCTAGCATTAAAACCACGGATTTTCAAGATGGCGTCTAAATTTTAAGATGGCGACCATAACGATAATTGCAACATTTATAGGATCCAATATGGTGGTCGTAACATAAAGTGTAAGAATGATATGGTACTCAACCAAGATGGCGGGTGTAACGAAATATGTAAAATTTATATAATCCAAGTTGGCGACCGTAACGATAACTGCAACAGTGTTTTTTAAGATTTTTATTATTTAATTCGTTTAAATAATTTTTTAATTATTTTTATAATTTTTCCCGATTTTCTAACATAAAAATTGCGGATTTTCAAGATGGCGGGCGTAACGGAAACTGCAACGGTGACATCATAATCCATGATGACGTCAGAGGCTTATCTGAGGCTGTAGACATGGATGATTAAGCCTACATATGGACATTTCTAACTGCTGGAATTTTTGAGGACTAAAACGGGAAATTTTTCCTCGGATCGGGAATTTTTCCCTCGGAAACGGGAATTTTTTTCATAAAACGGGAAATTTTGATTCATTTTGAGTCAATTTTGAGGAATTTTGAGGAATTTTTGAGTCCAAGATGGCCGCCGTGACGTCACAATCAAATATGGCGGACCGACAATCACAATCCACACAATCCACAGCCTGAAGCCTGGCGCAGGTCCGGCTATCCTATACTACTATCAGCTTGTCTCTAATTTTTCCCGACATAAAACCTTCTTTTCCTGGGCTATTGTTTTTGCCTTGCGTTGCCGTTCTTGTGGCCCGTCCAGTTTTTCTTTGGCTGCTTTGGTCGCGGCCTGCGCTGCCAGAGATTGTTGGCGACGACAGGGAAGTCCAGCTCGTTGTAGCTGGGTACGCCGTGGTGTGCTACTGCGTCGAACCTGTTGTTTGTGAACTGGGGGAAGCCCGGGGGTGGGTGGTGCCTCGGGGGGCCCATGGTTGGGGTCCCGGGGGACCAAAGAAGCCCGGAGGGGTTCACTGTTGGGGCACGGCCTGTGTTACGGCTCGTCTGTTCTCGCGGATGTCGCGGCGTGATTGTTGTTCGTGTGCCTTGCGAACCTGTAGGCACTGCAGCCCTTGTAGTTGGCCTGGCTTACAATTTTTTTTCCTAGCCTAAATTATTCTAAGTGTGTATGGGGAGGGTCCAGGTTAGGGGAGGACCTAAGTGTGTCCATGCGGGTTTTTAACCATGCAGGACAAGGGCGATTGCATCATGTGCTATTGGGGTTTAACGGCCAGCTATGGCTGTAATTGGCGCCATGGCTGACGCCCCATTGGTCGTCTAGCTTAAAAGCTAATTAATGTGACCCAGATAAAACCTGCATTAACACAGGGAAAACCCTGGGCCGGGTCATGCGGGGATAAAATAACATGCATTAAGCAAGCAGGTAACTACTGTACAAGAGGGAAGAAGGGTCCAGGTAAGAAGAGTTGGAGGGGCTGAAAAATCAACCATGCTGGAGTTGGGTGCTTGGGCCTTGCGGCCCGCATTTAAATGTTGGGTACTCCTGGGTTATTATTAGCCAGGAGCGCATGCGCCCCCAGGGGCGGGTGACTTCACTCGTCAGCTCAGCCCAGCTGCCCAGGCAGCCACAGCTTAAGACAGATGGTCGAGAGCACGAGTGCTCTCGACGGTGGGCAGACGAGCCAGTAAACCGGCTCGAACTGCGGGCGCACGGGGCGAGAGGCAGCCTGGCAGTGCGCCATCTTCATCTTCCTTCTTCAGGTCAACAGCCAATGACCTTTCAAGCCAGGGTGGGGGTAAGTCGTTCAGGCGAATGAAGTATCTCGCGAATCGGACCCTCTTGTCCTCCAAAAACCCCGAGACGATTTCTGGTCGCGCCGCCCAGGGCTACCGCTGGCACCAACAGGGCCCCAACTTGAAGGTACCGCCGTCTCTTCCTTCGGAGTTCCGATGCGTTTCAGTTCCGTTGCGCGCGCAGCAGTCCACAGCTCTGCAAGTTCCAGCCCGCAGTTCGTCTACACTTCGCATCTAAGGCACATCGAGCTCCCCTGCGGTGTCTTCGCCGACGGAACTGCTTCCTGCCACGCGCCGAGCAGCATCCAGGCTACATTTCACCCCGATAGCCGTGATAACGACTCCACCGGGCCATTGGTCCGCGGACTGCTATTGGCTATTCACAGTCACTCCAGCGAGATTGCAACTCTCGGGCTGGGATCCCGTATACGCCACCCGCGGGACGTGGTCGGTAGCAGTTGGCACTGCAAGGCCGCCTCCAGGCAGCCACAAATCCCCCGCGCACTGCCAGCCTTCGGTTACCCAATAGGGCGCAGGGAACTCCCAGCCAACAGCCCGCGAGAGAGATACGCACGCCACGAGAGACGACGGCTTACAAGTTATCCTGCCTTTATATACTCTCGCCTGAGAGGAAGGTGCTTCCTGATTGGCTGCAGCTGTGGGTCAATCAGAGCCTTCCTATCTTCTGGTTGGCTGGGCTGTTTTGCCAATCAGAGGCGATCTGTCTGATGTTGGATGTGGAGCTATGTTTTGAGGATTTATAAAGAGTGGGTTCCATATTTTGCTTAATTTGTAGCCATCTTTAATAGAGAAGATGGCTACCAATTGTTCCTTCCTGACAGTTGTCAAATAACTGAGAATTGGTTAAAATGTCGCTTGCAAACGAAGAGCTCTCTACGTTGATCGCGAGCAGAGAACTCTGGTATAAAACGTTACTTTGATATGTTTGCTATTACTTGATGACTTAAAAACTGTTTAATTACTTAGAGAACTTAAAAATTTCAACTGTAAACGATTATTTTATAACCGAAAAATGTGTGACGGGAAAGCACGGTATAGGTAGTTTCTTTCAGAAAATAGTTTCTGTTTGAGGATCGATACTATCGATAGCGAAGATCTGGTCTTTCGCTGATGAAATGCACATATCGCGACACCTAGTGGCAGCACAAGAGTTTAAGTAACAGTATTTATTTGCTCGTTAGATCGGGTGATATGCGCTACTGCACAAGTAGGTGTATTTGGTAGGTCCAGGGACACCGGGTCCTGGGTCGGGATCCGGGGATCCACGGTGGCCATCTTGGATTACGTCACTTCCAGCAGCCATCTTTGATTTGACCTTGACCTTTGACCCCGGCGGCCATTTTGTTTTTAACTGCCATTTTGTTTTTCTAGAACATTCTGGCTTTTTGTTTTCTAGAACATTCCTACATTTCTAGTTTCGTCCGCCATTTTGAAAATCTTTATTTATTATACGATTTTAATGAAAAAAAATATAAAATTAAAAAAAAATTAAATGATTAAAAGTTTAAAATAAAATTTAAAAAATATTATTTAATACAATTTTAATTAAAAACCTGCGCATCGAACACCCCACTCCTCTACATTACGAATACATCATCTAGCACCCCACTCCTCTGTTACAATGACATCCCTGTTACAATTTTTCGTTACATAGCATTTTTTAAAATAATGTATTATTATAATAAAATATATATACTGACGACGTTAGGGCCGTTCCCGTGGTTCGGAGTCGCTGCCCAGCTGCTCTGGTAGAGAGGGTACGTGCCACGTGGCAAGGGAACTACCCTAACTTAGGTGGAATAAAAGAGTTTTCTACGTTAAGGTGTGTTTAATGCCCACGTCACACACTGTACATGGGCTGTCACGGCTCCCCTCTTTGACAGTCCATCAGGGCGAGGCCCGGCTCCACGCACCTTGAGCGCGACACGACACTACCAGTGACCTGACTGGCGGTGACACGACAGTGACGCGACTGACAGTGGCGTGGATGACGGTGACGTGACTGGCAGTGACGCGATTGACGATGACACGAAAGACTGACGTAAATGCCGACGCGAACGACGGTGACGTGACTTTCGCGTCCGCGCTCTCTCATGCCACTTGGCGACTGACTCGACCCACGCTCCTCGACCCACGCTCCGCGACGTCTCAGCGGCCTCCCCCCTTGCCGCGTGCACATGAATCTCCCCTCTTTCCTTCGTGTGCGAGTGCGTGGAGCCACATGGTCACAGGCGGGGAGACGCGACTCAGTCGCCCGGGAAACACATTTTATCCGTTTTGAACTCAACACAATATCAACACAACAAAGACCAATAGATATTCACACCCTTACATAATTACATAAACAAAACCTGTTACACTTTTGCGCACGGGCGCCGGCGCACACGCAAGCCTGAAGCAGCGACGGGCAATAATGGCCTCAGCGAGCCGGAGGAGCACTTGGGACGACGTCAAATGCTCCCCCCTCCCCGAGGTCATTTTGCCCGCTGATGCTACGATCACACGCACTTCACCATTAACACTCGGCACTCGGGCGTTCATATTGGCATCCCATGGGCGGAAGTAGGAGTAACCTGCTGGGTGAGTACCCATGGCCAATAGTCTAGCAGGTAGGAGGGAGGCCTGCGCTGACGAGTGGAATGGCGGGCTATTTCCGGAACCTGGGTATTCGGTGCAGTGTCTGGGTGCATAGGTGGGGATCTGTCCCCTTCCTTCACCTCATCAAGGAGTTCAATGATGACCCCTTCCTCGGGACCACAGGGCCCTTCAGGTGGATAACCTATGTGGTGGTGGTACCCATCCCCGTTTAACCCTTCCATTACTTCCTCGGGGAATACTATTTTAGGGATGGTGTCAATGGTTGGTAACTCAGGGTCCTCTTCATCAGGGATTGGGGTAAGGGATGTGTTAAAGACGGAGTTTTGGGCATCCCTGGAGTCCAGCCTGTCAGCAAGCTCATCCAGGTGGTCCATGGTGAAACCGTTGGGCTCATACCCATATGCTTGTTGGGTGGGCGTAGCTTCTCGGGAAAATACTGGAGCTTTGGGATTTAAAGAAACCTCGCAACCTGCTGGGTTGGTATTGCCAGTGACCATTTCGTCACCGAAGTTCGTCGGCACCAAAGGTGAGTCCGATCTCCTTCCTTCCCTAATGCAGTGGTTTCTTCCAGGGTCGGTGTCTAGGGGCATCGGGTCAGAATTGGCACAATAACCTCCTCGTGGTGTCTCTGGTTGGTCCCTGGGGCTTTCCTGGTCTGTAAAACTATCCGCGGCTCCTACGGTTGATGGCTGCTGCGGCATCGGGACCGTGGCTAGCCGCAAGGCATCACGGTGTATTTTGGCCATTCGGCCATTCGGCTGCCGCACCAGGTAAGTGGTCATCCCCAAGCGAGCCACCACCTCCCTGGGCTCGGACCACTTGGGCGCGAGGCCCGCGCAAAACCCACGGCCCTTGGCTGACAGATGCTGGAGCCTTACATGCACAAACTGTCCTGGAATGATCTGCGGGGGTGGATTTAGGGACTGGGGTGTTCGATGATCCAAAAACTGGGCCTGATGCCTGCGTGCCCCAGCCCGTAGGTCCTCTACCGGGAAAGGTTCTTCTGTGTGAATGACGCCCAGTTCGGCTGGCAATGCTAAGTTGTGACCATGGAGCAGCTCAGCTGGAGAATATCCCGTTACCTCGTTCGTGCGCCGGCGGAGGCAGTACAAGAGGGTGGGGAGGTGAATGTCCCACTTAGTGTGGTCCTCATCAAGGCGGATACGGAGCTGGGTCTTAATGTCTTGGTTGCGGCGTTCAGTGGGATTTGATCTGGGATGATAGGTAGGGGTGGTGTGATGATGGACCCCCCACCGCCCACATGCCTTCCGCCAGCTGTGACCCGTAAATTGGACTCCATTATCCGTGAGCAGCACTCTCGGATACCCATACCGTGGGAACACCTCTCGGTCCAGTAGGGCGATGATTGTTCCCGCCTTGACATTGGCGACAGCAAACGCCTCGGTCCATCGCGTAAACACATCAGTGACTACAATGATGAACCGCTTTCCCCGGGAGGTGCGTGGGTAGGGGCCCATAATGTCAAGAGCCACCTCGTGGAATGGGTGGTCAGGGCGTCGGGGAACCTGTTGCTCCACGCCATCAGGTCGACGCGCCTTACACTGTTGGCAGCGTTGGCACTCACGCACGAACTGCTTAACGTCGGCCGTGACCTCCGGCCAGTGGAACGTCCTGCGGATTTCTCGCAGGGTCTGTTCAGCCCCAGGGTGCCCCGCCAGCTCATGACTGTGGAAGAACAGTAGGATGGCTGGCCGTGCAGCAGGGGGTGCATGAATACTCCAGCGGCTTCCTCTGCGAGCACCACGGGTCTGAAGCATGCCATCGAGACTGCGCTGATAGGGAAATGCTTGGTCGCCACACTCGGCCAGTCGGGCTCATGTCTGTGGGTTGTCCTGCTGGGCGTCACGCACGCAAGTCACCAGCTCTGCCATGGTGGCGAATTGGGTGGCCGGCTCTGGTGTGCTGGGCCCAGGCAGCATGTACAGTAGGGCATCGTCGGGGGCCGGGTCCGAATAGTTGGTAATCGGAACCGGGGGTAGGAGGTTGTCCCACCCCTGGTCATCGTAGACTATGGTTCTGGGGTCCGGGTGCCGGGAAAGCTCGTCAGCGAGCTCATTTTCCCGGCCGGGAACATGTTCCACCGTGAAGTGGAAGCTCTGGAGGAGAAGGGCCCACCGGGTAAACTTTGACTTGCCCTCCTGCACGGAATCCAGCCATTTGAGGCACTGGCTGTCCGTGCGTAGAATGAAAGGGCGCCCCTCGAGGTAGTGTCGGTATCTTTTTAGTGCCCACACCACAGCGAGGCACTCTTGCTCATTGACATGGTATCGTCTTTCCTCTGGGCCAAACTTGGCACTCGCGTACTCGACGATACGTCTCTGACCTTGGCCGTCCAGCTGGTACAGCACCACCCGCATGCCTTCCTGGCTGGCATCGGTCTGCACGAACAGTTGTTCGTCCGGCACCAGCCGCGACAGGGTGTGGCAGTTGCGGAGCTGTTGTTTTACCTCGCCCAGGGCCTGGTCGGCGGCCTGGGTCCACCGGAATTTGTGCTTAGGTGAAAGCAGGTCGGTCATCGGCGCGGTAATCGAGGCAAAGTGGGGAACAAATGACCTCAACCAATTCAACAGCCCCATGAGTTTCTGGAGCTGCTTCCGTGTCTTGGGTGCCTGCTTGCCCTCAATAATGGACAGCTGTTTGGGCAGCGGGCGGCATCCCTCTGCGTCCACAATATGGCCCAGAAACTCGATCTCCTCCGCCCCAATGTGGCACTTCCTCGGGGCGCACGTCAGCCCGTGCCTGGCGAGCCGCTCAAACACCAAAGCCAGATGGTGTGCGTGTTCCTCCCACAAACATGACCAGATGATCACATCGTCCAGGTAGGCTTGGGCAAACTTGCCGATGTAGCCATCCAGGACACGGACCATCATGGTCTGGAAGGTCGCAGGAGCATCCATCAGGCCGAACGGCATCGCACAGAACTGGAAGCGCCTGCCGTCTGGGGCGGTAAAGGCTGGTTTGGGGCGGTCGGCGGGGCATACTGGCACTTGCCAGTACCCCGACTTGAGGTCAAGCTTTGAAAAGATGGTGGCTTTCCCCAAGCCAGCGAGGGCATCCGTGATGTTGATTAATGGTGGGGGTGCCGGAATGGTGAGGTGATTTATTGCTTTGAAATTTACGCAAAATCTCAGCGTTCCATCTTTCTTGGTGGCCATTACGATACGACTATTATAAGGTGAATTACTAGGTTCTATGACGCCACTCGCCAGCATCTCCTCGATTTGCGCCTGTATGGCATCCTGTTCACGGGGTCCGAACCCGAACACTTTCTGGAACGGAGGGGTATGGGGCACCAGGGGTATGCTATGCTCTGTAATTGTAGTCCTCTGTAACTGGTCCGCAGCTGCAAACACTTGCGAATGAGCCCTTATCACCTCATCGATGTCGGCGTGGTGCTCGGCTGGAACTCCGTGGGTCAGCTCATCCAAACCTACAACTGTGAGAGGTGGGGATGGAATAGGCCGGTGGATACCGTAGACAGTCCAACGGCCGCGGGTACCAAGGTGCAAGCGCCCGGCACGGACTTCGATTGTGGCATCGACCTGTGCAAGCCAGGGGGCTCCCAGGAAAATCTCCTCTCGTAGCTCATGCAACACTATGGCGTCCGTTTGGCTAACATGGTCCCTTATGTGAATTTTTACCTGGGCGCGCCCAGACGTGGGCGCGCAAGCTCCCCTGGTGGCCAGCAGGACTGTCCCAGCCTCAGCTGTCATGTCAGCACCGGCGACGAGGTGAGCGGCAATATAGCTGTGGCTGGCGGCGGTGTCCACCAGCGCCTCCAGTTCCCGGCCGTCCACCCGGACAGGTATGCGCAGTAGACTGCCTTCCTCGGGACCCATGCGCCCGAGCCGGGACAGCGTATCCTCTAGCCCCGCATCTACTGTCGAGGCCCCCAGCGATGTAGGGCGAGCGGCAGAGCTCACCGAAGACTCGGGGCACGGCACATCGGGCCGGTGCGTACCGCCCCCGCCGACGTCAGGTGGGCGGGGCGGTAGCTCACTGGCGCCCTTAGCTGCTGGCAGGGACGCCGACGACATGGGGCGAGCGGCATAGCTCGCCGATGACTCGGGGCACGGCCCGTCGGGCCGGCGCGGACCGCCTCCGCCGACGTCAGGTGGGCGGGGCGGTAGCTCACTGGCGCCCGCAGCTGCTGGCGGGGACGCCGACGACGTGGGGCGAGCGGCATAGCTCGCCGATGACTCCGGGCACGGCCCGTCGGGCCGGCGCGGACCGCCCCCGCCGACGTCAGGTGGGCGGGGCGGTAGCTCACTGGCGCCCGCAGCTGCTGGCGGGGACGCCGACGACGTGGGGCGAGCGGCATAGCTCGCCGAAGACTCGGGGCACGGCCCGTCGGGCCGGCGCGGACCGCCCCTGCCGACGTCAGGTGGGCGGGGCGGTAGCTCACTGGCGCCCACAGCTGCTGGCGGGGACGCCGACGATGTGGGGCGAGCGGCATAGCTCGCCGAAGACTCGGGGCACGGCCCATCGGGCCGGCGCGGACCGCCCCCGCCGACGTCAGGTGGGCGGGGCGGTAGCTCACTGGCGCCCGCAGCTGCTGGCGGGGACGCCGACGATGTGGGGCGAGCGGCATAGCTCGCCGAAGACTCGGGGCACAGTCCGTCGGGCCGGCGCGGACCGCCCCCGCCGACGTCAGGTGGGCGGGGCGGTAGCTCACTGGCGCCCGCAGCTGCTGGCGGGGACGCCGACGATGTGGGGCGAGCGGCATAGCTCGCTGAAGACTCGGGGCACAGCCCGTCGGGCCGGCGCGGACCGCCCCCGCCGACGTCAGGTGGGCGGGGCGGTAGCTCACTGGCGCCCGCAGCTGCTGGCGGGGACGCCGACGATGTGGGGCGAGCGGCATAGCTCGCCGAAGACTCGGGGCACGGCCCGTCGGGCCGGCGCGGACCACCCCCGCCGACGTCAGGTGGGCGGGGCGGTAGCTCACTGGCGCCCGCAGTTGCTGGCGGGGACGCCGACGACATGGGGCGAGCGACATAGCTCGCCGATGACTCGGGGCACGGCCAGTCGGGCCGGCGCGGACCGCCCCCGCCGACGTCAGGTAGGTGGGGCGGCGTGGCTGGTTGGAGTTTCGGAGAGCGGGGCCCAGCTGTGTCATCGCCCTCATCTAGGCGTTTCCCGATGGTGTTGTGTCACCTCCGTTTCCCCCTTCTCCGGCGGCCTTGACGGGGCATTCACGGTGCCAGTGGTACATTTCTGTTGGACAGTACCTGCAGCGGGGAGGCCGCTCTTCGCGGGCTGTCAGGCCTCCGCGTCGCTCCCCTCGGTCAGCCTGCCGCCAGGTCAGCCGCGACTGGCCCTGTGCTCAAGGTTGCGTCCCCGCGACCCCGGCGACTGGGCGGATCTGGACGGCGGTGCTGGCGGGCCAGTGTACCGCACCATCGCTCCAGCATCTTCTGGTGACAGCACCGCCGGGGTGGGGTTGGGCCTCCACGGCATCATGGTCTCCGTTGCACTCTGTATGGCCTGGATGTCTCTCTCTGTTTCTCTCGCCATGGCTAGGAAATCGTCCACGCTTCTTCCCGCGGCGTTACGCATGAAAGGTCGTAATTCCGGTGACAGTAGCTCCACAATCACTGGCAGTATCTCGGCGACTGAGCCGCTTGTCGTCAGACGTCGGTGGAGGCGTAGCTTTTGATAAATAAAGCCTTCCACGCTTTCCCCGGCCCGCTGTGTTTGACAGTACAGCTGGTACCGACAGCTGGCATGGGAATGCGCGTCATCAAAATGGGATTCGAACCGGGTAACGAATTCGGTCCAAGACATCCGGTATTCGCCTGCCATCGCCCACCAGGCTTGGGCACTGTCCCGGAGCTGTCCACTAACTCTGTCCGTGAACTCGTCCTCGGGCACCGCGTGTCTTGATAGTCTGTCCCAGCATGCTTGCAGAAATGCATGCGGATCTTCATGTGCTCGCCCCGTGAATACAGGTAGTGACACCGCCACGCTTGCATTTCGCGGTACCGGTTCCGGTTGTGCCTCCCCATGGCGCCGCACACCGTCGTTACAGGCTGCGCATAGAAATAGTCCGTCCCTGAAATCAGCGAATTCGCGTGCAGTCGTGCAAATCCGGTGTCTGACAGTGCCGCACACATAGCACCGCGCCGTCTCGCCTGGTCGCCCGGGACAGCCTACCATCGCGCACGTCACGCGCTCCCTTATCACGGCCCGCTCTGTGCCATGGTTATATATTTCCTTTTTTACAGTATTTTCCTTAGGGGTACATGAGCACCATAGTGTAGTGCCCTCCCCTCGCAAGCTGCCCTCTCCGTGTGGCTTATGACACACCTGGCAGACCCCGTCCATATTCACGCGCACAGGTGTGTAGCATTCCGCGACCTGCGCGGCTGACCGGCCCGTGCGGCGGACCGGGACGTCAGGTGGCGGGGAACAGACAGGCATGGCCCGCCTCCCCCCCTCCACTGTCGGAGGTCCCGTTTCCGCACGCTCTTCGTCCCGCGGAAGTTGACCCGGCGGCGCGGTGATCTTGAATGGTCCGACTCGGCTGTACTCGTCGTCGCTCGGCTGGACTCGGCTACCGCTCGACCCGAAGGGCGCAATTCGCCTGCGCTCATCCGGCGCGATCCCTTGAAGGGGAAAAGGGGGAAGAGCGAACTCACTCGCGCGGCCGAATGAAACCCGATACCTGTGTGACGCGCTCTTATCGCTTGACGGCGCAATCTCACACCATTTTGGCGCGTCGGCTTCCGCTCCCGCACCGCTCTTGTCCACGCTCGACTCCCTGCAGCATTCTCGCGGCTCCCGAAAGTTTTGAAAATCCGCACTTTTCATGTCCGTTTCTATGTAAAAGCTCATGGTCAGCCACACTAGTTGAGCGCCATTTTGACGACGTTAGGGCCGTTCCCGTGGTTCGGAGTCGCTGCCCAGCTGCTCCGGTAGAGAGGGTACGTGCCACGTGGCAAGGGAACTACCCTAACTTAGGTGGAATAAAAGAGTTTTCTACATTAAGGTTTGTTTAATGCCCACGTCACACACTGTACATGGGCTGTCACGGCTCCCCTCTGTGACAGTCCATCAGGGCGAGGCCCGGCTCCACGCACCTTGAGCGCGACACGACACTACCAGTGACCTGACTGGCGGTGACACGACAGTGACGCGACTGACAGTGGCGTGGATGACGGTGACGTGACTGGCAGTACGCGATTGACGATGACACGAAAGACTGGCGTAACTGCCGACGCGAACGACGGTGACGTGACTTTCGCGTCCGCGCTCTCTCATGCCACTTGGCGACTGACTCGACCCACGCTCCGCGACGTCTCAGCGGCCTCCCCCCTTGCCGCGTGCACATGAATCTCCCCTCTTTCCTTCGTGTGCGAGTGCGTGGAGCCACATGGTCACAGGCGGGGAGACGCGACTCAGTCGCCCGGGAAACACATTTTATCCGTTTTGAACTCAACACAATATCAACACAACAAGACCAATAGATATTCACACCCTTACATAATTACATAAACAAAACCTGTTACACTTTTGCGCACGGGCGCCGGCGCACACGCAAGCCTGAAGCAGCGACGGGCAATAATGGCCTCAGCGAGCCGGAGGAGCACTTGGGACGACGTCAATACCATTGTTTTCTGCCAGAGGCAGCCATCTTATTTAGTGCAGACCACCATCTTGATTTCATCTGATGGATGTTGTCATCAGGTGTAGGTTTCTAAAGTACGCCAGTGTATGTAAGGGCGAGTTCCTATCCCGTACCAGCATTATTATGACCCTTAAAGACAAAAATCCGCAAAATCCACAGTCATTTTGCTGTTGTAACCACCATTTTTTCTTAAAGTTTTATCATTTATAGGTTTTGACTAAAATATATGTTATCAATACTATCGTTGTGGATGCGATAGTTAAAGTAAATATAATTTCAAAAAAACATTTATTACTCCATCTTAGCAGACCAGAAATTTTTCAGAGTCCTAACTCACAAGTAATATTCTCTTCTCATGTTTGCGTACTCGTATTTAAAAAGCTGCATGCAAGCAGATATTTTTAATGTCTGCGTATAATTACATTCCTAAACAAGTACATGTTTGCGTACACATGTTTAAAAGCTGAATGGAAGCAGATATTTTAATGTCTGCGTATAATTTCATTTCACCATTCCCTAAGACATTTGTAAGTATCAGTACCTCGAAGGATAAAGGCAGTTACCTTGAAACGTGAATTTAAATAGAATTAATGAACATTTATTAACACAAAAACAGAAACTATACAACAAAAACGGAAACTATACAACAAAATAAAAACTATAAAACAAAAAAACTGAAACTATACAACGAATGGAAACAACAACCAAACAGCCAAACTATTTACATCACTCGCAAAATCGTTCTCGCGGGAACATATTAAAGAGTCGTACCTCCACACTCAGGTTGCCGAGCACATATTCTAGACTGTTTATTCGAGAATTGAAACCCTCTTCTATCAGGGATAGCTTCTCGCCCAGCCCAGCACACCCGCACACGTCAACTTGCCTGTGATCCCCCTCGACAGTGATGGTGTGTCCCACCCACACTGCAACGGCGGGGTAGGGGATCCAGCTGAACCGGGTGCAGGTGACGGCGGTTTAGACGTTGACGTCGCTGATGACGGTGGCGGGCGGCGGCGGCAATTGCCATCAGCGGCGTTAGCCGCCCATCCAGGCGAGGCGTAGCCGACGGAGCTGTCTCCTCTGTAGCAGGCGGCTGCTGCCGGGCAGCAGCAATGGAGATGAGGGAAGGTAGTGGCCCGCATGCCCCAGCCCGGATGCTAACTTGTTACTGCCGGACAGCAGAAATGGTGATGAGGGGTGGTGGCGGGCCGCAACCCCAAAAACCTGCTGTTTCGTCCGCGACGACGAGAGGTCCAACGGTGAGCGGTCCAGCTGCGAGCGATCCAGCGGCGAGCGGTCTCGCTCAGGAGCCCCTCCCATCGGATCCTCCCGCGTCCAGCGACGGCCTTGGCGACGACACAACTCGACGACGGGCCAGTTGTGGAGATATGACTCCTCACATATGGTACCGTATTCCTCCTCGCCGCCACTAGAAATGGCGATTATTTCCGGCGAAGTAACCTCACCTTCCTCCGCACTTCCCCAGCTGTGCTCGAAGTCACCATTGCGTAACAAAGACATATTTTTTAAAAACATATAATTACTCTTGCGATATCTAGCATCAAACTGAAGCGTGCTTCCAGCAGTCTATGGTATTTATGCTATCCCTTCCCCACCCTCCTTGCCAGTCGTGTCAGAGCGCGCGCTTCCCCGTGACGTACAACCTCTGACGTACATATCCCCTACGCCCCTACCCACCCCGACCCTAATAGCCCGGACCTGTCACCATACGATCCTAGCCTCCTAAGTACCACCCACAAGTGCTCCGGCGCTAAAGAAAAAGGTTAAAACATTACGGAAATAAATAAAACAATGTTATTTATTTACAACCTTTATTTATTAAACATAAATTATTAACATCACATTACATTAAAACATCAGTATTTTTTATCCAGCTGTTTTTAGATTTATCAAATCCTAACCACTTTACAAACAACCTATCATCTTTTCGTCTCAACACTTTCTCTAGCAAATAATCATTCGGGTACTTGGTAGGTTGAATTTCTTCCTCGTAGAATCCGCCGCGTATCGTCGAACCTCGTAAATCTTCCAAGTAGTAACATCTCGGATGGTAATTACGTATTTTAACAACATGGAATATTTCTGTAGACCAGTTAGGTGTATACCCTTTTTCAAAAGTATGTTTATATTTTGAAATGCGTAAAAATTTTCCGACTTGTGCTTTTCTAGTTTATTTATGTTAGAATAAATTGTTTTAAGGAGCGAGTCATCTTTTACATTAACAGGCGCCATACCGATTGTTCGATGTTTTCTGTTGTTATAGTCATTTAATAATGTCGGTAACATATCAATCCACTTCCTTTTGCTGTGAATTCCCTCCACATGGCTTCCTTTAAAGTACGATTAAAACGCTCGACCACTCCACCTTTTATCTCGGTGAACGTAGAATAATGGTTTATTGCTTGTTTTTTCATAAGAGCCTGGAATTTACTATTATAGAATTCTTTTCCATTATCAGTCTGTAAGTTCTTAGATGTTGAACTTAATTTAAAAACATGTTTCATGGCTAACATTACATCATTCGAGTTTTTACTTTTAACAGGCTCTGCCCACGCTTGTTTTGAATAGACGTCTATAACAGTTAGCAGATACTTGTACCCGCCATTCACTTTAGAATAAGGAATCATTTCAACCAAATCCGCCTGAAATAAGTCTAAAAGTCCTAATGTCAGAACACTTCGTCTAGGAAAAGTACGTCTCGCCGGCTTATGTAGCTCTTTTGCAATAGCTCGTCGACTCATTTCGAGATGTATCCGTCTTCCTGCAGTTCTTCAAGTAGGGAAATTATCTCGTTTTGGTGTGAAGTATTCCCTGCTTCTTTAGAAGCAAGCAGCAAGCGAAGCCGATCAACAAGTTTATTCGGATCACTCCAAAATATGTATGACAGTCTTTTATTATCAAATAATTTACTAACTAAACCGGATCCTGTTGAAACACCTACTTCAGGGAACAGTTTAGATATAATTTCATACTTTATATGATTATCGTCTTTAAACAAGTTAGTTTTCGAACAGTTGTTTTTGTAATGAGCACTTGTAGTTTTTAACATTAGCTTATATTGTTCTAAATCTGTATTTGTATATCGCTGAGGATCTCTAAGAAACAGCAAATTATAGAGTCCAGGTGTCCCAGTCGTGGTAAATCCTCCTACTTCTATGATATCCCCAGGTAAAAAATGCACTTCCAATTTACCCATGTACCACGTTTTGCTACATTTAAAAACACCATAAATAGGATCTCCTTTGCGTGACGAGTATGAAGTCAAATAAGTAGAAGCAAGAGTTTCCGGCTGAACTTCTGAGGAACGTAATTTTTTATACTGTAGTAAATATGAAATCGGTACATCTTCTTCGTTTACATGTATGATACGTCGCTTTCTACGGTAAGATTTAGCAGGATTCTTTTCTTTCGCTTCAGAAGAAACATTTTCAGTTTTAACAATTGTAGGAGAAACATTTTCATATTTTAAATTATCTAGACGTGAAGTAATTGGTTCGAATATTCTTTCACTAACAATATTACACCCTAACTTTTCCTTCTTCGCGAGTAAGTATTTATCACGAATACTTTTGATTATGTCATGCAGCTCTTTCGCTGATTCAGACATGTTAATAAAATGACGGTTAACTCAATCATCATGTAGTTATATACCTTTGTGAGACCTATTTTCTCCCCTTTTGCGGTAAAGTTTTAGGATCTTGTAAAGGTTTAAAAACTATATGTTCTTCTAATCTATCCATGCGAGCATTCGTTTCGGTCATGAACTGTTTATGTAAATTAGTAAAACTTTTTTCAACTACCAGTTTAATTCCCTCACTTTGTTTTAGTAAAGTTTCACGTATGTGTTCACAATGCCTAAATAACTCATCATCATGACTCAGAGCCAAAATTTTCTCATTCACATCATCCTACACAATTGCTAGTTTGTTGTTAAGAATTTCATCAAATACATTTCTTACGTTAGTAAATAAACGTTCAAAATTTTCATTTTGTTTTTCACTTACAGAGTCCACAACTAGTTTCAGACTTTGTAATGTTTGCGAGTTTATTTCCTGCACATACTGCTTTGTACTAGCATCTGTAGAATGTGTAGGTTGTCCTAAATTACGTAAAATGTTTCCATTTACCGACAAGTTCCCATCACGCATTTCTGTAATATTGCTTTTTTCACGCATACGTTTCAAGGCACTATACCCAAACTTACTTATGGAGTCAGTCATCTCTAACGATATACTGATCCAACTGCCTTCTGAAACGCCCTTTATATAGTGGAAATTCTTTAAAAATCGAGATGAAACCGAACCTATCGTTCCAACACATGGAACACATTTGTTTAAACTCGTTAAATGTCATATCGCTCGAAATATGGTCTTCGTATGCATGTTTAAGATTTAGGTCATCCATTTTGAATAAAATAATGACATTTGCATTGTCAAGTACAAGATGTTTTGGTATTCTCGAGTATGTTTGACATAAGTATACGCAATCCACGTATGAGTGTCGACCCATCGAAAAATATCTTTGAATATTACCCTGTTTTTCGTTAGCGACGTCATCGAAAATAATTGTAGAATTATGTTTAGCTTCTTCTGGGGGTATGCCTGCATCATTATCGCTAAAAGGATAGTACCCCAAACCATCAATACATTTTAGTATGTATTCAAGTCGTACATATTTAGGCTGTTGTAAGGATTTCGAGTAAATGTATATATTTTCAAAACGCAAACCATTCGGATGCTCGAGCAAGCTCATGAGCACACACGTTTTCCCACACCCAGATGGTCCTGCAATGATACTCTTACAGTATTCGGTAGTAAGCTTCCGTGTCTACATTCTAGAGAAATATATTTTTTGTCCACTTCTGATATTTTCACAGGTAAAGTTAAATCAGGTTTTATAATTTTCATACCACAACCTAAACTATTAGTTATTATGTGATCGGTGTTTGAATCATCATTCAACAAGCATGAATTTTTGTTTGAAATATGATCATTTATGTTTGAAATAAGCTGAGTTTTGTCTGAAATATGTTCATTTATGTTTGAAATAGGCCGCGTTTTGTTTGAAATATGCATATCTATGTTTAAAATAGGCTCAGTTTTGTTTGAAATATGTGTATCTATGTATGAAATATGTGGATTTTTGTTTAAAATATGTTTACTATTGTTTGAAATATTTTCCCTATCCGTACTACAAGTAATACTATGTTTCTGCAAGTTACTAACTCTCTTGAATTCCCGAGGACATTTAAGACAGCGAAACAAGCGGTAGGAATAAGTCTTTAAACACATGTGTTTTTCATGATGAGAAGCATTCTGTTTTAAACCAAAACATTTCTTGCAGTATTTACATAAGTAAAACATTCTGACACAGTCGATGTAACTACTTCAACGTTCAGTTTACAACTGAGGTACTTAGCTATATAAGGAGCTGTATTTATATGTTTCCCTCAGTAAGCTTCAATGACTTGTGAGAGTAAGTATAAACTTGGTGGCGGATTAGTAAATAGTTTGATAAATAAATTGCCATTCGAATTACACATTCCAAGTTATAACTACTGTGGTCCGGGCACGATATTAGCTAAGAGACTTAGACGAGGAGATAAAGGTATAAACAAACTTGATAATTTTTGTAAAAACCACGACGTTTCTTATAGTAAAAGCGCAGATCTAAAAGACCGACACGAGGCCGACAAAATCCTATCGCAGGCAGCAGAGAATTTGTACAAGGCGGGGGGTACTAAACTAGGTGAAAAGCTAGCTTCATTTGCCGTTTCAAAAATCATTAATTCAAAAGTAAAATTAGGTATGGGGCTTAAGAAAAAACGCAAGCTCAAGAAAACTATTAAGAAACGAGTCAAGAAGGGTGGATTACTTCCACTTCTACCGGCTATTGCCGCACTAGCTGGATTGGTCGGTGCAGGAAGCGGTGTAGTTAGGGCAATTAATTCGGCAAAGACCAATAAAAAAACTTGGAAGAAGCCAGACGTCACAACGAGAAGATGGAGGCACTAGCTATAAGTTCAAAAAACGGAAAGGGAATGTTTCTACGTTCATATGCAAAAGGAGGTGGAAAAATAAAGAAAAAACATCAGAAAAACAAGAAGTTATAAACTCAATACCGACTCGAGCATTATCAAACACAGAATTAATAAAATATGCTCATAAACTAAAAATTAAGTACTTTAGAGGAGTGTTTATGAGAGACGGGCTTCCATTAAAACCTAATGTTAACGAATCTTCAATTGTTAATTTAGATAGTAAAAGTAACAGTGGTACTCACTGCACAGCATACGCGAAACGCGGTAAAACAGCTATTTACTTTGATATTTTCGGAGATTTAAAGCATCCAAGAGAACTCGTAAATTATTTAAAAGGAGCAAAAATATACAATTACAATAGGGAACAAAACTTGAACTCTGAAAACTGTGGAAAACTGTGTTTAGTATTTCTGTCGAAATATTCGTGAGATATTCCTGCTAGCAGTCGCATACAGACACTAGCATGCCGTCACCAAACCTGTCGTGAAACGTCCACGCGAGTAATGACGTCTGTTCGAACACACATTCCTCAGTACCGACGTCATAACATTTCAGGAAGCAGTTCGGCACACGACTAATGATGCGCTCCCGCAAACTGGGGTGCGCATTCCTCGGCACTGACTTGCACGAAATACGCACTCGTTCCCCGACGAGCTGTGACATGTCAGGAGTTGATCTCTCTAACGACTTTCTGCAGCAGCAGTTCGCTTGCACATACTTTCTTTCCTAGCGAGCTGTGATACTTTGAAAACTTTACAGGTTAAATCTTTCTTGTGTAAAAAAGTATATAAACAGATGCATGTAAATTTATTAGTCAGTTAGTTCTAAACATGAGTATTACCGCAATATTGTCAGGTGATAGCAGCGAATTAACTTCTATATTTTTTCCTCCAATACAACTGCAGGGAAATTGGTCAGTTGCGCTGACGGATTTACAAACTTTTAATTCTATAGCTAATGTTGATGAATCTAATAATGTTTTCAGATACAAACAGTCTAGCGAAGATTACTTCAAAGAGCTAAAAATACCGATTGGATGTTACGAAATTAGCGATATTGAAGATTACTTAAAAAATATTTAACAACCGGATGAAACAATAATTCTTGCCGGGAATATAAATACCATGAAAAGTATTTTAGTTAGCAGTTGCGATATAGATTTTAAAGGTGACAGTAGCATTGGATCACTATTCGGTTTCGAGCCTAGAGAATATGAGGCAGGGGAAGTTCATGAATCTGTTAAGTCGATAAATATTTTACCGATAAATGTAGTTCGTGTAAATTGTAATTTAGTAGGATCTTCATTTTTAAATGGTAAACCATCTACAACAATACATGAGTTTGGAATAAATGTTCCTCCAGGCTATCGTTTGATTGAAATACCAAAAACCGTAATCTACATTCCTGTAATAGTAAAATCAGTTAGTGAAATAACAGTTCAACTTGTAGATCAACACGGGAAACTAGTTAATTTTAGAGGAGAAGAAATTACTTTGAGACTGCACTTGAAGAAAGATGGGAATTAATTTTAACAGAATGTATAAAAGCAGACACATAACTAAAAAAAATGTTAGTTTGCGAAAGAAGGTCAGAGGGTTATAAACTACTAATCAGGCTTTTTTACGCAGTCTAGGATATAAAGTAAGAAGGTATGGAGTCGGAAATCCTCAATCTGAATGAGGGAGTTAGCTTTGATGATTCAATCACATAGTCGGAAGTACATAGCTACTCTCCTTATATTTCAGGTCCGTACTTACAATCTTCCGAAGTTATAATAACTATTCAGAACGAAGATGTGTAAACTCTTCCAAGCCAGTCTTTCATACGAATAAGAGGCGTGCTTTTAAAGAATAATGGCCAACACCCAACAACTACGCGGATTATTCGAAATGGTGTTCTACACTTATTTTATAGAATATATTATAACTTAAATGGAATCGAACTGGACTCTGTTAGAGATCCCGGAATTACATGTACAATAAAAAATTATTTAAATCTTACGAGAAACGAATTACCTGTAGCAAAGATGGCGGGGTGGGGTATCGAAGAAGATTTTAAAGTATCTGTATATGAAGGTGGGAAATTTGAAATTTGCATACCGCTAGCTACCATCCTAGGATTCGCAGACGACTACAAACATATAATAATCAACTCGAAACAAGAACTAGTATTTTCTCTTGCAAACACATGGAATAATAGCGTACTAGCATCTGAAGAAAATCCTGAAAATATGATTTTATCTTTATTAACAATCGATTGGATGGTACCACACATTGAGGTTAAAACACAAGAACGAATAAGACTGCTTAAGTTTATAGAAAAAGTTAATGATATCGAAATTGCTTTTAGATCATGGTCATTGGAAAGCTATCCTAGTTTACCTCAGTCACATAGTATAAAATGGAACGTGAAATCTACATTTGGATCAGAGAGGCCACGTTTCATCATATTAGGTTTTCAGAAAGAAAGACAAAACACGATAACAGCCGATAAGTCTATTTTCGACCACGTTAATATAAAAAATGTAAAGTATTTCTCAATAGTCATGCATACCCATACTTGGATTTAAATGCTAATTTTAATAGTGGTTTGTTTCTCATGGCGTATTAAATGTATTCGAGATTCCAATAAGCTTATTTTGGTCGGCAAGCATCTGCTACACTAGACCCGGAAAATTATAAGTCCATGGCACCTCTTCTCGTTTTTGATGTTTCGGCACAAGACAATCGCATTAACTCAAATATAATCGACTGTAGGATTGAAATTACAGCCTCTGAAAATATACCAAAAGACACAAAAGCGTACACTCTCATAATCCATGACCGCTTAGCAACTTACAATGCTAGGGACAAAATGGTTAATATATTAATGAAATTATGTCAGTCGTGTCTTAACCTTCGAGCTAACATGTACTGTAACATTCAAGCCTTCCGGTCCCAGTTGGTACTGTAGCGAAAGAACTTAGCATAACTTACAGCGATGGAAAATCAATTACTTATGTATTCAAGCCTCCATTTGCATGGAATGACTTGGACAAAAAATCAAGGTCTACAAACAAATGGTTAACGAAAAATTTACATGGTCTCAGGTAGGACTATGGTAATATTTCACATAAAGAAATTGAAAAGTATGTTAATGAGATATTTGGCGATGTGTATGTGGCGGGAATCGAACATAAACGTATGTTAAATAAATACTGTAAACCGGAAATTAATGTAATATATATTCAGAAGGAGTATGACTGTCCCTCGCTTGCGCAACTTCGAAAAGAATACTATAGTCCAGTCGAAACAAGCTCGCGGATGAATACAAGACTTATGTGGAAATGGGGACAAAAAAGTCCCCGAAGCTATATAAGGAAGCGAATTCAGCGCAGATAAGTCAGTATCAGAATGACGTGTAACGTGCAAGGATTAAACTCGCAAAATGGGTTCGTTGTTAAAGAACTTGCATTTACTGGTAAAGACAGAGTAACAATAGTAAAAACATTAAAACCGCCATACAACTGGAATTACCTACATCAGCGATGCAAGAAAACCAACATTCGACTAGCCTGCACTCATCATGGGCTTCGATGGCATCAAGGTGAACTTCCATTCCACAAGATCGGTAGTACCGTTAAAGAGCTACTAACTGGAACAATCTACGTCGCCGACTGTCAGCAGAAGTTGTGGTTGCAGAAAATTTGCAGAGGTACTGTAGACAGTGTTAATATTGTCGACCTACAAAGCGAGTTTTGCTGCCCGCCGCTTGCATACCTTGTTGTGAAGTATGTGGATAAATTACATGAATGCCACCGACGTAAAAAAAGGAGTGTAACTCGAAAGCTTTGGACGAATGGTTGGCCGATAAGCCGAGCTGGGCTGTTTCCAGTGATGAGGACGACGAGGACGGCGCCAGTTCCTGCAGTTCCATGGACGTGTCGGACTAATCTGATGCAAAAAATGAGTCATGAAAAAACAATGTGTGCCATTTTAGCATTTGGAAGGTGTGGTATGCTTACTGAACTTGATAAGACAGAAGAACTGCCCTACTTACCTAAAGAATTTTTGCTGGTGTATGCAGCCAATCAAATAAAGTGGATATTCGAATACTTACCTGTCAACTTGAAAAATGATCCGGACATAGTGGATTGTCTGCCGTGCACCGAGTGTTACGCGAATTTCGGACAAAATGAAGACATGCCTTCAACACCACACAGTCGTGGCTGGTGCAAGAAACTTCACGGACATGATTAAATAATGTGTGTTAACGAATAACGTCTCAGTCTGTAAAATGTTACGCTACAGTGAGGATGCCAACTATGTTACTTTATTAAAGGGATATAAAACTGTTACTTATAGTTCGGACGGATATGTTGTGTTCTCCGAACAGTGTAATGATGGCTGTCATGTTGGTTATTTACATGGAGAGAAATCAGCAGTAAAAATATTTGAAACTAAAATGTGTGATTCTTCAAAATGTCCTGATTTTAATATTAATTCTTCAAGTAATGGACCTAATACTGAAACAAGTTCTACAGAAATTAATTGTGATTGTAACTGTCATCACCACTATCATGGTTTCTGCGAATGTATTCGACGACAGTTTGCATATATTTTTAAACGATGAGTCATACAGACATGATTTAGCCTGTCATGATTATGTAAAGGCCGTATGGTATGTGTAAAAAACTGACCAGTACGAGTTTGGAAGCCTCAGCATGCAGACGTTTCATCCTGCTAATCCGTACGTCCGTCAGTGTGAAACAAGCTTTATCCCAGGTAAGCTATTCTTACTGGAATGGCAGTGATTTAAAAAGCTATACGTTAACATGTGACGGACTATTTCATACTATAGTTTCCGATGACTTGAATTCATACGAACATTAACAAAATATTGTTAGCTGTCAAATTTACGGACAGTGCCCTGTGTTTTACATGAGGGAAAAAAACTGTACTACCGAGTTCTATCGATAAAGTAATTGAGTTCGCTAAGAATCAAGAAAGACTACTTCTTCATTCGCCCGAGTGTGCTACTATACAATTCTACAATCCTGCAACAAACTGTATTACTACGAGTGAAATTGGTATTCAAACCATGAAAAATCAAATTTCCAATGTGCGTAAAGTGTACCAGAAAGAAAAAAATTCTCGCAAGCCTGCTAAAAACAATTTGAAAACTACAAGTACTTTCTTCCAACCAACGATTAAGCATACTGTGGATGTTCAACGGATTGTACGCAGTGAAATGCAAAAGATTTTAAAAAGTATGTCGGAGATAATAAATGTAGAATAAATTTTTAATGTTATAGTTTTGTAATGTGTTCTTACTTTTAATAAATGTATTAAACTTAACTGATTTACTTTTTATTTATTTCCTTACATATCTATAATGAGTATTTAGCTACCTGTCTACCCGAGTGTCAGCTTGGCGCCACGAAGTCACAGACCGGTTGTAACAAGTGCGCCATGACTGCAGCTCGAGTGCTTCGTGATGGCACTTTGACGAGCTGTTTGTGGCAGGCTCAGACATTCCTGAGCGCCTCATGGCACCACAAAGTCGGGCGACTAAAGAACCTGATGTGACATGCATGGCCAAGTCTATTGTCCGGGTCCCCTCGACACTGCGAGACGACATTCCTGAGTGATGAGTCACAATGCAGGCAGTGCCTCGCGACATAACCTCTAATCACGTAGGTCATTAGTGGTTTTACCCGACTCGTGAGTGGTAGGGCATCTGCTAGAGGTGGGTTGTTACAGCAATTTTCGGTATCTGTTCCAACCTGATACTGATACAGCATTGTACCATGCTACAAGTCTCTGATATTGCTGTATCAGACGGTCCCAGGAGGCAACAAAGCTCCGCGTACGCAGACCGTGCGACCGGAAGGAGAATCTGATACATTATTTATCACGCCTGGTAATTCTCTACCTCTAATACTCTCATGCCCGCCTGATACAACCAGTATCAATCAGTTCAACATTCACTGCAGTTCGTCCTGGCCGTGTATCACCATGTTGCGGGCTGTCATGCTTTGTAGTTAGTATCTTTATAGTGAAATAAGGAATGGATAAGTGCACGAAAAAGACTTCATTTGTGTGGAATTTTTTCACGGAAAATAATGAGTTTGCTAATTGTAATTTGTGTAAACAAAAACTGAGTTATAAATCATCGACTAATCTGAAGAAACATTTGAAAAAACATTGATATAGTATGCTCACTAATGTACCTATCTGTTTTTTTATTTTTTATTTTTGATAAAATCGTGAACTTTTAATGTATAAAAACACTAGTTACTAATTGTTTTCGAAAAAAGAAAGTCCATATGTTGATTACATCTGTTATTAGTGTCAACTGAGAATTTATTTGCATTTTCATAGCTGTTAGGTGCACAAATATAAATATTATATCTTGTATTAATGTACTTTTTAATATTAAAATTTCATTAGTTTTATTATTGAACGAGACGGTGCACGCACTGCGCACTGAGCGTACTTTGAAGTAGGACAATAAACAAAACGACTTGTAACCAGGGCTGCCACTCTGATATTCATGAAAAACCTAGATAACCTACAAAAAAACCCAGACACATGGGTAAAAAACTCAGATGCGTCTAAAATGCTATCGTTGAAAATGTTTGCGTACTAATTCAAAAATATAAATATAACTGGTTTTAATATAAAACAATTAATTACCTTACAAGACTGAAAACGGTTAAATACAACCAATACAAGAAAATTACACTGCAGCAAAATGGCTGTATAAGTAATTCTTGGACCAGCACATATCATAAAAAAACCTACAAATATATACATGACAAAACAAACACCATCACTGCATTCTTTAAACCGGTAATTGTTTTTATAAAACTGCATCATGTACGTTAGTCTTTATTCAGAGTCTGATTCTACAAGATTGGTTTGAAGGTTAATTGTTGCATTGGTTTTGTGTTCTGCAAGCCTCTTTGAAGAATGTGTCTAATTTTATATTCGACTTAGCTTCTTGAAAACTAGTTTTGTGATTATATGTATTTTTGTGTGTGAAACATACAGACTTGTTTGCATTTATCAAACAGATATTGCAACAGATACAGTAGCTACTACCTTTATTGTTTTAGGTATAAAAATAATTAAAATTATAAAAAACCTAGAATTGTTGGAATTCATTATTATAAACCCAGAAACCCAAACACCATTGTAAAAACCCAGATCTGGGTGGAAAAACCCATGAGTGGCAGCCCTGTTTGTAACAATATCGCTTTGCGCCTCTCCTTCAAGGCTTCAACGCCTTCCCCTGCGCTTCCTCCCCTACATTCTTTCCCTTCTTTATCCCTTATTCGTCGTTCCTGCTCCCTCCCCTTTCACAAGCTCCGCCCAATTGACCGTCATCTGCGATCGGGTACTGCGCTCATTGGCCGTGGTGTTGTTCCAGGTGAATTCTGAACTGATACTAAAGTCTCTGATACTTTTCAAGTGTACTCGTTTGCCGTACCTGATACAGGCGCGTATCAGTGACAAAGTATAAGGTTGATACTTTTCGACCCACCTCTAGCATCTGCTCCATACCTCTCACAGACCTGCCACGACCTGCGCATGAGTCATGCTGGGTTTTTCCGAAGACAATGGTACTTCCATGTACTACATTCCTATTGAAGGATACAACAGAAATACTCTGTTCCTATTGGCTACACTAAAAAAAGGAGTTCCGAGACTATAAAAGGCCGGGATTAGCTGTCGGAGCTTCAGTGTGTTTTTAGAATTTGAGTGAGCTAGTTCGTGTGTGAGTTTCGCCGCTACCACGATTCCTACCGCAAACGCTACATCGCCTTCTAAGCTCCAATTCACCATTTTCTGAGGTATGCTACATGTTTCGTTAATATTTTTTATGTTTCTCAGCTTTTTTTGTAGCTAGCTAGTTTTTTCTCTGTACACTCATATGTGGGTAACCAGGAATTGTTTCGCTTACTCTTTTAACAGTACTTTAAATATTCTAGCATTTTTGGGGTGAGCATTAGAGTAGTTTTGAGGTTATGTAATCAATCATTTTTAGTTAACATTGAATATTTTTCAGCTTTATCTTTTATCAGTACTTTAAATATTCTACCATTTTTAGGATTGTACATGAAGGAGTAGCTTTGAGGTTATGTTTACAACTATTTTTATTTAGTAACATTGCTAGTATTTTAGGTTAGTAAGCTTGAGGGCTAGAGTTTTGAGGTTATGTTTGCAACTTTTTTTTATAGTAACATTGCTATCAGTTTAGGTTAGTAAGCTTGAGGGCTAGAGTTTTGAGGTTATGTTTGCAACTTTTTTTATTTAGTTACCTTGCTATCAGTTTAGGTTAGTAAGCTTGAGGGCTAGAGTTTTGAGGCTATGATTGTTTTCATGTTAACATTTAGCTACATTGTATTCTTAATTCTTTTGTTATAGTTCTCCGTGCGTCGAGCTACCGCCGCGTGTTCCGTACATTGAGACCGGACTACTGATTGTCGAGATGACGTCCACCATTCAGAAATGTCGTTTCTGTCCTGCTACCTTCACGGCAGGCAACAACCGCTACTGGAACGAGCGACAGTGTGTCGAGAACCAGCAGCGTGACTTCCAACAGTGCCACCTATGTGGCAAGATGGTCGCACGCAGCGACAAGATGCAGCAGCACCTTGCATAATGTACCGGTGCTGTCGCCACGACATCAGGCATGCGGTGTCACTTCTGCTATAAGGCCTTCGAAAACTTCAGCCATGCCAGACGGCATGAGAAGTCGGCTTGCGGTCTTAACCCTAACCGCATAGCACATTCCTGCGCGAACTGTGCTAAAGAGTTCGCCAGGGCTGACACTTTTCGCAACCACATAAAGGTGTGCAAGGGACCTGCTCCGCCTCCTACAAAGAAGCAGAGGATGGCAGCAGTTATGCCAGCAGTTACGTCCTAGCCTTCGATCAGCCGAACAAAGGTGGTGACCGGCATGGGTTTGGCCAATACCCATGGCTTCATCACTGCTGAAATAGGTTTCAAGGGCAACTTGAAGACGTACTTGGCAGAAAACACAACCAGTACTGCCAAGGATATCTGTACGTACCTGAACTCCATCAAGGCAAATATAATAAGCCAGCTCATGGAGGAGATTGAAGAGAACGGACCGCTGAAGTTTAACATAATGCTGGAGTGCGACTACGAAAAACCTATGAATGCCAGCGAAGACAAGAGGGCCTTCAAAACCATGAATGCCCCCCTCTACACATTTCACGAGGTGGAGGAAGCAGTTGCCGAGTCCATCTCTAAGATCTGCAAGGAGGAGGAAGATTACATGGGTAAGGGGTCTGGATGGACTTTGTCGGTCGTTAAGCGACTACAGTTGAGAATCAACAAGCTCGATCCACTCCGTGCCAGCTCCTACATCGAACTGCCTACTTCCATCGAGTCAAGACATGCAGTGATAAATCCGCAAAACCTCGAAGACCACATGTGCTTCAAGTGGTCTATTCTTGTCAAGTATGTGGAAGGTGAGCACCCTGAACGTGTCAACCGGCGATACCATGACTTGGAGGGGAAATTCAATTTCAACAACATTGAATTCCCTACTCCAATCAAGCAAATACCGCTGTTCGAAAAACAGAACGCCGGGGCCTCCATCAACATCTACAGTATCGACGAGAATCTGCATGTTGATCCTGCACGAGTCGCTCCTGAAGAGAAAGAACATCAATTCGATCTTCTGCTCTTGGTTAGTGACAATTCGTCCCATTTCACCTACATCACTAATTTTTCTGCCCTGGTTCGGTCCCAAATCACTACACACGAGCAATGTATTCATGTTTGCAAAAGATGCTTCAAGCATTATTATGATCGGGAAAGGGTTAATGGGCTCACTGGTCTTCAGTGTTTGGCAAATTACAGTGAGCTCTGCAAACAGCATGCTGCTGTTAGGATGGAAATGCCATCCTCTGATCAAAATGGCTTGCCTCCTGTTCTGCAGTTCAAAAACTTCCATCATGCTTATAAGATGCCCATCGTGGTGTATTGCGATTTTGAAGCTATTCTGGAGAAAATCTATATGTGTCACCCGAATCCTGATGAAGCATACACGCTGCAGTATCAAAAGCATAAAGCATACAGCTACTGCATTTATGTGAAAGCTGATAACTCCATCATTCCTGCAAACCTCACTTCAGCACTTCCTTCACAGCCTGAATTGTATCGTGGTTGTGACGCAGAGGATAAGTTCATCTCGCGCATTGTGGAGATTGGACATGATGTACAGAAAATATTTTCTACATCGGTTCCGATGACGCCGCTCACACATGCACAGAACACTGCTTTTCTGCAAGCAAGTGCGTGTTGCTACTGTGATGGAAAGTTCGGAGGAACTGCAAAGAAAGTTCGTGATCATAATCACTTCACCGGCGAATTTATTGGACCTGCATGTAATGACTGCAACCTTCTCAGGCGCAGACCAAAAAAGATGATTGTGTTCTTCCAAAAACGGGGCTTACGATCAGAACTTCATTATCAGGAAGTTGGGGTACGACACTAAAGACATCTTCATCATTCCTAATTCGGAAGAGAAGCTGATAACTTTTTCCAAAAAGTTTCATGATAAGTTCAGCATTCAGTTTGTTGATACGTTCCGTTTCATGAGTCGGGATCTTGCTTCGCTTGCTGAGTTCTTGCCTGCAGACAAGTTTGTCAGTACTGCTGAGTTTTTCGCTCCTGATGAGTTGGAATTGGTTACTCGCAAGGGAGTCTTCCCCTACGACTTCGTTGATTCTTTTGCTCGAGTAGATGATACTAGTCTTCCGCCTATCACCGATTTCTACAATAGTCTGACTGATTCCATGATTTCAGAGATGGACTATGCTCATGTAGTGAAAGTCTGGGATAAGTTTCAGTGTGCTACTTTGGGGGAGTATGCTGACTTGTACCTAAAGACGGATGTTCTGATTTTGGCGGACGTATTCGAGAATTTCCGTTCCATATGCTTGGAGACATATAGTTTAGATCCGTCTCACTACATTTCTTGTCCTGGATTCGCTTTCGATGCGATGCTTCGTACCACAGGTGTAAAACTCGAGCTCCTAACTGATTACGATATGTATATGTTTGTGGAAGCAGGTATTCGTGGGGGCGTAGCGCAAAGTATCAAGCGTCATTGTGTAGCCAATAACTCCTACATGCCTGAGACATATGATGCATCCAAGCCATCCACATTCCTGGAGTACATTGACGCAAACAACTTGTATGGGTGGGCGATGTCTCTGCCGCTTCCAATTCGACATTTCCAATGGGCAGACACATCAATTGACGTCATGTCTATTCCGGAAAATTCCCCCACAGGCTGCATTATTGAGTGTGATGTGGAGTACCCTCTCGAACTCCACGAAAGTCACAAAGACCTGCCATTTCTCCCTGTCAATCAGTGTCCGCCCGCCTCAAAGCATTCAAAGCTGATGACAACGCTGGAAAATAAAGAGCACTACATCGTCCACTACAAAAACCTCCAGCAAGCAGTATCTCATGGGCTGAGAGTGACTAAGATACACCGAGTCCTCCAGTTTGAGCAGTCGGCATGGTTGGAGCCCTATATTCGACTGAACACCAACA
Organism: Bacillus rossius redtenbacheri; assembly: GCF_032445375.1. Classification (NCBI taxonomy): domain Eukaryota; kingdom Metazoa; phylum Arthropoda; class Insecta; order Phasmatodea; family Bacillidae; genus Bacillus; species Bacillus rossius. The sequence goes on along the minus strand of NC_086331.1, from coordinate 60,350,943 downwards.
AGCGGAAAGCAGCAGCCAACGAGTTCGAGAAGGAGTTTTTCAAGCTCGCTGTGAACTCGACATTTGGTAAACTGATGGAAAACAAGAGACGGATGCTCAAAATGGAGTTGGTGTGCTCTGAGAAGAGATTTAAGAAGTTGGTGTGTCGTCCGTCCTTCAAGGACCGCACGATGTATGAGCCAAACTTCAGTCTTGTCCACCTTAACCATGAGACCATCATTTTCGACAAGCCGATCTATGCCGGGCTCGCAGTACTTGATCTATCAAAAACAATCATGTACGACTTCCACTACAATACCATGAAACCCCGTTACCATGACAATATTCACCTAGCTTACATGGATACAGACAGCTTTGTGTATGAGATCCAGACACATGACTTCTACAATGATCTCAGAGCTGACCCTACACTGATGGCTAAATTCGACACCAGCTGCTACCCTTCCGACCACCCATGCTTCTCCCCCATCAACAAGAAAGTTGTTGGAAAGTTTAAGGACGAGTGTGGGGGAGAAGTGATGGAGGAGTTTGTAAGCCTACGGGCCAAACTCTACGCTTACCGGTGCGGTGGTAAGGTCGAGTAGAAGGCCAAGGGTATCCAGCGATGTGTAGTCAAAAACCACATCACATTCGATGACTACCTGGATGCCCTGCAAGACCACCGCACAAGGAGGGCAGGTGTTAGAGCAATTCGCTCCTGGCAGCACATACTATACAGCGAATATAGCAATAAGCTAGCCATAACGTGGGTGGACGAAAAACGGCTGATCTGCGAAGATGGTATCCGCACGGTCCCCCACGGATATGTTGGAGGCGAAGAATAATTTTTTTTCTGTAGATAGTTTTTGATGTAAATAGTTTGGCAGTTTGGCTGTTTCCATTTGTTGTATAGTTTGTCTGTTTTTGTTGTATAGTTTTCCATTTTTGTTGTATAGTTTATGTTTTTGCTGTACAGTTTCCATTTTTGTTGTATAGTTTCCGTTTTTCATTTTGTTGTATAGTTTCCGTTTTTGTTGTAAAGTTTCATATTTTCGATGTATAGTTTCTGTTTTTGCTCCATTTTTGCTGTGTAAAATATGTTCTTAATTTAATAAATACAATTTTACCTACATATTGTTTATTATTTTTAATATAGAACCTATATCCAACGAGGTACTGATACTTACAAATGTCTTAGGGAATGGTGAAATGAAATTATACGCAGACATTAAAATATCTGCTTCCATTCAGCTTTTAAACATGTGTACGCAAACATGTACTTGTTTAGGAATGTAATTATACACAGACATTAAAAATATCTGCTTTCATGCAGCTTTTTAAATACGAGTACGCAAACATGAGAAGAGAATATTACTTGTGAGTTAGGACTCTGAAAAATTTCTGGTCTGCTAAGATGGAGTAATAAATGTTTTTTTTTGAAATTATCTTTACTTTAACTATCGCATCCACAACGATAGTATTGATAACATATATTTTAGTCAAAACCTATAAATGATAAAACTTTAAGAAAAAATGGTGGTTACAACAGCAAAATGACTGTGGATTTGCGGATTTTTGTCTTTAAGGGTCATAATAATGCTGGTACGAGATAGAAACTCGCCCTTACATACACTGGCGTACTTTAGAAACCTACACCTGATGACAACATCCATCAGATGAAATCAAGATGGTGGTCTCCACTAAATAAGATGGCTGCCTCCGGCAGACAACAATTGTATATATATTTTATTTTAATAATACATTATTTTAAAGAATGCGATGTAACGAAAAATTGTAACAGGGATGTCATTGTAACAGAGGAGTGGGGTGCTAGATGATGTATTCGTAATATAGAGGAGTGGGGTGTTCTATGCGCAGGTTTTTAATTAAAATTGTATTAAATAATATTTTTAAAATTTTATTTTAAACTTTTGATTATTTAATTTTTTTTAATTTTAATTTTTTTTCATTAAAATCGTATAATAAATAAAGATTTTCAAAATGGCGGACGAAACTAGAAATGTAGGAATGTTCTAGAAAACAAAATGGCGGTTAAAAAACAAAATGGCCGCCGGGTTCAAAGGTCAAGGTCAAATCCAAGATAGCTGCTGGAAGTGACGTAATCCAATATGGCTGCTGGTAGTGACATAATCCAAGATGGCCACCGTGACGCCCCCGTAAGCCCCAAGGGAGCGTCGCAAACCGCGAACAACTGCCGGGAATTACCTGGTATAGTGTATCGCCATCCGACATATCAGAAAAATAGGTTACGGCACACAGTTCACCAAACCTCTCGGCATTCAACACGGGTATAAAAAAATCAGGGCTTAAATTAAACAGCGAAAGAAAGGAATTTGCTTGAGAAAGCACAACTTTTGCGGCAAGTACGACGAAACATTATTTATTAATCTAAATATCTGAAATCAAACTATTACCAGCATTAAAAGAATATAAGCATTCGCCGGTACATATAAACTAAATTGGGCCCGATGCTATAAACTATATATATATATATATTCATACCCAGCACATGATAAGGAAATATAAAAATACCCTAAACTTAACATCAGTTACAATAGACACCTTATAGTGATTTAAAATCTTTGATAAACCAAGTTCAAGCTAGGTAACACCTTCCTTGTTACGCGACGTGCTCAAGTGTTCGGGGGACGGGTACCCTTAAAACGTTCAACGCGAGTCTCTACCATTTGAATTTCATCATAAGTTTCAATTATTTACTTCACGTGTCCATATCATAAAGTTGTTAAATGTAGCTGGGGAAAAACAGACCTCCGACGTAAAATAACACTCTCAGGCTTGACGTAATTATTTCTGCCACCAATCTCTTGCAGCATAACCCCGTTGCACAAGGGGAATCACAAGGGAAGTCACTCACGTATCGGCTCGTCGTCTCCGTTGGATTAGCGAATCCTCGCTAAACCCCACTGGTCCTCAGGCCAGTCGGTGCTGACGGCTATACTAGCCGGAAGGAGCCTCGTTCCGCCGCGATAGTACCGCGACTATCTTCTTGACGAGCTTTACAGTTACTCTTGCACACAGATACCAACGAGTTATTTTGCTGCCCAAGCCGGCCCCACACTCGCAAAAGTCATTTTTTTGCGAGACCGCTTGCGCGGACCACCTCACACTCCGGCCCGTCGTCCAGAACCGCTCATCGCCTGCCTCCCCTCCCCTCCTTCAAAAAAGGGAGGGGAAAAAGTCTGTCTCCCTCGCGCGCATGCGCGCTGTGCTCGTGATTTGTTTCATTTTACCCCGATCACCACTTGTCCAACTTTGCTATGTCGCATTAATAATTAAAATACAAATGCAAATATATAACTACATTATAAATATAACTAATAAACACAATTATTTAATGATATTCTCACTAACTGTTACCAGGTGCTCTCTGGCGACACTAGCGCTGAAAAACGTTACCAATATTTCAAAAATACCGCCGTGTGGATAACACCAATACTCAAATAAACTATACTAAAGGAAAACTATAATATAAACTTCCTTTTAATTTCCTAGTAAAACGGTACCCCAAAAAAAAGGGTTACAATATCCCCCCAAAAAAAAAAAATTTTAAAAATAAAACTAAGGTAATAACAATTTCTTTGGGCAGGTACCAATAAAAACATAGAATAAAACATTTAAACACTTATAGAAGGAAATAAATCACAGCCTTAGAATCACAAACAGATTGCGGAAAATTTCTCAAAAACACGAGTCAAGAGACATGATAGAACACACACTGAATAGAGTGGTACCTCACTCCGAAAGCTAACCTAAACCTACCCCAAAATTATGCCCTAAAAAAAATTACCAAAAACTTATAAATAACAAAAACGTACGGCGTATACCATACAACCATACCACTATATGAGCACTCTTTACAATCTCTAAAACGTAATTACCAACAAGACTAAACCCTAATAACTTAATGACAAAAATGTACGGTATGTACCTTACGCCTTACATTCCTGCCCCTTTTTTTCTTCTTCATCAAGGGCTTTGAAACAAGACCTTTTTCCATGACCTCTCCTCCCACAGTAATCGCATACTTCCCTTTTCCGGGCATTCTGCTTTAAAGTGACCTGGTTTTCCACACCTAAAACAGCTCCTAGGCCCTTTCTGCCCCCCTTCCTCCAAGCCCTTAACATATTGGTTTGGAAGCCTACTACCACCCATGCGTTCAAAATCTGTCTTAGCACACCATAAATTATCAATTTCAACTGCCCACGTAAATAATTTCCCAGTGCCCTTTGGTTTTCCTACAAAAGCACACTCCCTTCTCACCTCGGGGCGCATGTTTTCTACTACTGTTTGCACCATATCTCCCTCGCTCAACCCGAGACCAAAAACTTTACTCATGCTACTCACATTCTGCACAAATTCTACCATGCTCTCGTGAGCTTTTTGGAACCGGTACACATGCTGTTTTTCAAGACTCAGTTTAACTCGTCGGGGGCACACATTTTCCCACAATAATTCCTTCGTTCTTTCCCAACAGCTATTTTCCACTGCACACTGACTCAAAACATTTCGGGCCACTCCCGAACACCTCCCTGCTAGGCATTTTATCAAATAGCTTTGGTCTTCAAAAAGTTCGACGTCAACCATTTTATCAACCTCACTACAAAAGGGTATTAACTTACTGGGGTCCCCCTCATGTAACACTGGCAAACCTTTAATGCTGTCCAAAATCACCTTTTTTTCTATTTGACCTAACAGGTCTATTTTCCCGTGAATCCCAGCTGTAGTCCTCGATATCCCTTCCGCGGAAATGACTCCTACCTCTCTTTCCTTCAAGAATTCGGAAAACGTTTATCGTAACTCGTCAATACCCACCTCGGCGTTTACGGCTAAACCCGCAGCTTGAACGTTACTTAGTAACTCGGGCTTAGTCAGCTTATAGATCCAGCTAACAGGCATCATTGAAATTACGCCAATACCAACCACAACCGCTATGCTTAGCCACAAGCAAATCCCAGAAGCAGAGTGGCGCATTTGACGCCCCCGTAAGCCCCAAGGGAGCGTCGCAAACCGCGAACAACTGCCGGGAATTACCTGGTATAGTGTATCGCCATCCGACATATCAGAAAAATAGGTTACGGCACACAGTTCACCAAACCTCTCGGCATTCAACACGGGTATAAAAAAATCAGGGCTTAAATTAAACAGCGAAAGAAAGGAATTTGCTTGAGAAAGCACAACTTTTGCGGCAAGTACGACGAAACATTATTTATTAATCTAAATATCTGAAATCAAACTATTACAAGCATTAAAAGAATATAAGCATTCGCCGGTACATATAAACTAAATCGGGCCCGATGCTATAAACTATATGTATATATATATTCATACCCAGCACATGATAAGGAAATATAAAAATACCCTAAACTTAACATCAGTTACAATAGACACCTTATAGTGATTTAAAATCTTTGATAAACCAAGTTCAAGCTAGGTAACACCTTCCTTGTTACGCGACGTGCTCAAGTGTTCGGGGGACGGGTACCCTTAAAACGTTCAACGCGAGTCTCTACCATTTGAATTTCATCATAAGTTTCAATTATTTACTTCACGTGTCCATATCATAAAGTTGTTAAATGTAGCTGGGGAAAAACAGACCTCCGACGTAAAATAACACTCTCAGGCTTGATGTAATTATTTCTGCCACCAATCTCTTGCAGCATAACCCCATTGCACAAGGGGAATCACAAGGGAAGTCACTCACGTATCGGCTCGTCGTCTCCGTTGGATTAGCGAATCCTCGCTAAACCCCACTGGTCCTCAGGCCAGTCGGTGCTGACGGCTATACTAGCCGGAAGGAGCCTCGTTCCGCCGCGATAGTACCGCGACTATCTTCTTGACGAGCTTTACAGTTACTCTTGCACACAGATACCAACGAGTTATTTTGCTGCCCAAGCCGGCCCCACACTCGCAAAAGTCATTTTTTTGCGAGACCGCTTGCGCGGACCACCTCACACTCCGGCCCGTCGTCCAGAACCGCTCATCGCCTGCCTCCCCTCCCCTCCTTCAAAAAAGGGAGGGGAAAAAGTCTGTCTCCCTCGCGCGCATGCGCGCTGAGCTCGTGATTTGTTTCATTTTACCCCGATCACCACTTGTCCAACTTTGCTATGTCGCATTAATAATTAAAATACAAATGCAAATATATAACTACATTATAAATATAACTAATAAACACAATTATTTAATGATATTCTCACTAACTGTTACCAGGTGCTCTCGGGCGACACTAGCGCTGAAAAACGTTACCAATATTTCAAAAATACCGCCGTGCGGATAACACCAATACTCAAATAAACTATACTAAAGGAAAACTATAATATAAACTTCCTTTTAATTTCCTAGTAAAACGGTACCGCAAAAAAAAAGGGGTACAACCGTAAGTGACATAATCCAAGAAGGCCGCCGGAAATTACGTAATCCAAGATGGCCGCTGGAAGTGACGTAATCCAAGATGGCCGCCTGAAGTGACGTAATCCAAGATGGCCGCCGCGGATCCCCGGATCCCGACCCAGGACCCGGTGTCTCTGGACCTACCAAATACACCTACTCGCAAAGTTGAGAATTAAATTCTTTTTCTTTAATAACTGGTTATCAGAGACTCAGAAGCTTAACAAAACGGTTATTGTTTCATAACCGATGTATATACTGGTTACCGTAAATACCGCTCATCTCTTATAGCAGCACCCAACAACCGGAAATTTTAAACTATCAGAGACGGCTGCGATAAAACCCAGGCTTTGGATGTGATTTTCGACAAGGAATTGTATTAAAATACTACCCATCTTGTTAAAATTCACTTAACTATTAATACTCTGAATTTTTCTGCACACATTAGGAAGTTAAACTTCTATTGGACTACTAAAATATTAACTTGAAACATTTTAAAACACATTATAACAATAAGTATATGTGTGTAAATTTGTTTTTGCATAAACGAATAAAAACTGTCTGTAAATACTTCCTACAAACAAACCTTCACTTCATTCAACTGATACAACGTTATTATAATAGAATAATGTTATTAAAAAGTAAAAAAAATATCTCCCAGTACAATATCAGAACCACATTCCTTGAGGTTAACAAGCGAACGCTCTACTGCTGTACTGTTAAGCGCATTCATTGGGAACTTAGAAAGAATATGTGTATTACTAGTTCGTTGTAAGGTGCCTAAGGCGCCCATTGAAAAAAGATGAATATAAAAACACTTTAATTTAATAACCAAATATATTTATAAAAAAATTCATTTTCTTTAAATATTGCTCCAATTAAAATAATTTCGGAGATATACCTATATGAAATTATATAAAAAAATATTTCAGAAAAAAATATTTTTAATAGAGAACCTCTTGAAAAACTATTTTGCATGTTAACTGTGTCTGGTCATTCAATAATATACCTTGATGTGGATTCGATTCAGTATACACCTTTACTTGACTTGTAACTCTTGATCGTGGCAAAGCCATATGCAGCTGGCCGTGTTTAAATACTGGGGTCTCAAAATTGATACCATCGTGATAAAACGATTGGCTTTGAGCCTTTTTAATTGTAATAATGTACCTACGTAGGGAATTATAGGATATTGTCGACGTTTTAATATGAAAGGTAATGTTGTTCCGGAAAGAACAAAATGATGAACAACTAATTCTTTAGGTGGCATTCTTTCGACACGTTGCTGTTGCGAGCAGCTTTGGCAGTATGAAGAGTTTCCAACTGTTGAGGCGTAAGTCCAACAATATGTATTTGTAGTGATGCGCTATGAGCAAAATGATAGCTGCTGATTTTTTGGTGGTTATTTGTTCAATATGTTAATGCTTAGATGCAGCATGAGCACCATGATGTGCGTTTAATTGTTCAGATGTCATTTGATTGATGTGTTATTGATAAGAGGTAGCATCTAACGTACGAATGTTTGCACGCGATTCCTAACTTTGATTTGCCCGCCACCTCTTCTGTCTTTCATAGGCCAAGAGATGCTTTCTAAAAGCGGGATCTTCGTTCTCATTTATTATAACTGTGAACATTTTGATCATATATTGCACAATAAAAAATATATTTCGTATTTCATTACATATAAAGGTCATATAAACCAAAAAGGAAAGACCATTCAAACGCCTAATCTCATCAGGATAGATAATTCTAACACAGAACGACATAAGGGAAGATAGAAGGCATACACATGGAAAGATAATGGACATACATAAGTGAAGATCAGAATAATCTTAACTTAGAAAGAAAAAAGAAGACTAATAAATATACATACAAAGAGCAAGGAAAATGTACACTGTAAGCAAACGAAAACATAATTCATGCAGCGTTACAGAGTCAATCAATGAGACAGTGATGGGCGTATTTATTTTATAAGGACAATTATTGTTAGTAGTATAGTTTAGTTCCTCCGGAAACAGGCTTCAGGCTGTGGTGGTGGTGTCGGTGTCCGCCATCTTCGATTGTGTCGTCACGGCGACCATCTTGGATGGTTGTGACCTTGACCTTTGACCTTGACCTTGAATTTGATCCTCAAAAATCGCCAAAATCCGCCAAAATTGGGCAAAATTTGCCCAAAATTCCTCAAAAATCGCCAAAATTTCCATTTCTGTGGAAAAAAGTTCCGCCAAAAAATCTCAAAAAAATTCCACAAATTAAAAATTTCTCTTTTCGAGGGAAAAATTCCCCGTTTCGAGGGAAAAATTCCCGTTTTTAGTCCTTAAAAATTCCAGCGGCTGAAAATTCCTAAAACTGGCTTAAGCATCCTTAACTCAAGCCTCAGTTAAGCCATTTCTAGAAATAAGGATACCATGACCGCCATCTTGGATTATGTCGTCACCGTTGCAATTTTCGTTACGGTCGCCATCTTTAACTTTTTTATCTATTATCCGATTTTAATAAAAAAAATTAAAATTTATTAAAAAAAATTCAAATAATAAAAATTTAATAAAAATATTTAAAAATCATACTTTAACGACACGGAGCTCGGAGTCCTCGGTTCGAACCCGACGAGTGCAAAAAAATAAAAATGACGACCCATCCTTCCCTCGTGGTGGGTGCTGGCAGACTGACTCCCACCACTTTTTATCATCATCTAGTATGACGTCATGGCCGCCATATTGTCTTCGATGCTGGAAGCCATCATCATTGTATCGTCGGCTAGAGTGCGCCGATGACATGTTAGTTTAATTCGTATCCGCTAGAGTGCAGTAATCATTTATTACTGTGACACCCGCCATCTTGTCATTTGGCCGCAATCTTGAAAATCCGTAATTATTTAGATAGAAATTCGGGAAAAGTTCCAAAATTCATTAAATAAATCACTCATTAATTTACATATTAATTCGATTGATTCCCGTCCTCGGTTCGATACCCGATCGTTGCAATAATGTTTAATCTTATGTAAAAAAAATAATTTAAATAAACCATGTTCAACATTCGTAAAGAGACTCTAAATCCTCTACGACCACCATCCTATCAAACATCAAGATCACCATATTGGAAATGTATAATTTTAATGCTAGAGATCCGGGAAAAAGTTCAGAAATCATTAAATAAATTTCCGATCAATATACTGATTAATTAGATCGACTAAGGTCCTTGGTACGATCTAGGATGATGCAAAAAAATTAAATATAACATCAATGTAACATAATACTAACAGGTTCGAGGAATTAAACACCGCAAGTTCTTTTACAAACATAATATTTATTACATAATTTCTACTCTACTACAGGATCACTTACGAAAGCCAGCAATCTTATAATCATTTAGTTCCGCAGCGGTGTGAAATGACTAATTCTTAGCTCCAATCGGTTTATACTAGACAGAGTCCAGCCAGAACCTTTAGAGACCTAGTCCACCTCTTCTTGACAGAGTTTCTGGATACCGTTTTTAACAGTTTGCTTCACATCGTTAGAACTTTAAATTACTGCAGACGATGTCTTGAATGCACACTTCTTCACTTTGTTATCGAACGGATATGGCTTTCCATATATACAGTCCAACCACAAGTTATATTTCAAAGGTCCGTTTGTTGCTACATCATCAGTAAGCTGATTGATTATCTTCTGTCTGATATCGTCAAGAAAATTACAAATGTCCTTCGACTCACCGAACGTATTTAGATAATAGTAGTCTTTCAACGTTCCACGAAATGCTGACTGCGCCAAGTAGAAGCCATTATCGTTCACTTGTAATGCTCCAAACACAGTCTTAGGTTTAGTTCCATGTTCAGACGTCATAACAATCGGTTGCTGGGCATCTGTTTTTTTGGTTGTACGCTTTCGTGTCTCCAATCTAAAGCGAGGAGTCGAAATGTCGGCAGGTAGTTCAGCAGTAGGAGCACAGACTCCACCTTTACATTTTTTCGCATGATGTCGCAAACTGTCAATTCGAGTAAACCATTTAAGGCACTCATCACATCGAAACTTCATGCGAGAAGGATTCTTCGTGCATTTGCTCCGCTCATGTCTTCGTGCATCATGGGAAAATGCGAAAGACGTATCACAGTAGCTGCAAGGATACCGTGGTGATGAAGACGATCCTTTTAGACCCGATCCAGATACAGGCGTTGCAACAGTAGTACCATTTCCAGGCATTCTCTTATGCACATCGATGCATCGTTGTTGTGACGAAACCTTTACATTCTGCCGCACAGCAGGACCTTTGCATGCCTTCATGTGCGTTTTCATATTATCTTTTCTGGCAAACTGCTTATGACATTTCTCACAAACAAACATTTTACGATATAGGTTCTTGACACATTCGCTCCTCTCGTGTCGCCGAGCATTGCTGTTGTTTGAGAAAATCTTGTCGCAGTAACAGCACCGATGTTCGCTAGTTGTCAAATCCGCATCCATTGAAGTCTCCATCGAGGTCGTATCGTCGATCGTCGTGGTTTCCTGCACATCCAGCTCAGTAGTCATTAAGCTATCTTCTGCTGGTGGTATCACATCTGTTGAAATCTCCTCCAATGTTGACGTCGTCGTCGTTGCCAACGAGATCTGCTCCACCATTGTCGTCGCTGACGTCAAGGTTACCGTAGACGATGGTACAACGTCCATCGAGTTCGGCGTTAAAGTCGGTAAAGATGCCATCGAGTTCTCAAGAACAGGTAATTACGCGACTTATGTACCAGATGAAATAATCTAGGTGATCCTTACACCGTCGTTGACAGTAACAAACTGAGCGACCTGCTGTCTAGGACTCGCTTATATACATGCACCGGATGGAATAATACGCTAATCAAATCAAGAATCATTTACAATAATACTAGAGTCAAAACAACATTAAAAATAGAAGGACCATCAACGAAAAGGCAGCACATTTGGAAGCACCGACAACGAAAAGGCAGCACATTTGGAAGCACCGACAAAGAAAAGGCAGCACCGCCAACGAAAAGGAAGCACATTTGGAAGCACCGACAAAGAAAAGGCAGCACCGCCAACGAAAAGGAAGCACATTTGGAAGCACCGACAACGAAAAGGCAGCACCGCCAAAGAAAAGACAGCACATTTGGAAGCACCGACAACGAAAAGGAAGCACCATCAACGAAAAGGCCGCACCACCAACAAAAAGGAAGCACATTTGAAAGCACCGACAACGAAAAGGAAGCACCATCAACGAAAAGGCCGCACCACCAACGAAAAGGAAGCACATTTTGAAGCACCGACAAAGAAAAGGCAGCACCGCCAACGAAAAGGAAGCACATTTGGAAGCACCGACAACGAAAAGGCAGCACCATCGACAATAAGGAAGCACATTTATTTGTCATTGACTCCAATATTAATTGGCTCCAATATGCATTGGCTCCAATATTCATTGGCTCCAATATTCATTGACTCCAATATCCATGAGCTCCAATATCAATTGGCTCAAATTGCTCCAAAAGGTTCCATCAGCCTTTTGGCTCCAACAGTCTTTTGGCTCCGATAGTCATTGGCTCCAATAGTCATTGGCTACAATATTCATTGGCTCCAATAATCATTGACTGCAATATTCATTGGTTCCAATATTCATTGGCTCCAATATTCTTTGGCTCCAATATTCAATGGCTCCAATATTCATTGACTCCAATATTCATTGGCTCCATCAGTCATTGACAACTACAGTCTTTTGGTCCCAAAAGTCTTTTGGCTCCAAATATATTAGGCTAGAATTCTTCGGGTCTAAGAGACTATGAGACCACATGGTTACGAGTCTAAAATGATCTAGCTGGTTACGAGTTATACATGGCTTGCGAGGCTACAGAGCTACGAAGTTTCTAGTACACAGCTTTACATGACTGCGAGGATACAGGACTACAAGTCTGCAAGAGTACTTGACTACGAAGGTACTCGTCTACATGACTCCAGTTACCGCATCTGTCTTCGACGGAATTTTCTCTTTTGCTCCAACTGCTCCATCAGCATTATGTTATAAGATTACAAGGCCTCTTGCTTACGTAGCTTCAAGTCTACGAGCCTCCAATGCATCATGACTACGAGACTACGAGCCATGTGGTTACGAGTCTATGCGATTGCGAGTCTTCTAGGTTACGTGATCGCGAGGCTATAGGACTACGAAGTTTTCAGAACGTTGGTTACGAGAATGCATGACTAATTGGCCGCATGGCTACGAAACTTTATGTCTCTAACTGACTACAATAGCACTATTCAGTGGTGAGAGTTAATTTATTTCATGCAAAGGTACTTGCTGCAAGCAGTTCCGCTTTTCAACATCAGATGACGTCACGTTTTGCTTGCAGGTAAAATAATATTTATTTTATGCGGGATGCGGGTTGTTCACTATCGATCGCATAAGAAGAATGGCATCGATAGTCTTCAAGGAGAAGGAAGTTCGTCCTTCCTGCTAGTGCTTCTCAGATTTCTCACGGTCCGCCATCTTGGATTGCGACGTCACGGCTGTCATCTTGGATGGGTATGACTTTGACCTCTGACCGAAACCGCAGGAATGATCGCAAGCACACGGATTAACCATCAAAATATTGATAAGAATAATCAGGAGCACACGGAGAAAACCATCATAATATTGTCAAGAATAATCAGGAGCACACGGAGAAAAAAACGACACATGTTTTCTTTGATATCATAAAATTACAGAAAAAAAATATTTAAAAATAAAAATAAATTAATAAAAAAATTTAAAATAAAAACAAAAAATACATAAACATATTCTGCTAGCTTGTAAACTTATCATTGTTGAGCAAAGATAGAGTTCTAGTACAAGCCAGAATTTTATGTATATTTTGTTTTTATTTTAAATTTTTTTATTGATTTATTTTTATTTTTTAATATTTTTTTCTGTAATTTTATGATATTAAAGAAAACATGTGTCGTTTTTCTCCGTGTGCTCCTGATTATTCTTGCCAATATTATGATGGTTTTCTCTGTGTGCTCCTGATTATTCTTATCAATATTTTGATGGTTAATCCGTGTGCTTGCGATCATTCCTGCGGTTTCGGTCAAAGGTCAAAGTCACACCCATCCAAGATGACAGCCGTGACGTCGCAATCCAAGATGGCGGACCGTGAGAAATCTGAGAAGCACTAGCAGGAAGGACGAACTTCCTTCTCCTTGAAGACTATCGATGCCATTCTTCTTATGCGATCGATAGTGAACAACCCGCATCCCGCATTAAATAAATATTATTTTACCTGCAAGCAAAACGTGATGTCATCTGATGTTGAAAAGCGGAACTGCTTGCAGCAAGTTCCTTTGCATGAAATAAATTAACTCTCACCACTGAATAGTGCTATTGTATTCAGTTAGAGACATAAAGTTTCGTAGCCATGCGGCCAATTAGTCATGCATTCTCGTAACCATGCGTTCTGGAAGCTTCGTAGTCCTATAGCCTCGCGATGACGTAACCTTGAAGACTTGCAATCGCATAGTCTTGTAACCTCATGGCTCGTAGTCTCGTAGTCATGATGTATTGGAGCCTCGTAGACTTGAAGCTATGTAAGCAAGTAGCTTTGTAATCTTATAACATAATGCTGATGGTGTAGATGTAGCAAAAGAGAAAATTCCATCGAATACAGATGTGTCAATTGGAGCCTTGTAGACGAGTAGCTTCGAAGTCAAGAACTCATGCAGACTTGTATTCCTGTATCAACGCATTCACGTAAACTCGTTTTCTAGAGGCTTCGTAGCTCTGTAGCCTCGCAGTCTCGTAAACATGAAGATTCGTAGTCACGTAATCTCGTAACCTCATGGCTCGAAGTCGCGTAGTCATGAAGTCTTAGGACCTCGTAGAATTGAAGCTACGTATGCAAGTATCCTCGTAGACTTGAAGCTACGTAAGCAAGCGGCCTTGTAATCTTATAACATAATGCTGGTGGTGCAGTTGGAGCAAAAGAGAAAATTCTGACGAAAACAGATGCTGTAATTCTAGCCTTGTAGACGAGTAGCTTCGTAGTCAAGTACTCATGCAGACTGGTAGTCCTGTATCCTCGCAGTCACGTAAACCTGTGTACTAGAGGCTTCGTAGCTCTGTAGCCTCGCAGTCTCGTAAACTTTAAGATTCGAAGTCACGTAGTCTCGTAACCTAATGGCTCGTAGTCTCGTAGTCATGATGCATTGGAGGCTCGTAGACTTGAAGCTACGTAAGCAAGAGGCCTTGTAATCTTATAACATAATGCTGATGGAGCAGTTGGAGCAAAAGAGAAAATTCCGTCGAAGACAGATGCGGTAACTGGAGTCATGTAGACGAGTACCTTCGTAGTCAAGTACTCTTGCAGACTTGTAGTCCTGTATCCTCGCAGTCATGTAAACCTGTGTACTAGAAACTTCGTAGCTCTGTAGCCTCGCAAGCCATGTATAACTCGTAACCAGCTAGATCATTTTAGACTCGTAGCCATGTGGTCTCATAGTCTCTTAGACTCGAAGAATTCTAGCCTAATATATTTGGAGCCAAAAGACTTTTGGGACCCAAAGACTGTAGTTGTCAATGACTGATGGAGTCAATAAATATTGGAGTCAATGAATATTGGAGCCATTAAATATTGGAGAAAATGAATATTGGAGCCAATGAATATTGGAACCAATGGATATTGCAGTCAATGATTATTGGAGCCAATGAATATTGTAGCCAATGACTATTGGAGCCAATGACTATCGGAGCCAAAAGACTGTTGGAGCCAAAAGGCTGATGGAACCTTTTGGAGCAATTCGAGCTCATGGATATTGGAGTCAATGAATATTGGAGCCAATGAATATTGGAGCCAATAAATATTGGAGCCAATGAATATTGGAGTCAATGACAAATAAATGTGCTTCCTTATTGTCGATGGTGCTGCCTTTTCGTTGTCGGTGCTTCCAAATGTGCTTCCTTTTCGTTGGCGGTGCTGCCTTTTCTTTGTCGGTGCTTCCAAATGTGCTTCCTTTTCGTTGGCGGTGCGGCCTTTTCGTTGATGGTGCTTCCTTTTCGTTGTCGGTGCTTCCAAATGTGCTGTCTTTTCTTTGACGGTGCTGCCTTTTCGTTGTCGGTGCTTCCAAATGTGCTTCCTTTTCGTTGGCGGTGCTGCCTTTTCTTTTTCGGTGCTTCCAAATGTGCTGCCTTTTCGTTGTCGGTGCTTCCAAATGTGCTGCCTTTTCGTTGATGGTCCTTCTATTTTTAATGTTGTTTTGACTCTAGTATTATTGTAAATGATTCTTGATTTGATTAGCGTATTATTCCATCCGGTGCATGTATATAAGCGAGTCCTAGACAGCAGGTCGCTCAGTTTGTTACTATCAACGACGGTGTAAGGATCACCTAGATTATTTCATCTGGTACATAAGTCGCGTAATTACCTGTTCTTGAGAACTCGATGGCATCTTTACCGACTTTAACTCCGAACTCGATGGACGTTGTACCATCGTCTACGGGAACCTTGACGTCAGCGACGACAATGGTGGAGCAGATCTCGTTGGCAACGACGACGACGTCAACATTGGAGGAGATTTCAACAGATGTGATACCACCAGCAGAAGATAGCTTAATGACTACTGAGCTGGATGTGCAGGAAACCACGACGATCGACGATACGACCTCGATGGAGACTTCAATGAATGCTGATTTGACAACTAGCGAACATCGGTGCTGTTACTGCGACAAGATTTTCTCAAACAACAGCAATGCTCGGCGACACGAGAGGAGCGAATGTGTCAAGAACCTATATCGTAAAATGTTTGTTTGTGAGAAATGTCATAAGCAGTTTGCCAGAAAAGATAATATGAAAACGCACATGAAGGCATGCAAAGGTCCTGCTGTGCGGCAGAATGTAAAGGTTTCGTCACAACAACGATGCATCGATGTGCATAAGAGAATGCCTGGAAATGGTACTACTGTTGCAACGCCTGTATCTGGATCGGGTCTAAAAGGATCGTCTTCATCACCACGGTATCCTTGCAGCTACTGTGATACGTCTTTCGCATTTTCCCATGATGCACGAAGACATGAGCGGAGCAAATGCACGAAGAATCCTTCTCGCATGAAGTTTCGATGTGATGAGTGCCTTAAATGGTTTACTCGAATTGACAGTTTGCGACATCATGCGAAAAAATGTAAAGGTGGAGTCTGTGCTCCTACTGCTGAACTACCTGCCGACATTTCGTTTCCTCGCTTTAGATTGGAGACACGAAATCGTACAACCAAAAAAACAGATGCCCAGCAACCGATTGTTATGACGTCTGAACATGGAACTAAACCTAAGACTGTGTTCGGAGCATTACAAGTGAACGATAATGGCTTCTACTTGGCGCAATCAGCATTTCGTGGAACGTTGAAAGACTACTATTATCTAAATACGTTCGGTGAGTCGAAGGACATTTGTAATTTTCTTGACGATATCAGACAGAAGATAATCAATCAGCTTACTGATGATGTAGCAACAAACGGACCTTTGAAATATAACTTGTGGTTGGACTGTATATATGGAAAGCCATATCCGTTCGATCACAAAGTGAAGAAGTGTGCATTCAAGACATCGGCTGCAGTAATTTACAGTTCTAACGATGTGAAGCAAACTGTTAAAAACGGTATCCAGTATCTCTGTCAAGAAGAGGTGGACTAGGTCTGTAAAGGTTCTGGCTGGACTCTGTCTAGTATTAACCGATTGGAGCTAAGAATTAGTCATTTCACACCGCTGCGGAACTAAATGATTATAAGATTGCTGGCTTTCGTAAGTGATCCTGTAGTAAAATAGAAATTATGTAATAAATATTATGTTTGTAAAAGAACTTGCGGTGTTTAATTCCTTGAACCTGTTACTATTATGTTAAATGGATGTTATATTTAATTTTTTTTGCATCATCCTAGATCGTACCAAGGACCTTAGTCGATCTAATTAATCTGTATATTGATCGGAAATTTATTTAATGATTTCTGAACTTCTTCCCGGATCTCTAGCATTAAAATTATACATTTCCAATATGGTGGTCTTGATGTTTGATAGGATGGTGGTCGTAGAGTATTTAGAGTCTCTTTACGAATGTTGAACATGGTTTATTTAAATTATTTTTTTTACATAAGATTAAACATTATTGCAACGATCGGGTGTCGAACCGAGGACGGGAATCGATCAAATCAATATGTAAATGAATGAGTGATTTATTTAATGAATTTTGGAACTTTTCCCGAATTTCTAGCTAAATAATTACGGATTTTCAAGATGGCGGCTAAATGACAAGATGGCGGGTGTCAAAGTAATAAATGATTACTGCACTCTAGCGGATACGAATTAAACTTACGTGTCATCGGCGCACTCTAGCCGACGATACAATGATGATGGCTTCCAGCATCGAAGACAATATGGCGGCCATGACGTCATACTAGATGATGATAAAAAGTGGTGGGAATCAGCCTGCCAGCACCCACCACGAGGGAAGGATCAGTCGTCAATTTTATATTTTTGCACTCGTCGGGTTCGAACCGAGGACTCCGAGCTCCATGTCGTTAAAGTATGCTTTTTAAATATTTTTATTAAATTTTTATTATTTGAATTTTTTTTAATAAATTTTAATTTTTTTCATTAAAATCGGATAATAAATAAAAAAGTTAAAGATGGCGACCGTAACGAAAATTGCAACGGTGGCGACATAATCCAATATGGCGGTCATGGTATCCTTATTCCTAGAAATGGCTTAACTGAGGCTTGAGTTAAGGATGCTTAAGCCAGTTTTAGGAATTTTCAGCCGCTGGGATTTTTAAGGACTAAAAACGGGAATTTTTCCCTCGAAACGGGGAATTTTTCCCTCGAAAAGAGAAATTTTTAGTTTGTGGATTTTTTTGAGATTTTTTGGCGGAACGTTTTTCCACAGAAATGGAAATTTTGGCGATTTTTGAGGAATTTTGGGCAAATTTTGCCCAATTTTGGCGGATTTTGGCGATTTTTGAGGATCAAATTCAAGGTCAAGGTCAAAGGTCAAGGTCACAACCATCCAAGATGGTCGCCGTGACGACACAATCGAAGATGGCGGACACCAACACCACCACCACAGCCTGAAGCCTGTTTCCGGAGGAACCAAACTATACTACTATTGTAATATCAGTCTTCTTAGGTATTTTAAAACTTGAGAGTACTTTTTACTATGACCATTTTAGTTTACCAAATATTTTCCAGGGTAGTTTCACTTTCATAAAGTTTCATTTGAAACACCAATACGTGTGTCCCCTGATGATTACTAAAGTGACAATATATGGGTTTATGTTGCTACAAGTGGGTCCACCCTTTTTGTGTCACATTTCCGTTTATCGACATCCGTTCCATTTTCATGAAATTACTCCTACCAAATGGGATATACTGACAGCTAAGTTGTTTGCACATAAAAAAAAAGTTCATACATCTAGAAATAATTGAGCTGATATTTAGGTTGAAATATAAAAACTAACCGCACGAGTGCTACAATCGAGCTACCAAAGCTATGTTGTAGTTAGGTATTTTGGGCTATTTTTTTTTTTCAAATGATAGTAACTCCTGTGGATATGCATTTATTGGATTAGTTTATTTAAAATCGTGCATTTTACCCCTCATGAAGAGTGAGCATGTGCATATTGGTTAAAGGTTAACGGTTCTACAGTACACGTGCGCATCAAGAACCTACATGGCTTTTTAATGTTGTTTATGGCTTGAATTAAAAATATTTTTCAGTCTCTTTCAGTATTCGCGTCAATCTAAGTGATTTTCATAGTAAATGGTCATGTATTGCAATATTTTGTACCCTTGCTAAACGCCGAGTTTTATGACCTTACATATCTTGTTGAAAGGACTCATTGTTTTAACAACTATTGATTATAATGGTACAATACTTGTACCATTGATGTATAAATCGTATAGGTCAGTGCACGTACAAAATTACAGAAATATGCGTGAGATTGGGTTATAGTACTATGATGTAATTAAAGTAAAGGCAAGGTTGACATTTTTGGTATGGTTTTATTCTATTTTTGGTTTTTAAATTTAATTATCAATATTTTATTTAAAACTTGTGTGTGAAAAGTTATAATTTTAACCATGTTTTATGAGATTTTTTTCTAAATTTGTCTTAATGGAACTTGTAATAAAATTAAAATATTGGTGTGTTTTTGTTGAATTTGGTACAGAAAAATGTACAATTAAATCTATATAATTTTACAAGAGAATTTTTCAGATCATGGATGGATAAAATGTAAAATAACTTTACAAACATATATATTAAGTTGCGGATACAAATTAAGCGTTTCTCTTATTCATTGTTTCGAACTGTTCTATGATATGTTGGACACGTTCTGAAGGTCAATCTCACATATGATGTGTCAAAATGGTAGCTAAACAATCTAGCGTTCCTGAACTGGAACACCCAAGGCAGATTGAGAGAGCAATGGGTTAATCTTCAAAATTACGGATTCGTGATTTGAACAGAAAGTTTTGGTAGGGCTTTTTGAGACAGTTTTAAAACTTTTATTTTTGCTGTCGTGGAGCACAGCGTAAAGATTGACTTTGTTTATACTTATGTGATATAATGTTTACAATATTGATGACGCAAACAAATTTTAGCAGTGATTCGCGGGACGAAATTTTAGAAGTTTATTTTATTCCCTAAATTACGTGCAAAAAAAATAAAAAACTGAATAGTGATTTCCTTACTTTAGGTATAGGATTTTTTCGAGAGTAGGATGCGTCTCTAGTGAGAACGATGGCCTGCAGGTTAAAGAAAACACGCGGCTTAGAGCAGCAGTAGTGGAGGTTTACAATCACCCTATTACTGGCCGTGACTCTTCTTGGAAGGGGGGACATGGCTGGGACCCCAGCAGCGGTGCGACCACAGCTGCAGACTAGTTCCAGCTTCGGCCACTGTGGGCTGCCCAGACTACCTGGCCAACGAGCGAAATGTGGGGATTCACTCCCAGGTCCCAGATTGGGTGCAGAAGTGCCTGTCCATGACTAGAAGTTTGCTGTTAAAGAAGTAATCAAGCCTACCGGAAAATATAATTTTATGTTATCCTTGTGTAAAAGAATTAACTTAACTAGGAACACCAAGGGAAACATTAGTGTGCAAGGCGAACAACACTACAGATGTGACTTAGGCATTTTCGGATTAATAATTAAGAATAACAAGTCGATAAGCAGCATTAAACCTATTCAACTCGACAACATGGTTCCTGTTAAACATGAAAAGTTAATTGATGTTGCTAATCTTATAACTAAACATTTTGGAGCCAACTGGAAGGACCGGGAAGACCTCGTCTATTACAAAAACATAATTGATGGTGAAGAAGACGTCATAGATGACGAAGTCCAAGATGAAGATGACAATATGGATGAAGAAATTGTCGATGAAGTGCGTGATCTTGGTATTTAAAATGTTGAAATTTCCTGCAAGTGTGCAGAATTAATTTTCATTCAGTCATATATGTTATAGGTTTTGTACATTAATTTTTATATAATATAGAATTTAACATGCAAGGTATTTCAAAGAAATTTCTTTCAAAACTTCCTATTTCCCGAATTGTTCGTTTCAAAACTTTCATAACCCAATGGTATTTTTAGAAACTGCCCTTATCCGTCCTATTATATATTTTTTAGCGATACCACGGGACTTACATATGCCAAATTGGATTTTTTATGACAACTACTTATGACCAATATATGCAAATAAACATACTTCAATATATTAATAATTGCACTTTGCATATGTTTTTCGTGATTTTCCTAAAATCTCTTGGAGTGGATAAAGGCAGTTTTGTAGTTCACCTACTCATTTCGTGAAAGCACAGAACAGTAACACTCGCCAAGTGAGTGTTTGCTGCCGGATCTAGCGAGTCAAGAACATGTAATAATTTTGTCATTTAGAAGAATAAAAGTGGAAATTTATTTGAAACATTTTCATTTGGAAGTTATTGTTAACAGTTTCAAATCATAATTAGAATTTTACATCCCACTACCTGTAAGTAGTATGTAAAAGGAGCTACTGAGACAGGCTCCAGGCGGTGGATAGTGATTGTCGGTCCGCCATATTGGATTGTGACGTCACGGCGGCCATCTTGGATGACCTTGACCTTTGACCTTGAATTTGAACTTCAAAACTTTTCAAATTTTGCCAAAGTTTTCCAAAATTTGCCTAAAATGCCTCAAAATTCGCCAAAATGACCTTTTTTTTTAAAAAAAATCCCGCCAAAAATCTCAAAAAGTATGATAACTCAGAAATTAGGATTTCGAAAATCCTCAAAAGTAGTTTTGCCTTAGAAAGAACTCAAAATCCTAAAAACAGCTTAAGCATCCATGTCTACAGCCTCCGATAAGCCATTTCTAGGAATAAAAATACCACGGCAGCCATCTTGGATTATGACGTCACCGTTTCAATTTCCGTTACGTCCACCATCTTGAAAATCGTTATTTATCATCTGATTATAAGAATTTTTTTTAATGTATAAAAAATTCAATTAATAAAATTAAAAAAATTTATTTAAAAACATACATTTACGTCATGGAGTTCGGAGTACTCGGTTCAAACCCGGTAAGGGCAAAAAAATAAACAAATTACGTCTTATCCTTCCCTCGCGGTGGCTGCTAGCAGACTGACCCCGATTTTTTTTCCTAACCTAAATTAAAACTAAGTGTGTTTGGGAGGGATCTGGGTTAAGGAGAGACTCTAAGTGCGTCTCAGGCTGAAGCCTATACGCTCTAATCATGCAGGGGTTAAGTCATGCGGGAGAGGGAGCATGCATCGTGTGCTAGGAGGGGGATTGGCCAGCCATGGCAGCGATTGGCGCCATGACTAACTCCCCTCACTTACTATTCTAGACTATAAACTAGATAAGTTGGGCCCAGGTAAAACCTGCATAGACACAAGGAAAACCCTGCCCACATAGCATGAAAGCTTGCAGCAAGCCTGTCAGTTAGCTTGAATTTGGCTTGCTATGCAAGCTTGAAGCAGCAAACTTGATTCAAGCTTGATTCAAGTGCTTTGTCATCCATTGCGACCTACACTTGTTTTCGGCAAGCTTGCCAAAGGCATGAATTAAACTTTCCATGCAAGCTTGACGCATCAAGGTTGATTCAAGCTTGATTTAAGTCATCTGTGAGCTATTTCGATCTTTTTTTTTTTTTTCGGTATGCTTGCCGAAAGCTTGAATTTGACTTGCCGTGTTGCAGCCCTGTTGCATCCTGGGAGTTTAGTATTTTTGTTTCTGTTTCCATGTTCCTTTATTTTGTTCTGGCCAGAGCTTAAATACTCCATATTGCCGAAGTTGAATAAGACTATCAAGGTAAGTTACTGTGTAAATTTATTACTTTCTTAGGCAACTATATTGCTATTTTTTAATAAGTAAATTTTTTTATAGATGTGCTGTGTTAATGCTTATTATGATCTACCATTCGTTAATTTAATTGAATACAATTCTTGTTGTACTTAACATGTGTTTATTCGAAAATAGGTCTGTTTTATAAATATTGTTTTTTTAGATTGGATGGTCGTTTCGTTTGAATACTTTCATTTTATTTGGAAGAAAAAAAATAATAATGAAATAATATTTTAACTCGTTTACACTAAAAATGAGCAAACCATACGTTTTAGGCCTTCAATTTTTTTCTCTTTTAGAAACCTTTATGAATTAATTTATTTCGTGAAACTAATTATTGATAGTTGTGTTTAAAAATAATGCAGGTTAAGGCAATAGAAGTTTTGTTAAAAATAATTTTGGGTACGGTTATAGAAGTTATGTTTAAAAATAATGCAGGTTACGGCGTTTTTTGTGTTGAATGGCCCGGCTATGGGCATCTTAATTCGACACATGATAGTTAAATTAATATGATTTAGATTTATCCTTCCTTATGATAGTTATACCGATAAACCGTTACTTATCACGGCACTAACACATCGGCCTGGCCAAAGGTGTTACAAACTTAACCCCCATGAAAGGGTACCTATTACAATAAATAGGCCTGCTTCAATTCGTTAACAATTAGTTTACTGTTTTAACATAAGTTTTTGTACATTAGTAGTAACATTAAATTAAGAGAATGGTTAGATAACTTCATTAAATACTGAAATCATTAAAACTTTTTGTTAGGGAATCAAATGAAGTGATTTTATTAATAAAATTTTTATATAGATATGTATGTGGTTAATGAGAGTGGGTTATTGCAGATTTTTTAAAATTTATTTAAGCATGAAGGCCTACTTAAATGATACTATGTAAAAAAAAAGTTACCTACTTGCGTTTTCTTACTTCTTACATGTTTAATGATAATTTTGTGAAAGTTCATTGCCATATATTAAGTATGTTTATACGTAGTTGTTTACCCTTGTAATAGTTGTTAGTTACATTCATAGCATTAAATTGTTTAAAAGTTGGCGAGGTTAGGAAAGCTATGGAAAAAAATTCTCAAAAGTAGTGTTGAAGGTTATGTTAGGTGTATTCATTTAAAATAGGTAATGCTTAACTTAAGTTCTCTAATAATTTAACAGTATTTCTATTAATGTATCTAACCTAACATCAGTTAGGCTAGGTTTATAAACTACACAGTGATTGATGCAACTCCAACTAAAGCCCTCTGCACACGACACAATTTTTCTTATAATATTGTACAAGAGATATTATCCTGGCTTGCTATAAGTTTTGTCACTTAAAAACTGCAAAGGCGCACATACCAAATTCCTTACCGTTTCGGAGTAATTACCATTTATTGTTTACATTATAAAACCTGACTATTGATGGCGGTAGTCGCCATGTTGGTTGTTGTTTACGTACATTTATATTATATTTACAACAATTTTCATAAATAAAAACAAGCATAATTATTATGACTGACCTAACCCAACCTAACCTGACCTAACCTATCATAACCTGACCTAACCGAAACTAACATTTAACATAATATTTTAAACGTTCAAAACTAACATAAATATATTGGAGTCGGGTACAAATCCTTCGCTGCCAGCAAAACCCCGGGATCAATCAAAAATTTTAATTAAAAAATGCGAAGGGTTAGGTTGGGTTAGGTCAGTCACTATATGCTTGTTTTTATTTAAGAACATGGTCGTGTATGTAATATAAATGAACGTAAACAAAAACCATCATGGCAGCCGTTGCATCTACTGTAAGGGTTTGTGGTGCATTATAAAAATGTCAATTGTGTACAAAATCTAATATGTCCAAGGAACATCTGCCACATAGTTCTCTGGTACCCAGACAGTTAGCCATATCAATATCAAAATTTACGAGGATTTATATTGACGTATTCCTGTTAACGGCCGCAACATTTAATAGTGCAAATTGCCGTTCTAAATGCTGAAGGCCGTATTTAACAAAGAAATACAACACTGTTTGAATAGATTTTTAAGTTTGCCTGCCACGTGACTACATTCTCCAAAAGAAATAATACCCTTTGAAAACGTCTAAGAACCACTCTCACGGACATTCAAACAATGACAACAAATGTCAGTTGGCGCGTTAAGGATCATGTATTGTAAACTTTCATGCAAACTATTATTTCTCCGAAACAAAAAGGTATTTCGTAATGTGCCTTTTTGCTATAAAAATGGGAATTTTTTTTTATTTAGATTGACGTATTCCCTTTAACGGCTGCAACATAATAGCACACATTGCTGTTGTTCTAAATGCTGTAGGCCGTCTTTAACAAAGAAATAAAACACCGTTTGAATACATTTGAATACATTCTCCAAAAGAAAAACACTCCAATTGAATAGTGTAGTCCTGCAGTCGTGCAAACAATGATGGCTACATCTATGAAAATACACAGACTTTAGTGTCTTAACTACATTACATATTTGCCAAAAAAACAATTTCAAATAATTTTATTTGTTTTAGGATAAAAAATGGAACGTAATATGTTTGAAAACTACTAAAAACCACTCTCACGAACTTACAATGACAACAAATGTCCGTTGGCATCTTAAGGAACAGGTATTTTAAACTTTCATGTAAACTATTATTTCTCCGAAACAGGAAGGAATTCGTAATACGCCTTTTTGCTATAAAAAAAGGAAATTTTTATGCACGTTGTAACGCCTCTCGTGCCTCAAAATTAAATTATTTTAAATTAATTAAAAAGAGCCTTGGAAACTTGCTGGGTAGGAATAATAAGAAAAATAAGTTTATTGACCAGAGGTGGCACGAGGTGGAGAACAAGACAATTTGGAACTCCCTGACACAAGCAAAAGGGGAGCTGGTGGATCGTTTAAGGGAAGAAGGTATATCATTAATAAATTAACACTACACAAGTAGCTTGGTCTATAGGTTCCCTGTTTATTATTAAGGAATTTTGTGTTCGCATTATTCAAACCTGACAATAAAAATCTTAGTAATTAACAAAGTTAAAGGGGGCGCCCCGGGATTATTTAAAACAATACATATTACACCTTAACAAAAAATTATTACATAATCAAAAATTTAAAAATTGCACCAAATTTGAATGGTTGAATTCTTCAGTTACATCTAAATCCAAATTCGATACACTAGTGGGCATGCCATCATGAAGGGCGGCCCTGAGCCTCTTCCTGAGGACTTGGACATTGCCACTGGAGGGCAAATTGCGTAGCTGTAACTCATAGGTCAGCTCATCTGACAGCAATAACTCCGGCTTAAACATACTGCTCGGACGTAAATTACTGCTAATTAAAACAAAAATTTAACACACATGTACGATTCAAACGTACACCATAAATACTCCTCTCTTAACAACTATCTTAATTTTAAATACCTCATAAGGCTTCCTATATTAATATCAAATACCAACTAGCCCCAATGCGCGGGGAGTAAGTCACACTTTCAAGGTGGGGGGGGGAGTATGTGCCCAAACTTATTTGCGTATAAAGTTGCCGTACTACTCTGACAACTGTGCGAACTTCCCCTGTCAGTTTGACTTGCCAACCTGTATACGTCAACCGGGGGACTGACCTGCCGCTCGCAAGGTCGTGTGCCACGACGGACAAGGGAGAGGGGTGTGCGGGAGGAACAGGGCCGTGTCGTCGCCCTCAGATTATGGGCGTGTCGCTGGCTCGAGCGGGGAATGTGGGGGGGGGGGGGGGGGGGGTACGCCAGCTGAAGCGAGAGATAAGACACGTCTCGCTGCCGGCCTGCTAGCGGACCGGACGCCGCGACTTCTTGCGCTGCGCGCAGACTAAGTCCGCACGGGACTTTAAAACTCAATCATAACTTTAAAATAGAAAAGCAATATAACTACCGGGTGTACCAGCGATCAGTTAACAATGTTAAAAATACAAAACTGGTTTCACAAAAAATTAATTAGTTTTTTTTTTTAATTTTTTTTTTTAGGTATGCCTACTTTATTTAGGTATGCCTATAGACCAAACCATGCTCTGCTACCTATTGTAACGCCTCTCGTGCCTCAAAATTAAATTATTTTAAATTAATTAAAAAGAGCCTTGGAAACTTGCTGGGTAAGAATAATAAGAAAAATAAGTTTATTGACCAGAGGTGGCACGAGGTGGAGAACAAGATAATTTGGAACTCCCTGACACAAGCAACTGGGAAGCTGGTGGATCTTTTAAGGGAAGAAGGTATATCATAAATAAATTAACACTACACAAGTAGCTTGGTCTATAGGTTCCCTGTTTATTATTAAGGAATTTTGTGTTCGCATTATTCAAACCTGACAATAAAAATCTTAGTAATTAACAAAGTTAAAGGGGGCGCCCCGGGATTATTTAAAACAATACATATTACACCTTAACAAAAAATTATTACATAATCAAAAATTTAAAATTTGCACCAAATTTGAATGTCCCAACGATTACATATATATATATATATGAGTTTCCTCGGTTTTACAGATTCTTGAGGATGACGTCCTTAACGCACTGCTCGCTGGTATCTTTGTTTTATGAATTTAGTTCCTTCTATGCAAGTAAAAAAATATATATCTCATATCACCCGGGTCTTCCCAGGATGACATCGGACTGCGAGGAAAACTCTTCTAAAAGGGGGGGATCGCCTGGAGGTCCCGAAGATTATGCGGGGAGCAATTTCTTTCCTCCGTAACTTCTACCCTGTCTGAAACACAGCCCAAATTCAAAACGAATTAGACCTGCGTCCAGACAGTCATACACAGTTGGCGCAAAAGCCAACAACGGGAATTTGGGGAAAAAAAAAAACGGATTACTCACCAAACAGGGTGTGGAAACAGGGCTCACGAGGTGTCTCGCGCCGACATCAGGATGACACGCACCGAGAATTCGCGGATGCACGAAGGAAACCAGAATTTTTAGAATTAAATATAAATAAAAAAAATTAACTACGCATGACTTTTCTAAAAACTACCTCTGCCTGGCTACTGTACAAATGGGATCACATCCCTTAAGCAACTGACTACATCTTTTGTGCAACCGAAAATCGCAGTTCCCGCGAAAAGCCTCTTAGCGCAGAGGACGCCGAGAACACGTGGTCAGCAGCCCAGCTCAGAGAACTAAGTGCCCTTTTGGCGAACAAGGCTTCTAATTACAACAGGCGCTAAAGCCCTAGGGAGGAGGGAGGAAGGTTCGGTTCTAAGCCGAAAATTTCCGAAGGAGTCCGAGGCGGGCGTGACAAGAACACGACATGTGCGCTCTCTACCGGACCGAAACGTAGGCAACGAACAATCGACTTCTACAGGTCGGGAGGAAGAAGCATAGGGCCATAAGGCATAGCGGCGCTGTGCTCTGGCGGCGTAAAGGGGAACTAACGGAGGCGGTGAACTGACTTGCCGCCAGGTGTCACGAGCGTAGTCTCAGCTCGCTGGCCACCATGGGTGAAGCTGCTTTTTTCTGCCGCTAGGTTTCGTGGAGGTCTCTTTAGGTCTCTTGGCTAAGTTAATGTCAGGTCACTGCTCCTGTCTTGATTTCTCAGAACTAAAGTGAGGTGGAGAGAGAGGAAGGGGGGCACAGAAAACGCCACTCCGGTGGGAATGCAGCTCCACTGGAGACTGCTTCGTGACGAGACATGCTTTTCTCAGCAGGCCTCTACAAGGTAGCAGCTTGCAGCCCAGGAGCTGCTCTATGCAGTTTTGGTCATGCAGGGAATTAAAATTACAAACTCGGGACGTGACTGCAGGCGAGAGAAATTTCAACCGGGCTGACCATGTCTACATTAGACAGCAAAATATCAGATTGGCCACATGGGAAGGGGCTTCGGTCCACTGGCACAAAGTTTAAATCCGTGGCGTACACCGGCCTAACAAAAAGTAAATCACCCCCATTAACAACCAGATAAATTTTTAAAAAAATAAGAAACCCCAAAAAATTTTAAAATTATAGAAAAAATTAAAAAGGTGACGAAATGCCTAATTTCCGGCACATACTTCCCCGCTTGAATGCGGAGCATATAGGGAAAATAAAAAAAAACAACACTTACACTGCTCAGTAAAACTAGTACCAGGTTCGCCTGTATCCTAATACTTATATTCTAACACCTTTGAGACGCGTCCGCCTCTCAGGCACAACATATCGATAACCCTTAAACAAACTTATTAACTAAGAGCTTATTAACTAAGTGGCCACTTAAAACTAATACAACGTAAAGCTAGCATTCTTATTTCTAGTACCATGAATTTTTAAGACCTCGAGGATTTCTGGCATGCCTAATATTAGAGAGTCCCCTATGTTAGGGGAAAGAAATTAAACACATCTACTTTAAGTCAGCCTGTGTTTTCTTTAGATGGGAGATGTGCTCTCTGGTCACGAATTCTCCTGAACTGGGGTCAGCTAGGCTAACCGTAACTGGCGTTAAAAATCGCTGTATTTGAAAGGGACCTCTCCAGCGGTACGCCAGCCTGGCGGAAAACTTATCCACTGCCTTGCTGAGTGGGTGTGCCTTACAAAGCACAAAATCGCCTACCCTGTAAGGGTTAGGAGATCGGTTTTCGTTGTATTTCTTTTTTCTGCTCTCATGAGCCAGATTGAGATTTTTACGAGCTCTTCTCCAAATCTCCCTGATGTCTCTCGGATCATCGGGCAATAGGTCATTCAAAGGCCAAAGATTTGAAAGAGGGGTATTAGGTCGGTAAGTGAACATGAGTTCGAAAGGATTACTTTTGTGTCCTTCATGATGTGCATATTTAAAGGCCATTTGCAGCCACACCAAATTCGAATCCCATTTATCCTTCTCCTGTGCATGGTAAGCTATTAGAGCAGACCGGAGATTGCGGTTGAATCTCTCAGAATGTGAGGGCTGTGGATAATAAGGCGAGGTTGTGACGTGCAGAATGCCATGTGAGAAGCACATGTTCTTAAAAATCTTAGCCGTGAACTGGGTTGCATTGTCTGAAACTACTATAGACGGGACTCCCGACGTCTTGAAGATCTGATTATGTAGCGCAGATACAGTGTTTTCTGCGGTGGCTTTTCGCATGGGGATGAGCCAGACAAATTTTGTGAAGGCGTCGATACACACCAGCAGCATAGTGTTTCCTGTCTTTGAGCGCGGGAATGGCCCGACAAAGTCGATAAACATCTTTTGCATGGGGCGCTCGGCCACATCTGAAGTTAAATAACCGAAACGAGTGTTCTGCGCTGGCTTACTCAGCGCACAGATTTTGCATAGTTTCACCTGCTCGGTGATGTCCTTGTGCATGCCGTCCCACACGAAATGACGTCGGATAGCCTGAATGGTCTTATATATACCGAGGTGTGCGCCCACCGGCGAGGTGTGATAATAATGGAAAATCATATTACGCAGATTTTGTGGGAGTACAATTTTGTATGTTTTTTATTTGGGGGTGCGTTTTTGTAACAGCCCCTTAGACATCCTAAAGTATTTTGGCGCAGTTCCTGAACTAAAAAGGTTAATAATACTGGAAATGTGGAGATCAGCTTCCTGCTGGCTCTGTAAATCCTGAAATGCCAACGGAAACTCTGTCAATAGGGCTTGACATAAGAGTGGTGTTCCTTCGGGCGGAGTCTGAGTTGGGTTTTCGAACATGCGAGACAGTGTGTCTGCTACTATATTCTGTGTGCCACGGATGTGTTGGATTTTGAACTTCAAAGAGGAAATTTTTGCAATCCATCGCCCGAGTTTCCCTAATTGTTTCGGGTGTGCCAAAAGCCAGGCTAATGCCTGATTATCTGTCTCCAACAGGAATTCCCTGTGTTCTATAAATTGTCGGAATTTATCGATGCCAAATACCACGGCGAGGCATTCTAATTCGTAGATCGAGGAGGCTTTCCTCTCGGCGTGGGTAAGTGTCCGCGATGCAAACGCAATAGGCTGTCTGCAGCCTTCGACTTCCTGTGACAGTACTGCGCCAATAGCCACACTGGATGCATCAGTCTGTAAAATGAAAGGTTTGGTGAAGTCTGCCATGCGGAGTACAGGCGGGGAAGAAATCGCCTGTTTCAGGAAATTAAAAGCTTTTTCTTGTTCCGGACCCCATGTGAAAAGTGTGTTTTTCTTGCGCAAAGTATTTAGTGGTGCTGCGTGCTCAGCGAAATTGGGAATATATTTTGAGTAAAAATTTGCCATACCAATAAAACGTGAAATACCCTTAGGGTTTGTGGGAGGCGGAAAATCACGAATAGCTTGTGTACGTGAAGGATCAATGGTGACTCCCTTGCTAGAAACCAGGTGTCCTAGAAAAGACAGTTCTTGGACTGCAAACTTAACCTTTTTTATGTTGACAGTTAACCCTGCTTTACGAAATCTACTTAGGACTTCCTCTAAATGTTTGATGTGTTCTTCGAATGTTTCTGAATATACGACGACATCGTCTAGATAGTTGTACACTGTTTTGAATTTTAGATCTCCTAGTATCTGATCCAGGAGTCGAGTTAGTACTTGGCCTCCTGTGGCAAGTCCAAAAGGTACTACTGTGTATTGGTACAAGTTCCAAGGGACACAGAAGGCTGTAATGGGTTTTGAATCCGCAGTAAGGGGAATTTGGTGGTAAGCAAAATTTAGATCAAACAAACTAAAATATTTGGCCTTACTGAACCAATGAAAAGCAGTGTTTAGGTCTGGCAAAGGTATGTTTTGTATGACTATTTTCTCATTAACTTTTCTGTAATCAATTACACATCGTTGTTGATCCTTGCCCTTAGGCACCAGAAAAGCTGGGGAACTGTAGGCGGAGGTCGAGGGTTCGATTACCCCTTCGTCCAAAAGCTCCTGAACATGATTGCGCATCGTCTGCATCTTAGGGCCTAAAAATTGATAAGGGTGGGATCTCACTAGTATCTTATCCGATAACTCAATTTGGTACTCGACTAAATTTGTGCGACCTAGTTTACTAGTCAAGACATCTGGAAAACTACTGCATAATTTATCAATGGTGGCCCGCTGCTGTGTATTAAGGTGCTCGTGTGAAGTGGTGTTACCCTGATCCAAGATGGCTGCCGTTGGCTCGGCCGGAACTGAAACTATTTGTTCAGGGGTCCCACAAGGAATAGGATTACCCATGTTGAATTTGAAAACAAAATTCTTCGCCTGAAGATTAATGATTAGACCTGTCTTGGCAATGAAATCAGACCCGTAGATTAGGTCTGTGGCAAGTTAATCAGACACCAAAAATGGGAAATTCCATGAATATAAATCAATCTTCACCTTGATCACAACTGCTAACGTAATATTTAATGGCTGCTCTGAAGCTGTGAAACATTGTAACTTAGTGGTCTCAGTCTTTAGAATTAATTTTCTCTGTTTTAACTTGTCAAACAACTGCCCAGAAATTAGGCTGCGCGCGGATCCCGTATCAATTAGTCCCGGTACAGTGTGTTTGCCAATCGTTTTTACTGCATACGGAATTACTGTAGGAATATTACCAAAAATTTGGTGGCACTTTCTCTTGCCCTTATTTGTAGGATCAACACACGTTTTACATGAATACGTGTGCGTTGAATTACCATTTCCCTTATTTTTGTTATTTCTCCTGCTATTGTGCTTTCTTTGTTTATGTTTGTGACCTCGCTTGTTACTTTTATTCCTGGACTCCTTGTTGTTAGGATTATTGTTTTTGTGTAATGGTGTTTCTTGTGTACTGCCATTACTTGGCGCAAGTTGAACTTCCCAATTATAAGAAAAAATTTTAACACTAGAATTTTTCGGTGACCCTAAATAAGGTTGTTCGAGCCACCGCGTTATGCGTTTTTTGGAGTGTCGCCATTTTGTTTGTTGTTTTTGTGGTAACACTGGGACAGGGAATGTCCGTCTCTTTTACAGAAATTACAATGTGCATTTTGTTGATATCTCCCTTGTGGCCTTGAAGAGAAAAATGTATTGCTCTGATGTTTCTGCGCTGCATTCTTATGTTGCGAATTACTGCGCTCTGTTCCCGCGCTATTACCTTGTTGACTAGCGAATGTGGCTTGTTTATTTCGCTGAAAATCAGCGTATTCTATGTTTGTGGCGTGTATGCAAAGTTTATCTAGCTCAGCATAATTTTGGGGGCGTGCCTGGAACACTGAGCGCGAGCGCTTCGCTGGGTTCAAACCATCTAGGATCGTACTCATGACCTCTCTCTCTGAAACCTTTAGCCTGAGTACCTGGTTGGCTTCCCGTATGTCAGCAACGTAATTCGGCAAGGCTTCATTACGCTGCTGCAAGCAGATAAACCACTCCAACCGGATGTTTGTGAGTAGCCTACTCGGTATACAAAAATTTAACACGTCTTCATGAAACTCGTCGAAAGTGAGGTCATTCTTAATGGCTGCCATGATCCGCTCACTTAAGGGAGCTTGGGTGTATAGGTAAACAATTTCAAAAATTTGTTTGTCGGGAATCTCTCCCTTTTGCCATAGCTTTAACAAGACTCGAAGGAAATCAATCAGTTCCTGTGCGTCCAGACCCGACGCCTCTGGCAATTCCTTGAGTAGCCTTTCTACAGGATGGGTGATTTTTACGTAGAAACTGTAACCAGTTTCTGGGGCTGTCGTGCTCCTCAATACTGAGTCGTGGGGCTGAGCCGCGGCTCTTGCCAGCTGAGGTGAAGGCTGGTGTGACACCAGGTGCGACTGAGTCTGTTCCCGAGTCGCACCCGAGGGGCTGATTTGTGGTGGTTAGATGTGGAGGAAACTGTGGCTGAAATTGCGCATAAGGGTTAAAATAGCCCTGAGCGGTCGGATACGAGAAAAACATGTTTGGTGGGTATGGTTGCATCATGTGGTGTGCCAAGGTTGGTAATCCCTGTGAAAATGTCACGCTAGTGACGGGGTGGGTTGTCACGTGACCCGTTGTAATGTTTGTCGCCGCTGTCGTCAACTGCACAAGCGGCTCAGAATGAGTTGTAGATACGGGTATCGGTTGGTTTGGAAGCGATGTTAGTGGCTGTGAGTCGGGGGCTGCATCTGGCGATCGGCTTGTTTCCCTCTCCTGTCTGTTTACCGTCGCCCGTACTCCTGATGGTCGCGTGTCGGGTTGCTCTACCCCCAGGGACAAGTTAGTAGAGTCCCCTTCCGGGAAGGCGGGACAATCGATGCCTAAAGCCTGTGCCTCAGCCACATAATGCTGACTGCATCGTGTGTCTTCCAAAAAGGCTGCTCTCGTCGCCAATTTTATGTGGAAACCTGCCGTCTGTTGCAAACATCGTTCTATCTCTTTTATATAAATTCCATGGAGAAGGTCTGCCGAAAGCTGTTTAAGGTTTTGCAAACGTCGGGTAACATGTTTTAGCCTGACTATATGTCGCTCGACATTGGGTAAATTTTCCTCCACCTCTAGATAGCTTACGAAAGCCGATATATCATAAAACTTGGCGCAAGCAAGGTTGAATTCTTCAGTTACATCTAAATCCAAATTCGATACACTAGTGGGCATGCCATCATGAAGGGCGGCCCTGAGCCTCTTCCTGAGGACTTGGACATTGCCACTGGAGGGCAAATTGCGTAGCTGTAACTCATAGGTCAGCTCATCTGACAGCAATAACTCCGGCTTAAACATACTGCTCGGACGTAAATTACTGCTAATTAAAACAAAAATTTAACACACATGTACGATTCAAACGTACACCATAAATACTCCTCTCTTAACAACTATCTTAATTTTAAATACCTCATAAGGCTTCCTATATTAATATCAAATACCAACTAGCCCCAATGCGCGGGGAGTAAGTCACACTTTCAGGGGGGGGGGGTATGTGCCCAAACTTATTTGCGTATAAAGTTGCCGTACTACTCTGACAACTGCGCGAACTTCCCCTGTCAGTTTGACTTGCCAACCTGTATACGTCAACCGGGGGACTGACCTGCCGCTCGCAAGGTCGTGTGCCACGACGGACAAGGGAGAGGGGTGTGCGGGAGGAACAGGGCCGTGTCGTCGCCCTCAGATTATGGGCGTGTCGCTGGCTCGAGCGGGGAATGGGGGGGGGGGGGGGGTACGCCAGCTGAGGCGAGAGATAAGACACGTCTCGCTGCCGGCCTGCTAGCGGACCGGACGCCGCGACTTCTTGCGCTGCGCGCAGACTAAGTCCGCACGGGACTTTAAAACTCAATCATAACTTTAAAATAGAAAAGCAATATAACTACCGGGTGTACCAGCGATCAGTTTACAATGTTAAAAATACAAAACTGGTTTCACAAAAAATTAATTAGTTATTTTTTTTTATTTTTTTTTAGGTATGCCTACTTTATTTAGGTATGCCTATAGACCAAACCATGCTCTGCTACCTATTCTAACGCCTCTCGTGCCTCAAAATTAAATTATTTTAAATGAATTAAAAAGAGCCTTGGAAACTTGCTGGGTAAGAATAATAAGAAAAATAAGTTTATTGACCAGAGGTGGCACGAGGTGGAGAACAAGACAATTTGGAACTCCCTGACACAAGCAACTGGGGAGCTGGTGGATCTTTTAAGGGAAGAAGGTATATCATAAATAAATTAACACTACACAAGTAGCTTGGTCTATAGGTTCCCTGTTTATTATTAAGGAATTTTGTGTTCGCATTATTCAAACCTGACAATAAAAATCTTAGTAATTAACAAAGTTAAAGGGGGCGCCCCGGGATTATTTAAAACAATACATATTACACCTTAACAAAAAATTATTACATAATCAAAAATTTAAAAATTGCACCAAATTTGAATGTCCCAACGATTACATATATATATATGAGTTTCCTCGGTTTTACAGATTATTGAGGATGACGTCCTTAACGCACTGCTCGCTGGTATCTTTGTTTTATGAATTTAGTTCCTTCTATGCAAGTAAAAAAAATATATATCTCATATCACCCGGGTCATCCCAGAATGACATCGGACTGCGAGGAAAACTCTTCTAAAAGGGGGGGATCGCCTGGAGGTCCCGAAGATCATGCGGGGAGCAATTTCTCTCCTCCGTAACTTCGACCCTGTGTGAAACACAGCCCAAATTCAAAACGAATTAGACCTGCGTCCAGACAGTCATACACAGTTGGCGCGAAAGCCAACAACGGGAATTTGGGAGAAAAAAAAAACGGATTACTCACCAAACAGGGTGTGGAAACAGGGCTCGCGAGGTGTCTCGCGCCGACATCAGGATGACGCGCACCGAGAATTCGCAGATGCACGAAGGAAACCAGAATTTTTAGAATTAAATATTAATAAAAAAATTTAACTACGCATGACTTTTCTAAAAACTACCTCTGCCTGGCTACTGTACAAATGGGAGGAGGGGGGAAGGTTTGGTTCTAAGCCGAAAATTTCCGAAGGACTCCGAGGCGGGCGTGACAAGAACACGACATGTGCGCTCTCTACCGGACCGAAACGAAGGCAACGAACAATCGACTTCTACAGGTCGGGAGGAAGAAGCATAGGGCCATAAGGCGTAGCGGCGCTGTGCTCTGGCGGCGTAAAGGGGAACTAACGGAGGCGGTGAACTGACTCGCCGCCAGGTGTCACGAGCGTAGTCTCAGCTCGCTGGCCACCATGGGTGAAGCTGCTTTTTTCTGCCGCTAGGTTTCGTGGAGGTCTCTTTAGGTCTCTTGGCTAAGTTCATGTCAGGTCACTGCTCCTGGCTTGATTTCTCAGAACTAAAGTGAGGTGGAGAGAGAGGAAGGGGGGCACAGAAAACGCCACTCCCGTGGGAACGCAGCTCCACTGGAGACTGCTTCGTGACGAGACATGCTTTTCTCAGCAGGCCTCTACAAGGTAGCAGCTTGCAGCCCAGGAGCTGCTTAATGCAGTTTTGGTCATGCAGGGAATTAAAATTACAAACTCGGGACGTGACTGCAGGCGAGAGAAATTTCAACCGGGCTGACCATGTCTACATTAGACAGCAAAATATCAGATTGGCCCCCTGGGAAGGGGCTTCGGTCCACTAGCACAAAGTTTAAATCCGTGGCGTACACCGGCCTAACAAAAAGTAAATCACCCCCATTAACAACCAGATAAATTTTAAAAAAAAATAAGAAACCCCAAAAAATTTTAAAATTATAGAAAAAATTAAAAAGGTGACGAAATGCCTAATTTCCGGCACAACGTAATAAAAGATGTTTCAGATTTTTTTTATCTTAATTTTTACGAAAAAGAGGCCAATCTTAATAAATACCCGATGTTCAAAATATCTGAAAATTATTTCACTTAATGTCTATAATTACTAAACTAAGTATTCCATAACAGGATACGTAAAGTAGTTTATCTGCACTATTACAGAGTTTAATAAGAAGTTTAGTTATATTTATTAAAAATAACTTTTAATCATGAATTTGATTATAAATAACTGATTATAAATAAATTAACCTAATCAACCATCTACATATATGTCATAGTATTTTCTATGTAGGCCTACTTGTTAAAACTGAAAACAAACATAACTGTAATTTATTTGAACTATCACAATTCCCTTATTACAGAACAGTTGCCAGTAGTAACTATGAAAAGTAAGTCAAGTGCTTTGTTGAATTTGTAGGATTTTTTTGTAGCCTGGAAACTTGCTTATCTGGTATTACTGGCTGGGTCAGTTCTACTGCATTTTTTTTTCATGCCAACCACTGTATATAAAATGCAGGAACATCCATTAGTTAGAATAGTGTTGTTATGTGGGTCTTCTTTCTTGATGCTTAGTCTGCCTCTCTCTTTTCATTCTCTGGACGTGGCCTTACTATCTCATTTTCGCTTTTCTATGATGTTATTAAAGTCCTGTACTCTTGCTTCCACAATATTCTATATAATTCCAATCCTGTCACCCTAAGTTTCCTTACGAGGCAAAGATACCATTATAATTATTAAATGAGGGCTAAGAGACATAACTTTAGAATTTCTTGGTCTTTTTTAATAATAAATTTATTAATGCATATTTTGGACGTTAGAAAAGAGGCATTGAAGTAATTAGCTTTACAACTTATAATTGACCAAAATTGTTGTGCACAGCTTAATTAAAAGTGCAGTATTCTTGGATCTGCCCTTGCTAGATATAATTTAAAATTTTGGGGATAAAGTGTCTGTATTAATCTTTATTGTGAATATGGCTGATATGTTATTTATTTATTGGTTTTTGCAGCTGCAGTCCTGAAACTTCATAAAGTTACCCATATTGAGGTGAAGGAAACAATCTGCCTGTGGCTGCAACACAGCAAAACAAGAGTAATGAGGAGGTAAAACTTTTGTTATTCTAACAACTTTATTTTAACAACTTTTTTTATTGTAACATTGAAAGTTGTCCATGATTGTATTTTTGGCTAGTTGCTTTTTATATACAAAAAAATTAATTTTGAATTTTATTTTACAATTTTCAATCCTGGTAGTGAGTGGAATTTGGATTTCCAGATTTTTGTCTTATGAAAAATTAAGAACTACAGACTTTCATTACATGATATTTCTCTTCTGTGTATTTCTGCAACAAAAATTAAATGAAATATATTTGGTTTTCGATTCAGTACTGCTTAATTTAACACTTGTTGAATTTTATTTGGAGCACAGTTTGAATGGAATCTTTAACTATGTAGTTTCTTTTTCTGCAATGTGATGATAAATTTACGTATGTATTAATACTAGACTAGGATACAATGAAACCCCTTATTTGCACTGTTCGTGGGCACAAAGTCAAAAAGTGTAAAATAAGGGGAATGTATGGAAAATCAATTTTTGGTCAGATAACTGTCATATTATACAACCTTAACATATTGCACTATCATATAAACATAACAATCCCTTATTATGAGTGTCTAAAGCATATCTAAAAATAATAATTGACATTTAATATTTAATCTGTTATTTACATTCTGTGAAGTGTAGTTAAGCATATATAAAATACATACGTACTTTCATACTGTAGTTGGCAATTCATATCAGATGTTTGCAGATTAAGAATATTGATAAAAATGTCAATACATAAGGATAGTTTACTAAAGCAAAAGTTACATTTAAAAAAAAAAAACATACCGCAAGTTTTACAAAAACCTTATTTCAGTATTTAAAAAAAATTCCAATGGTCATTTAGTCATTTGAAATTGTCAATCCAACCAATGAATATATGAAACTCATCAATTCCGAGCCATGTAGCTAAAATTGCGCCTTTTGTCTAATCAAAACACATTTTATGGGTCATTCCAGGGCTCTTGCAATCACCAACCATTCTTTCTAAAGTACTTTAATTTCCTTATATTTCGATTCACAAATGTATTTTATATGTATTAGAAACACTACAACTGGGATGCAGTTTCTTCAATCATTTCGCAATTTTTTACAATTTTGTTCAGAGTGGAAATCGGCATGCCTAACCTTTCAGTGAGTGAAACACAAGTTTCTTTGTCATCGTTCATCCACTTAGTCAGTGCCGTATTAACGTATAGGCGCACCCGGCGGCCGCCGGGGGCCTCGCTCCCCAGGGGGCCTCAGTCTGCCTCACATAAATCACCATCGCCAAAGATAACACACACTACAATTGTTCTGTCTGTGACAAGTGTGTGACAATACACAATTGCAAGAAAAATATTTCTTGTTCCGGTTTGAGGAATAAAAAATATTCGATGATACATAATTTCTTACATATATATTTTTTTCGTTTTTAATAATTTATACATTACACACTGACAAACTAATCGAAAGGAATCGTATCATGCATCTAGCTGTCGAATGGTTCTCAGCGTGCAGGTGCACTGCGCGCATTCTGTTGGCAGTACATTTAAACAATGTGCGTTTTACCTATCGAGGAATCGATCTACTGCGTAAAGAAACAGTTTTGCGCTGGGCTAGTAGAGTAAGCGAAAGTTTGTTTTCTGTGTTGTTACTAAAAATAAATTGCCGTTTTGTAAAATGTGTGTACAGTAATGGTAAGTGATTTGTATCACTGGGCTTAGCAATAGCATGAGAAATTTAGCCTACTGTTTATTCATATGAGGCCCACTTCCGTAGTAGTTTTTAAGATCGTTCTACAATGGCGCAGAAGCGAAATAACTCGGATGCGGACCTGAAAACGCAGTTTTTTTTATTATTGCATTCTTAAGATATTTTTCATACCCAATTGTACAAAGATATTGGACAAGTCATAAGGATTACAAAATAAATGAAAAAGGTTATGCATTTACAATATTACACATGTCTAAACATTAAACAAACATTTCTGTCGTATATAGTTTATAAATTCATGATGAATCTACGTCAGCTTCTTATGTACATCAGTACATCACCTCCATTAATGTTTGTGTATATATATATATATATATATATATATATATATATATATATATATATATATATATATAAAATATACAATATTACACATGTCTAAACATTAAACAAACATTTCTGTCGTATATAGTTTATAAATTCATGATGAATCTACGTCAGCTTCTTATGTACATCAGTACATCACCTCTATTAGTGTTTGTAGATATATATATATATATATATATATATATTTATGAAACAGAAATGAGAAGTAGAAAAAAGAGAGGAGAAATATGCAGTGTGTGACAAAATGTGGTATTTCTAGTGATTACGATTCAAATATTATTTACAGTATTAGAACACTTTTTCACATGTGTTTTTATTATACGAATTCGCTTCCGAGCCATTGTATAACGGGCTTCTGGGTTTTACAGTTTCTTTACCCGAAAATATAACAGAAACCATAATAAAACATGTTCTAATTTTCTGTTGGGATTGGGGTATATAAGTAATTGTAAGACAAAGTCATATAATTACTTAGTAATTAAAAGACAAATTCATATAATTACTTAATAGTATATAAAAACTTAACTTCTAAAAACGTGATTCTAAGAAATTTGTATTTTCCTTATTTTTCTAAAGTTTTGCACATCCTTCAGTAGTGGCATAGTGACCGAGTTGCCGGTCTCCGTAGCGCGCCTGACTGTGGTGCGGGCGGTTGCTGTTCTGGGTTCGAGTCCTGGGTAAGGCATGGGTATTTGTGTTCGTCCGTTAGAGTCACCACTTGACACAAGTCTGTATTGTCACTGTCACACAGTCACAGGGCTTGACATAATAGTTGTAAAGGGGGGAATGTTAGACTCGTTGGTGTTGTCTCGACCTCGCGAAGGAGTCTAACATAAAAAAAACAGTTGGCTAGGGTGAAGGTTCACAGCTAGAATATCTAAGGTTTTGGGTTTTAAGTTTGCCTGTTCGAATTTTTTAATTTTTTTTCTTGTGTTATTGTTTCATGTAGCTATTTGACAGTCGTTTATTTCCAAAATCCATTGGTTTATACAATACATTTATCTGCACAGATAGACAAATGTCCTATGTAGTTTTCCGATCCAAATAGTGTGTGTGTGTCTTTATATATGTATTGCAATTTTCTTATTTTGATTGTATGATTAAATCAAGTAATTTATTTTCAGGTGAACAGTCCACCATGTAACTGTGGGAATTTATTAGAAGATTAAAAGTGCTCCTTAATCGCAATCATGAAACGTATCTATGAAAGTGGTGCCCATAAAATACAAAAGGCTAAAAGATGTCAACTATTTATAGAATCTTTACCAAAAGTGACTTCATTTCTTAAAACAGTTTCTGGTGCTGAAATAAATTTAGGCTTGATTAGTGATCTCACTTTTAGTTCTTCAGATCGTCTTCCAGTTGATCTCAATGCTACATCTTGTGGTCCGTCATCCTCTCCACTCGTAAATGTTAAAGAAGCTTATCCCGACAGCTCTTCTTCAATTATTTATAACCTTCAGAATTCAGTTCCAGTTTATTACAATATTTCATCTCCTGGTCCGTCACCGTCATCCTCCCCACTCGTAAATGTTCAAGAAGCTTATCCCGACAGCTCTCCTGCAACTATTTCTGACCTTCAGAATTCAGTTTCACATGAAAAAGATGAAATACGCAGTTGTGATGAAATGGAACCAGGTAAAGATGTAGAACAATGGAAGTTATTTCGAGGTTCTAAAAATGAACTTCAAGAATATTGGATAAGGAAAGGCCCTTCAAGCTGTCAAAATTTCAACCACAATTTTATTGATTCTGTTCGTAAATATGAGTGTTCACAAGATAGCAAAAAAGTAATTGAGTCACGAACATTGTGTCCATCCATGTTTTTCCGGGAGCTTCAAACTGGGGAGAAAATCAGGCGTGAATGGTTACTGTATTCACCATCATCTGGTCGAGTATATTGATTTGTTTGTAAACTTTTTGGTTCTAATTCTTTCAGTCCCTTCTGTTCAGAAGGCTTCAACTATTGGAAACATGCAACACAGTCTCTAACTGGCCACGAAAATGGGAAGGAGCATAGAAATAATATGTTAGTGTACTTGAGATGCTGCAAAGAAGTAGGAAGAATTGATACAGCACTCCAGATCGAAATTAATAAGGAATGTGAATATTGGCAGAATGTTTTGGTTAGAGTTGTCTCTGTCGTAAGGTTTTTAGCTGAAAGAGGTCTACCATTCAGAGGAGATCAAGAGAAATTTGGTTATCCACATAACGGGAACTATTTAGGGTCACTTGAGTTGATAAGTGAATATGTTCCATTTTTAAAAGAACATATAAAGAAATATGGAAATACAGGTCGAGGAAATGTTTCTTACCTGTCGTCTTTTGTATGTCATGAATTCATAGAAGTGATGGGGAGAAAAATGTTTGATCAGATTGTTATAGAGCTTAAGGAGGCCAAGTATTACTCGATATGTGTAGACTCCACACCTGATATAGCACATACTGATCATCTTACATTTATTATTAGGTATGTAATAAATAGTGAAACAACTTAAAGGTTCTAGAAATTCATTGCCATTAATGGGCATTCAGCCGAAACACTCTTCAAAGAAGTAACTGATTTTCTGAGAAACTGTGGTATTCTTCTTGAAAATTGTCGGGGACAATCTTACGACAATACATCAAACGTGAGTGGCAAATACACTGGTTTGCAAGCAAGAATCAGACAAGAAAACCCACTAGCAGAATTTATACCATGTTCTTCCCACTCTTTGAATCTTGTTGGTGTAGTAGCAGCAGAAAGCAACCGAAATGCGACAAAATATTTTGACTTCATTCAATCACTGTACAACATTTTTCAGCATCAACTAGCAGATGGAACATTTTGTTATATGCTATGAATGATTCAAGTAAAAAGGTAAAACCACTCTCCAACACTAGATGGTCAGCTAGGGCAGATGCTGTTTTAGCATTGAGCGAAGGATATGAAGTGATTAAGTCAGTACTGGATGCGATTAGAAATGACACCGAGCAGTATGCTGACACGAAATTAAAAGCTGCGGGTTTGAAGAAATGCATGGAAAGATTTGAGACAGTGTTTCTCACTTACTTTTGGAATGATATCTTGGGAAGAATCAAAAAGATCAACACAGTCCTGCAAAAACCTACTCTTACTTTGTCAGTAGCTGTTAAAGTTCTCGAGTCTCTAAAATCATATGTTGAACAGAAAAGAGGCAGTTTTGACAGCTACGAAAGTTCCGCTTTGGCATCAACTGAAAACACAAATAGTGAGAATTCTGAGGATAGAACAAATAGACGCAGCACTCGGCTTACGTTTTTCGGCAACAGCAGCAACCCAGATACTATTCTCAAAGGAAGAGATAAACTTAGAGTTGAGACCTACCTTCCAATCATAGACTCATTGGTATTAAATCTAAATATACGCACAGAAGCATACAGAAGAGTTATGAAGATATTCGGATTTCTGGAGGATTTAATTGATCTTCAAGAAGACAAACTGAAAATTTGTTGCGACTATTTTGCTTCTGTATACAAACAAGATGTAAACTAGTTGGAGCTTGTTGAATAATGACTACATTAAAAAAGTTATCTTACATAAAATAAAGACATTTTGCAGCTTCTACACCATTATAATGGTTCCGATTGGGCAAACTCTGGTTAAGCAGAAGGGGAAAGAAATATTGTAATGTACGAAGAAAATTTGGAAGAAGGTGATGATGGGTGTCGATCTACTCCTACAAAGAAGTTGAATTTACAAGCCATCTATCATCATCTGTATGAAAATGGATTGTTGCCAGCATTTACGAATGTGGAAATTTCTCTGAGAATGTTCTTATCAATGATGGTGTCAAATGCTTCGGGTGAACGATCTTTTTTAAATTTGAAGATTATTAAAAATATAAAAGGAAGTGCTATGCAACAAGAAACATTAAACAGTTTGAGCATTCTCAGTATCGAATGTGACATATTAGAACGCTAAACTTTACCTCAAAAAATGTAGAAAGAAGCCTATTTAAATTATTGATAGGCATATGCATCTTGTGCAAGAGGTTGAAAACTTTGAAGTAGACTTTGGTGCTAGTGCTTAAAGGGGAAGTTATACTTGATTTTGAAGAAGTTCAATCTTTCATTAACACTTTTTTGCAGTATTGAAATAAAAATTGGTATTGTTACAGCTTACAGTAGTAGCCTAAAGACCATTAATTGAT
Source organism: Bacillus rossius redtenbacheri (assembly GCF_032445375.1). Lineage (NCBI taxonomy): Eukaryota > Metazoa > Arthropoda > Insecta > Phasmatodea > Bacillidae > Bacillus > Bacillus rossius. The sequence continues at coordinate 60,306,713 of NC_086331.1, read as the reverse complement.
TTCAATATAACCTCAGAAATTAATCAGTCGCAGATTGAAAATTTAAAAACAATTACAGGTTAATTATTACTGCATGTTTTGATGTAATCTGATATAAACATTAATAATACTTAGTTCTGTTAAGTATAAGTATAAATAAAATAAATAAATATATAGTGAAAGACTTACAGTGTATTTTTTTTCAATTTAAAACATATTTTATTGAAAAACCTTTGAAATTGTATTGTTTTTTTGTATCACAGGAACTGAACAAAGTTAATGTAATACAAGTTATTATTTATTCGTGTAAAAATTAACAACAGTAGAAAATATTGCAATTCTTCCAACTGTATATTCAATATTTTTGTTTTAAAAAACACCTATAATAGCACCATTTTGCACACCTTGTAATACAAATTTTACCGGGAAGGACCCCGAAACCCCTGTCTTTTGCTTGGGGTATGTTCACTCCTGCGAAAGGGGCCTCTTTTCGGGATAATGCCAGGGGCCTCGCAGAAGCTTGATACGGGTCTGCACTTAGTTGAGTTTTTCATCAATCTAAAATGTTTTCCTTGTTTTTTTTCTCATGCTACCATCTTGTAAAAAACGTACAGATAGACGTCAAAATTTGTTCCTTATTTACAATAATTATATATTGCTGAAAAAGTTAGACATTGACTAAGATTAACACCAGAAATAAATACATAATGTACATAATTCTGTATGTATAAGTACTAACAAACATGAGGAATTTCTATAAATTGTAGCTCTAGCATCATGTGCTAATGTTTTCTCGAAGCCTGCCTTTACTAGGCCAGTGTTGGCAACTTGTAAATGCTGTTTTTAATTTCACGTTTCACATGTTTATTCTCGGACAATTCTTTTATAGTTTCATCATGTATGGCGATTACACCAAGTTGCTTGTGTGCTACGTGTTACATGATTTAACTAGCAAGATGGATGCAATTTTTGAGATTTAATTCACGTGAAAGTATTGTATTGGACTAAATGGGAACCAAACGGCACCTGAAGAATATTGTGCAAAAAATGGGAATTGTAAATAACGGTAACGTTGACGCCGTCGTCGGTGCTCCCTCTGAGAGCACAGGCCGTTATGTGTCCTCAACACCTGATCAGTGCCGCGCCTCGAACGCGCCCGCGCGCGCAACATAGTGCAGTGCCCCGAACGGCGTGACGTCAGTCACGGCCCCCTACGTGTGCAAAGCGCCCGGCCGGGTGTGGCACTGCGCAAGGGTATTATTTATTCATGCATTTGATAAGATAAACAGAAACTCATAAGTCTAAAACCATTAATAATTAATGATAATTTAATAATTATTTTATAAAGGGTTATCATTCACAAAACTGGCCGAAGTCATCTTCCCGCGCTCCGCAGTTTTCCCGCGGAATTTTCCCCCTCCCTGGCCCCGGCGGCCAGGGAGGTTAGTCAGTCGCCATCCAGCACTCGCCCGGGCCGGCAGCTCACGCACGGGGAGCTCTCAACTTTCGCGCCAACATCACCAGTAACTACAATAGGTAATTATAGCCAAATCGTTTTAATTCAGCTCCCCGGTCGGCCCGAATCGACCGTTCGAGACCCCGTGCGGTCCTTCAATAAAATGTGCAGTCCGCCACAGGACTTTTAGTGTAATACGTAAATGATTAGGTGGCCCATCGTGGCACCTGCGCCTCACGCTGTAAAGTCCCACATCGGGAACTAGTTCATCGCCCCCGCAGGGCGGCACTACGCCAAATGCGAATCTAAACTTTCAGACGAGTCATTAACTGGGACGTGCCACGGTCACGTGTGTGATATCCCGCAGGATTCCACCGTGCCCGTACCCAGTGTAACGTGGCCCTCGCCACCTCGCGGAGTAGCCGCAATTAGTTAACCAGCTGAGTGGAACACTTTATCTAGACCCGAACACGGGACTAATCACAGTGACTATTGTGTAGTGTTTGATTTTAAGTAAGTTTGTGTAAACAACCACCCCACGTATTTCACGTTGCGTGCCGCGGACATCCACCGAGGAATGAACAGACTTATCGCCTGCCAGAGCATCTCACTCGCAAATCGCCGGGAATAGCCCCTATCAACGTACTTGCCACCGGGCTACCGTGTGGCCGTAACAAGTCCGCCAATAGAGGGTGGCGTGCGTGGAGCTTAGGTCGACGATGAAGCGGCCAGTTACGTGAGCGTGTAACGTGTAAAGTGTGCGACGGAATAAACCAGCTAAAAGTACGTGTGTGTTTTTATTAATAAGGCGTCCTGGGAGGCCAAAACAGCCCGGGGAGTCCTTTGTCGACGCGTCCCTGCCTGTAGCCACGAGGCCAGGAACCCCGCCCTTGAGATTAAAATTCATCGAACCTATCAAATTCACGTAAAATTCAGATCAGGCAACGGGGACGGCGTCAACGTAAATAAGGGGTTTCACTGTAGTAAAATTCATAACAAGCTAAATGAGTGTGCACAATTTAAAGATGTGCTAAGTGAGAGATTGGTTTAACTACATGTGTATTAATCACTTTGGCTATTATGTTACTAAATAAAAATATTTCTTTGCATCACCCATTTATTGTGTACTCATCTCATTGTACACAGAATTTTAGCATGATCTCATTATTTTAGGTTGGCTCTTGTGGACATTGAGACTGTGTTTGGCAGTTCATATGTGTTGGAGAAATCTTAGAAAGAATATGGGGTATAATTGGTAGCTAAATATGCCAAATATAATTTGTGGTTCCAGTATATATCTACATGTCAATATAGAACTGGCTAAAACAGTATCATAAAAGTACCGTAGACTATGGGTCTATATATAGGGCGACCATTTTTACTTAAATGAGAGATGCGAAAATTGGACTAGGCAAGTGGTACTTCAGAGAAGGAAGTAGCTCTGAAAATGACCACAACTTTATTATGGAAAGTACGTTTAATTGAAAATAGAGTTCAACAAAGCACACAAATCCATTTAAATTAATAAGTCGTGAAACTAAAACATATTATGATCAACATAAAATAGAAAAACAAAAAACCTAGGTATTTCAAACTAGAGGCAGAATTTAATGCATAATTATTGTCGTAAGTCTTAGTACACACTAAGAAATAGTGTGACAATGCGGGCTATGAAATGTAGTAAACGGGCCTTCTCTATCAAAATCTTTATTGTTTATAATAAATATATTTGACTTTGTAAGACTCGAAAGTACTTAGACACGTTCTAATGTATTTATAGGATAAGAACAAAAGAACGAATCATTTAGTTTAATTTGTGGGCGCCAACAACTTCTACGAAGTTGTAATACTGAGTAAACATTACAATTACTTAGATTTTTAGACTAGGTTATGAAAGACACAATATTTGTAACGTGATCTGAAAATAAACTTTATCAGTTTTCAGTGACCTTCCATAATTATAAAGAGTTATTCTTAATTTGTTTAATACTAATAAATTAATATCAAACTCTTTGAACCTGGTTTTATTGCAAGTCTTCAATCAACGAATGTTTACTACACACCATTAATTAAAATTTCTTTTATTGTTGTCCTGACTATTCAGTAGGTAGAGCTGGGTATGTCGTGGAAAAATTCGTAAAATCCTTAGATTAGATATATACAACTATTTTTGAACTTTAACTCAAGTGGTCCATAACTTCAGCAATCTGGTATGGTGTAAAGATTATTGAATGGATTTCAAGTGATATTAACTATTCCCGAGTGTCAGTTTTTGCAAGCTTATAAATGTTGTACAATTCCTTTACCAATATCTGACCGACCTGTTAGTATAGTTCAGTAGTAACGAACTATGCGTTACGATGTCTGTCTTCTTTAAACAGGACCTCAGCAATGAATATTCTGCATCTTCATCCTTGGAACGCCTCTCCGCTGTTTTGAGTCTTCGTCCTGGGAACGCTTCGTAGTAATTCGTCGTCTTCGTCCTGGGAACGCCTATCGATGTTTCCAAGCCTTTGTCCTGGAAACGCCTCTAGTTGACCGTCTTCGTCCTGGGAACGCCTATAGTTGATCGTCTTCGTCCTGGGAACGCCTATCGCTGATCGTCTTCGTCCTGGGAACGCCTCTCGTCGTTTCCGTATGGTCTCGTACAGTTGACTATTCCAAATATTTCTTTCTTCATCCTGGGAACGCCTTAATATTATTTCAAATCTTCGTAGTTGATATTCGTAGTCTTCATCCTGGGAACGCCTCGCTGTTTCTTAGAATCTTCTTACAAATAATAATTCTTTAGTTCAATAAATCTCTTCAAATTATCAATATTATTAATGTTTACTACTATTTCTTATAATTCTTCAAAGTATTTCAATAGTTATAATTTCAATTTCTGCAGCCATAAAATGTCACGTCTTTCCTATCCGAAGGTTCCTATATCAATTCCCTTTTCGTTTTTCCAATTCCTTCCAAACAACTTTTATTTTCTAGCAATAGTTTTTGTTAAATCTTTTCAACCAATACCAGATTGTTTTACAAAATATTCGTCATATAATATTACATGTGAACTTTTAAAATACCATTCTTATTCGTTAAACAAAATATATCATTACTTGAGCAAAGAAGTTTTACATTCAAAGATATAAATACAAATTACTGACTTATGGTTCATAGAGAAATAAAGTATGTCCTGAAGTGAAATTATAAAATATGATACATTAATTTAGTTCCTCCATCTTGTTATATGAAATTGACAAGTTCAACCTTTATAGTAAGTAGTTTACTCGGAACGAGATCGCGCACACTGCAACAATCGGCGAGCTATCGATAGTGGTCGGCGACGAAGATGGGACGTGTAAAAGTTATAACTTTTGAAAACATCTTTTAAAAAATTGACACATTTAATTAGTAAGCGGTGATATTTAAACTAATAATAAGTTTTGGGATTAAAATACATCGTTTCTTACGAGAGTAGAAACTTAAAGTCAACAGCTTTTAAAAAAAATAGTTGGTCGTACTAAGAAAATGGTGGGACCAATTCATTCAACCATTTTTCATGGAAAATCGTAGGCATTGTGCAATTTAAATCTTAATGAGATTCACTATAATTTTAATTACTGTACTTTCTGATTATAACTACTAAACTGCCTTACAACAACTTGAAAACCGATTCTGTTTCTCGTTGTTTTATCCTGTCATGTTTACTATTTACTACCTACACAAAGCCGGGAACTGAACAGCTGGGCCAAAAACAATGCAACGTTTATGTGTAATAAATTTTTCCAAATTTTAACGCCCTAGCCCTAAAATAACAGTGTGACAATTACACATGCGCGTCGATTATATGATAAAACACAGTAAATATTTTGTAATTGTTTTCTTTTGACTTTTGGGGTAGGCCATTCAAACTTTTTTCAAATAAGTAATGAGATAAATAGACATAAATACATTATTATACATCAGTCAACACAAATAGGATTTGTCACACAAAAGTAATGACTAATGAATTTTTACATTTGTTTGGCCTCCTGAAACTGCAGGTTGCCTGATATTAGGGGTTCGCCATACATTCGGGCCAATACGCACATATTTTGTTTTAGAGTATGTAATAGCATTATGTATTGTCTGCCCTATTTTTATGCTAGCCATGTTGTTGATTGTTAGTAAGTAATTTGTGCAGTAAAATGTTAAAACCTATGCCAATAATAAGTAGAAGCATGTGTCATTGTTTAAAAAAAAATTTTTTTGCAACAGGTATTTGCAAATGTGTTGGTTAATGTGATGCATCGATTTCAGTGTGTATATATATATATATATTTTTTTTTTGTTCCAGAGAAAACAGAAACCAGCAGCAAGGACCAGCTGAAAATGATCCAGGCCACTAAAATTATATATGATACTATAGTAGATTGCTTATTGTATAAATTATAATATTAATAAATTTTTAGTAACTGTAATATGCTTTGACTTATTTCTCCTTTTGTTTGTCATTTCTGTTCTTACGTTTTTTTAATTTTGTAATACAGTAGACTCCTGGTTATCCGGTGTAATGACTGGCAAGGGGTCAATGGATAATTGAAAAACACTGTTAAAGTGATGTTTGGGGAAATATTTTATCCCGACCTCAAGACAAACTCTGTAACACCCGTCCCTCATAGTTACACACCAATTTGTTTTACGAAAACAGTTAACTAATTAAAAACTGATTAAACAACCTCAATTTAAATTCTAAACTAAAATATAACTGTCTGACTTTATCAGCAGAGCTGCTGTTGACACGCAAAATCTCAGAATGTAAAAGTTGGCTAAATACTCGATTTTTTTTTTAAATAGACAATGAAGGAAGCGAATAGGTATTAAGGAAAGAGCAGAATATTTTTTGTTGACATTTTCACATTTACTTCCGACATTTACTCATACTTATAACTACTTTGAGAAATTCCTTGTGAAAAGTTGTATGTTAAGATTTAGGCTTTAGTTTAATACATTACCAAATTACATAATACTATTAAGTTAGGTTACTGAATTCTTACAAGCTGTTTTGCTATGTTTGTGTTGCACACATTTCAATACATCTCATAAGGTCCAGAACTTTATGTAACTTAGAAGGTAGAGAGTTAATGAATGATGTGGTTTCTACATTCACATGTCTCCAATTAAATTATTAGTAGTAAAGATCATAACACTGAAGCAAGTGTATGTCTAGCATACACTACTTTTAACAATGTGTATTCTGAACCAGCAACTGAGTGGTCATCTTTCTCTTGAAGTATTTTACCAATGACAGCAATTTTATAGTGTTATGCAAGAAAACTTTGTAACTAGGAAATATGGAGTATGTTTTAAAGTGATAAAATGGCACTGAATCTGAATTGTTTGCATTATTGAATTGCTACATTAAAACTCAATTATTATTTTTTCATTAAATTTTCTTCAAAATCTTAATATGTGCAATTATCTGGTATCCATATATAGTTTACTATGGTTTTAATAAAAAAAAAATTACAGTGTGTGTTGTTTTCTGAAACACCAAAATACAACAGAAAGTTTTGTAAATTATTATCTTTTGAATACACCTTTTGGGTCTCAAACCTAAATCTTTTTTATTTCATCAACGTACCTAGCAATTGTTTAAGCTAGTATTACCACACAAATTGTAGTTGAATTCATTGGAGCTGACTCTAGGTAATATTCCTTTTGTATATTGTTGACTGAACAATATATAAGCGAGATTTTAGGTTGTATTCTTTTACCCTTGCCTTAAGAATATCATGGCAAGACTGGCACAAGTTTGTCACGACAAGCCTGGCACAAGCTTGTCGCAGCAAGCATTATGCAAGCTTGTCGTGGCAAGCCTGCCACAAGCTTGTCGCAGCAAGCATTATGCAAGCTTGTCGCGGCAGGCCTGCTGCATGCTTGTCGCGGCAAGCCTGCCTCAAGCTTGTCGCGCAAGCCTGCTGCCAGCTTGTCGCGGCAAGCCTGCCTCAAGCTTGTCGCGCAAGCCTGCCGCAAGCTTGTCGCGGCAAGCCTGCCTCAAGCTTGTCGCGCAAGCCTGCCGCAAGCTTGTCGCGGCAAGCCTGCTGCAAGCTTGTCGCGGCAAGCATTATGCAAGCTTAATGCGGCTAGCTTGCTGCAAGCTTGCCATGACAAGCTTGCAGCAAGCTTGTAGGCTTGTCGCGGCAAGCTTGTTGCAAGCTTGATATGGCAAGTTTGCTGCAAGCTTGTCATGTGTAAACTAGCTTAGCTTGAATCAAGCTTGATTCAAGCTAACACACTTGTCGTGACAAGCTTGATTCAAGCTTGTAGGCTTGACATGGCAAGCTTGATTCAAGCTTGAATCAAGCTTATTTTGCTATCTGGGTGGGCACTTACATGCGGGATGAAAAAATTCATGCATTATTGGCGAGCAGGTTGAATACGAGAAACAGAAGGATGATTCAGGATGAAGAGTTGGACAGGGTAGAAAAGAGTCTACCATGTGGGGGGTTGGGGGCTTGCACATTGCTGTGCGCATTGGTTTTGGGCGGTACTGGTTGTTTCGGGGGCGACTTTAGTCGTTTCCCGCCAGGCTGTTAGCTAGCCAAGTGAAGTGAATGAACATAAATTTAATTATATGACCTCACCTCCCAGGTTGCTCTAGTCGCCGCGGCCATGTATGCCCGACACATTGTGCTGCCAGCCTGGGCTAGTCCAATGTTGCTTATTTGCACCGCAGGACGTGGTCAGGCACATGGTCAGACACCTATTAAACGATGGTGAGACTGCTTACTTAATAATTAAAAAATATGCGCATATTAAATAACATAATTATATATCCGCAGCACCCAGGTTGCCCCAGTTGCCGCAGCCATGTATGCCGACTCATTGTGCTGCCAGCCTGGGCATGTCAATCATTGGCTAGTCCAATGTTGCTTATTTGCACCGCAGGACGTGGTCAGACACATGGTCAAACACATATAAACCATTGGTGAGTCTGCTCACTTAAATAATTAAAAATACGCATTTCTAAAAATAATGGGTAAATTTTGTAGCCGAAGCTACGCAGATACGCACTCCAATGTACTCGGCACAAAGCTGAAGGCATTATTGGCTTACCGTGTCGTGCGTTTGTGTCTGTCGGCTCTCGCTGCTGGGTTACAGCTGAGCCTGGGCATGTCAGTCATTGGCTAGTCCAATGTTGCTTATTTGCACAGAGACTGACCCCCACCACTTATGTCTGAGTATATATATCGTCACCTAGTATGACGTCATGTCCACCATCTTGAAAATCCGTAATTTGTATGTTATAAAATCGGAAAAAATTTAAAAATCATTAAAAAAAAGTAATTAATCAAATTAAATAATAAAAATCTTTAAAAACACCGTTGCACTTTTCGTTACGGCCGCCATACTGAAAATCCGTAATTTCAATGCTAGAAATTCGGGGGGAAAAATCCAAAATTCATAAAAAAATTCAGTCATTAAGGAAATGATTGATTCGAAATTTGGTTCGATCCCTGGGCGATACCAAAAAAAATAATTGTATGTAAAAATGCCAGAAAAGTGTCAGGTTCGAGGAATAAAACACCACAAGTTCTTTCACAGACATTGTATTTATTACATAATATATATTTTAATACACGAACACTTGCGAAAGCCAGCAATCTTATAAACATTTAGCCTTGCATAGGCGTGAAACGACTAATTCTTAGCTCCAATCAATGCTTCAACAGCTCCAAATACTCCAACAGCTCCAACAGCTCCAACAGCTCCAAATGCTCCAAAAGCTCCAAAAGCTCCAAAGCTCCAAAAGCTCCAACAGCTCCAACAGCTCCAACAGCTCCAAATGCTCCAAATGCTCCAACAGCTCCAAATGCTCCAAAGCTCCAACAGCTCCAACAGCTCCAAATGCTCCAACTGCTCCAAATGCTCTAACAGCTCCAACAGCTCCAAATGCTCCATCAGCTTCAAGTGCTCCAACAGCTCCAAAGCTCCAAATCTCCAACACGCAATGTACTTGCAATACACGCAATTTACGCGCAATAAATGTAATGAACACACAGTACACACAGGAAACGAAATGAAGAAATAGTACACACAGTAAACGGAACGAACACGCAAGGTACGCAATGTACGCGCAATACACGCAATTTACGCGCAATAAATGTAATGAACACACACTACACACAGGAAACGAAATGAAGAAATAGCACACACAGGAAAACGGAATGTACACACAGTACACAAAGGAAAAAACGGAATGATCACACACACAGTAGCGGAAACACAGGCTTAGTTGGAAATCAGAATACAAGAAATTAAACATACTTTCTTTTAAAATATAAATAATTCATTTATTTTTCAATAGTACACACATGACAGTTAACAAATGATTATTGTATGTAGCCAGCTTTCCGCAGTTCTTTAAGTATGGACGATACTTCGTCGATATGCGAGTAGTTTCCTCTACGAACAGATGCCACCAACAATCTTAGCCGGTCTACCAATATGTTTGGATCTTTACATGATGTGTAATCAATCTCTTCTACCGCCATCTTCCTTGAACGTTTATAATAAATATTATGATCTCTGGTGTCTTCCGTTTTAACACCAACCTTAGGGTAACTTTCATCATCGAGCCAGTGATCATCACAAGCTTGATCAGATTTATTTAATATATCACGACGTTTACATCGTTTTGATATCAGATCATCATTACAGTCTTCGATCTTGCCTGCTTTAGCTGCTACAGCACAGTCTTCGATCACGTCACCAGCTTCAGAGTCACTGTAGCAATCACCGTAGAAAGCATCGTCTTCACCCAAATTACCGTAAGAATTCGATATCGTTGATGTCGAAGTGTCTTCATCGTCTTCATGCTTCCTTTTTAGGAATCCATCATTTTTACAAAGTATGGAGGATCTACTGAATATGGGCTTGAATCATGGGCGTCTCTGGCAAATAAATTTTGGTGGGGACATCAAAATTTTTTTTAATGCTACCTCTGTCAAGTTTCAGTTTGAACCATATTTTTTTGTTCATGTGACAATCTGTGGTAAAGTCATGTCGTAGCTGTTTATAAATTGAATTCTGTACTCAGATAACAAACTTAGAGGATTAATCAACTCAAAAACGTATCACATGTACTGACAGGCACTACTGAATTGTGTTAACATATATCACTTTACTTACCTATTTTGAAATGCTGATTGGACCAAAGATTGTCCTGCGACGGTCACTGGCTGCAATAAATCTTGCTGCTAACTCTTCCAGGTTGAGAAGGTCTAGCAAATCTTGGTGTGTGTGGCAGATGATAACATTATTTAAACGTTTTTGAGTCATGCTGTTTCTTAAATATGTTTTTAGTCTTCATAGGGAGCTAAAACTCCGTTCAGCTTCGCATGAAGAAGTAGGTACCACAATCAAGAGGCGCACTAAGTTTTCAACATTCTTAAACATAGCCCTAACTTCTGGCGACATTTTTCGTAATATATTACTAACATCATTGACACACGAAACACCATACTTCTGTAGAAACATTTTCACCTCAACTGAAAACGATGCGACATCTATTTCTGAATAATTTCGAAGTAGACTGGTAAGGCTTTGTTCGTCCATACTTGATAACAATGTATCGTCTAATTCCGAAGGCGCAAGAGATTGACCTGAGCAAATGTCGATTCTAGACCTTTCAGAGCTGCATCAATTATGGCAAAATATTCTTTCATGTAATAAACATTGATATCTTCAGGAACCCAATCTTCTCCCGAACCTATGTACTTTCTTGGTATTCTCTTCATTCTTGGCAATGAAATGGGATTCAAATTACATTGTTCTATTTTTTCATTCGCTCCTTGCATTATTTCCTCAAAACTTGCTTCGTTGCGGTTTTGAATATTTTCTGAAACATTTTCAACAGCCTTAATCAATCCTGATACAGTTTGCTGCCGACTTTGAAATAACTTATTCAGAAACTCCAACATGTAAATTATTTTATTCCCTAATAATATACCCAATAGGGTTGTGCCGCATTAGAAGTGAGCCAATAGACCAGGAGCACTTGTAAGCTGCTTTTCGGTTTCAGAAATTTCTTGTAATGTTTCTAGTAAAATGTCATATTTATCTAAAATTTCTCGAATTTGGTTACCTCTATACAACCATCTTGTAGGGCAGAGCGGTTTTAATTTACTGATATTACCTATTGGACCTTCAGATTTAGATTCATCTACAGAAAAAAACCTTCCTTGTGCTTTAAGGCTGTTCAAGTGGTCGAAAAATCGTCCCCACTTCGGAATGACTTTAAACTGATACATCACTCACAATCAGACCCGTATCAAGCTTCTGCGAGGCCCCTGGCATTATCCCGAAAAGAGGCCCCTTTCGCAGGAGTGAACATACCCCAAGCAAAAGACAGGGGTTTCGGGGTCCTTCCCGGTAAAATTTGTATTACAAGGTGTGCAAAATGGTGCTATTATAGGTGTTTTTTAAAACAAAAATATTGAATATACAGTTGGAAGAATTGCAATATTTTCTACTGTTGTTAATTTTTACACGAATAAATAATAACTTGTATTACATTAACTTTGTTCAGTTCCTGTGATACAAAAAAACAATACAATTTCAAAGGTTTTTCAATAAAATATGTTTTAAATTGAAAAAAAATACACTGTAAGTCTTTCACTATATATTTATTTATTTTATTTATACTTATACTTAACAGAACTAAGTATTATTAATGTTTATATCAGATTACATCAAAACATGCAGTAATAATTAACCTATAATTGTTTTTAAATTTTCAATCTGCGACTGATTAATTTCTGAGGTTATATTGAAATCAATTAATGGTCTTTAGGCTACTACTGTAAGCTGTAACAATACCAATTTTTATTTCAATAATGCAAAAAAGTGTTAATGAAAGATTGAACTTCTTCAAAATCAAGTATAACTTCCCCTTTAAGCACTAGCACCAAAGTCTACTTCAAAGTTTTCAACCTCTTGCACAAGATGCATATGCCTATCAATAATTTAAATAGGCTTCTTTCTACATTTTTTGAGGTAAAGTTTAGCGTTCTAATATGTCACATTCGATACTGAGAATGCTCAAACTGTTTAATGTTTCTTGTTGCATAGCACTTCCTTTTATATTTTTAATAATCTTCAAATTTAAAAAAGATCGTTCACCCGAAGCATTTGACACCATCATTGATAAGAACATTCTCAGAGAAATTTCCACATTCGTAAATGCTGGCAACAATCCATTTTCATACAGATGATGATAGATGGCTTGTAAATTCAACTTCTTTGTAGGAGTAGATCGACACCCATCATCACCTTCTTCCAAATTTTCTTCGTACATTACAATATTTCTTTCCCCTTCTGCTTAACCAGAGTTTGCCCAATCGGAACCATTATAATGGTGTAGAAGCTGCAAAATGTCTTTATTTTATGTAAGATAACTTTTTTAATGTAGTCATTATTCAACAAGCTCCAACTAGTTTACATCTTGTTTGTATACAGAAGCAAAATAGTCGCAACAAATTTTCAGTTTGTCTTCTTGAAGATCAATTAAATCCTCCAGAAATCCGAATATCTTCATAACTCTTCTGTATGCTTCTGTGCGTATATTTAGATTTAATACCAATGAGTCTATGATTGGAAGGTAGGTCTCAACTCTAAGTTTATCTCTTCCTTTGAGAATAGTATCTGGGTTGCTGCTGTTGCCGAAAAACGTAAGCCGAGTGCTGCGTCTATTTGTTCTATCCTCAGAATTCTCACTATTTGTGTTTTCAGTTGATGCCAAAGCGGAACTTTCGTAGCTGTCAAAACTGCCTCTTTTCTGTTCAACATATGATTTTAGAGACTCGAGAACTTTAACAGCTACTGACAAAGTAAGAGTAGGTTTTTGCAGGACTGTGTTGATCTTTTTGATTCTTCCCAAGATATCATTCCAAAAGTAAGTGAGAAACACTGTCTCAAATCTTTCCATGCATTTCTTCAAACCCGCAGCTTTTAATTTCGTGTCAGCATACTGCTCGGTGTCATTTCTAATCGCATCCAGTACTGACTTAATCACTTCATATCCTTCGCTCAATGCTAAAACAGCATCTGCCCTAGCTGACCATCTAGTGTTGGAGAGTGGTTTTACCTTTTTACTTGAATCATTCATAGCATATAACAAAATGTTCCATCTGCTAGTTGATGCTGAAAAATGTTGTACAGTGATTGAATGAAGTCAAAATATTTTGTCGCATTTCGGTTGCTTTCTGCTGCTACTACACCAACAAGATTCAAAGAGTGGGAAGAACATGGTATAAATTCTGCTAGTGGGTTTTCTTGTCTGATTCTTGCTTGCAAACCAGTGTATTTGCCACTCACGTTTGATGTATTGTCGTAAGATTGTCCCCGACAATTTTCAAGAAGAATACCACAGTTTCTCAGAAAATCAGTTACTTCTTTGAAGAGTGTTTCGGCTGAATGCCCATTAATGGCAATGAATTTCTAGAACCTTTAAGTTGTTTCACTATTTATTACATACCTAATAATAAATGTAAGATGATCAGTATGTGCTATATCAGGTGTGGAGTCTACACATATCGAGTAATACTTGGCCTCCTTAAGCTCTATAACAATCTGATCAAACATTTTTCTCCCCATCACTTCTATGAATTCATGACATACAAAAGACGACAGGTAAGAAACATTTCCTCGACCTGTATTTCCATATTTCTTTATATGTTCTTTTAAAAATGGAACATATTCACTTATCAACTCAAGTGACCCTAAATAGTTCCCGTTATGTGGATAACCAAATTTCTCTTGATCTCCTCTGAATGGTAGACCTCTTTCAGCTAAAAACCTTACGACAGAGACAACTCTAACCAAAACATTCTGCCAATATTCACATTCCTTATTAATTTCGATCTGGAGTGCTGTATCAATTCTTCCTACTTCTTTGCAGCATCTCAAGTACACTAACATATTATTTCTATGCTCCTTCCCATTTTCGTGGCCAGTTAGAGACTGTGTTGCATGTTTCCAATAGTTGAAGCCTTCTGAACAGAAGGGACTGAAAGAATTAGAACCAAAAAGTTTACAAACAAATCAATATACTCGACCAGATGATGGTGAATACAGTAACCATTCACGCCTGATTTTCTCCCCAGTCTGAAGCTCCCGGAAAAACATGGATGGACACAATGTTCGTGACTCAATTACTTTTTTGCTATCTTGTGAACACTCATATTTACGAACAGAATCAATAAAATTGTGGTTGAAATTTTGACAGCTTGAAGGGCCTTTCCTTATCCAATATTCTTGAAGTTCATTTTTAGAACCTCGAAATAACTTCCATTGTTCTACATCTTTACCTGGTTCCATTTCATCACAACTGCGTATTTCATCTTTTTCATGTGAAACTGAATTCTGAAGGTCAGAAATAGTTGCAGGAGAGCTGTCGGGATAAGCTTCTTGAACATTTACGAGTGGGGAGGATGACGGTGACGGACCAGGAGATGAAATATTGTAATAAACTGGAACTGAATTCTGAAGGTTATAAATAATTGAAGAAGAGCTGTCGGGATAAGCTTCTTTAACATTTACGAGTGGAGAGGATGACGGACCACAAGATGTAGCATTGAGATCAACTGGAAGACGATCTGAAGAACTAAAAGTGAGATCACTAATCAAGCCTAAATTTATTTCAGCACCAGAAACTGTTTTAAGAAATGAAGTCACTTTTGGTAAAGATTCTATAAATAGTTGACATCTTTTAGCCTTTTGTATTTTATGGGCACCACTTTCATAGATACGTTTCATGATTGCGATTAAGGAGCACTTTTAATCTTCTAATAAATTCCCACAGTTACATGGTGGACTGTTCACCTGAAAATAAATTACTTGATTTAATCATACAATCAAAATAAGAAAATTGCAATACATATATAAAGACACACAGACACTATTTGGATCGGAAAACTACATAGGACATTTGTCTATCTGTGCAGATAAATGTATTGTATAAACCAATGGATTTTGGAAATAAACGACTGTCAAATAGCTACATGAAACAATAACACAAGAAAAAAAATTAAAAAATTCGAACAGGCAAACTTAAAACCCAAAACCTTAGATATTCTAGCTGTGAACCTTCACCCTAGCCAACTGTTTTTTTTATGTTAGACTCCTTCGCGAGGTCGAGACAACACCAACGAGTCTAACATTCCCCCCTTTACAACTATTATGTCAAGCCCTGTGACTGTGTGACAGTGACAATACAGACTTGTGTCAAGTGGTGACTCTAACGGACGAACACAAATACCCATGCCTTACCCAGGACTCGAACCCAGAACAGCAACCGCCCGCACCACAGTCAGGCGCGCTACGGAGACCGGCAACTCGGTCACTATGCCACTACTGAAGGATGTGCAAAACTTTAGAAAAATAAGGAAAATACAAATTTCTTAGAATCACGTTTTTAGAAGTTAAGTTTTTATATACTATTAAGTAATTATATGAATTTGTCTTTTAATTACTAAGTAATTATATGACTTTGTCTTACAATTACTTATATACCCCAATCCCAACAGAAAATTAGAACATGTTTTATTATGGTTTCTGTTATATTTTCGGGTAAAGAAACTGTAAAACCCAGAAGCCCGTTATACAATGGCTCGGAAGCGAATTCGTATAATAAAAACACATGTGAAAAAGTGTTCTAATACTGTAAATAATATTTGAATCGTAATCACTAGAAATACCACATTTTGTCACACACTGCATATTTCTCCTCTCTTTTTTCTACTTCTCATTTCTGTTTCATAAATATATATATATATATATATCTACAAACACTAATAGAGGTGATGTACTGATGTACATAAGAAGCTGACGTAGATTCATCATGAATTTATAAACTATATACGACAGAAATGTTTGTTTAATGTTTAGACATGTGTAATATTGTATATTTTATATATATATATATATATATATATATATATATATACACAAACATTAATGGAGGTGATGTACTGATGTACATAAGAAGCTGACGTAGATTCATCATGAATTTATAAACTATATACGACAGAAATGTTTGTTTAATGTTTAGACATGTGTAATATTGTAAATGCATAACCTTTTTCATTTATTTTGTAATCCTTATGACTTGTCCAATATCTTTGTACAATTGGGTATGAAAAATATCTTAAGAATGCAATAATAAAAAAAACTGCGTTTTCAGGTCCGCATCCGAGTTATTTCGCTTCTGCGCCATTGTAGAACGATCTTAAAAACTACTACGGAAGTGGGCCTCATATGAATAAACAGTAGGCTAAATTTCTCATGCTATTGCTAAGCCCAGTGATACAAATCACTTACCATTACTGTACACACATTTTACAAAACGGCAATTTATTTTTAGTAACAACACAGAAAACAAACTTTCGCTTACTCTACTAGCCCAGCGCAAAACTGTTTCTTTACGCAGTAGATCGATTCCTCGATAGGTAAAACGCACATTGTTTAAATGTACTGCCAACAGAATGCGCGCAGTGCACCTGCACGCTGAGAACCATTCGACAGCTAGATGCATGATACGATTCCTTTCGATTAGTTTGTCAGTGTGTAATGTATAAATTATTAAAAACGAAAAAAATATATATGTAAGAAATTATGTATCATCGAATATTTTTTATTCCTCAAACCGGAACAAGAAATATTTTTCTTGCAATTGTGTATTGTCACACACTTGTCACAGACAGAACAATTGTAGTGTGTGTTATCTTTCCCAAACACACTTAGTTTTTAGTTAGGTTAGGAAAATCAAAAAAGAATCTGGGTATTCAGTCGAGAGGAAGGCTTCAAAGGGGAAGGTTGTGTCGCTCGGCTCCGTACAGCGGGTAGGGCGACGCGCGAAAGAAAATCGCCCCTGGCTCTCCTAGCGGTGGAATGGCTAACTGTTTGCAGCAGGTAGTCGCGCCGGCTTGTGGGCCATCCCAGGGGGCTGGGGGAGGAAGTGGCAGACAGCTCAGATCTCACTCCTCGCCGGGTGCAGGGTGTCCGCTGTCGGGTTCGGCGCGTGACGTCAGCAAGGACCGCAGATTTATATTTGCCAGTTTCAAGGCTCGCAGATAATGCCTTACTTTCACAACGAATTATCTGTAGATTCTCTGACGCATCTACATATATAAAAATAACTTGAAAACATTATTTGGCTAAATTCTTGTCTCTTCGCCAGATTTTGAAGCAATGAATATCTTTATTAATTATATTACTGATAAAGTTTTACATTTTGTAGTGGTTACCATGTTGAGAATTCCGGAAAATTGTTACGTTATTTTTTTTCATGACCCTGACATCTCTTAAGCTTTGTCAACTCAAAAGTGTAAACATAAATTTTATTTTTTTCGAATGTAACTTTATAATGGGCATAATACTGCGTAATATTGTACTAATTACTTCCAGTCTGATACATAGAATCTAGTGAAGAAAAATCTCGATCAAATTCGTTAATAGGAGAATTGTACCAAGGGGTTAGAATTGATTGTACATCCTAAGAGTAGTACTTTTGTCTGCAAGGTTTTTTTTATAACAACCACTGTCAGCGCAAGAGGTTGGAACAAATATGGTTTGAAAATCAAAAATATTCATTATTATAACAAAACAATTTAAAAGATTTTTAAACCTAAATATTATCTAAAAATTATGTCTGAAAATATTTGTATATGTTGTAGCTTGCTGCTAAACATGATCCAAATTATTATAACTGCTGTTATCTTTTTTTTGTTTTAACATCAATAGATATAAAATTATATATATTTCACTTGTGGATGCGCAATATGTGAGAATTATCTCCATACTTATAATTTATGTTGGTCTAAAATATATTCCGTTAACGTATGAAAAGAAAATCAAACTATTTGGAATGATATGCGTGTGAATTATATGGCAAATGTATGAGGTAAATAAGACCTCACTAAAACTTCATACATAATTATTAAATTGCACAGACAGCGATAGCGATTGTTTCCTTGTAATTGGCAACCGTTTGCAAGATAATATATTGCAATATGATTTAAACATTCTAAAATATGCTAACACACTTAATGTAGCCTTTTTTCTTCTTCTACAAATGACTGCTCTTATGAAGAAATTAATAGTGGGTAAAATCTTGTACTGTTGGATATTTAAGAGCACACTTTGTTTAGAGCATTGCCCGTATGATATAGTCTTATAACGTTAGAAAGCAAGTTGAAGAATTTTATTTAAAGTGATTACATTAACTTTTAACATTTAATGAAACAAATTCTTCCAAGTAAGAAGATTGATACACACACAGTATGTATGAGGTAAAGAATACCTCACTAAAACTTCGTACCTAATTATTATATTGCACATTAGACAGCGATAAGTAATGTCTGCGCTAGCGATTGTTTCCTTGTAATTGCACAATGAAAGTCCCCCAGAATAAACCCTTCGCATATCAAATCTTTCTCCATGGCTGTGGAAGGACCGGTATGGTTTTTATAGCATACATGATCTGGGATAGTTTTCTGCCTTGATTTGGCCATCGAACATATACTACAGTATTTATTTCTGATGCCCAGGTAAAGTATCTTCTGCGTTTCCAGTCCGATAAGAATGGCCTGCAAAGTAATACAAATGTACTGAAATGGTCTAATTAGTGTTATAAAAAAATTACATTCAAAGAACTATTACAATGTGAGATGATTTGTGTTTTCTTTGTATAACTAAAAACCACATGTTTTTAAAAGAAGTTTATTGTTTTAAGAAACAGGTCTAGGCAGAAACTATCAACAATATCAGTGTATTTCACTTGATAATATGTCATTCTTAGTAAATTGTGATGTCTTTGGCGTTAATATTTAAAAAAAATCAAATCTAATGAAACATTTTTTATAAAAGTTACTTATTTGTTAATAATAATAAAAATTAAAAAGCATTATTTTTCCTTTTAATTTCAATGTAAAACTAGTCTTACAATTTGAGTATTACCGAGGCTAACGGAGCTTCTCATCTCATGACGTAGGCGAGACATCAAAGAATCAAGGGATGAAACATTTTTTTTGTATTCGCGTCAAATGACGGCTTTGGTCTACAAAGCCAATTGGTGTAAGTAAACTCGGAAGGCACCAGACTCTAATCGACAATAAAAACTACAGTGGATTGATTAGTATAGGTTTGTAAACAGCTCTGCATCCCGTGAACGTGTCTACATACACTGGGGTCATTTCTGGAGTGGCATGACCTACGTAGTGCACGGCTCTGACACCTTTGCAATCTAAGCTCCAAGGTTTTAGTAAAGATTCTGTATTTGTTTATGAGAATTACTTTTGACTGTAAAATTTTCTTCTGGAGTCCTTAAAAGATGGTGGAAAATAGCCGAATTAAATTCACCGCCGCGCCCAACTTCTCTTTTATACATTCTGGCCTATTGTAATTTTCTCTTAATTTTTAATAAAAATCTGTATTTCCTTACGCCAAACTTAATGTAAATGAATATAAAATAAGTGTTGTTGTGATCGGGTAATCCAGGGAGAAATTTTGGCATCGTGTAGAGTCAATACAGCCACTGTGCGCCGGCCAAAATAATTTAGTTGGCTGAATTTTTCTACTCCCAATTTGGTTGTCTGTAACTAAGCAATATTGACGTAACCTACGGGACTCTCGTATCAGTCCTTTCTAGTGTAGTATTATGCCGCCACTGGCAGGCGCATATAGTGAACAAGGTTTAAATTTGGCGCCAATTGTAGCGACAATTTACATGCTCGGAACACTAACAAGATACTGATTTAGGTTCGTCGTCACACATGAAAGACTGGTGCAACATTTCAGAGAACTTACAAGCGAATTCTTACACCGGTTTCGTATGCATCCCAATGGTATTATTGGCGCTCATAATCAAAAAATTAATAGGTACTTTCAACGAAGTTAACAGGCCAAGGGAGAAATTTATCATTCAATCACACGTTTTCCATCTCCTCCTCTTAGGGTGCATAACTCCCTCATAAGTCACGATAGGCCCATGTGTTAATGTTTCCCTATTCTTTTGACTTTAAGATTTCTCTCTGCATAGTTAGCATATAAATAACGTCTCATCCTGTACAGCGCCTGAAAACTTTTCCCTCACTTTTTTCAGTATCCCAATGCTTTATAATTTCTTTTACCTCATTCCTTAGTGCGCCGTGAGTTCACTTACCTGTCAGTACATGGCAATGTAAACCATTTTTATTATGTACTGTCATACCAGGTGTGTTATCATGATTGCATTGTCATTAAGAAGTCTGTGTTCATAGGAGCCATAACAAAATCTTAATTAAGAGAATTGAGATTCCCGCAACTCCCAAACTCCTTGGGAGCAATCGCATTCGATATTTTCTATCCCAGATCTATAGCGGCTGCTACTGTGCCTAAATAGTCATATCTCGGATTTCATTGGTACAATTTCGTGTACACTTTCAGAACTGCAATTATGATCATAATCAATTACATGATAGTCACAGTTAAGCCGGTCACAATGATATTCATGGAATCAGAAACCACCACGAATGACGTACATAAACCACGTTTCACTAGTTGTCTGCCTGTTGAATTCTTACAATTTGATTACTATTTTACTGTTTTTATAGGTAACATTGAGATTTTCTACCAATCTGGACATTTGATTAACTATATAAAATTGTTATTTACAGTTTTCATTAATGTTACTTTACTCACAACACCTGTTGATGAATTATAGCCATGTCCATAGGTTATTTTCCCCCATACACCGTCACCTTCTACTGCTATGTAGGGAATGCCATTCAGAAAATGTCCTTTCTGTTCTGCTATTTTCTTTTCTTCGTCTCCTGCTTTTTTTAAATTTAGAAGTCACATGTTTTTCCCACGCCTGAAACATAGTGGAGATTGGTAACATTTAATATACTAAAAAGAAAACAGACTTAATTTACTCTAGTATCGGATAACTTAAAATAAATATAAGTAGTCCTGCAAAAGTTATACCTGCCCGATTTTCTCTTTCTGCATTACAAAATTTTCACAGGACATGCATGGAATATCCATAACTGATAGTAATTCTTCCACTTGGCTGTGACCAATACCAATCGACAAGGCACCCCACACAACGGGATCATTTATTTCTTCAGCCTGAATCTCGTCATGTGAAGTGACAGTTTTGGTTTCATTCACATGCGAATGTCCAGGTTGAATACAGTCCACATCTTTCTGATTTTACAACAAATTTCCCCAATAGTGCACTTATTTCGGTGTCTTTCTATTAAAACTATTTGTTTCATAAAATGCGCAATGTTTACGCATCTATTTCCTGGAATGTCCCAAGGGACATAATCATTATCCTTCTCGATGATAAGATCGGGGAGGTCGCTCCAGTGCCGTATTAACGTATAGGCGCACCCGGCGGCCGCCGGGGGCCTCGCTCCCCAGGGGGCCTCAGTCTGCCTCACATAAATCACCATCGCCAAAGATAACACACACTACAATTGTTCTGTCTGTGACAAGTGTGTGACAATACACAATTGCAAGAAAAATATTTCTTGTTCCGGTTTGAGGAATAAAAAATATTCGATGATACATAATTTCTTACATATATATTTTTTTCGTTTTTAATAATTTATACATTACACACTGACAAACTAATCGAAAGGAATCGTATCATGCATCTAGCTGTCGAATGGTTCTCAGCGTGCAGGTGCACTGCGCGCATTCTGTTGGCAGTACATTTAAACAATGTGCGTTTTACCTATCGAGGAATCGATCTACTGCGTAAAGAAACAGTTTTGCGCTGGGCTAGTAGAGTAAGCGAAAGTTTGTTTTCTGTGTTGTTACTAAAAATAAATTGCCGTTTTGTAAAATGTGTGTACAGTAATGGTAAGTGATTTGTATCACTGGGCTTAGCAATAGCATGAGAAATTTAGCCTACTGTTTATTCATATGAGGCCCACTTCCGTAGTAGTTTTTAAGATCGTTCTACAATGGCGCAGAAGCGAAATAACTCGGATGCGGACCTGAAAACGCAGTTTTTTTTATTATTGCATTCTTAAGATATTTTTCATACCCAATTGTACAAAGATATTGGACAAGTCATAAGGATTACAAAATAAATGAAAAAGGTTATGCATTTACAATATTACACATGTCTAAACATTAAACAAACATTTCTGTCGTATATAGTTTATAAATTCATGATGAATCTACGTCAGCTTCTTATGTACATCAGTACATCACCTCCATTAATGTTTGTGTATATATATATATATATATATATATAAAATATACAATATTACACATGTCTAAACATTAAACAAACATTTCTGTCGTATATAGTTTATAAATTCATGATGAATCTACGTCAGCTTCTTATGTACATCAGTACATCACCTCTATTAGTGTTTGTAGATATATATATATATATATATTTATGAAACAGAAATGAGAAGTAGAAAAAAGAGAGGAGAAATATGCAGTGTGTGACAAAATGTGGTATTTCTAGTGATTACGATTCAAATATTATTTACAGTATTAGAACACTTTTTCACATGTGTTTTTATTATACGAATTCGCTTCCGAGCCATTGTATAACGGGCTTCTGGGTTTTACAGTTTCTTTACCCGAAAATATAACAGAAACCATAATAAAACATGTTCTAATTTTCTGTTGGGATTGGGGTATATAAGTAATTGTAAGACAAAGTCATATAATTACTTAGTAATTAAAAGACAAATTCATATAATTACTTAATAGTATATAAAAACTTAACTTCTAAAAACGTGATTCTAAGAAATTTGTATTTTCCTTATTTTTCTAAAGTTTTGCACATCCTTCAGTAGTGGCATAGTGACCGAGTTGCCGGTCTCCGTAGCGCGCCTGACTGTGGTGCGGGCGGTTGCTGTTCTGGGTTCGAGTCCTGGGTAAGGCATGGGTATTTGTGTTCGTCCGTTAGAGTCACCACTTGACACAAGTCTGTATTGTCACTGTCACACAGTCACAGGGCTTGACATAATAGTTGTAAAGGGGGGAATGTTAGACTCGTTGGTGTTGTCTCGACCTCGCGAAGGAGTCTAACATAAAAAAAACAGTTGGCTAGGGTGAAGGTTCACAGCTAGAATATCTAAGGTTTTGGGTTTTAAGTTTGCCTGTTCGAATTTTTTAATTTTTTTTCTTGTGTTATTGTTTCATGTAGCTATTTGACAGTCGTTTATTTCCAAAATCCATTGGTTTATACAATACATTTATCTGCACAGATAGACAAATGTCCTATGTAGTTTTCCGATCCAAATAGTGTGTGTGTGTCTTTATATATGTATTGCAATTTTCTTATTTTGATTGTATGATTAAATCAAGTAATTTATTTTCAGGTGAACAGTCCACCATGTAACTGTGGGAATTTATTAGAAGATTAAAAGTGCTCCTTAATCGCAATCATGAAACGTATCTATGAAAGTGGTGCCCATAAAATACAAAAGGCTAAAAGATGTCAACTATTTATAGAATCTTTACCAAAAGTGACTTCATTTCTTAAAACAGTTTCTGGTGCTGAAATAAATTTAGGCTTGATTAGTGATCTCACTTTTAGTTCTTCAGATCGTCTTCCAGTTGATCTCAATGCTACATCTTGTGGTCCGTCATCCTCTCCACTCGTAAATGTTAAAGAAGCTTATCCCGACAGCTCTTCTTCAATTATTTATAACCTTCAGAATTCAGTTCCAGTTTATTACAATATTTCATCTCCTGGTCCGTCACCGTCATCCTCCCCACTCGTAAATGTTCAAGAAGCTTATCCCGACAGCTCTCCTGCAACTATTTCTGACCTTCAGAATTCAGTTTCACATGAAAAAGATGAAATACGCAGTTGTGATGAAATGGAACCAGGTAAAGATGTAGAACAATGGAAGTTATTTCGAGGTTCTAAAAATGAACTTCAAGAATATTGGATAAGGAAAGGCCCTTCAAGCTGTCAAAATTTCAACCACAATTTTATTGATTCTGTTCGTAAATATGAGTGTTCACAAGATAGCAAAAAAGTAATTGAGTCACGAACATTGTGTCCATCCATGTTTTTCCGGGAGCTTCAGACTGGGGAGAAAATCAGGCGTGAATGGTTACTGTATTCACCATCATCTGGTCGAGTATATTGATTTGTTTGTAAACTTTTTGGTTCTAATTCTTTCAGTCCCTTCTGTTCAGAAGGCTTCAACTATTGGAAACATGCAACACAGTCTCTAACTGGCCACGAAAATGGGAAGGAGCATAGAAATAATATGTTAGTGTACTTGAGATGCTGCAAAGAAGTAGGAAGAATTGATACAGCACTCCAGATCGAAATTAATAAGGAATGTGAATATTGGCAGAATGTTTTGGTTAGAGTTGTCTCTGTCGTAAGGTTTTTAGCTGAAAGAGGTCTACCATTCAGAGGAGATCAAGAGAAATTTGGTTATCCACATAACGGGAACTATTTAGGGTCACTTGAGTTGATAAGTGAATATGTTCCATTTTTAAAAGAACATATAAAGAAATATGGAAATACAGGTCGAGGAAATGTTTCTTACCTGTCGTCTTTTGTATGTCATGAATTCATAGAAGTGATGGGGAGAAAAATGTTTGATCAGATTGTTATAGAGCTTAAGGAGGCCAAGTATTACTCGATATGTGTAGACTCCACACCTGATATAGCACATACTGATCATCTTACATTTATTATTAGGTATGTAATAAATAGTGAAACAACTTAAAGGTTCTAGAAATTCATTGCCATTAATGGGCATTCAGCCGAAACACTCTTCAAAGAAGTAACTGATTTTCTGAGAAACTGTGGTATTCTTCTTGAAAATTGTCGGGGACAATCTTACGACAATACATCAAACGTGAGTGGCAAATACACTGGTTTGCAAGCAAGAATCAGACAAGAAAACCCACTAGCAGAATTTATACCATGTTCTTCCCACTCTTTGAATCTTGTTGGTGTAGTAGCAGCAGAAAGCAACCGAAATGCGACAAAATATTTTGACTTCATTCAATCACTGTACAACATTTTTCAGCATCAACTAGCAGATGGAACATTTTGTTATATGCTATGAATGATTCAAGTAAAAAGGTAAAACCACTCTCCAACACTAGATGGTCAGCTAGGGCAGATGCTGTTTTAGCATTGAGCGAAGGATATGAAGTGATTAAGTCAGTACTGGATGCGATTAGAAATGACACCGAGCAGTATGCTGACACGAAATTAAAAGCTGCGGGTTTGAAGAAATGCATGGAAAGATTTGAGACAGTGTTTCTCACTTACTTTTGGAATGATATCTTGGGAAGAATCAAAAAGATCAACACAGTCCTGCAAAAACCTACTCTTACTTTGTCAGTAGCTGTTAAAGTTCTCGAGTCTCTAAAATCATATGTTGAACAGAAAAGAGGCAGTTTTGACAGCTACGAAAGTTCCGCTTTGGCATCAACTGAAAACACAAATAGTGAGAATTCTGAGGATAGAACAAATAGACGCAGCACTCGGCTTACGTTTTTCGGCAACAGCAGCAACCCAGATACTATTCTCAAAGGAAGAGATAAACTTAGAGTTGAGACCTACCTTCCAATCATAGACTCATTGGTATTAAATCTAAATATACGCACAGAAGCATACAGAAGAGTTATGAAGATATTCGGATTTCTGGAGGATTTAATTGATCTTCAAGAAGACAAACTGAAAATTTGTTGCGACTATTTTGCTTCTGTATACAAACAAGATGTAAACTAGTTGGAGCTTGTTGAATAATGACTACATTAAAAAAGTTATCTTACATAAAATAAAGACATTTTGCAGCTTCTACACCATTATAATGGTTCCGATTGGGCAAACTCTGGTTAAGCAGAAGGGGAAAGAAATATTGTAATGTACGAAGAAAATTTGGAAGAAGGTGATGATGGGTGTCGATCTACTCCTACAAAGAAGTTGAATTTACAAGCCATCTATCATCATCTGTATGAAAATGGATTGTTGCCAGCATTTACGAATGTGGAAATTTCTCTGAGAATGTTCTTATCAATGATGGTGTCAAATGCTTCGGGTGAACGATCTTTTTTAAATTTGAAGATTATTAAAAATATAAAAGGAAGTGCTATGCAACAAGAAACATTAAACAGTTTGAGCATTCTCAGTATCGAATGTGACATATTAGAACGCTAAACTTTACCTCAAAAAATGTAGAAAGAAGCCTATTTAAATTATTGATAGGCATATGCATCTTGTGCAAAAGGTTGAAAACTTTGAAGTAGACTTTGGTGCTAGTGCTTAAAGGGGAAGTTATACTTGATTTTGAAGAAGTTCAATCTTTCATTAACACTTTTTTGCAGTATTGAAATAAAAATTGGTATTGTTACAGCTTACAGTAGTAGCCTAAAGACCATTAATTGATTTCAATATAACCTCAGAAATTAATCAGTCGCAGATTGAAAATTTAAAAACAATTATAGGTTAATTATTACTGCATGTTTTGATGTAATCTGATATAAACATTAATAATACTTAGTTCTGTTAAGTATAAGTATAAATAAAATAAATAAATATATAGTGAAAGACTTACAGTGTATTTTTTTTCAATTTAAAACATATTTTATTGAAAAACCTTTGAAATTGTATTGTTTTTTTGTATCACAGGAACTGAACAAAGTTAATGTAATACAAGTTATTATTTATTCGTGTAAAAATTAACAACAGTAGAAAATATTGCAATTCTTCCAACTGTATATTCAATATTTTTGTTTTAAAAAACACCTATAATAGCACCATTTTGCACACCTTGTAATACAAATTTTACCGGGAAGGACCCCGAAACCCCTGTCTTTTGCTTGGGGTATGTTCACTCCTGCGAAAGGGGCCTCTTTTCGGGATAATGCCAGGGGCCTCGCAGAAGCTTGATACGGGTCTGCACGAATAGTTTCCTGCACAAAGCGAGCCATGTAGAAGTCTTAGCCGGTCAACCAATATGTTTGGATCTTTCCATGATGTGTAATCAATCTCTTCTACCTCCATTTTACTTGCTTGTTTATTATAAATATTATGATCTCTGGTGTATTCCGTTTTAACACCAACCTCAGGGTAACTTTCATTATCGAGATAGTGATCATCACAAGCTTGATCAGATTTATTTAATATATCTCGACGTTTCCATCGTTTCAGTCTCAGGTCACTGACACAGTCTTCGATCTTGCCCGCTTTAGCTTCTTCATCACAGTCTATGTCTTTGTCAACAGCCTCAGAGTCGCTGTAGCATTCACCGTAGAAGGCATCATCTTCACCCAGATTACCGTAAGAATTCGATGCCGATGATGTCGAAGCGTCTTCATCGTCTTCATGCTTCCTTTTTAGAAGTCCATCATTTTTACAGAGTAGGAAAGATCTACTTGAATTCGGCTGGAATGTATTCTCACTTTTCACGTTAAGGATTCTTTTATTGTCTTCATTCTTCCATAAATCAACATCATCCTTCAATTTAAGTTTTTTGTCGAGATCGGAAGAGCCGCGAACATAATCTCTCCCAAGACAAGGAAAATTATTGTCGTAATGCAAATCGCTCTTCCTTAGCCTAGTAGAGCCATCGTTGTCCTCTAGCTTGTACGCAGGCTTGGCGTTACAAGTTCTGTCATGTCTTTTTAAGCTCTCTCTCCGCGTAAACGACTTGCTACATCTAACACAACTTATCATATTACGTAGTGGATTTTTAACACAGTCATTCTTCTCGTGTTGTCTTCCATTCTTTCTCAAGATAAATTCTTTGCTGCAAAACTTACACCTGTGTCCTTTCAATACAGCAACAGTCATGAATCAGGATTCATATTAGTTACTGAGACTATTGTCAGATGCAAACTGAGTGAATTAAATTAGATACATTACTTAAATAGAATTTTCTAAATATTTCAACAGCAAGAATTAAGTTACCTCATACAAAAGAAATTGTTTCATGTGGTTTCGATTATTAGCATGAGATGTCGCCACGTGTTGTGTTGAGTCATAATTTATTTAGTTATTTTATGTGGTATGCGGGATGCTCACTAACGTTCACAAAACAAGGATGGCTTCGATAGACATCAAGGAGAAGGAAGTTTGTCTTTCATGTTAATGCTTCTCAGCTGTCTCAAAGCATATTATTTGTCTGAGTAAAGTTATTATTTTTTAAATCCACCTGATAAAAATATTGTATGTTCTGATTTATTGACAGAATTTCACTGATTAAATGTAACTCTGAATAGAAATGTCATGACTCAGTAAGTAAAAAATTCTTCATGCAGAGATAGATCTCTTACAAATAATCAGGAGCACTCGGTGAAAATCATCAGATGTCTAGCCAGGAATAATCAGAAACACTTGGAGAAAGCCATCAATATAATATCAAGATTAATCAGAAGCACTCGGAGAAACCCATCAGATGTCTAGTTAGGTATAATCAGAAGCACACGGAGTAAACCGCCATAGTATTGTCAAGAATAATTGGAAGCTCACGGAGAATACCACCATAATATTGTCAAGAATAATCAGGAGCACACGGAGAAAACCACCATAATATTAACAATAATAATCGGAAGCACACGGAGAAAACCAACATAATATTGACAAGAATAATCGGAAGCACACGGAGAAAACCACCACAAGTTTTCTTTGATATCATAAAAATACAGAAAAAAATATTTAATAAATAACAAAAAAAAATAATAAAAAATTTTAAATGACAAAATAAAATACAAAAATACATAAACAGATTCTGCTAGCTTGTGAACTTCTCATTGTTGAGGAAATATATAGTTCTAGTACAAGCCAGAATTTTATGTATTTTTGTATTTTATTTTGTCATTTAAAATTTTTTATTATTTTTTTTTTTGTTATTTATTAAATATTTTTTTCTGTATTTTTATGATATCAAAGAAAACTTGTGGTGGTTTTCTCCGTGTGCTTCCGATTATTCTTGTCAATATTATGTTGGTTTTCTCCGTGTGCTTCCGATTATTATTGTTAATATTATGGTGGTTTTCTCCGTGTGCTCCTGATTATTCTTGACAATATTATGGTGGTATTCTCCGTGAGCTTCCAATTATTCTTGACAATATTATGGCGGTTTACTCCGTGTGCTTCTGATTATACCTAACTAGACATCTGATGGATTTCTCCGAGTGCTTCTGATTAATCTTGATATTATATTGATGGCTTTCTCCAAGTGTTTCTGATTATTCCTGGCTAGACATCTGATGATTTTCACCGAGTGCTCCTGATTATTTGTGAGAGATCTATCTCTGCATGAAGAATTTTTTACTTACTGAGTCATGACATTTCTATTCAGAGTTACATTTAATCAGTGAAATTCTGTCAATAAATCAGAACATACAATATTTTTATCAGGTGGATTTGAAAAATAATAACTTTACTCAGACAAATAATATGCTTTGAGACAGCTGAGAAGCATTGACATGAAAGACAAACTTCCTTCTCCTTGATGTCTATCGAAGCCATCCTTGTTTTGTGAACGTTAGTGAGCATCCCGCATACCACATAAAAGAACTAAATAAAGTATGACTCAACACAACACGTGGTGACATCACATGCTAATAATCGAAACCACATGAAACAATTTCTTTTGTATGAGGTAACTTAATTCTTGCTGTTGAAATATTTAGAAAATTCTATTTAAGTAATGTATCTAATTTAATTCACTCAGTTTGCATCTGACAATAGTCTCAGTAACTAATATGAATCCTGATTCGGTGACTGTTGCTGTATTGAAAGGACACAGTTGTAAGTTTGCAGCAAAGAATTTATCTTGAGAAAGAATGGAAGACAACACGAGAAGAATGACTGTGTTAAAAATCCACTACGTAATATGATAAGTTGTGTTAGATGTAGCAAGTCGTTTACGCGGAGAGAGAGCTTAAAAAGACATGACAGAACTTGTAACGCCAAGCCTGTGTACAAGCTAGAGGACAACGATGGCTCTACTAGGCTAAGGAAGAGCGATTTGCATTACGACAATAATTTTCCTTGTCTTGGGAGAGATTATGTTCGCGGCTCTTCCGATCTTGACAAAAAACTTAAATTGAAGGATGATGTTGATTTATGGAAGAATGAAGACAATGAAAGAATCCTTAACGTGAAAAGTGAGAATACATTCCAGCCGAATTCAAGTAGATCTTTCCTACTCTAAAAAATGATGGACTTCTAAAAAGGAAGCATGAAGACGATGAAGACGCTTCGACATCATCGGCATCGAATTCTTACGGTAATCTGGGTGAAGATGATGCCTTCTACGGTGAATGCTACAGCGACTCTGAGGCTGTTGACAAAGACATAGACTGTGATGAAGAAGCTAAAGCGGGCAAGATCGAAGACTGTGTCAGTGACCTGAGACTGAAACGATGGAAACGTCGAGATATATTAAATAAATCTGATCAAGCTTGTGATGATCACTATCTCGATAATGAAAGTTACCCTGAGGTTGGTGTTAAAACGGAATACACCAGAGATCATAATATTTATAATAAACAAGCAAGTAAAATGGAGGTAGAAGAGATTGATTACACATCATGGAAAGATCCAAACATATTGGTTGACCGGCTAAGACTTCTACATGGCTCGCTTTGTGCAGGAAACTATTCGTGCATCAAAGAAATATCCTTCATACTCAAAGAACTGAGGAAAGC
This sequence comes from Bacillus rossius redtenbacheri, assembly GCF_032445375.1. Classification (NCBI taxonomy): domain Eukaryota; kingdom Metazoa; phylum Arthropoda; class Insecta; order Phasmatodea; family Bacillidae; genus Bacillus; species Bacillus rossius. Next base: position 60,275,593 of record NC_086331.1, on the reverse strand, counting down.
TGGCTACATACAATAATGGCTTTTTTTACTTGCATTTGTATAATGTACAGAAATAAAATAAATAATTTTAATTGTAAAAATTTAATGTTTTTATTTCTCGTATTCTGATTTATAACTAAAACTTAGTTCTCGTAACTTGTGCTTCCAAATGTGCTTCCTTTTCGTCGATGGTGCTGCCTTTTCGATGGCGGTGCTTCCAAATGTGCTGTATTTTCGTTGGCGGTGCTGCCTTTTAGTTGTCGGTGTTTCCAAATGAGCTGCTTTTCGTTGGCGGTGCTGCCTTTTCGTTGTCGGTGCTTCCAAATGAGCAGCTTTTTCGTTGGCGGTGCTGCCTTTTCGTTGGCGGTGCTGCCTTTTCGTTGTCGGTGTTTCCAAATGTGCTTCCTTTTCGTTGGCGGTGCTGCCTTTTCGTTGTCGGTGCTTCCAAATGTGCTGTCTTTTCGTTGGCGGTGCTTCCAAATGTGCTGCCTTTTCGTTGGTGGTGCTGCCTTTTAGTTGTCGGTGCTTCCAAATGTGCTGCTTTTTCGTTGTCGGTGCTGCCTTATAGTTGTCGGTGCTTCCAAATGAGCTGCTTTTTCGTTGGCGGTGCTGCCTTTTCGTTGGCGGTGCTGCCTTTACGATGTCGGTGCTTCCATATGTGCTTCCTTTTCGTTGGCGGTGCTGTCTTTTCGTTGTCTGTGCTTCCAAATGTGCTGCCTTTCCATGACGGTGCTGCCTTTTCGTTGTCGGCGCTTCAAAATGTGCTGTCTTTTCGTTGCCGGTGCTGCCTTTTCGTTGTCGGTGCTTACAAATGTGCTTCCTTTTCGATGCCGGTGCTGCCTTTTCGTTGTCGGTGCTTCCAAATTTGCTGACTTTTCGATGCCGGTGCTGTCTTTTCGTTGTCGGTGCTTCCAAATGTGCTTCCTTTTCGATGCCGGTGCTGCCTTTTCGTTGTCGGTGCTTCCAAATGTGCTTGCTTTTCGTTGTCGGTGCCTCCTTTTCGTTGTCGGTGCTTCCTTTTGTTTTTCCTTTTTTGTAGGTGCTTCCAAATTTGCTTCCTTTTTTGTTGATGGTGCTTTTTTTTTAATGTTGTTTTGACTCTAGTATTTTAGTAAATTGATATTGATTTGACTATCGTATTATTCCATACGGTGCATGTATATAAGCGAGTCCTAGACAGCAGGACGCTCGGTTTGTTACTGACGTCGGTGGTGTAAGGATCGCCTAGTTTGTTTCTTCTGGTGCATAAGTCGCGTAGTTACCTGTTCTTGCGAACCGATATGTGCTGTTCCACCATCAGCTGAAGTTTCATCATCAGCAATGGATTCTTCAATTAATGAAGAGCGTACTTCGCATCAGTGCAAATACTGTGGTGCATCATTTACTATCACCTCAAATGCTCGCAGACATGAAAGAAGCGGTTGTTCTTATAATGATCAAAGAATACAATTTCAGTGCAATAAGTGCAATAAACTAATTTCACGTCTCGATAGCTTACATCGTCATTATAAAAAATGCTCTGAGACATATAATGAACATGGTTATTGATTTGACTCATGTGTTGTACCGGCTAATGAGATAATATAAGTGATATGAACTTCAGTCCGTCTCTGGCTGCGGTGATGACCTGATCGGATAGACATTTAAAGACATGTAAAAGGCTTAGTCCGTACAATAAGAAGACTGTTTGAATCGAGGAATCCAAAAAGGCTTTAGTAATTTGTCAGTGTTTTTTTTATGTACTTGTAGTAGTGTATTGAATTTATGTAATAAATTTTTTTTTAATAGAACTTGTGGTGTTTTTTATTTTCCCAAACCTATCACTTTAGTGGTTCTTTTTAAAATATTAAAGTTTTTTTTATCGGTCAGTGATCGAACCAAGGACCTTAGTCGATCCAATAATCAGTATATAGATTACAAATTTATTGAATGAATTTTTAACTTTTTCCCGAATCTCTAGCATTATAATTACGAATTTCCAATATGGTGGCCTTATGTCTTATAGTATGATGGTAGTAGAGGATTTAGAGTCTCTTTAAGAATGTTGAACGTGGTTTATTGAAATTATTTTTTTTTACATAAAATTAAACATTATTGCATCGATCAAGTATCGAACCGAGGACAGGAATCGGTCGAATCAATATGTAAATTAATGAGTGATTTATTTAATGAATTTTGGAACTTTTCCCGCTTTTCTAGCTACATTATTACATGATTTCAAGATGGCGGCCGAATTTCAAAATGGCGGGTGTCACAGTAATAATAAATGATTACTGCACTCTAGCGGGTAAGAATCAAACTAACATGGCGTCAGCGCACTCTAGCCGCCGATACAATGATGATGGCTTCCAACATCGAAGACAAGATGGCGGTCATGATGTCATACTAGATGATGTTATATGTACATGGTAAAAAGTGGTGGGGGCCAGTCTGCCAGCACCCACCACAGGGGGAAGGATCGGTCACCATTTTTAATTTTTTGACCTCGTCGGGTTCGAACCGAGGACTCCGAGCTCCGTGTTTAAAAAGTATGTTTTTTAAAAAAAATATATTAAAATTTTATTAATTTAATTTTTTTATAATTTTTAAAATTGTTATCATTAAAATCTGATATTAAATAAAAAAGTTAAAGATGGCGGGCGTAACGGAAAATGCAACTGTGACGTCATAATTCAAAATGGCGGAAAACAAAATGGTGGAAAGTTCGAGAGAACAAAATGACGTCATCCAAAATGGCGGATCCAAGATGGCGGATCCAAAATGGCCGCCGGTGTCAAGGTCATGGTCAAAGTCGCGGTACTACTTGTCCCGTTACGCTGTGTCCCGTTACGCTCATCCAAGATGGTCGCTGTGACGTCACAGATAGACGTGACGTCAGAGATGTGGCTCGGCTCTCGGCTCCACGCGCCGGCGTCAGGCGCCGGATAAAGATGGCGGGCGTAACGGAAATTGCAACGGTGACATCATAATCCTATAAATGGCTTAACGCTGGCTTGAGTTAAGGATGCTTAAGCCAGTTTTAGGAATTTTCAGCCGCTGGGATTTTTAAGGAATAAAACGGGAAATTTTCCCTCGAAACGGGAATTTTTCCCTCGAAAACGGGAAATTTTTTCTTAAAACGGGAATTTTTGAGTTATTTTGAGTCAATTTTGAGGAATTTTGAGGAATTTTTTCCGCCGTGATGTCACAAATCCAAGATGGCGGACCGACAATCACAATCCACGCGCTGACGCCAGCCGCAGGTCCGTCATTCCTATACTACTCTAGTATTTTAAATAACATTTTTCCTTCGGTGCTTATTATTCTTCCTAAATTATTTACAAAATTATTATCGTTCACGGCACCTACTCTCTTCTCCATGTGTCTCTTTAAAATATTTTCGTGTATTTTTCAGTTGAACCAGGATATCATAAAACTTGCCTTTCTTACCAAACAATATTGTCTTGTCTCTGATGAGAATCGGTGTCTAAAGAGTAGGTAGGCCTACTTCCGAATAGTGCTCGCAGAGATCCTTTAAGGTGGGTTTACGATTGAAAATTAAGAATTAAGAATTAAGACTTAGTCGTGTACATACCATATGACTCTATGTAAACTAGTGGAATGGTTTATGATTGTCGTGTGTGAATTTTGACGGGTCGTGTACGAACCATATGATGACTTAAGACTTAACAGAAATGGTTATATTTTATATTTTTCGTTAAGACTTAAGGGAAACGACCAATCACAACAAACCGGAACCTTTCAACCGGAAGTTTATGTCTTATTATTGGACCAAGCGAGGCAGTATTTTGGGTTAGAATTCGTATATTTGTCATTTGTAATCATCATCCATTTCGAAAAATAGATATCCCATTTGTCAATAACCTATTTCAAACCTGCTTCTCCGTTTCGAACAATGGCCGACCATGTGTTTTGTGCTGTGATTGGTTAGAATTAACGACTTCTATGTCAATCATAAACTGGAAAATATAGTTTTGACTTAATCGTGTGCTCCATGTTAAGTTATAATTCTTAAGGAAATCAATCGTAAACCCAGCTTTACCCCTCGAGATCTCTGAAAAGGAGGTTTCTGCCATCTCTGATACGTTCCGAAATTCTCTGAAGATGTAGATGCATCCTTTTCGCATGCGCAAATAAATGGTGAGAAACTCGCTTCCTCTATTGCGCCTACAGCATCGCCATTTTTGTTTGGATATATACATAAAATTCATTATAGAAATATATACGTTCATGACTTATCAATTCTGACGATATTTTGCAAGATTAGTTGTCTTATTCAAATAATACAGTTTTATTATTCAAATAAATACGGACCACCTAATTTGTACCATAAACGACAAACTAAAATTGGCATGACACAATGAAAACGTTACAGTACACAACTTCAACGTATTTAATACACATTTCTGAATTTAAAATTATTTGTGTTTTTTAACCCAACTCAGGATTCTCTAGTTACTAATCTATCTGTGGAATTTGTCACATTACATCACACTACAAGAGATTGTTTGCTATGGGCAATAACCATAATTTTTTGTATGTCCATGAGTCCGGGCATGGTGGGAAATTTGCCCGAAGTCGATTGCCCCCCTCAATTGGAAGGGGGTTCAAAACCCCAAAAAATTTTAAATTTCAAAAATAGATTTCAACCTACTTCTAATTGTTACACAGAGATGTGGGCATTATATGACTGTTGGACAAAAAAAAATTGAATTTTTTTTAATATTTAGTTTATTCAATGATAAAAGCTTTTTTTTAGTTTTTTTAATTATAAGTTTATTTTTAAATACCAAAATACTTAAATCCTGATTGTCTGTATTGGCAACTAGTCTTTTGGTGCCATAATTGCATGTTTAAGTCACAGTTGGACATTCGCCAACACCAAATCCCAATTCAAACTAAGCAATTTACTGAATAGATACAGTGCCCAACAAAATGTGCCTCGACAAAAATATATTGCAAATAAATTTACTTCAACATGCAAAGTTTTACAACTAAAGAAATGTACAGAAAATTCACAAATAAAGATACGTTGTCATTCCATGCCTGTCCATGTCGCATATGTCTTTCTGTTTATGTCAATTTTTGTTTTGTAGTTCCCCACAATTGTCAAATTAATAATTTGTAATTCTATCGCACAACTATCAGATCCTTAACAAATGACTTGAATAAATCATAATCACAGACGAGCTGTTAATGTGAAGTGTAGTTTCTCCAAGCAAATGTATGGAAGGTGTTTCCTACATCAAGCACTGCTTACGTGAATGACTACGAGCTAGTACTGCGTGAATCTGGCTGCTGTACCCAAAAGTCATCCGTGTTATTCCAGCTGTCCAGAACAATGGACAATATGAATTAGATAGGTGTGGAGGAATGAATGCAAGGGTAAAATCGGAGTTCCTGAGAAAACACACCAACAAGGTCCGCAATGTTTAAAATGCGAATACATCTTATTTGACTTCGCCGGTAGTCAAAATCACTTTCCAGAGTAAGGAGATTGGCGCGTTGTGCAAATAACAACGTGGACCTCTTATATTTTCTCACTTGTTCACAAGTAATGTATTAATGTCGTTTAGTGCTATTCAGATAATTTATTTGTTACCGTTTCTTTTCATACAGGTCGAATGGAGTACAAGACACAGATGAAAATTACAAATTACAGACAAAAGATGTCCTATTATTGTCGGATGTGTCTTTGTTGCCGGATGATGTCACTTTACTGCCGGCAAATATTCCATCCCTGCGTGAAGATACATTGCTACCAGAGGATGCACCATCATTAACTCAAAGTAATCCTGCTACGAAAGAAAATTTAACCTCTCCTGATGACAACAGCAATGGCAACATTCATTTCTGTTCCGAGGAATCAGAGAGCGACCCAGAACCGTATCAAGCTTCTGCGAGGCCCCTGGCATTATCCCGAAAAGAGGCCCCTTTCGCAGGAGTGAACATACCCCAAGCAAAAGACAGGGGTTTCGGGGTCCTTCCCGGTAAAATTTGTATTACAAGGTGTGCAAAATGGTGCTATTATAGGTGTTTTTTAAAACAAAAATATTGAATATACAGTTGGAAGAATTGCAATATTTTCTACTGTTGTTAATTTTTACACGAATAAATAATAACTTGTATTACATTAACTTTGTTCAGTTCCTGTGATACAAAAAAACAATACAATTTCAAAGGTTTTTCAATAAAATATGTTTTAAATTGAAAAAAAATACACTGTAAGTCTTTCACTATATATTTATTTATTTTATTTATACTTATACTTAACAGAACTAAGTATTATTAATGTTTATATCAGATTACATCAAAACATGCAGTAATAATTAACCTGTAATTGTTTTTAAATTTTCAATCTGCGACTGATTAATTTCTGAGGTTATATTGAAATCAATTAATGGTCTTTAGGCTACTACTGTAAGCTGTAACAATACCAATTTTTATTTCAATAATGCAAAAAAGTGTTAATGAAAGATTGAACTTCTTCAAAATCAAGTATAACTTCCCCTTTAAGCACTAGCACCAAAGTCTACTTCAAAGTTTTCAACCTCTTGCACAAGATGCATATGCCTATCAATAATTTAAATAGGCTTCTTTCTACATTTTTTGAGGTAAAGTTTAGCGTTCTAATATGTCACATTCGATACTGAGAATGCTCAAACTGTTTAATGTTTCTTGTTGCATAGCACTTCCTTTTATATTTTTAATAATCTTCAAATTTAAAAAAGATCGTTCACCCGAAGCATTTGACACCATCATTGATAAGAACATTCTCAGAGAAATTTCCACATTCGTAAATGCTGGCAACAATCCATTTTCATACAGATGATGATAGATGGCTTGTAAATTCAACTTCTTTGTAGGAGTAGATCGACACCCATCATCACCTTCTTCCAAATTTTCTTCGTACATTACAATATTTCTTTCCCCTTCTGCTTAACCAGAGTTTGCCCAATCGGAACCATTATAATGGTGTAGAAGCTGCAAAATGTCTTTATTTTATGTAAGATAACTTTTTTAATGTAGTCATTATTCAACAAGCTCCAACTAGTTTACATCTTGTTTGTATACAGAAGCAAAATAGTCGCAACAAATTTTCAGTTTGTCTTCTTGAAGATCAATTAAATCCTCCAGAAATCCGAATATCTTCATAACTCTTCTGTATGCTTCTGTGCGTATATTTAGATTTAATACCAATGAGTCTATGATTGGAAGGTAGGTCTCAACTCTAAGTTTATCTCTTCCTTTGAGAATAGTATCTGGGTTGCTGCTGTTGCCGAAAAACGTAAGCCGAGTGCTGCGTCTATTTGTTCTATCCTCAGAATTCTCACTATTTGTGTTTTCAGTTGATGCCAAAGCGGAACTTTCGTAGCTGTCAAAACTGCCTCTTTTCTGTTCAACATATGATTTTAGAGACTCGAGAACTTTAACAGCTACTGACAAAGTAAGAGTAGGTTTTTGCAGGACTGTGTTGATCTTTTTGATTCTTCCCAAGATATCATTCCAAAAGTAAGTGAGAAACACTGTCTCAAATCTTTCCATGCATTTCTTCAAACCCGCAGCTTTTAATTTCGTGTCAGCATACTGCTCGGTGTCATTTCTAATCGCATCCAGTACTGACTTAATCACTTCATATCCTTCGCTCAATGCTAAAACAGCATCTGCCCTAGCTGACCATCTAGTGTTGGAGAGTGGTTTTACCTTTTTACTTGAATCATTCATAGCATATAACAAAATGTTCCATCTGCTAGTTGATGCTGAAAAATGTTGTACAGTGATTGAATGAAGTCAAAATATTTTGTCGCATTTCGGTTGCTTTCTGCTGCTACTACACCAACAAGATTCAAAGAGTGGGAAGAACATGGTATAAATTCTGCTAGTGGGTTTTCTTGTCTGATTCTTGCTTGCAAACCAGTGTATTTGCCACTCACGTTTGATGTATTGTCGTAAGATTGTCCCCGACAATTTTCAAGAAGAATACCACAGTTTCTCAGAAAATCAGTTACTTCTTTGAAGAGTGTTTCGGCTGAATGCCCATTAATGGCAATGAATTTCTAGAACCTTTAAGTTGTTTCACTATTTATTACATACCTAATAATAAATGTAAGATGATCAGTATGTGCTATATCAGGTGTGGAGTCTACACATATCGAGTAATACTTGGCCTCCTTAAGCTCTATAACAATCTGATCAAACATTTTTCTCCCCATCACTTCTATGAATTCATGACATACAAAAGACGACAGGTAAGAAACATTTCCTCGACCTGTATTTCCATATTTCTTTATATGTTCTTTTAAAAATGGAACATATTCACTTATCAACTCAAGTGACCCTAAATAGTTCCCGTTATGTGGATAACCAAATTTCTCTTGATCTCCTCTGAATGGTAGACCTCTTTCAGCTAAAAACCTTACGACAGAGACAACTCTAACCAAAACATTCTGCCAATATTCACATTCCTTATTAATTTCGATCTGGAGTGCTGTATCAATTCTTCCTACTTCTTTGCAGCATCTCAAGTACACTAACATATTATTTCTATGCTCCTTCCCATTTTCGTGGCCAGTTAGAGACTGTGTTGCATGTTTCCAATAGTTGAAGCCTTCTGAACAGAAGGGACTGAAAGAATTAGAACCAAAAAGTTTACAAACAAATCAATATACTCGACCAGATGATGGTGAATACAGTAACCATTCACGCCTGATTTTCTCCCCAGTCTGAAGCTCCCGGAAAAACATGGATGGACACAATGTTCGTGACTCAATTACTTTTTTGCTATCTTGTGAACACTCATATTTACGAACAGAATCAATAAAATTGTGGTTGAAATTTTGACAGCTTGAAGGGCCTTTCCTTATCCAATATTCTTGAAGTTCATTTTTAGAACCTCGAAATAACTTCCATTGTTCTACATCTTTACCTGGTTCCATTTCATCACAACTGCGTATTTCATCTTTTTCATGTGAAACTGAATTCTGAAGGTCAGAAATAGTTGCAGGAGAGCTGTCGGGATAAGCTTCTTGAACATTTACGAGTGGGGAGGATGACGGTGACGGACCAGGAGATGAAATATTGTAATAAACTGGAACTGAATTCTGAAGGTTATAAATAATTGAAGAAGAGCTGTCGGGATAAGCTTCTTTAACATTTACGAGTGGAGAGGATGACGGACCACAAGATGTAGCATTGAGATCAACTGGAAGACGATCTGAAGAACTAAAAGTGAGATCACTAATCAAGCCTAAATTTATTTCAGCACCAGAAACTGTTTTAAGAAATGAAGTCACTTTTGGTAAAGATTCTATAAATAGTTGACATCTTTTAGCCTTTTGTATTTTATGGGCACCACTTTCATAGATACGTTTCATGATTGCGATTAAGGAGCACTTTTAATCTTCTAATAAATTCCCACAGTTACATGGTGGACTGTTCACCTGAAAATAAATTACTTGATTTAATCATACAATCAAAATAAGAAAATTGCAATACATATATAAAGACACACACACACTATTTGGATCGGAAAACTACATAGGACATTTGTCTATCTGTGCAGATAAATGTATTGTATAAACCAATGGATTTTGGAAATAAACGACTGTCAAATAGCTACATGAAACAATAACACAAGAAAAAAAATTAAAAAATTCGAACAGGCAAACTTAAAACCCAAAACCTTAGATATTCTAGCTGTGAACCTTCACCCTAGCCAACTGTTTTTTTTATGTTAGACTCCTTCGCGAGGTCGAGACAACACCAACGAGTCTAACATTCCCCCCTTTACAACTATTATGTCAAGCCCTGTGACTGTGTGACAGTGACAATACAGACTTGTGTCAAGTGGTGACTCTAACGGACGAACACAAATACCCATGCCTTACCCAGGACTCGAACCCAGAACAGCAACCGCCCGCACCACAGTCAGGCGCGCTACGGAGACCGGCAACTCGGTCACTATGCCACTACTGAAGGATGTGCAAAACTTTAGAAAAATAAGGAAAATACAAATTTCTTAGAATCACGTTTTTAGAAGTTAAGTTTTTATATACTATTAAGTAATTATATGAATTTGTCTTTTAATTACTAAGTAATTATATGACTTTGTCTTACAATTACTTATATACCCCAATCCCAACAGAAAATTAGAACATGTTTTATTATGGTTTCTGTTATATTTTCGGGTAAAGAAACTGTAAAACCCAGAAGCCCGTTATACAATGGCTCGGAAGCGAATTCGTATAATAAAAACACATGTGAAAAAGTGTTCTAATACTGTAAATAATATTTGAATCGTAATCACTAGAAATACCACATTTTGTCACACACTGCATATTTCTCCTCTCTTTTTTCTACTTCTCATTTCTGTTTCATAAATATATATATATATATATCTACAAACACTAATAGAGGTGATGTACTGATGTACATAAGAAGCTGACGTAGATTCATCATGAATTTATAAACTATATACGACAGAAATGTTTGTTTAATGTTTAGACATGTGTAATATTGTATATTTTATATATATATATATATATATATATATATATATATACACAAACATTAATGGAGGTGATGTACTGATGTACATAAGAAGCTGACGTAGATTCATCATGAATTTATAAACTATATACGACAGAAATGTTTGTTTAATGTTTAGACATGTGTAATATTGTAAATGCATAACCTTTTTCATTTATTTTGTAATCCTTATGACTTGTCCAATATCTTTGTACAATTGGGTATGAAAAATATCTTAAGAATGCAATAATAAAAAAAACTGCGTTTTCAGGTCCGCATCCGAGTTATTTCGCTTCTGCGCCATTGTAGAACGATCTTAAAAACTACTACGGAAGTGGGCCTCATATGAATAAACAGTAGGCTAAATTTCTCATGCTATTGCTAAGCCCAGTGATACAAATCACTTACCATTACTGTACACACATTTTACAAAACGGCAATTTATTTTTAGTAACAACACAGAAAACAAACTTTCGCTTACTCTACTAGCCCAGCGCAAAACTGTTTCTTTACGCAGTAGATCGATTCCTCGATAGGTAAAACGCACATTGTTTAAATGTACTGCCAACAGAATGCGCGCAGTGCACCTGCACGCTGAGAACCATTCGACAGCTAGATGCATGATACGATTCCTTTCGATTAGTTTGTCAGTGTGTAATGTATAAATTATTAAAAACGAAAAAAATATATATGTAAGAAATTATGTATCATCGAATATTTTTTATTCCTCAAACCGGAACAAGAAATATTTTTCTTGCAATTGTGTATTGTCACACACTTGTCACAGACAGAACAATTGTAGTGTGTGTTATCTTTGGCGATGGTGATTTATGTGAGGCAGACTGAGGCCCCCTGGGGAGCGAGGCCCCCGGCGGCCGCCGGGTGCGCCTATACGTTAATACGGCACTGTAATTCGTGCATCAAAGAAATATCCTTCATACTCAAAGAACTGAGGAAAGCTGGCTACATACAATAATGGCATTTTTTACTTGCATTTGTATAATGTACAGAAATAAAATAAATAATTTGAATTGTAAAAATTTAATATTTTTATTTCTTGTATTCTGATTTATAACTAAAACTTAGTTCTCGTAACTTGTGCTTCCAAATGTGCTTCCTTTTCGTCGATGGTGCTGCCTTTTCGATGGCGGTGCTTCCAAATGTGCTGTATTTTCGTTGGCGGTGCTGCCTTTTAGTTGTCGGTGTTTCCAAATGAGCTGCTTTTTCGTTGGCGGTGCTGCGTTTTCGTTGTCGGTGCTTCCAAATGAGCAGCTATTTCGTTGGCGGTGCTGCCTTTTCGTTGGCGGTGCTGCCTTTTCGTTGTCGGTGTTTCCAAATGTGCTTCATTTTCGTTGGCGGTGCTGCCTTTTCGTTGTCGGTGCTTCCAAATGTGCTGTCTTTTCGTTGGCGGTGCTTCCAAATGTGCTGCCTTTTCGTTGGCGGTGCTGCCTTTTAGTTGTTGGTGCATCCAAATGTGCTGCTTTTTCGTTGTCGGTGCTGCCTTATAGTTGTCGGTGCTTCCAAATGAGCTGCTTTTTCGTTGGCGGTGCTGCCTTTTCGTTGGCGGTGCTGCCTTTACGATGTCGGTGCTTTTAAATGTGCTTTCTTTTCGTTGGCGGTGCTGTCTTTTCGTTGTCGGTGCTTCCAAATGTGCTGCCTTTCCATGACGGTGCTGCCTTTTCGTTGTCGGTGCTTCCAAATGTGCTGTCTTTTCGTTGCCGGTGCTGCCTTTTCGTTGTCGGTGCTTACAAATGTGCTTCCTTTTCGATGCCGGTGCTGCCTTTTCGTTGTCGGTGCTTCCAAATTTGCTGACTTTTCGATGCCGGTGCTGTCTATTCGTTGTCGGTGCTTCCAAATGTGCTTCCTTTTCGATGCCGGTGCTGCCTTTTCGTTGTCGGTGCTTCCAAATGTGCTTCCTTTTCGATGCCGGTGCTGCCTTTTCGTTGTCGGTGCTTCCAAATGTGCTGCCTTTTCGATGCCGGTGCTGTCTTTTCGTTGTCGGTGCTTCCAAATGTGCTTCCTTTTCGATGCCGGTGCTGCCTTTTCGTTGTCGGTGCTTCCAAATGTGCTTCCTTTTCGATGCCGGTGCTGCCTTTTCGTTGTCGGTGCTTCCAAATGTGCTTGCTTTTCGTTGTCGGTGCTTCCTTTTCGTTGTCGGTGCTTCCTTTTGTTTTTCCTTTTTTGTAGGTGCTTCCAAATTTGCTTCCTTTTTTGTTGATGGTGCTTCTATTTTTTAATGTTGTTTTGACTCTAGTATTTTAGTTAATTGATATTGATTTAACTATCGTATTATTCCATACGGTGCATGTATATAAGCGAGTCCTAGACAGCAGGACGCTCGGTTTGTTACTGACGTCGGTGGTGTAAGGATCGCCTAGTTTGTTTCTTCTGGTGCATAAGTCGCGTAGTTACCTGTTCTTGCGAACCAATATGTGCTGTTCCACCATCAGCTGAAGTTTCATCATCAGCAATGGATTCTTTAATTAATGAAGAGCGTACTTCGCATCAGTGCAAATACTGTGGTGCATCATTTACTATCACCTCAAATGCTCGCAGACATGAAAGAAGCGGTTGTTCTTATAATGATCAAAGAATACAATTTCAGTGCAATAAGTGCAATAAACTAATTTCACGTCTCGATAGCTTACATCGTCATTATAAAAAATGCTCCGAGACATATAATGAACATGGTTATTGATTTGACTCATGTGTTGTACCGGCTAATGAGATAATATAAGTGATATGAACTTCAGTCCGTCTCTGGCTGCGGTGATGACCTGATCGGATAGACATTCAAAGACGTGTAAAAGGCTTAGTCCGTACAATAAGAAGACTGTTTGAATCGAGGAATCCAAAAAGGCTTTAGTAATTTGACAGTGTTTTTTTTTATGTACTTGTAGTAGTGTATTGAATTTATGTAATAATTTTTTTTTAATAGAACTTGTGGTGTTTTTTTTTTCTCAAACCTGTCACTTTAGTGGTTGTTTTTAAAATATTAAAGTTTTTTTTATCGGTCAGTGATCGAACCAAGGACCTTTGTCGATCAAATCAATCAGTATATAGGTTACAAATTTATTGAATGAATTTTTAACTTTTTCTCGAATCTCTAGCATTATAATTACGAATTTCCAATATGGTGGTCTTTATGTCTGATAGGATGATGGTAGTAGAGGATTTAGAGTCTCTTTAAAAATGTTGAACATGGTTTATTGAAATTATTATTTTTTACATAAAATTAAACATTATTGCATCGATCAAGTATCGAACCGAGGACAGGAATCGGTCGAATCAATATGTAAATTAATGAGTGATTTATTTAATGAATTTTGGAACTTTTCCCGCTTTTCTAGCTACATTATTACATGATTTCAAGATGGCGGCCGAATTTCAAAATGGCGGGTGTCACAGTAATAATAAATGATTACTGCACTCTAGCGGGTAAGAATCAAACTAACATGGCGTCAGCGCACTCTAGCCGCCGATACAATGATGATGGCTTCCAACATCGAAGACAAGATGGCGGTCTTGATGTCATACTAGATGATGTTATATGTACATGGTAAAAAGTGGTGGGGGCCAGTCTGCCAGCACCCACCACAGGGGGAAGGATCGGTCGCCATTTTTAATTTTTGGACCTCGTCGGGTTCGAACCAAGGACTCCGAGCTCCGTGTCTAAAAAGTATGTTTTTTAAAAAAATATATTAAAATTTTATTAATTTAATTTTTTTATAATTTTTAAAATTGTTATCATTAAAATCTGATAATAAATAAAAAAGTTAAAGATGGCGGGCGTAACGGAAAATGCAACTGTGACGTCATAATTCAAAATGGTGGAAAGTTCGAGAAAACAAAATGATGTCATCCAAAATGGCGGATCCAAGATGGCGGATCCAAAATGGCCGCCGGTGTCAAGGTCATGGTCAAAGTCGCGGTACTACTTGTCCCGTTACGCTGTGTCCCGTTACGCTCATCCAAGATGGTCGCCGTGACGTCACAGATAGACGTGATGTCAGAGATGTGGCTCGGCTCTCGGCTCCACGCGCCGGCGTCAGGCGCCGGATAAAGATGGCGGGCGTAACGGAAATTGCAACGGTGACATCATAATCCTATAAATGGCTTAACGTTGGCTTGAGTTAAGGATGCTTAAGCCAGTTTTAGGAATTTTCAGCCGCTGGGATTTTTAAGGAATAAAACGGGAAATTTTCCCTCGAAACGGGAATTTTTCCCTCGAAAACGGGAAATTTTTTCTTAAAACGGGAATTTTTGAGTCATTTTGAGTCAATTTTGAGGAATTTTGAGGAATTTTTGCCGCCGTGACGTCACAAATCCAAGATGGCGGACCGACAATCACAATCCACGCGCCGGCGCCAGCCGCAGGTCCGTCATTCCTATACTACTTACTAGTATTCTATTTTCTTGTGCGTTACGTGTTACTATAATTTTCATAATATGTATATGTGTATTTGACATAGCATAGATAAGTAATGTATGTTCATAGGTACTGAAGTTACGTACATGCATGTGCTTCAAAATGTTAACAGGCTAGCTAATACGAAAATTCTAGGTTCAACTTCCAACGAAAGAAATACCGACAATTGTTCCTCTTTTGTGATATTCGTTGCTGTTTTAACAACAAACATCTGTAAATACGAGATAAAATTCAGGCCATGACTTTCTGGGGACGCGCTGTGCTTGTAATGCAAGTCACGTGCATAGCCTATAACTATCATTGCTGGGGCAAGGTCTTAGCACCATAAACATAATAATTATATATATTTTTTAACCTCGTGACAGAAAATATCAAGTTGGCGCAGCGAATAAATTCAGTAAGCCAACATTCAAAAAACTAACTCGCAGATGTTCATTACAACTTTTTTTCCCGTCGTTTTATGATTTGTGTAATTATTGAGCAAAGAGTAACCTACCGAAAATTTTTCTGAGTCATATATATATATATACATGTAAAAATCGTTAGACGTAGGTACATAAATGCAGTCACAGTGGAACTACGAACTAGGAAGTTTCATGTCTCATACAACCGTTTGCATTACCATATAACGATTTTTTTCTTCTTTAAATAACATTCTAAATCGTAGCACGAAATCGACGAACATTAAATTTAAAAACTTAACTCATACTTAAACTACGAACAAGCTTACAATACTCATAGTTTTAAACTGAAAACAACTATAATTCACTAGTTCTACAAGTGCTGCGGTTTCTCAGTGAGCTAGTTTGTTGTGCCCCGCTGCTACCGGCCCTGCGAGAGATGTAGCTGTGACATTGCGACCCCTTTGATAGGGGCAACGGTGAAAGCCTAGGCGCACTTCTGCCTTCGGAACAAGAGGATTGAGAAGCAAGTACGTTGGCAACACTGCAGCGCTATCAGCTGTCTCTGGAGTCGCCTTACCACCGAGCCGCTCTCGTAAATAAATAATAGTTTAAAAAACTAAAAAAACACGCTTTATATAGAAAACCTAACTAAAAAATAGAAAATAAATTTTAATAAATTTGAATTAAGAATAGTTCAAATTTTTTAAATAAATATAAATTAATAATAGTGTATGTAAGAAAAAAATGTATTTTATTTAAAAAAAACCGTGGGGTGCATGGTGTCAATAGTTATAAATATTTTATTGACATTTATGAGTAGGATTATTATTTCGATAATATCTCAAAAAGCACCCCACGGTTTTTTTTAAAATAAAATACATTTTTTCTTACATACACTATTATTAATTTATATTTATTTAAAAAATTTGAACTATTCTTAATTCAAATTTATTAAAATTTATTTTCTATTTTTTAGTTAGGTTTTCTATATAAAGCGTGAACTAATTTTATTTTGTTTGTAGACTACAACCCTACTTTTTTTCTGTTCAAATGTTAATAATGCTTAATATTGTAGAAATAAATCTCCTTGCTCTAACCAATTGAAAATTTCTGAGAATGATATTGAAAACATTTCAAAACAACTTAACCTAAGTCATTACTAAAAAAAAAAGAAAATTAACTCTAATTGTATGAAATCATTTACGATGTAAAATTTGTAATAAAAATTATAATTACAGCAGTTTTAGTTCCGAAATGTTACTATACATGCACCAAATGCATACTTGTTGCATATGTATGACAAATGCTTATATAACATTGCTTTTAACAACTTGACCGAGTCCCTTGAACGGCCTTAAATGAGTGAGTAAACAAGACACCTAACTCATGAGCCTATTGCATTGCATTTTTAGAACAGGCAGATACTTCGCAACTTTCCCTTATCACCAGATTCACACAATGAGAACCACAATGTACAAATAGTGCTAATGGCTGCCTCGTTTTAATTGCCGATTGCACTCCATTATATATACCGCTCATATTGGCAGCCCCATCATATGTCTGTCCCCGGAGCATACTGACAAGTAGATTAAGTCTAGTTAATATGTCCAATATAGCAAATGCTAGCCCTACCTGTTGTGTCTGTTGTGCTGTAAAGTCCCAGAAAACTTTCATGTAGTTCAAATTCCGCGTCTACCCAACGAATGAAAATACTTAATTGGATAATTGCTCAGTACCACTTATATCGCGGGTACCGTCGCAGATTACGGAAAATATTGGAAGTTCTTGTGAACGAACACTGTTACAAATACACCTAACAATTTTATTTGCTATCATACTAAGCATCTCATTCTGAATTTATCCAGAAGTAAACTTCTCTCTCTGTTTGTTAATCCACCCATTCAGGTCAGGGACATCCTCTGATCGCAAATTTAATAAGCACAGGTTTCCACTGTCTGTCACATGGCCCCTTATTGCCAAACCTTGCCTCCCTAAAAATCTAATAGAGCTCAATATTTTTTGAAGGCATTCTTTAGCTATTTTCTGTTCTTGTTGTTTAACAGAACTTAGTTGCATTTCGATAGGCTGACTTAACTGACGATAAATTAAAACAGCTTGTTTATGATAATCAGATTTTTCGTGAGCTCAAAATCTTTCCAGAGCTTTCTTCCAATTCTTAAAACCGTCCGTTGTTAATGAATTCTCCATTTTCTTCACAAGTATTTTGTCTGGATTTAAATGGCAATATCGATTGCAGTAGAAACAAAAAATACCGTTTACGTTTTGTTCAATACTTAGCCACTTGAAGTCTTTAAACCACGAAATATGAAACTGCAGGGTTCATCCTTTTAGGTTTTGAACAGGAAAGTTCTCTGGCAGTTGAAGTGTTTGATTTGGAAACAAATTCTTATCTGCATCATTTAAAGTAACACTAGAGCCAGCACTTTCAGGAATACGCACTGAAGTTCGTACTTCAACATTACTTTCATATTCATTTAATTGTGTACTTGTCGATTCTTCCTCACATTTACGCTTATCTTAATATATATAAATCTCGTGTCACAATGTTTGTCCTCAATGGACTCCTAAACCACTTAACCGATTATAATAAAATTCGCACACCATGTGCAGTTCGATCCAACTTGAGAGATAGGATAGTTTAAATCTCAAATTATAGTCGCAATTTTAATTTATTGCTAATTATTTGTCTGTTATTATTTGACAGTCACAATTATCTGTTAACTCCAAATGATTCTAACAGATGTCGATACCTTTCGACTGGGTTGAGTAAGTAATCAATAGATGGCGCTGCTATGGTAAATCTACGAACGTGTCATATAAGCTACATTTTAACAGCATAATTACCACGTGTTGTTGACGCTATAAAATTAATTAAATTTATTTTGTAGTAAACGAAATACCGTATAATTCAGCTAATTATTTGTCTGTTATTATTTGACAGTCACAATTATATGTTAACTCCAAATGATTCTAACAGATGTCGATACCTTTCGACTGGGTTGAGTAAGTAATCAATAGATGGCGCTGCTATGGTAAATCTACGAACGTGTCATATAAGCTACATTTTAACAGCATAATTACCACGTGTTGTTGACGCTATAAAATTAATTAAATTTATTTTGTAGTGAACGAAATACCGTAAATATATATTTAGAGATATGGATGGATGATTTGTATATGTGTAACTACTTTAAACATATTACAAAACAATATTGAATGAGGCATTGCAATGCATGCTGAGCATTAGCTAGATAATGGAATAATTTCATTATTAGTAATCTCTTATTTTTAAGTATTTTTCTGTAGTGCTTTATAAAGTCTAGATTACATACAGACCACCAATTTTTCTATATATACCGGTAAATAACTATACACTGGCAGAACAAAGTCTGTCGGGATCTGAAAGTGATATAAATTATTTTGCTTACTTGACATTCAAATTAAGAATACAATATTATTACTAACTACATCTGATTTCGAAAAAGGTCCCCTTCACCCTGTGTTCAGCCCGGGCAACACCGGGTACTGCAGCTAGTTAATTTTAATAAGGAACTTATCCATGTTTTCATTAAAGTAGTATATAATAGCCGGGCCAGGCACTGGGTCCGGGGCGTGGATTGTGATTTCGGTCCGCCATCTTGGATTGTGACGTCATGGCAGCCATATTGGATGGTCGTGACCTTGACCTTTGACACTGACCTTGAATTTGACTTTCAAACTTGTCAAAATTTGCCCAAAATTCCTCACAAATCGTCAAAATTTCCATTTTTTTTGGTAAAAAAACACGCCAAAAAAATCTCACAAATTTTGATACATTAAAAATTTCTCTTTTCGAGGAAAAAAATTCCCGTTTCAAGGGAAAATTTACCGTTTTAAGTCCTTAAAAATTCCAAGGCTAGAAATGTCCATATAGAGGATTAAGCATCAATGTCTACAGCCTCCGATAAGCCTCTGACATCATAATGGAATATGTCATCTAGGATTATGACGTCACCGTTGCAATTTACGTTACGGCCGCCATCTTGAAAATCTTCATTTATCATCCGATTTTAATGAAATTTTTTTATAATTTATAGAAAAATTTAATTAATAAAATATTGATAAAAATTTATAAAAACACGTACACTAACAACATGGAGATCAGAGTCCTCAGTTCGAACCCGGTGAGGGCAAAAAAATTCAAATGGCGACTGATCCTAACCTCACGGTGGCTGCTGGCCGAATGACCCCCGCCACTTATGTCAATGTGTATATATCGTCACCTAGTATGAGATCATGTCCGCCATCTTGAAAATCCGTAATTTTTATGTTAGAAAAATGGGAAAATTTTAAAAATCATTAAAAAATAATTTAATCAAATTGAATAATAAAAATTTAATAAAATATTACATAAAAACCACTGTTGCACTTATCGTTACGGTCGCCATCTTGGATTATATAAATGTTGCATGTTTCGATACGTTTCGCCATCTTGGTTGAGTACGATGCCATCCTTACACTTTATGTTACGACCGCCATATTGGATCCTATTAATGTTGCAATTATCGTTATAGTCACCATTTTTAAAAACTTTATTTATTATCCGATTTTAATGAAAAAAAGTTCAAAATTCACCAAAAAATTAAATTATTAGAATACTGATTGATTAGATCGATTTCCGTCCTTGGTTAGAAACCGGTAAGAGCCAAAAATTAAAAACGACAGATCCTTCCTCTACATAAGCCACCTACAGACTAACCTTTATTATTATATTATAATATTTATTATATTAAATTTACGTCTTGGCTCGTATAAGTGTTAATTGTTACTCATGCTCTATTATTCTTGTTGGTTATAAATACCATAATTATGTATATTCTTATGTTACTCTAAAATCCAGTGCACTGGTTGGTTGATAGTTCGTTTGAGTATTTTTTCTTGGCAGTTGCTTGGCGGCTTCATATCGGTTCACAGCCTGGGTTGGTCCTTCCCTTCCCCCCTCGTCACCCAGGGTGCGCATGCGACCTCGACACTCTTCGCCCCAACTGCTGCGAAGCACCATCAACGAAAAGGCCGTACATTTGGAAGCACCATCAACAAAAAGGAAGCACATTTTGGAAGTACCATCAACAAAAGGAAGCACATTTGGAAGCACCATCAACGAAAAGGCAGCACATTTGGAAGCACCATCAACGAAAAGGCAGCACATTTGGAAGCACAATCAACGGAAAAGCAGCACATTTGGAAGCACCATCAACGAAAAGGCAGCACATTTGGAAGCACCATCAACGAAAAAGGCAGCACATTTTGGAAGCACCATAATCAAAAAGGCAGCACATTTGAAAGCTCAATCATCAAAAAGGAAGCACATTTTGGACGCACCGGCAATCAAAAGGAAGCACATTCTACAAAACGAAAGCTCAATAACGAAAAGGAGGTACATTCTCACGTACATTCAACACGGTAGGATGCAATCGTTAACGTTAAGTTAGGATATAATGTCGCCATCAGTTATTTAATCCATCAGTTTTTAGTTCCATAAGTCATTGGCTCCAATAGTCATTGGCGCCATCAGTCATTGACTCCAACAGTCTTTTGGCTCCAAAAGTCATTGGCTCCAACAGTCATTGTCTCCAACAGTCATTGGCTCCAACTGCCTTTTGCTTCAACAGCTCCAATGATAGTTGGCTAGAATGCTACGAGTCTAAGAGACTATGAGACCACAAGGCTACGAGTCTTAAAGTTAACGAAACTGCGAGGATACAGGACTACAAGTCTACATGAGTAAGTACTTGACCACGATGCTACATGTCTACATGGCTCCCATTACGACATCTGTCTTCGGCTGAATTTTCTCTTTTGCTCCATCTGCTCTACCAGCATTATGTTGACGTCGTCCGGCCGACGACCACCCCAGAGCCCGACCTGCACCCGCCAGTATACGCTCCCGCTAACGGAACACACCCCTGGCCATGGCCCACCCGAGTCAGGCGAGCCGAACAGCGATTAAAGGCAAACCCGCGAAAACCTGAGTAGACAAGAGAAGAACCATACCCATTCCTCCTGGAACATTAAATTAGGATTTTAGCGACAATAAAGTCTCTTCCAGACACACCCATTTAGAGTCTAGCGTAATGAGGTCAAACCTGGCGCAAGAGAGGCCGAGCCTCCCTCGGACGCCATGCCAGTTCGGCAGTTCAGCACAGCTCACGGACCGGGGCGGACCTACGTCCCACGGAGGGGCAACAGCCTTTGTCTTCACCGAAAGTAACGTCCGGTAAATATAGTCACTAATTAACAGAACCTCTTTTTTTTTACTTAACCTCTCCGCGAGTACCCGGTCCCCCTTTTCGGTCCAGGACCTAATCCGACCGCATCAGTTTAAAGACACCCCGCACCACACTTGGTCAGCGGGGTTGATCTTCAGTATACGGCACGGGCCGCCTCCCGCAACTCACAGAACTTTACTTAAGGTCACGCGCACTGCACTGACCACAAACCCGCAAGGGAGCTTGGACAAACTTAATTGCGGTGCGTGTTTCACCACAGTGGGCACAACACCCGCGCAGAGACATTCGTATACGGGATTGGCCGTCTCCAACCGCCCACCCCTTAACTCAGTGTATTTGGTTTCCCGGATTTTGTATTACTAACTTACGTTACCCGAGTAACGAGTGCCACGTAACTTGTGCGCGCCTCCTTAATTTAGTGTATTTTTGTGTCCCGTATTTTGTATTACTAACTTACGTTACCCGAGTAACGAGTGCCACGTAACTTGTGCGCACCCCCTTAATTCAGTGTACTTTTGTGTCCCGCCTTTGTGTTACGAAATTTTGTTACCCGTGTAACCAGTGAGACGTATGAGACGTAACAGCGTCCGAGGCCCACGTAACGCAGTACACAAACAATACGGCGCCACAGAATAACGAGTAAACCCCCCCCCCCCCCCCCGGGGACCTCTGTAGAGTGTTGTATTGTGTACGACTCGCTCCTATGAATAAAAGGTACGACATCGCCACCTCAACTCCACGTCTCTTATTTAAACATCATCTCACGCAACACCGCTGCCGGCCCTAGTGGGCCACGCAGGGGCACATACATCCACGACCCCAAACTCACGACTAGAGCCGAGCTAGTCTGGCGCCCGGACAATACGTATCAAGAGCCGCCTTTTCCCACTAGGAGCCACACCGGGACTCGAGCGCGAGACCCCGGATGACGGCATTTGGCGCCCGCTGCGTGGGGCAGAAAATAACGTGAAAATTTTTTTTTCCCCCCTTCTGGACATTTTCGAGATAAATTCACCAACAGGCGACAGCGGAGACACGAAACGGCCATTTTGGACACAGGAAGGGTCGAAGGCCAGACAGACCGGCGCGACGAGGCGAGCGGACAAAGGACACTCCAACCCCCCACCCCCGCACGTCTTCACGGCGAGGCGAGCAACGGAGCGACGTCACCACCCCCACCCCGCGCGGACCGTTTTCGCCTCCTCTTTGTGCGGCTGTCCGGGCACCTGCCCCCACCTCGTCACCCCTCTTCACGCTCTCGGCTTCGGGCAACCATCCTGACACCCCCACTCGGCACGGACTCTTCGCGCTCCCTTTTGTGCGGCTATCCGGGCACCTGCCCGCCGCCGATCTCAAACCCGCGCGATACAACACGCGCCCGGACTACAAACAGCCCGTCACAAACGGCGAACTTGAACGTACAACATACAGCTCAACATGCAGGCACCACCTACAGACCTCGTGTGCACGCGTTGCCTATTACCAAGGGAAATAGACCTATTGACGGGATCACTGCCGTGGTATAGGACATGCCAATGCGCGAACGCCCGGGACGACGTCACCGAACATACCTGGGGCAAGCCCTGGAGCGAGACGTTACTCGGCGAGCAACACACCCAATTACCGTAGTCATGGGCACCGCTCAAGACGGAGGCACCAGCTAACGTCACACTAGGAGGCATACTACCGACTACGGGCCTCACGAGTGCCCGGACCAATCTGGCACCCAAATACATCCAACCACCAAGCGCAATCACCGGACCAAACACGGGGATGCACACACGCAACCCGTGCTACACAGGGAAGTTAGCACTACCCGAGTTCAGCGGAATAGGGCACGAAGTACCCAGAGACTTCCTAACGCACTGCGAGGTCAGACTGGCGCGGTCCGGAATACTGACCGACGAATGGTCGGAGCGAGCGAGCGAACAGCTGAAGGGGACCGCCCGCCAATGGTGGAGCCTCTGGGGACGCTTCGGCATGCCCTGGGAGGAGTTTGCAACGTCATTCAACCGCCGATTTGACACGGAACATGCACTGGTCCAATGCACTACGCAGTTCTATGGCGAACGCCAACGCGACGGCGAACCCGTTGAACAGTTTCTGGCCAAGAAAATGCAGCTGTTCAACCGAGTAGCACCCGGCGCCGCACCAACCGCCGCGCTCGCAACCATAACCACCCTCCTACACAATGAACTGCAACCGTTCATGCGGTGTTACCGCGCGGAGGAAGTCGAGGACTACGTCCGACAAGCCATAGACACGGAACGGAACATCCGGGGACTGCGGCACTACGACACCACGAACACCGATCGGGGCCTGGTCAGACGCCCAATGGGTCCGAGAATAGCGAGTGTCCAGAACCGGGAAGCAGGGGGCTACCCACCCGACTACCCGCGACGAGCCATCGAGGACGCACCACCACCCGGTAGGCCCGATGGGACATCGACGCAACAGGATCCCCCACTACCGCGATGCCAGTTGGGCTGCCCCGCAGGTACACGCCACTGGCATGCCGACTGCCCTTCACGCCAGCAAACACCACCCGTCACCAACACATCGGGAAACGCCCACCCGGGGGCGCGGCGGTAAAACCCGCGCCTCCGAGCAACCCGAGCCAACCCACACCCGCCGCGGAGGCAGCCACACCGCAGCTAAACCAGCTAGTCCGCCCACGCGACGGCCTACTCCGCATCCCAGTGGAAGTCAACGGACGACCCACGGCAGCCCTAGTAGACACGGGCGCGAGCCACGTGTTCGTGGCCCCCCACCTGGTACCTCCCGGCGCGCTGCAGCCCCACCAAGCCGAATTGCGGTTGGCAACCAGCACACAACCGGGAACGACAGTAGGGCAAGCCGAACTCGAGGTACGCATTCGGGACGATGTCA
Source organism: Bacillus rossius redtenbacheri (assembly GCF_032445375.1). Taxonomy (NCBI): domain Eukaryota; kingdom Metazoa; phylum Arthropoda; class Insecta; order Phasmatodea; family Bacillidae; genus Bacillus; species Bacillus rossius. The sequence continues at coordinate 60,251,075 of NC_086331.1, read as the reverse complement.
CCACAGTAACCGCCCTGGTGGTAGAGGACTTACACAAAGGGATAGTACTAGGCCAACCATGGTTAGCGAGACAAGATGCGGTAATCGAAATGAAACCCAGACGAGTTTACATTGGCACCCGCGAGCGACTCACGGTGTACGCCATAGGCACTACCCCCGAGAGTCAGGGGGAGAAGGTAACCTTAGACCAGTTCCGCCACAACGTCCCCCACGAACACCGAACAGCAGTTGAACGCGTGTTGGCAGAAAGACAGGACGTCTTCGCGGTAGCCGACCCACTGAAGCGCACCACCATCACCGAACACCACATCCCGACCACCCACGATAACCCAGTACACGAGCCCCCGAGAGGCTACGGGTTCCGGTAGCAGAGGGCCATCCGGGAGCAGGTGGCGGACATGCTTCGCGACGGGGTAGTCGAACCGTCCAACAGTCATTACAACGCTTGCGTCGTGTTAGCCCCAAAGAAAGTTGGTTCGCTACGCTTCTGCGTCGATTTTCGGCCGTTAAACGCAATCACGATTAGCTCACCCCCACCTCAAATCAGCGTCGACGCCGCCGTAGCCGGACTCGGCCGCGCGAAAGTCTTCAGTACGCTCGATTTGAAGGCTGGGTATTGGCAAGTGCCCATACGAGCGGAAGACAGGGGAAAAACCGCGTTCACGATACCAGACGGGCGGAAGTTTCAATTTCGCGCCATGCCTTTTGGGCTAAAGTGCGCACCGGCCACGTTCCAGGGAATGATGACCCGAGTGTTGGAGGGGTACCTGGGCCGGTTCGCGATCGCGTACCTCGACGACGTGATCGTCTTCTCCGAGACGTGGGAGGACCACGCCAGACACCTGGCGCTGGTCCTGGAACGCTTAGCCACACACCATCTAACGGCCGCACACCACAAGTGTCATATAGGGACCCAGGAGGTCGAATTCCTGGGCCACCTAGTAAGCGCGGCTGGCAACCGACCCCAACCCGTTCACTTGCGCAAGATCGCTGAGGCGGCACCACCGCGGACGAGGAAGCAACTCCAACGGTTCATCGGCCTAGTGAACTGGCTCAGGGGGTACATTCCCGACTTCTCCCGTACCATCGCACCACTGACCGACCTCCTGTCACCACGGGGACGGTACCATTGGGGCGAACCCGCGCAACGCGCCTTTGACGAAATAAAAGCCGCCTTCACTCGCTGTCACACCCTCACACGAGTAGACCCCGGACGCTGCCTCTACCTCCAGACCGACGCCAGCGCACTCGGTGTAGGCGCGGTGCTTTTCCACACGGACCTGAACGGGGACCGCGAGGTCGTCGACTACGCTAGCGCAAAGCTCGGACCGGCCGAACGCCGGTATCACAGCAACGAGCAGGAGTGCCTAGCCGTAGTCTGGGCCATGAAAAAGTACCGGCCCCATCTGGAGGGGAAGTGCTTCACACTGAGGACAGACAACCGCTGCCTCACCTGGCTGCGTACGATGCAGGGGCGGAAGGGCAAACTCATACGATGGGCGCTATTCCTCCAGTCGTTCGACTTCGACGTCGAGCACGTTCCCGGCACAGAGAACCAGCTCCCCGACTTACTGTCGCGAACAGAGCTGACGGACGAGGACGACTGGGAAGAGATTCTACCCCCGGACACACCACACGGACACGCATCGCACGACTCGGCATGCGCGCGCATCATGGCCGACGCGGACGGGGACGAAGACCCACCCAACACCGTGGCCGACATCCAGGACCGGGTACGTCGAGCACAGGAAACGTATATAGACGCGGCAAAACGCCGCCAGCAAGCGACCGCCGGACATGAGGCGTGGCGCGTGCGAGACGGCCTGATTCAGACTCACACGCCCGGATACCAGGAGGACTGGAGGACCTACGTCCCGACGGAAGCCTGAGAAGCGGTCCTTCGGTTCTTCCACGACCACGACCTCGCTGGACACCCGGGGACCGATCAGACACGACGAGAAGTCACCCGACACTACCACTGGCCCCGCATCACGTACGACGTACGTACGTGCGCGAATGCGAGATCTGTCAAGCGAGGAAAGCGAGGCAGCGTGACGGCGAGGAGCAACAACAACCCAGGGAACCCACCACCGCCTTCCAAATGATAGCCTTGGACGTGATGGGTCCCTACCCCCGCACGCCGCGCGGTAAACGCTTCCTCCTTGTCGTAACGGACCTCTTCACGCGGTGGACAGAGGCGTATCCATGGGGGAACGTGCGCACAACTACCATCATCAGCCTGCTGACCAGGGAATTCCTGTCACGTTGGGGATACCCCCAGTCGGTGTTGACGGACAACGCCAGTCAGTTCCTGGGGCGACATTGGAAGGGCTGGTGCGACGAACACCAGATCGAGCACCACACGACGCCCGCCTACCATCCGAGAGCGAACCCGACAGAGCGCCGGAACCAGGAACTGAAGGCACAGCTCCGGATCCGGCTGGGGGCGGACCACACGCAGTGGGATCTACACGTGGCTGACGCCCTCTTCTGTGTACGGCGCCGCACCAACGCCGCAACCGGCCGCACACCGGCCGAGATGATACAGGGCCACAACCTGCCCTTACCGGGAGAATGGGCCACACACGGCACTCCACACCCCGACGAGACAACGGAGGAACGCGACCAACGACGGGTGACTCTGCACGACGAGGCAAGACGCAGGCAGGAGAGATACGCCAACCGGATCACCCCAACCACAGATCATCCTCCACCCGCCGTGCAGGTCGGCGATCAGGTGTTCGCGCGACTACACCCGCTTTCAGCCGCACCCCGCAACTATTGCGCGGGACTGGCCCCGCGCTGGGGCGGGCCATAAACGGTACGGCGACGACTAGGCTGGACGACGTACTTAGTCCTCACGGAGGGACGGCGCCTGAAGAAAGTACACAGGGACGACATCCGACTCACCGCCCTACCTGGGGAGAGGAACCCAGACGGAGACGCAGGACCCCCCACTCCGGACGAAAACGGACGCCGTACGCCGGAGAGCGACGCCGTCCACGAAGAAGACGACTTGCCAGAAGTGACCCCTGCTAGAAGCCGACCCGAACCACGCCCATACCGCACCCTGGTGTTCACGAACACCACGTCCAACAGGCCCCAAGACGAACCCGCGGACACGCCCGGGACATCGCCCGCGGAGACCGCATCAGACGACGAGGTGAGGCCACGGCCACGGCTGTGGCGGCGCCCGCCCACGTACCTCGACGATTACGCCCTTAGCATGACCACGGGGGACACCGGGGGCGACCCCGCCCACGACGTGCCAGACGAACCGGAAGAGGTCCACGAGGACGCACCGGAGACGGCAGTGGTACACTGGGAGGGGAGCGGGGTATACGAGAGCCCCCCACCGCAATACTACCCACGGGGCGATGAAGCAGAGACTGTGGAGATCGCCGAGCTGTCGCACAGCATAGGTCAATCCGACGCGGGCAACGACGACGGGCCAACGCCAATCGTCACGCAACCCAGAGAGACCGACCCGGAGATCGCCGCCTCAGCATCAGCCGCCATACCCGAACGGGAACGGAGTCCGTAGAAGTCCACGAACTGTCAACCCCCGCCGAAGGAGGACCTCCGCGGACCGGGACATCGACCGGGGACAAGCGAACCCGCCAGCGAGCCCGCAGAACGACCCCGACGGGCCCACAGACCTCCAGTTCACCTAGCCGACTACGACCTGGGACCAGGGCGCAGAGCCTCTCAGCCGCAAGGCCACCTCGACGAGTCGACCCCCGGATGTGCGGCGTTGGATGACCCGGGACAGGTGCTCGGGCCCTACCAACTGCGGCCACCGCGAGCACCACCCGGGTGGAGCTGTTGCCGGAGCTAGGAGCCGCCACGACGCCGCCCCCGGCACGCCTGCCATGACGGCAACCGGGGCGGCGCGCACGCTGGTCCAGTCAGCCACGATCACCAGGTCCAGTGCGCTGGCCCTACCAGCCGCTGACCCCACACCGGCACCACGACGCCGCCCCCGGCACACCTGAAACGACGGCAACTGGGGCGGCGCGCACGCTGGCCCAGTCAGCCACGATCACCGGGTCCGGTACGCGGAGCCGACCAGCTGCTGAGCCGCGAACCACGCCGGGATGGAGCGTCCGGAGCTAGGGGTGGCCCCATGTTAGCGGGACCATAAGCGGCGCAAGGTCTGGTTTCGCGGGGGGGGGGGGGGCGTTTGACGTCGTCCGGCCGACGACCACCCCAGAGCCCGACCTGCACCCGCCAGTATTCGCTCCCGCTAACGGAACACACCCCTGGCCATGGCCCACCCGAGTCAGGCGAGCCGAACAGCGATTAAAGGCAAACCCGCGAAAACCTGAGTAGACAAGAGAAGAACCATACACATTCCTCCTGGAACATTAAATTAGGATTTTAGCGACAATAAAGTCTCTTCCAGACACACCCATTTAGAGTCTAGCGTAATGAGGTCAAACCTGGCGCAAGAGAGGCCGAGCCTCCCTCGGACGCCATGCCAGTTTGGCAGTTCAGCACAGCTCACGGACCGGGGCGGACCTACGTCCCACGGAGGGGCAACAGCCTTTGTCTTCACCGAAAGTAACGTCCGGTAAATATAGTCACTAATTAACAGAACCCCTTTTTTTTTACTTAACCTCTCCGTGAGTACCCGGTCCCCCTTTTCGGTCCAGGACCTAATGCGACCGCATCAGTTTAAAGACACCCCGCACCACACTTGGTCAGCGGGGTTGATCTTCAGTATACGGCACGGGCCGCCTCCCGCAACTCACAGAACTTTACTTAAGGTCACGCGCACTGCACTGGCCACAAACCCGCAAGGGAGCTTGGACAAACTTAATTGCGGTGCGTGTTTCACCACAGTGGGCACAACACCCGCGCAGAGACATTCGTATATGGGATTGGCCGTCTCCAACCGCCCACCCCTTAACTCAGTGTATTTTGTTTCCCAGATTTTGTATTACTAACTTACGTTACCCGAGTAACGAGTGCCACGTAACTTGTGCGCGCCCCCTTAATTCAGTGTATTTTTGTGTCCCGTATTTTGTATTACTAACTTACGTTACCCGAGTAACGAGTGCCACGTAACTTGTGCGCACCCCCTTAATTCAGTGTACTTTTGTGTCCCGCCTTTGTGTTACGAAATTACGTTACCCGCGTAACCAGTGAGACGTATGAGACGTAACAGCGTCCGAGGCCCACGTAACGCGGAACACAAACAATACGGCGCCACAGAATAACGAGTAAACCCCCCCCCCACCCGGGGACCTCTGTAGAGTGTTGTATTGTGTACGACTCGCTCCTATGAATAAAAGGTACGACACCGCCACCTCAACTCCACGTCTCTTATTTAAACATCATCTCACGCAACACCGCCGCCGGCCCTTGTGGGCCACGCAGGGGCACATACATCCACGACCCCAAACTCACGACTAGAGCCGAGCTAGTCTGGCGCCCACCCGGACAATACGTATCAAGAGCCGCCTTTTCCCACTAGGAGCCACACCGGGACTCAAGCCCGAGACCCCGGACGACGGCATTGTTATAACATAACAAGTCTTCTTGGTTACGTAGCTACAAGTCTACAAGGCTCCAATGGCCGTATCTGTCTTCGGCTGAATTTTCTCTTTGGCTCCATCTGCTCCACCAGCATTATGTTATAACATTACAAGGCTACTTGGTTACGTAGCTACAAGTCTACAAGGCTCCAATTGCCGTATCTGTCTTTGGCTGAATTTTCTCTTTTGCTCCAACTGCTCCACCAGCATTATGTTATAACATTACAAGGCTACTTTGTTACGTAGCTACAAGTCTACAAGGCTCCAATTGACGTATCTGTCTTAGGCTGAATTTTCTCTTTGGCTCCATCTGCTCCACCAGCATTATGTTATAACATTACAAGGCTACTTTGTTACGTAGATACAAGTCTACAAGGCTCCAATTTCCGTATCTGTCTTCGGCTGAATTTTCTCTTTGGCTTTATCTGCTCCACCAACATTAAGCTATAACATTACAAGGCTACTTGGTTACATAGCTACAAGTCTACAAGGCAACAATTGACGTATCTGTCTTCGATGGAATTTTCTCTTTTGCTCCAACTGCTCAAACAGCATTATGTTATAAGATGACAAGGATACTTGGTTACGTAGCTACGAGTCTACGGAGCTCCAAGGCATCATGACTACGTGACTACGAACCATGTGGTTACAAGACTGTGCGATTGCAAGTCAACATGGTTACGTGATCGCGAGGCTACAAGACTACGAAACTTCCAGAACACAAGGTTACGTGATTACGAGGCTACAGGACTACGAAGCTTCCAGAACACATGATTACTAGACTGATAGGCTACAGGACTCTAACTGACTACAATAGCACCATTCAGTGGTGAGAGTTAATTTATCTCATGCAAAATAACCTGTTTAAAGTAGTGTCGATTATTGTCAACAGATGACACCACATGTTACTTACAGGTAAATATTATTTTATTCTTTTATGTAGGATGCGGAATGCTCAATAACGATCGCAAAAGAAGGATGGCTTCGCTAGACACCAAGGAGAAGAAAGTTCGTCTTGTATGTTAGTGCTTCACAGATGTCTCATGGTATATTATTTGACTGAGTATCTGAATAAAATTACTTGTCTTAGCCACCAAGTTCAATGCAGTTTGTCTGAAAGCATGTTATTTAACTGAGTAATTTTTGTTTATTGTTCGAATTTAACCTGGTAAAATAAATTTCAAGTGCTTATTTAGTAGCAGAAATTCACGAATTAAATGTAACTCCAAATAAAATGTCATGTCTCATTAGGTAAAAAAAAATCCTTCATGCAGAGAGCAGTTTCTCAGAATAGACAGAAGCACTTGAAGATTACACAGAATAATCAGGAGCACACGGAGAAAACCATCTTCATATTAACAAGAATAATCAGGAGCAAACGTTTTGACAAGAATAATCGGGAGCACACGGAGAAAACCATCACACCTTTCTTTGATATCTTAAAATAACAGAAAAAATATTTAATAAAAAATCTAAAATGAAAAATAATTACAATAATAAATAAACAGATTCTTCTAGCTTGTGAACTTCTCATTGATGAGCCAAAAGAGAGTTCTAGTAAAAGCCAGAATAATAATTATTTTTGTAATTTTTTTCATTTTAAATTTTTTATTATTTTTATTATCATCCCGCATCCTACATAAAAGAACTAAATAATATTTACCTGTAAAAAACATGTGGTGTCATCTGTTGACAATAATCGACACTACTTTAAACAGGTTATTTTGCATTAGATAAATTAAATCTCACCACTGAATTGTGCTATTGTAGTCAGTTAGAGTCCTGTAGCCTCGCAATGTCGTAATCTTTTGTTCTGGAAGCTTCGTAGTCCTGTAGCCTCGTAATCACGTAACCTTGTGTTCTGGAAGCTTCGTAGTCTTGTAGCCTCGCGATCACGTAACCATGTAGACTTGCAATCGCACAGTCTTGTAACCACATGGTTCGTAGTCACATAGTCATGATGCCTTGGAGCCTCGTAGACTTGTAGCTACGTAACCAAGTAGCCTTGTAATCTTATAACATAATGCTGTTTGAGCAGTTGGAGCAAAAGAGAAAATTCCATCGAAGACAGATACATCAATTGGAGCCTTGTAGACTTGTAGCTACTTTACCAAGTAGCCTTGTAATGTTAAAACATATTGCGGGTGGAGCAGTTGGAGCCAAAGAGAACATTCAGCCGAAGACAGATACGGAAATTGGAGCCTTGTAGACTTGTAGCTACGTAACAAAGTAGCCTTGTAATGTTATAACATAATGCTGATGGAGCAGATGGAGCCAAAGAGAAAATTCAGCCATGACAGATACGTCAATTGGAGCCTTGTAGACTTGTAGCTACGTAACAAAGTAGCCTTGTAATGTTATAACATAATGCTGGTGGAGCAGTTGGAGCAAAAGAGAAAATTCAGCCGAAGACAGATACGGCCATTGGAGCCTTGTAGACTTGTAGCTATGTAACCAAGTAGACTTGTAATGTTAGGTATAACATAATGCTGGTGGAGCAGATGGAGCCAAAGAGAAAATTCTGCCGAAGACAGATGTCGTAATTGGAGCCATGTAGACTTGTAGCATCGTGGTCAAGTACTTACTCATGTAGACTTGTAGTCCTGTATCCTCGCAGTTTCGTTAACTTTAAGACTCGTAGCCTTGTGGCCTCATAGTCTCTTAGACTCGTAACATTCTAGCCAACTATCATTGGAGCTGTTGAAGCAAAAGGCAGTTGGAGCCAATGACTGTTGGAGACAATGACTGTTGGAGCCAATGACTTTTGGAGCCAAAAGACTGTTGGAGTCAATGACTGATGGAGCCAATGACTATTGGAGCCAATGACTTATGGAACTAAAAACTGATGGTTTCATAGACTGATGGCGACATTATATCCTAACTTAACATTAACGATTGCATCCTACCGAGTTGAATGTACGTGAGAATGTACCTCCTTTTCGTTATTGAGCTTTTGTTTTGTAGAATGTGCTTCCTTTTGATTGCCGGTGCGTCCAAAATGTGCTTCCTTTTTGATGATTGAGCTTTCAAATGTGCTGCCTTTTTGATTATGGTGCTTCCAAAATGTGCTGCCTTTTTCGTTGATGGTGCTTCCAAATGTGCTGCCTTTTCGTTGATGGTGCTTCCAAATGTGCTGCTTTTCCGTTGATTGTGCTTCCAAATGTGCTGCCTTTTCATTTATGGTGCTTCCAAATGTGCTGCCTTTTCGTTGATGGTGCTTCCAAATGTGCTTCCTTTTGTTGATGGTACTTCCAAAATGTGCTTCCTTTTTGTTGATGGTGCTTCCAAATGTACTGCCTTTTCGTTGATGGTGCTTCCAAAATGTGCTGCCTTTTTTATTGTGCTTCCAAAATGTGCTGCCTGTTCGTTGATGTGGCTTCCAAATGTGCTGCCTTTTCGTTGATGGTGCTTCCTTTTTGTTGATTGCGCGTAGTAAAATCTGTAGTAACTGAATATTTACTAGTTCAAAACCTCTTGGTGTTACTAAAATATTATTTAAGGTCACTTGGTCCTTTAGTATGTATAAAAATTTCACGATGGTCTTATTGACTGTAATTAGCTAAAGACGAAGAAGGTTATGCGGTCCTGAAATGACTAGCCTATACATCTGATATTGTCATGACTCGGTCTCATGGTCCGGAGACACTTGGCCTGTATGTGCGGCTTTGTACATGAAGGATTTAAGGTTATTCAGATTATCGAAAAATTAGACTTTCATGTAAGGCATAGCGGTACTGTATTTAATTCGTTGGTCAGGTATATTGTCTTGAGTTGTTTTTCGTAGAGTGAATGATTAATAAATTTTACGAAAGTTAATGGAAAATAAAATATTAAATATATTTAATATATAGTTACACCTGTCACTGGTCAAGAATCGAACCGAGGACAGGAATCCATCAATTCAATATGTAAATTAATAATTGATTTATTTAATGAATTTTGGATTTTTTTCCCGAATCTCTAGCTAAATAATTACAAGATTTCAATATGGTGCCCAAATTCCAAGATGGTGGGCACCTTAGTAATAATAAATGATTACTACACTCTAGCGGTTTAGAATAAAACAAGTATGATGGTAATGTACTCTATAAGACGAGTACACACAAGATGGTGTCCTCCAGCAGACGAAAACAAGATGGTGCAATGACCTCTAGCAGGTGGTAGCTCCTGGTAGCATGAACTGAACACAAAATGTCGGATCCATGATGGTCGTCAAGGTCAAAGTCAAATTTCAAGGCCAAAGTAAAAATTTCAAGGTCAAAGTCAAAATTTGAAGGTCAAGGTCAACTTTCAAGGTCAAGGTTCAAATTTCAAGGTCAAGGTTTAAATTTCAAGGTAAAGGTTCAAATTTCAAGGTCAAGGTCAATTTCAAGGTTTAGGTCAATGTCTAAGCTCAAGATCAAGGTTCAAGGTCAATGTCAAAGTTCAAGGTCAATGTCAAAGTTCCATGCCAACAGTTGAGGTCAAATGTATGGTGAACAGAAAATTATACTCTCATGCCGTCAGCACACTCTAGCAGACGAAAACAAGATGGTGGTCTCCAGCAGACAAAGACAAGATGGTGGACATGACGTCATACCAGCTGACGATATATAACTTGGTATAGGTGGTGGTAGGTTAGTCTGTAGGTGGCTTCTGTGGAGGATGGATCTGTAGTTTTTTATTTTTTGCTCTTACCGGTTTCGAACCAAGGACGGGAATCGATCTAATCAATCAGTATTCTAATAATTTAATTTATTTGTGAATTTTGAACTTTTTTCATTAAAATCGGATAATAAATAAAGTTTTAAAAGATGGTGACCATAATGATAATTGCAACATTAATAGGATCCAATATAGCGGTCGTAACATAAAGTGTAAGGATGGCATCGTACTCAACCTAGATGGCGAAACGTATCGAAACATGTAACACTTATATAATCCAAGATGGCGACAGTAACGATAAGTGCAACAGTGGTTTATAAGTAGGGGAACTGTGCCTAATATCGCACCCATTTTGAAAATGCTGATTTATGTGGAGACAAATTTCCTAAAAAAATAATTAACAGCTGTTTAGCATATTAGGGTTATTACTGCAAAACATGTTATGTTGGACATGGTTTTATTTTCATTTATTTGCAATTTATAACAAAGAAAGGGATTTGATGCACTTTCGTCATTTTAAAAACAGTGTTCCTTATATCGCACACTAGTGCGATATTTGGGACACCATTTTTTTAAAACTAATATATCTGGCACATCTTCAATTAAAAAGAATAACTAACAAATGGTTCAGTTTACATCGTTCTTATGCTGGTATGTTGCAAAAAAAAAATTTCTAATTAAAACTAAATTTTAAATATGCATTTTCAAACTAGAACAATGAAATAAATACGAGTCTCATAAATCTTGAAAATATTTGTAGCATTACCCTTCCAAACAAAAATCACATATGAATGAAGTGTAATAATCTGTTCCTGAACACTCTTCATGGCACCAAATGAGACATTTTGTACAGAGAACCATTTTTCCACCTGCCTGTCTTGTGAATACAACTGGTCGCAGTAAGGACACACACACAATCTTCATCATCACTATTTTCTTCATCTGTGGAAACTGTCAGAGGTTCAGCCATCTCTTCTTCACTTGATTCTTAAGACAGTGATATCTTCGTCTTCCGTTTCTTTTGTTTGTTGCTCTTGTTGTCCGCAAGAGATTCCTTCTTGCTTAGAGTTTTACCTGTCTCACAACTTTTTTTCCCTCGTTCAATATTCTTCTTGTAGCCCATCTGTAGCTGTTTTGTCCTACCCTTCATAGATATGTTTTTCACATCATCGGATAGCTTGTTTTTGTAAGGCGAACTTGTCAGTACGGCAGCAGGGCAGGTTGGTCGACCTCTCCCTCTTGATGTTTTTGCTTGGTTGGATTTCAGAGAAGGCACAGGTGAAATGTCAGCAGGACCTCCCTGACACCATGCTGAGATGATGAACAGATGTCACTAGGACTTTTATGAAGCTCTTGTTGGATAGGCCTACTTGCTGTTGATATGCCTAACGACCGAATTCCTTTGTTTTGTAGAGCGGTGTCGTATGAGGTTTGTTTACTTTATCGTTATATAGAGGGCTACTGTTGAGCTCGCTAACAAACTCATGTTGACCGAAAATGTTGCGGTATCAAGGGAACAAGCCAGTTTTCTTGAAACCAGTTGTAGCTGTTTCAACAGTAACTGCCTTGTTGTAAGCTTCTCCCAGAAGTCTTCCAACTTGATAGTGAGTTACCACTCTGCCTTCATTTTGCTTGAGCCAAGTTTCCATTGCTTGAGCATAGTAAGTTTTCAGGGGCAAAATAAATGAAGCATTAAGGGGCTGCATTTTGTTTGTGCAGTGGATGGCGGGGGGGGGGGGGGGGGGCAACACACAATGTGCACACCATTTTCACGAGCAAGCTCCAGTAGTTGAAGATTTCGGTATGGAAATAATGTCCATCAAGCACCAATATGACAGGATCTTCTTTGTTAGGCTTCACAATGGCCAAGAACTGCTGTTGGAACCACTGAAGGAAACTGTCTATTTGTATCCAACCAGATTTATGACACACAGCTATAGAACCATTTGGAGTGCCATCAAGCAGTTCTGGTTTAATGTTGACTCTGGGAAAGACTATAAGTGGTGGGACATAGTGACCCGAGGCATTCATACACGTAACTAGTCACCAAGGAACCTCTTTCGGCAGAAGATACTGCTCCGACCTGACGTTTCCCCTTTACTGAAACCACCCTACTAACTTTGTGCTGCACGACAGTGAGACCTGTTTCATCACAGTTGTAGAGACTATTTGGGGAATGTTTAATAACAACCATCAATGGCTGAATGAATGAACGTAGCCATTTCCATCCCGCTGCTTCTTCTCCCTTAGAAAAAGGATGGCATTTACCATTCTTTTCTGCCAGTTCAAAAGCCATTCGTTTAATGTCTTCAGCTGTTAAGCCATAAAACTTAGCCTCCATTTCCAATGCGTACCTTACCAATGCCTCCTCTATTTCATCATCAAATGCTGGCTTCCTTCCAAGTTTTGTAGAAACTAGTTTATCTACATCTTCCTCACGACTATTAACTTTGTCTTTCAATGAAGATTTAGGAACATCAAACAGTTTCGATGCTCGTGACAATCCCATTTATTTTCCTCTAACTGCTAATACAGCATCTCTCATGTTTTCTTGTGACCACTGTTTGCGCTTTTTTGGCGCCATCTGTAAAGAAAAATGCCAAATATACAAAATTCTTTTGAAATAAACTCTTAAATGCATACGCATAACATTCCCCAAAACAAAACTGTAAGCTACACATCACAAATCATTCACTCAGATAGCATTACAGGCAGCCTGCTTGCATGTGTGTGCATGTGACAATTTCAAACTGTGTTTGTTTTAACCAATGTATCGCCTGCTATTTTCAAACTACGCAAAAGTAATTTCAATAGTTAGGTATTTTTCTACTTATGACATATTTTGTTTTATATACAATGTAAGTAACATGCCACATACAATAATGTATAATATTTGACTGGATAATAATGTAATGTAGGTTGCATTGTATTGTATTAAGCTGCTAGTCGTAGAAAATTTAAGATATTCCTAATATCGCACCATGCGATATTAGGACTACTTCAATGTGCGGTATTCGGCAAATGCAAGCAAAACAAAAGGCGGCCATTTTTACAAAAAACGTAACTTCAATTAAAATAACCACTCCTACTAGCAACACTTTGGTATTATGACACGCTATTTATACAGTCAAATTGTAAAAAACACATACCTTTGTTGTTGAAACAAATCGAAGAAGTGACCCCTTACAAATATTTAGCTCACAGTAAAAAATTCATTCTCTCCTAGCACACGCAAATCTTTGTGAGGACGCTATACTCTCCCACCGACACGATACTTTGCCCGCAGCTACGAGCTGTGCTTATTGCCGCTATGTTGCAGCACATACCGGCCGAGATACCATGGGGTGCGGAATTAGGAAGCGGTGCGTTATTAGGCACAGTTCCCCTAATATTTTATTAATTTTTTATTATTCAATTCGGTTAAATAATTTTTTTAATGATTTTTAAAAATTTTCCCGTTTTTCTAACTTAAAAATTACGGATTTTCAAGATGGCGGACATGACGTCATACTAGGTGACGATATATATATACTTTGACATAAGTGGTGGGGGTCAGTCTGCCAGCAGCGACAGTAGGCTTAGGATCAGTCGCCATTTTAATATTTTTGCTCTCACCGGGTTAGAACTGAGGACTCCGAGCTCCATGTCGTTAGTGTACGTTTTTTATAAATTTTTATAAATATTTTACTACTTAAATTTTTCTATAAATTTTAAATTTTTTAAAATTAAAATCGGATAATAAATAAAGATTTTCAAGATGGCGGCCATAACGGAAATTGCAACGGTGACGTCATAATCCTAGATGACATATTCCATGATAACGTCAGAGGCTTATCGGAGGCTGTAGACATGGATGCTTAAGCCTCTATATTGACATTTCTAGCCTTGGGATTTTTAAGTACTGAAAACGGTAAATTTTCCCTTGAAACGGGAATTTTTTTACCTCGAAAAGAGAAATTTTTAATGTATCAAAATTTTTGAGATTTGTTTGGCGTGTTTTTTTTACCAAAAAAAAATGGAAATTTTGACGATTTGTGAGGTTTTTTGGGCAAAGTTTGGACAATTTTGGCAAATTTTGACAAGTTTTGAAAGGTCAAATTCAAGGTTAAGGTCAAAGGTCAAGGTCACAACCATCCAAGATGGCTACCGTGTCGTCACAATCCAAGATGGCGGACCGACAATCACAATTCATGCCCCGGACCCAGTGCCCGGTCCGGCTATAAGGTATATACTACTCATTAATATGTATAACACCTAAATTCGCGAGTAACTAAAACCACAACCACTCCTACAGTTGGAAGCTTCGGAACTGGCATATTGATGTGTGTGTAGGTGTTTGTGTATGAGCGGATTGAAGGGCTTCGGATCATGTTACTGGAACGTACAGATAACGATAACAGCATCTCATGTTCTTATTGGCTTTCAAAGTGCCGAACATAATACTCCTGAAATACGCAGTTATTCTCCTACATGTAAGGGTTTTTTTTTCGAAGAACGCATTTCTAAGAAGAGAAGGAAAAATGACTTACTTTTTCAATCATATGCTTTGTGTTTCGATATTAGCTACACATGATCTAGGTACTAATTTATCACATTAATGTAATCACACTTATTTTATAAAAATTAAAATACTATAAAACTACTGGTTGTACTTGAAAATGTTGGGGGGGGGGGGGGGGGACGTGTCACCCTGTCCCCCCCGCCTGAGACGCCTGTGGCTTGAATATATTCTCACTTTTCACGGTGTTGTTACTTCCATTAGTTTTAGTCTTCCCAAAGCCATCAGCATCCTTCAATTTATGTTCTTCGTCACGATCGGGTGAGCTAATACCATCACGCTCAGGACCAGGAAAATTATTGTCGTAATGCAGATCACTCTTCTTTAGTCCAGTAGATACATCGATGTCCTCTATGCCGTAAGTAGTCTTGGCTTTACATGTTCTACCATGTCTTTTTAAGCTGTCAATTCGTGTTAACAACCTGCTACACCGATTACAGCTTAACATTTTGCGTGGTGGGTTTTTAACACAATCATTCTTCTCATGACAAAATCCTTGCTATAGTATCTACAGCGGCTGCCTTCCGATTCAGCTGCAGATAATAAACCATGATCCATGGTAACTTCTGTGACTAATGTTGGATGCAAAACTAAGAGTTTTAAATTGAAACCATTACTTAAAAAGAATTTTGAAATTATTTCGACAGCGAGAGTTAATTTATCTCATGCAAAGGTAATTATTGCAAGTAGTTCTGCTTTTCAACAACAGATGACGACACATGTTGCTTGAGGGTAAATAATATTTATTTCTTTTATGCGGAATGCAGGATGTTCACTAACGATCGCAAAGGAAGGATGACTTCGCTAGACTCCAAGGAGAAGGAAGTTCGTCCTTCCTGTTAGTGCTTCTAAGATTTCTCAGAGCTTATTATTATTTGACTGAGTAATAATATTTTTTTTTTATTTCCACGTGATAAAAATATTGCAAGTGTTGATTAAGTAGCAGAAATTCACTAATTAAATGTAAACTTCAATAAAATGACATGTCTCATTAAGTAAAAAAATCCTTCATGCAGCGATAAATTTATCTTCTGTAACCAGAAGCACTCGGAGAAAACCATAAGATGTCTAGTCAGGAATAATCAGAAGCACTAAGAGAAAACCATCAAAAATTATTGTCAAGAATAATCAGGAGCATACGTAGAAAATAACCATAATATTGACAAGAATAATCGTAATCACACGGAGAAAACCACCACAAGTTTTCTTTGATATCATAAAATTACAGAAAAAAAATTAATAACAAATTAAAAATAAAAACAAAAAAAATACATTTTTTTTGCTTGCTTGTGAACTTCTCGTTGTCGTGTACAAGCCAGAATTTTTTTGTATTTTTTTGTTTTTATTTTTAATTTTTTATTAATTTTTTTTTGTAATTTTATGATATCAAAGAAAACTTGTATTGGTTTTCTCCGTGTGATTACAATTATTCTTGTTAATATTATGGTGGTTTTCACTGTGTGCTCCTGATTATTCTTGACAATTTTTTTGATGGTTTTCTCTTAGTGCTTCTGATTATTCCTGACTAGACATTTTATGGTTTTCTCCGAGTGCTTCTGGTTGCAGATGAGAAATTTATCTCTGCAAGAAGGATTTTTTTACTTAATGAGACATGTCATTTTATTGAAGGTTACATTTAATTAGTGAATTTCTGCTACTTAATCAACACATGCAATATTATTATCAGGTGGAAATAAAAAAAAATAATTACTTAGTCAAATAGTAATAAGCTCTAAGAAATCTGAGAAGCACTAACAGGAAGGACGAACTTCCTTCTCCTTGGAGTCTAGCGAAGCCATCCTTCCTTTGCGATAGTTAGTGAGCATCCGCATCCCACATAAAAGTAATAAATATTATTTACCTCCAAGCAACATGTGGCATCATCTGTTGTTGAAAAGCAGAACTACTTGCAACAAGTACCTTTGCATGAGATATATTAACTCTCGCTGATGAAATAATTTAAAAATTCTTTTCAAGTAATGGTTTCAATTTAAAACTTTTGGTTTTGCATCTAACATTAGTCACAGAAGCTACCATGGATCATGGTTTGTTATCTGCAGCTGAATCGGAAGGCAGCCGCTGTAGATACTGTAGCAAGGATTTTGTCATGAGAAGGAATGCTAGACATCATGAGAAGAATGGTTGTGTTAAAAACCCACTACGTAAAATGTTAAGCTGTAATCGGTGTAGCAGGTTGTTAACACGAATTGACAGCTTAAAAAGACATGGTTGAACATGTAAAGCCAAGACTAATTACGGCATAAAGGACGTCGATGGATCTACTAGACTAAAGAAGAGTGATCTGCATTACGACAATAATATTCCTTGTCCTGAGCGTGATGGTATTAGCTCTCCCGATCGGGACGAAGAACATAAATTGAAGGATGCTGATGGCTTTGGGAAGACTAAAACTAATGGCAGTATCAACACCGTGAAAAGTGAGGATACATTCAAGCCCATATTCAGTAGATCCTCCATAGTTTGTAAAAATGATGGACTCCTAAAAAGGAAGCATGAAGACGATGAAGACACTTCGACATCAATAATATCAAATTCTTACGGTAATCTGGGTGAAGACGATGCCATCTACGGTGATTGCTACAGTGACTCTGAAGCTGGTGACGTGAGCGAAGACTGTGCTGTAGCAGCTAAAGCAGGCAAGATCGAAGACTGTGATGGTGTCCTGATATCAAAACGATGTAACGTCGTGATATATTAAATAAATCTGATCAAGCTTGTGATGATCACTGGCTCGATGATGAAAGTTACCCTAAGGTTGGTGTTAAAACGGAAAACAACAGAAATCATAATATTTATTATAAACGTTCAAGGAAGATGGTCGTAGAAGAGATTGATTACACATCATGTAAAGATCCAAACATATTGGTAGACCGGCTAAGACTGTTGGTGGCATCTGTTCGTAGAGGAAACTACTCGCATATGGACGAAGTATCGTCCTTATTTAAAGAACTGAGGAAAGCTGGCTACAAAAAATAATCATTTGTTTAACTGTGACGTCGTCCAAACGAAGGCCACCCTAAAGCCCGACCTGCAACCGCCAGTATCCGACCCCGCTAACGGAACGCGCCCCTAGCCATGGCCTACCCGAGTCAGGCGAGCGCCGCGGAACATAGGCATAATCAACGCCCTTTACTTAATCGGCAAGACAAACCGAGTCACGCACATGGTAAATTTAGTACACATTAAAGAATACACCACTTTAAGTTAACAACACCGTGCAACACAAGTGCGACGTAGGAGTGCCCGGGTCACTCATGTGTGGTTTTTTAGTAAAACAGCTGTGTGTGCTTCCCTTGCGGCCTTAAGCCTGATTTCAATAGCGTAATATGTGACTCAATTAAAACCGCCCCAAATTATCATTTATCATTTGCCACTGGAGCAGTCATCAAGTGACGAACAGTCTTCAGTGTGACTCTGATTATTCAAACTTATTTCATATAAACTTGTTACATCTAATTTCTAAAACACACACACACACACACACACACACACACATATATATATATATATATATATATATATATATATATATATATATATATATATATATAGGGGAAAGTGGCCCATAATGATCCCCCTAAGGTAAAATCACTAAAAAAATTACATACAGACATGCTAGACTTAAAGTAACGATTTGATCATAGTCTTATGTTACTGCAGTACAACATATAATATTAGTAGATATTTAAAATAAATAGAAATATATGAGCCAAGGTATAATACACAAACCTGCAAAATGATCATTTTGCCCCAATTACCTAAATGTTATAAATTTAAAAGCAAGTTCTGGCAACACTTGTGTGTATTAGAGCTTCCTGCGGACATTCCTCATTGCAGTTTTTTCGCTTTTCGTTGCACAAATCACACGTGTAAGTTCCACAGTCATCTTCGACTCCAGCACATTCTTCATGTGCCCACATTCTACAAGCCACACATTGGAGCCATCCATCCCCTGGCAATGAATTAGAAAATAGTTCACCACAATAAATACATATACTAAGTACCTAGTACCTACTCAATATGGCCTATTGACTAGTTCTTCATAATGTCACCATCTATACAAAAGATGGCGCCAGCACCCTTTTCTAAAAGTAACAAGAAGAGCGTGTTTCGTTTACCAGGTGCATAGTATCCATGAGCTGTTGGTGCAACGAGTAAGTGTGATTATTTGTTACAAGGCATTTGTGGATTATAAATTTAATGTTGGAAACTTTTGTTTATAATAATTATATAATAAATTGTATGAAAATTGTTGATGTGTTCTTTGACAGTAAATAGTGTCTAGATTAAAGTAGTGTCATAGCAGTTCGCAACAAAATTAATAACAATGTTTTCTAACCTAAAAATCTTTATGAAGCATTAGGTACCAATATGGCCTAGTAGGCTATATTGAGTATATTTTCGATTTGCATTTCCTCTCCCTCCCTATATAACATTAATTATTTCAAATTTGATATTTTTTATAATGTAAATAATTATACTTTGGCTTCTTGTATGTTTTTGATAAAACTTTCTAAAATTTCATCAGATTTTCGATACAGTGTACAGAATTTGAGATATGTTATGTTAAAATCTGGAAATTTATAAATAACTTATCATCGCTTTGTTGTCTACAATAAATGGTTTCTTAATGAATAAATGAAGAAATGAAGTCGCCATCAAAGAAAAGAGGCAGGATGAGACAGGAGGATCTAGAAAAAGCCTTACAAGCAATTAAGAAGAAATAAATGTCAGATTACAAGGCAGCGGAACATTTTGGTATTCCACGCAGGACCTTGCGGAGATATGTAAAATCTGGCAGAGTTACCAAATCAAAGTTAGGACATAAGTTCGCTTTGTCTGAAGAACAAACTGCAGAAATCTGTTCTCGAATCAAGCGTCTTGCCGAAGTTGGTTATCCTGTTACACCGAAAGTTTTAAGGTTATGTGTGTACAACTACTGTGAGAACAACATCATCAAACATCAGTTTTCTGACATTACGCAAATCGCGAGTTGTAAATGGGCAAGACAATTTCTGATACATAACCCTAGACTTTCGATCAGAAAAGGGCAAAACCTCAATCCTGCTAGAGCACAAAAATTAAACAAATATGTAGTTGAAGACCATTTCAGTAAAATCAAAGCGATTTACGAGGATAACAATATTTTTGGAAGACCACAAAGACTGTTCAACATGGACGAAAAAGGATGCAGACTGAATTTACACAGAGAACCAAAAGTGTTAGCAGAAAAAGGTTTATGTCGAGTCCACATCATTGGCAAAGAGCAAGGGGAAAATGTGACGATTGTCACTTGTGTGAGTGCAACGGGTGTAGCCATTCCCTCAATGATATTATTCAAGGGAAAACGAATTAGGCCAGAATTCGCTGATGATTTGCCAGTAGGATCAGTTTGCAGCATGACTTCGAAGGGTTCCATGACAACAAGCACCTTCATTGAATGGCTGCACCATTTTGGACATCATAAACCAGCAGGTGGTTGTGTTCTTATTTTCGATGGTACCAAGAGCCACCTGGACTACGAAATAGTGGGCACTGCAGAGCGGTATGATATCGTATTATACTGTCTTCCTTCTAATACAACACATGAACTGCAACCTCTTGATAAGGCAGTTTTCCATTCCTTCGAATACCACTGGAATGAAGAGGTAATGTTGTACTGGCATTACCATGGTGAAAGTACCCTATCAAAACAACATTTTGGAAGAATCTTCACAAAAGTGTGGGACAAATCACTCACAATGTCTAACATAAAGTCTGGGTTTAAAGCAACAGGTATGTACCCATATGATCCTAATGCGATTCCTATGATTGCATTTGCACCAAGCACAGCATCTGAATTACCACATCCTGGACCACCACATCTGGAACCACCAAACTTAGGACTATCACAACTGCAGCAACCACAGCCTGGACAATCACAACTGCAGCAACCACAGACTGGATCATATCAACTGCAGAAACTACAGTCCGAACCATCGCAACTACAGCAATCACAGCCCGAACAATCTCAACTGCAGCAACCTCAGACTAAACCATCACAACTGCAGCAACTACAGCCCCAACCATCACATCTACAGCAACCACAGTCCGGACAATCTCAAGTGCAGCAACCTCAGACTGTACCATCACAACTGCAGCAACTACAGCCCGAATCATCACAACTGCAGCAACCACAGCCTGGACCATCATGGTTGCAACCGCAACTGAACCATCTGTGGAGCAACTTCGTAAAGCCTTTTTTGATCCCGATAATGGGAAAAGCAATGCTCATAACAGTTAATTTTCTGATTTACTGCCAATCCCGAAGAAAAAACTCAAACATTTAAGAAGAGAAAACCTTCTATAAACAGCAAAGGTGTTCTCCTGAAGAAATCATTGTTTTCAAAAAATGTGCCCACCATTTCTAAGCCATCATCACAATCAGAAGCCCTTCCAAGCAAACATGCAACGAAGAAGGCCAAGTTGACTTTAGGTAAAACTCAAGATTCTTGGTATTGTAGGGTATGCAACGAAACTTCAGTGAAGGACATGCGTTTGTGCATTAGTTGTGGACAATATCTTCATGAAGAATGTGTCGGACTGACAAAAGATGACAAAGACTATTTCTGTTTTCCATATTGTGAAAATTCAGACTAGAAGTAATTTGTTTCTATGTGAATGTGATTTTTTTAATGCCACTTATGTGTAGGCCATATTGAGTACATTGTGTACCCAACATGGCCGATGTGCACTTTTTTTTAAATACCTTGTTATGTAATTCCCTTCATCTTGATGTTCTCGCCATCTCTCTGGTATGTGTAAATGGTATTCCTTCTTTTCTTTCCAGGTGTCATTATGCATTTCTATGTCATTAAACAATTAAAAACAATATCTGAAGCTTAACTAGGCCATATAGAGTACATGTACCTTATGTAATAAATACTATGTATGTGAAAGAACTTGTGGTGTTTTATTCCTTGAACCTGACACTTTTCTGGCATTTTTAAATAAAATTATTTTTTTGTATCGCCCAGGGATTGAACCAAATTTTGAATCAATCATTTCCTTAATGAGTAAATTTTTTGATCAATTTTGGTTTTTTTCCCGAATTTATAGCATTGAAATTACGTATTTTCAAGATGGCGGCCGTAACGAAAAGTGCAACGGTGTTTTTAAAGATTTTTATTATTTAATTTGATTAATTAATTTTTTAATGATTTTTCTTCCCGATTTTCTAACATACAAATTACGGATTTTCAAGATGGCGGACATGACGTCATACTAGGTGATGATATATATACTTAGACATAAGTGGTGGGGGTCAGTCTGCTAGCAGCCACCGTGAGGGAAGGATCAGACACCATTTTTATTTATTTTTTTGCCCTTACTGGGTTCGAACCGAGGACTCCGAACTCCATGACGTAAATGTATGTTTTTAAATAGTTTTTATTAAAATTTTATTAATTGAATTTTTTATACATTTCAAAATGTTTTTAATTAAAATCAGATAATAACTAAGATTTTCAAGATGGTGGATGTAACGGAAATTGCAATGGTGACGTCATAATCCAAGATGGCTGCCGTGGTATTTTTATTCCTAGAAATGGCTTATCAGAGGTTGTAGACATGGATGCTTAAGCTGTTTTTAGGATTTCGAGTTATTTCTAAGGCAAAATGACTTTTGAGGATTTTTGAAATCCTAATTTCTGATTTGTCATATTTTTTGAAATTTTTTGGGGGATTTTTTTTCCCCAAAAAAATGGCAATTTTGGCGAATTTTGAAGGTAAAATTCAAGGTCAATGTCAAAAGTCAATGTCACGGCCATCCAAGATGGCTGCCGTGATGTCACAATCCAAGATGGTGGACAGACAATCCTAATCCACCGCCTGGAGCCTGTCCCAGTAGCCCCTTTTACATACTACTACTGCAAAAGTCATTGAGAGAATTTTCAAGGGTTTTTGTTTGTGCGAGGAACAGTTATCGTCTTAGCCGGTCACGATTGTGACTATTAAGATTATCATTGTTTGATAATTAGTGTG
Organism: Bacillus rossius redtenbacheri; assembly: GCF_032445375.1. Classification (NCBI taxonomy): domain Eukaryota; kingdom Metazoa; phylum Arthropoda; class Insecta; order Phasmatodea; family Bacillidae; genus Bacillus; species Bacillus rossius. The sequence goes on along the minus strand of NC_086331.1, from coordinate 60,228,290 downwards.
GATAAGGTTTTTTTTCATCATCTCAACTCTCACAGCTACATTTAAATTTACATAATGTGCAAAAATTTATTGATTGTGATACGGCCAATAAATTTTTACACACCTCTCATATTTTCATTAAAAAAATTAATAACCTCCATCAGTCTCAACATATTCACTTTTTTTTAATCATGTCAGTTTGTTTTCTATTCCAGTCTTAAAAGTTAGTTTGGTTGCTTTTACCTCGAACCCCTTTTGACCTTTCTAAAAACAATTATAATGCAGGACAGCAAATGAAAAATGAAAATTATATTTTAACAGCACCATGGTTTCAAAAATTAGCTACATATCCAAGCAATGAATAAAATAAAAGGAAACATTTATGCCATTTATGGTTTGAAAACATAAAATATTGAATGGTATAAGGATCTGGTGATTATTTAGCATGTTATGAAATACATCATCATACTGTCAACGCTCTGTCTGCCTCCCTGTAGTTAATTGCGAGTCCGTGAGGAAAATGAGTGGGTCTCAGGGTTCGGTATGGCCACGTGATCGGAGGCAGAGGCATGTCGACTGAAGGACTCCCTAGGTTGTTAGGGCTACCCAGGATGCTGTATTAAATGCAATGAAGAATACATGGATAAATGCTAGTATTATCAGCCCTGGCACAAGGTAAATGGTGCTATAGTACTCCTGACCATTTCTGTTATTGGATAGACGTCTCTGCACTAATGCAGCCCCTTTCAGTGGCATCACTGATTACGTTGCTAGTGAAGGTCTCTTCCCGACAGGTGACATGGCGGACGTTTCCATGTTGAACGAAGTCTCTGAAGCTAATACTAAAATACATACATGAAACGCTAACACTTTAATAGACGTTAACAATTTCGTACTGACTGTGCATGTGATGTGCGGCATTATACTACCGCGGCGGATGTTTCCATTTTGAACAAAGTCTCTGAAGCTAATATTAAAATACATACATGAACTACGACACTTAATTAAGGTGTATATGTCGTCGTGTTAACTTCTGTGTGATGTGTCGTACTATACTGGCAACATGGCGGACGTCTCCACTACCAAGTTCGTTTACGCGCGAAAGTCCTGTAGAGGCTACCGACTTCTGTGAGCTCCCGACAGTGACTGACTCGTCTCCCCAGTGCCGTGCCGGAGAGACATGCTAACTCCTGCAAAAGCGCAGAGCGCGGTAAAACAGAAGTGGCCAGTTTTACGGCATAGTGGCACTTTGAACAATTTTTATTTATGAGAAAAGTAATTGAAAGTGGTTACAAGTTTTTGTTTGTCCCTGAAAAGAAATACATAAAACCTTTTGCCTATTTGGCAGAAGAATCTTGCCACAACTGGCAGAGTGATATCGCCAACATGGCCGGTAGCACTGCTATCTTCGTAGTATTCGCGCACTGCTCACATCTGCACAACATTGCGCTCACAGGCGCGTTCGTCGCACACGATACTGGGCAGGTGTTGAAGATGCATAATGGCCTGTGCGACGAGAGTAGCACCGACCATGTGGCGTCAAATGTCCCCCTCCAACGAGGCCGCTATGTGCATCAACACCTCCTTTCACACATGATGTATGGGTGCACCGAGTCGCCGCACTGGGACATCGGGGAAGAGCCTAGGTTGCGGGGCTCAACACTGGGGATCAGTGTGGTGTGACCACCTGAAAACTGGTCTCTCCTGTGTAGCGCTATACTGTTTACTGGGAAGTGGTGTCCACTCAAGGTTGTGTTCCCCCATAGTAACCTAGGCAGTCTAGTGCCCTGTGACCTCCGGTTGTATTCGTTATGGGACCACCGTCTCGGTCCCCTTTGGTACTGTCAGTAGGGTGATAATGCCTAGAAAGTAGTCCTGTAAGCGGGTTGGTGTACGTGTGTACGACTGGGCCGAATCTGCACTTTGACAGGGTCGGTATCAACTGGCCTGCTATCCTGGCGGTTCTGGAAAGTTCTATAGGTGTAGGTTCTACCGAGGATGGTGGGGTAGCTATCCATCGCATAATCTTGCAGGTAGTCACGGGGTCGGTGTACCCATCTCGACCAGGCTATTTTTTGACCAGGTGTGTTTGTGACAGGTATGTTTCCCACTGTTTTTCTGGATGGTTCGTTACTTGGCTCACTCCTGTCTGGATGCTCTCCACATCCCCGTTCCGGTTCCTGTTTACCTGAGCAACACATGTATTTCATCAGTCGCCGCTTCCAGTGCGGGTATCCCCCAATGGTTTACTCCACCTCCCCTTCCGAAACTGGCTCCTCCACTGACATTGAGAATGTGGACTTGCTAAGATCCACATCTAACGGCCACCAGGGTGCATCGGACTCGTTGTGCTTGGGATCCGCGGGCGTCTCCGGCTCCCGTTCTGAAACTGGTTCCTCAACAGTCATTAAAAATGTGGACTCGCGAAGACTCAAATTCGGCGACCATCCGTGAACGACGATCTCGTCGTGCTCGAGAAACGCGGCCTCGGTGTCCGGTTGCCAGGTGACCGGGGTATCCTCCGGGTATTTCTGGTGGGGTTGAGGGAAGATGTGTGAGTTTTTTGCCACAACTGATGCTGGCAAGTGACCATCCCGCCCATTCGTTCTTGGTTAAACAGGTGAGGCGGGAGTGACATCCGCGGGACATAAGCTGGTCGATCGGGATGAGCTGGTTGCACTCCCACTGCTCCATGAGCTGAAAGGTGGGACAAGTATGGAACTTGTTGGTGCAATCGGGGTGGTTAGATGGGGCCCGGGTTTGGCACCCTCTTCCCTGGCTTCCTTGGGGACCTGCTCCAACAATCCCGTGTCGGGTTCCGGTGTATTCTGGCGAGATGTCACTTGGTGCAGGTCGTTCCGGTAGACTTTGGCCGTGTGGCCACTTGGTCTGCATACAGCATAAGTGGATGGGCCGGTTGCCCACAAGAATTGGCATTGTGGTGACCATTTGGGCACTAGACTCGCACAGAAATTCCGGGCCCCCGCCGAGAGGTGGTGCTGTTGCACATACACCCACTGTCCAGGTTCTAAGTGGTCTGGTGGGTGTGTGGTCTGTGGTGATTTTTCTGCGAGGAATTTTGCCTGTCTTAAATGGGCCTGCTCTCGCATGGCGGCGATCTCAGGACGCAACTCGTCCCCCCCATATGACCTCGGTAGCCACAGCCACTACTCTGCACTCTTGGCAGGGCTATATTCTGTCCCAGCAAAAGTTCAGCTGGGGAGTGTCCAGTGACAAAGTTGATGCATCCATGTGAGAAGTATAACAGTTTAGGCAAGTAGACATCCCACTTAGAGTGGTTATCCCCCAGGCAGAGGCGAATTTCAACCTGGTTCCTCTGCTCTGTGGGATTCACACAGGGGTGGTAGGTGGGTGTGGTATGATGAGCGATACCCCATTGACTACAGCCCATTCGCCAGCATCTCCCTGCAAACTGGCAGCCATTGTCATTTATTAGGACCTTTGGGAACCCGTAACGGGTGTACATTTCATTTTCCAGCAGCTTTGTGATGGTGCCAAACCTGACATTTGACACCGGGAATGCCTCCACCCATCTAGTGAACAGGTCGGTAATAACGACCAGGAAGCACTTCCCTCTGGATGTGCGTGGATACTGTAAAGATAGAAAAAAATAACTATATAATATTTGGTTTAACCTTCAATGAAGAGAAGAAACTGCTTGGTTATCGCTTGGCAGTGGAATGTTATTTCAAGGTACAGCCTGTAACTTTGATTATTAATGCTCCGAGGTTTGTATGCTAAGTTAATTCGGTTTATGTGTGTAATAAGTGGTTACATTTACAGTTGGTGAAGAATAATCATTTAGGTATATTTTTAAAATCCAGTATGCTTTAAATATTAATTTCATGACCTGCAAACCCAAAGATCCAAATCTCATGCACAAAAACCGTAGGTAGTGTTTAGATCAAATGAATCGAAAAACTAAAAATCACACACACACACAGGTAGGCTCCACCATACAAGTAATATATAAATTTTTGAAGTGAAACTTCATTGCTGAGAGGGTAACAATTTGAGCATAACGAAAATTATGATTGCAGAAGGAAACATTTCTAGGTATGTGGTGGGGGACCTGACTGAGAAGGGGAATGATTAGGTTTTGGGAAGGGGGGGGGGGGGGGGGGACCGGCAGAGGAGACAGCACGGAACAAACTTTTGCACGTACTTGCAGACTTAAACACTTCTTACATAATGTACAATTTTGCATATTTGTACACTTTTTTTTGTACACTTGCACCCTTTTGCACACGCTTTCGCTCTTGTCCTCTTGCGCACTTGCATATGTGCAGTTGTTGCTTGGGAGTGGTATGTTGAGCGAACTCCACTCTGGGACGTTGGCACTATCGATGATCAGTGGAGCAGCCTTGAGTGGGCTCCCCGTAGTGGGAGGTTGACCTAGCACGATCTCTTTGTGTAAGTTTTCGACGACAAGGGCTGTCACTGTTGTAGAGAAGTCCCAAAGGCTTACCTTAACTTCTGCCTGGCCAACCGTCATGCCTGGTTGGGTGGTGGTTGTGGCATGCCGGGTGGCACTAGACTCGGTGCCACGAAGACGTGGCTCGCGCCTGTGTCCACCAGGGCTGCCGCGAGGTGTCCGTTCACCTCCACTGCGATGCGTAGCAATCCGTCCGGGGGCGAGACAGTTGGTTCAGGGCCGGTGCGGCGTCTTCCTCGTCTCGTGTCTCTCCATTTGCAGTTGTCGGAGGTGCGGATCCTCGGGGATGTGTTTCCCGAAGTGACGGTTGGTGGTGGATGTTGTCGGCGGGGCAGGGTACAGTCAATGTGCCAGTGGCGAACTCCGGTGGGGCATCCCCGTTGACATTGTGGCAGCTGTGCGTCGCTCCGTCGTGGCATATTGCCGTGCTGCTCCCATGTAGCTCGCTCGTAAGACGGGGTCGCGTCCTCAATGGCTCGTTGCCGTGTGGGTGGCTGTTGTCCACTCATTTCTAGTGTATTTGTTGTGGGTGGGCCTCGACCTGGTCCAAAGCTGGTGCGTCCTCTGTCAATGTTTGGTGTGTTCCGACGCCAAAGTCCCTGTAGGTTCCTTTCTGTGACTACGGCCTGTTGGACGTAGTCCTCTACGGAGTTGTGCCGGGAACATTTAAGGAATGGTTGCAGCTTGTCTCGCAGCAGTGCTGTTACAGTGTTCAACGCGACAGTTGGTTCTGCGTCGGGTGACACACGTCTGAACAGTTGCATTATTTGTGCAATGAACTGCTCGACGAATTTGTTGTCCCATTGTCGCTCGCCGTAGAACTTCGAGGTACATTGTACGAGAGCTTGGTCGATGTCAAAATGGCATGTGAGGGCGGCTGCGAATTCTTCTCATGGCATGCCGAACTGTCCCCACAGGTTCCACTATTGGCAGGCCGTGCCCCTCAGCTGTTCTCTAATTTCCAGCAGTAGTAGTGTTGGAGCTAGTAAATTTTTATCATCTACACAAGAACTTACAAGTTACCTTGAGGAACCACTTTGTGCCATTAACACAAGCCCACTTCTGTACTGGAAACATATCCTCACCAATCACTCAAAAAACTTGCTCAGAAATATTTGTCAACACCTTGTGGTAGTGTGGCATCAGAGAGACTGTTTAGTACAAGTGGTGCTCTGTGCACAAACAAAAGGAGCTCAATGATCCCTCAAAAGTTGCGAAAGTTAGTTTTTTTGAACAAAAATTCAAAATATTTATAGTGCTACTTCCTAAAAACTACATTTACTTGGTAGTGTGGCATCTGAGAGGTTCTCTGTGTACAAACATTAAAGTTGTAGTAAACTAGTTGAATATTTTTGTTTTAAAATTAAAACTTCTCTAAACTTTAATTAATATCCCTATTGCTTACTAAAAACTGTGTGTTTCTTGAACTAGGCCTAAGTCATTTTCTCTTCGATGTGAATGCAAACTGTAAGATTTTGTGTGTGTTTGTTATTGTATTATCAATAAATATCTTAAAAACATTATACAGAATGTGCTTTTTGAAGTATGCATCAGTATCGGCATATCAGGTGTATCGGCATATCAGGTGTATCGGCAGGGGATATCGGTTCGTATCGGTATCTGTAAAAAACAGTATCGGCTCAGCACTACATACCTTCAAAATGTATTTTCTGATGGCAGGTTGTACTGGGGCTCCATGGTTGCTTGTAGTTGTTGGAAACCGCAATCTTTAACTATTGCGTAGGGATGGAACCCGTTGCCGACATTTTCCCTACACAATTGCGATTTATTTCGCTTGAACATGACCCTGAGGGAACTTGGTTGGATTCTGGAATGTTTCACCAAGGGTCTTTTGCTTAAAATTGTCTTCATTTCTGTGAAGGACTTCTTGGTAAATAGTCTTCCTTCATTTTCTTGTAGAAGTTAAGTCCAACAGAATGATTTTCCAAATGATGAATCAAACTAGTTGTGGAATGGTTGGAGTCTCATGTTTTGCATCAAAACTACCATGCTATTTATGAAAGTTTCAAATTGCCCAGTTTTTTGAACAGTGAAAACTGAGATGATGTTTCATCAATTTCAACACTGAGGACGCATATATCTTACCACAAAAAACCTAAATTCTAAGTACTTTGTTATGATCTTACTATTTTTAAATGCAAAACATGGCTGTGTGGTAGAAAAAAATTTGTACATTCAAAATATTAAAATACTTTGGCATCAAAACTTTTGTCTGTGTTATAAATCTATGACATACATAAGATTTCTAGAAATGGCATAGATACACACACAAAAAATAGCAGTATTTCTTGCCAAACTTTGTTTTTCCACAAAAATGGTGAAATTTCTATGAAAACTTTAAAAACCACTGAATTTCACCATATTTCAGACTTTGTCATTTTTTTATTGGTACCTAATCATTTTGTATCCACTATAACGAAAACATAGTATTTACAAAATGCAAGCAAATAAATTGAAGAAAAGATTAAAAAAACCACGCTTATATTTGATGATCATTGTGAGGAGAAATTGTTTGGAAGAATATGTATTTTGAGAAATGATGAACAAGGTAGCTAACAGTATAAATTCATAACCACAACTTAAACACAATTTTAAAATAGGCATTAATAAAGGTTTTACAAAGCTTACACTACATGCATTTATTTTCATGAGAGAAAGTTCAATTTCAAGTTAGGTACACACATAAGAACAAGTAATAAATAATGAAAACAATATTAAAATAAATACTTAAAAAGTAAAACTTAAAATTTAATTGTACTTACAACATACATAATACTATTTATATGCAATGATACATTATGAAAATAAATATAACTTAACTTTGTAACCATTAATTTCATAACACAAATTTTCTACACAAAAGTCAGATAACTCTCCATGATTTTTTTATTAATACTAAAGCTTATATTTTTTTCCCAAATCGAACCTACATTTTTCCTTTTTTTTTTAAATCAAAAATTCACTATAAGTTTCCACGTAGTATTTAATTAAGGATATTAAGTTTAGAATTAAACAAAAAAAATTTGCATAAAATGTGTAAACATGATTTAAAACCATTTGTAATTACCTTCAACTACCAATGAAGACCTGTGCAACATTTAAAAAAGCCAATTAGACTGAAAAAACTAAAAACTAAAAATTTTATCAACAAGAAAATGTTTCTAACAGTTTATTAATGTTCATGCAAAGTAGTATAATGACTGAAGAAAAATCTCTCACTTATTTAAAAAAAAGTGTGAAATAGAAATGGTATATCAGCCACGCACCACTTATGATCTGCCTCTCCACCATTTTCAATGGTATTCATGTTTGCTGCATACCTTACCAGTACAAAGTACACTTTTAGAAAGCAGATTTTAACATCACTCAATTCAGTAAGCTATCTATCATTACTGACAAGAAAATGACATATTAACTTGTTAAGTTGGCTACCAAAGAGAAAACAGAATAACTAAATAAAAAAAAATATATATTTACATTTTAAAATAGCTTTAAAACACCTAAAATGGCTGAAGGTGGGCTTATCTACAAAAGAGTCAAATGCAAAGATTTATGATTTTTTTTTCCTCTCAAATAAATGGTCTAAGGGGATCCCACCAAGAAAATTAATTATTGGGTCACCTATAAAATACATATTGACACAAATATCAGAAATTTGTTTTTGAGACAGCATGCCCACAAACAACATGGTTATATAATAATGAGGGTTGTTTGCAGTGACAATTTGATAACCTTGCATGTATCTTTATGCAGTAAATGAAATGCAGACAGATTAGGTTCCTTTAAAAAACATTTTTGATGTTTTGCAAATAAACACTTTTAGCTCCAATTTCATGAGGACAGCATTCCATTATTCTGAATCATAAGGTTTGTTCCTATACTAATTCATCTTTTTATATTTAACTTTCATTGGCTGGTAGATGATTCACCATTTCAATTTCACCATACATAAAAATTAAATTTGAAGAGTTTGCGAATATTAGATGAAAAAATGAATAGGAATAACAAATAGGAAATACAAATAGTACTTACATCATACACTTCCTTGAGGCCATGACTAGGTTTCAATGTGACTACATTCACCTCAATTAGAATAATATAGTAAAAATTTTTGATAGTAATGGAGAAAATCATCCAGTAAAACCATTAGTGATTAAAAAAAATATTTTAAATATAAATTTCAATTAAAAACAGTATTTATTAAGTCTTTGACCATAAATCACTTTCTCAGTTAATTATCTGTGTAATGTGGAACTCTAATCCCACAGACTGAAAAATATATTGCATTAACTGTATTTGCTGGAAGAAGAAAGATATAAAATGATTAGCTACCAAAAGTACTTACAGAACTAATAATACTAAATTATTTGCATACCATTTGTTGATTTTGAGATGAAATGAAAAGGATTAAATTTAAAGTGTAGGTACAAAAGCTCATAAATATCTATATCCATGCCGTGTGAAATATTATAACTGAAATGTAGATTAGATAGGAAATTCATTTGTGAAGCTATTATACTATTAAAAAGGGGCAAGCAGCACATTAAATCATAACCTTACAAAACTTTTGGTTGTCTTGAGTAATTAATTTAACATTTGGCCATCATAATAGAGATGTACAATTACTGATGGATGTTTTTGATGAGGATTTATCAAAAGCCATATAGATACTTTAAATACCTCCAATTTTAACCATGCTCTTAGTAAAATGAATAAATTTCACAAGTAACCTAAATTAAAACAATAGACTACTGATATAAACATAAAATAGCCTATGACATGGCATTTAAAATTTGAAATAAGCACTTAATACATTTAAAATTTAGCCTTACAATTATATGTATTTACTAAGAGAGTACAATATTAACAAAAACAACTAACACTCAGAAATAAAATGTGCACGTTCCCCATTCTGGAGGCGCGTGCAAAGCTAGTTTATCATTGCTACTCCCCCCCCCCCCCCCCCCCACACCCTTCCACAACCACCACACAAACTCCCAAAACAACTCAAAATGTCTCTCCGTAACAGATGCGATAGTGACCATTTAGCCCTGTTTTCCCCCATAAGGTAAATGAAACAAATTTCTTCTGAAGGGGTACATCTTGTCAGAATGCCTGTGAACTAGTCAATAAATAAGTTTATAAATTCTGGACTACAAAGAACATTAGAAATAAACCAATGACCTATTTAAGAAACACAAACAAGATTACGCTAATTTGTAATCATATATCAAGTCAGATCTACTACTACCTGTAAATGAGTAATATGATAAAGGCTGCAACAGTCCTAACTCCACAATATGACCATGGATCTTAAAAGATAAAAAAAAAAAGCATTGACAGTGACTCCTGATGTTCAGCATGTAGCGAAGTGAAGACTGAATCAATGAATGAGTAAATGAATGGATAAAAATTAAACTAAAACCTCTAGGGACTACTAATGGTTGTCCTGCTGGCTAGTTAAATATGAACAACCTTCAAACTTGTATGTTGGACAAGTGCCTAATTTAGTACAGTAGCAAATTGATAACATAAGCATAGACTTAAAACACTACGGAAGACCAAGGTGGAGGGGAAAAGGATAGTAGCTTTGACAATTTAGCAACAATCTTTTAAATGTGTTCATACCACAAATTCACAAGCTAAGACATGAAGAAAAAAGTTCTTGAGCTATCAACAGCTGGAACTAAAAAAAACTTACAAACTTATTTACACATTACAATTACATCATTAAATGGGTTAAGTCATGCACGAACGCTGTACTTCAGTGTATGCATATTGCTTGCACTTGTAAATGAACGTATAAACTTACTTGACTATGAATAATGTTAGGCAAGACATGTATCAATTTTACAAAGATGTTTTGACTTCCCTGTAACTATGTCTTTACTGTTTCTATATAAAGTTTCGTAGGTTTTGCTAAACTGTAGCTATTTTTATACATGGTTTAACTTATTACATAAATATGGCCTATACTTTTACTATTTAGCATTCAGGTATGCTTTCAAATAACAGTAGAGTCTGCTCCTGCACATTCTTCAACAGTCATATATATCCCTTCTTCTTCGTACGCACTGTCATGTTTTGATAAGATCCTCAATAATGGACGCAACTTGAGCCACCACTGATGCTTAGGAATACGATGCCTAGAGGATAAAAAAAAAATTGATTGGCAAACAAAGCATTAATGAACTGAACTAGATTAAATTTAAAATGAGTGACATTTATAAATATTACAATTAATACAGAGTGAGTCAGAATTCAACCCATAAACTCCACCTGCAGGTTCATAACCAAAAATTAAGTTGAAAACATATTATGTACAACTCATGATCTTAAGAGATTCCAAAAGCTGGTATACATCTTTGAAGTTGAACAACCAATTTATTATGAATAAAAGAGAAAGTATTTACAATTGAACACAATGCATCTGGCTAATGTTTAATTTGACAAAGTTCTACAATAACTGCAAAACTTATTGCTGACATACAATATTTTCATTTAAATAATAAGGGGTAACACCCTTATTTCCAAACATTTTTGCAACGTGAAGGGATTATGTAGTTTTTAAAGGTTGACTGTTAATATTCATGTAAAAAATGACGAAATAGGTTGCTTTATGTTATTGCTCTAAAACCTACAATTTCCAAGGAATCCTAGTATAAAATTTAGAACGAAAAACTGCAAAGCCTGGCACCTGTGTAACACACTCAACATAAAGTATTCAGAAGCTGCTTTAAACCAGGGGTAAATGATGTTAGTGATGAGTCAATGAAGGTACTTAAAAGAAAACATTTAATTAATAATAATATAAAACTAAAAAAAACTGTAGATGGTAACTTATGCCCGAAAATGTGAATGCTCAACTCACCACATATGCCATTAATTATCACAAGAGATAAAATAAGGTAGTTACTTAATTTGAAAGGAAATGTCTTTTTCCTAACCACACTGGAAGACACAGCCACTGCAGACCAGATGCTCCACTTGCCACCGGAACACGTACTTCTATCAGAGCAGCGACCAGCACTAGTAATTGTGTTTATGTTGGTGTAAGTGCCTGTTGTGATCACCATTATGAAATGTTTCTTGTGGCCAGAACTTGCAGATATGCATTTAGTTTATGGAGCAACAGAGGGAAATGGATGAGCAGCTTAACAATTGTACAGACTTAAAAATTCTGACTCATTCTGTATAACTGCGTAGCTTTAGTTTCTCAAAATTTTAACATATGTTGAATATGTTTATTATTAGTACTAAAAACTCTTTAATATATCAGCAGTATTAAGTTGTTATTGGTTAGTACTCTAGTTAATGAATAGTGATATGTTTTCACTAAATTTTTTGGCTATTAACTACAAATACTGTCGTATGATCAAAATTTCTAGCCTTATTGTGGTACTAATTTTTACTGACATCACTGAAGCCAACAAGAACAGGCAGAAAACATGAAAATAAAATGGAGATAAATCTTATTTCCCCTACAAACCTTAAAGAGTGATCACAGCCTTTCAAATAAATTTATATGTACTACAGTTTTAAAGCTTCTTGGGATTATGATTGTCTTCTACTTATTCTATTATTCTATATATATATCGCTCTCTCTATCACTCTCTCGCTCTCTCTCTCTCTCTCTCACACACACACACAAACACCCATGCGCGTGTAAATATATATAAAAACCCAAACATGTGTGTATTAAGAGTTGAGATGATGTTCATAGCTCTGCATAGAAATTATAAATCTGAAAAGAATTTAGTAAGAAACATAAAACCATACTAAACTCACTCAAAATCTGTAACTTTCTTCAATTCCTCTAGTGGTGTGAATGTATACTGTCTTCTCACAACACCCATCATGACCACAGAGTCCGGAGTATTCGTGAACACTGTTCCATCACCATTTGCATGCTTTTTTAGCTTTTCAATCATCCATTCCACAGATTTGGCAGCCATCTTTGTTCCCATATTGCGATCAAAAGGAGTGGGAGAACCACCTTGTTGCATGTGACCTAACAAAACAAATAAGTTTCCAAGACACTGTACATGCAAATTTCCTCATTACCTCTAAAGAAGCTGGTGGCTTTTTTATTCTTAAGCAAATAGAACTTGCAAGAGCATTACTGACTTAAAACGGGGAACATACATGAATCACGTATTTTAACTATGGATACTTAAATTAAGTGTTTGTCACAGAGACATAAAACACGATTTACACACAACAAAAGTTAGTTGAAAAGTTAAGAAATTTCTGCATGTTTGAACCAATTGAGAATGTTGTATAATAGGCTTGATGTCACCAAGAGCAATTCGCTTGGAAGGCAGTGGCTTTCTACTCTCGTGTCCAGGCCATGTTGAATACAATGTCAACCAAGATTAATTTCTGCGTGGAAGACAAAGGTTCGTGTTGCAGGCAATTAGGGCACAATATGTTACATGATTGCCACTGTATTTTAAATGCATACATTTTCACATGGATACAACTTATCGATCATACATAACCTTAAGGCACCAAAAGCTTTTCGCAGATAGTTTAAATCAGGGTTGCAGTTTTTATGGATTTTATCCGTTTTCACGGATATATTGGAGTTACACTGGATTAACGGATAAGCACTTCGAATCACGGATATTTTAATTGACGAACGCACAAACATAAATATTTACTTACTGCTCCCGCTCCACTTCATAGATAACATGTCATCAAGAGACACTTCACTTTGCTACGTCGTTTCAGTTTTTCTAAGATGATAACAATTCACGCTCTACCTTTTATGTCTGAAAGCATTTTTTTATTTCACGGATGAAAGTATACTGTGCATTGTAATATCTATGACAGTTGTTTTAGACACTGTGTTCTGTTTCTCTCTTCTGCGCGATGGTGCGTTCGTGCGTGTAACGGAACACGCCCAGTAATATTTGTGCGAAGTGATATCTGTGACGGTGTTTTTACAGTCTTTGTTATACCGTGCAATCACTATTTCTATGATGGATTGATGGAGTGTTTACAGTTTGTTGTTAATTTTAAAGTAATTGCTACGTACAAAAAATTCTGCTTGCATCTTTGTGGAGATTGTAATTGAAAGAAATGGAAAGAAAACGCAAGGCATCTCCAGATTAAACGCTGTATAAACAACAATACAAACGTGAGTGGGAAGTAGAATTAAAGTGGCTGAAACCCGGTAAAACTGACTTTACTGCAGTGTGTTCATTGTGTCGGTCGGACTTTAACATTTAAAAGGGTGGTCTGAAAGATCTTAGGTGTCACGAAAGCACACAGATACACCAGAGAAATCTGAGGGCTGCTGAACAAAGTACTTCTCTCACATCTTTCATCAGCAAACCAGACAACAAAATTGTAGATGCAGAGCTCATGTGGACAAATTTTATTTGTGAAAACAATTTGCCAATGAAACTTAGCGACAGTTTCACAAAAATCGTCCCGCAGATGTTTCCTGACAGCGAAATTGCTAAGAATGTTCACTGCTTACGTACAAAAACGAGCCAGATCATTGTTCAGGCATTGGGTTCCTGTGTTGAAGGAAACATAACTAGTGTTATGAAAACATCAGTTTTTACACTACTGATTGACGAGTCAACGGATGTTACTGTCACAAGCCAAGTTGTTGTTATGGCCAGGGTGTTTGTTTCAGATAAAGTTGAAACTCACCTGTATAAAGTGATTGAATTAAGTGGTCAGGCTAGTGGAGAAAACTTATTTAATTTGGTAAATTCTTCATTTGAACAAGACTGCATCCCTTGAGAAAACTGTCTCAGCATGTCCTCTGATGGTACCAAAGCCATGGTAGGTGAATTGAATTCTGTACTTTCACGTGTGAGGCAACATCAGGGAAATGTGTGGTTTCTGCACTTCACATGCCATGTTGCTCATTTAGCAGCTTCCCACGCCTGTAATCAGTTACCAGATGTTTGTGAGCAGCTTGCCAAAGATGTGTATGTTCATTACAAGTCATCTGGCAAAAGAAAAGATGATTTCAGCACCATTCAAGATTTAATGGAAGTAGAAAATCATAGTATTCTGCTGCCTTGTTTTACCAGGTGGTTGGCCCTTTTGAATTGGGTGGAGCATCTCTTAGAATAATGGCCAGCTTTGGAAGAATACTTTGACAGACTGGATGGAAAAGAGGCCAATTCTGAAGCTGTTAAACGGATTAAAATTACCTTGGAGTCTGATGCAGCAAAACTTTATTTCTATTTCCTTCAGGCAGTACTCCCTCGTTTCACAAATTTATTGTCATGTTCCAAAAAGAACGGCCTTGTGTTCACAAGCTCCATCCACAAATATGTATTCTTCTACGGCAATTCATTGCAAGTTTTGTACAGTTTGAAGTCATACAGAAATGTGAAATTACAGCTGTTGATTACAAGAGAGAAAACCAGCTCACAGATGTAGGCATGTTCATAGGCCATAAAACAAGAAATTTTCTAGAAACTGCTGATGTATCCCTAGAATAAATAAAATACTTCTTTACAAGTGTGAGGGACTTTTATGAGACAGGAACCCAAGAACTGTATCGTCTCTTGCCCCTCAATGATGAAGTACTTAAAAACATAGTTATTTTGTAACCTGCACATAAGTCATCAGGTGACTGGAAAAAACTGGAAGCACTAGTGGTTAGGTTCCCGAATATCATTCCAGATGGCAAACGGGACGAGCTACAGGAAGAATTCATCTCATACTCACTGAAGGAACCTGAGGAAAATTCATCTGTGATGGATATTGACACCTACTAGCACACTGTATCCGAAGCAGAAGAAAATGGAAAACCAATGTTTCCGTTACTTTCAAGACTAGCTAAAGCGAAGCTTTGTCTTCCTCACAGCAATGCTGCTGCAGAAAGAATTTTCAGTAATTTGAAAATTGTGAAAACTGCACACAGGTCACGTTTAAAAATGCCAATGTTGAATGCATTGTTGCACTGCCACAACAGGACCAAAAATTTGGGGCTGGAATTCAAACCCACTGATGAGCTGAGAAACAAAGCTAGGAACCTGAAGAAGTGAAGCAGTTGGAGTGTTCAGGCAAGAAATGCCTGCAAATACGTCATAGTCTGTGTTTATATTTTTAAAGTGATTTTTGTGAGAACCTCATACTGGTACTTAACTCTTTACATGTAAACATATCAGTTTTGAATCTACATTCATTATTATTATTATTTTTAAGTAGGCCTTTGCTACTGGAATGAAGGAAAAGCTGATTTTTGAAGAAATATGCTTATAATACTTCGTTTTCTCCTGTATCTTAGCTGTAAAAAAATGTTGGCGCGAATGAAAAACCTGTTTACATAAATTTTCATCTTACCATTCTTGGTGGCATCCCTGGTTTAAATATTAACAGTTTAAAATGATGGATCGGAAATGATAGATAATAGTTATCCCATAATTTTGAAAAGCTTTAAATGTGGAACTTGTAACTATGAAAATTTTAACTTATTCAGTTAGTTATTAACTAATTTCAGTTCGATAATGTTTCTTAGAAGTGTGCATAACTTATAGTAAATGTATGTTGATGTTAGTTCTTGTCTACATTACCAGAATATTTATAATGTATGATGATAACATGTTTATGAAAATGTGTAGTTTATTGCATCAAGCAAAAGTTAAAATGGTTGTATACCATGCATACATGGGTCATTGGCAGGTAGGACTGCCTTGCCTTCACCCAATGCAATCATTCTGACGGAGGTTGTGGCGCATGAACATATGATCACATGACAATACGCTAGCCACCACCGGAAAGCAATTAAATAATAGTTCAGCAGATGTAAATTATTTTCTACATTATTGAGGATGCCATGTACTATCAAAAATGTCACTTTTTCAATAACAATTTCACTTTTGAAGCTGGCGAATAAAAAACAAACCAAACATGTGTAAAAATACTTACATACAATTATATTTCCCAGCAATAGTGTTTAGATCATGATAAAAATATCATATTGAGCCTTGCACAAACTAATTTATAAATTTTCCAGCATAAATGTCAGGAAAAAATAGCTTGAAAGGGGTTTGTATGATACTTTTTATACATACTAGCTAAATACAAAAGACCAAGGGCACATTATGTTCTGGTGATGACTTGACTAATGTCCCCCTCCCTCCCCCCATAGCATCGCTATCTAATGAAACTGGTTAAGGGTGGAGTGTTTTCTTTCTGTGTAACATCTCAGCAATGCTGTTTTTAAGTGAGAGTTTTAGCAGGAACTTTTTAATTGAAGATTTTCTTTTGTCAAACTACATATAAAGCCTGTTCCTATTGCAAGTAAGTTGTTTACACTAATAGCAAAGAGGTATAAAAAATGCAGGAAAAAAATAAATAAATACAAACGCACTTCGAAAGTACTCAACATGATAAAAAAATTGATAGATTATCGAAAATATTTTTTCTTTATGAGTAGGCCTGCGAATATTCAAATTTTCAAATACAAATAAAAATGTTTATTATTTAAAGTGAATTCAACTTCTAATACTAACACTTCAAAATAACTAATTCAATATGTAATGAATATTAGACACAGCGTACCTAGTGAGTTTTTCGTTTACCAACGTTCACTGATAAGGTTAAGTAATTTGTGCAATATAAATACCCAGTTTAGATGTTTTAACAACACACACAAAACATTAAGAGTACTCTGAGTTTCTAAAACACAAGTGTTCAAAACTATTTCACTATCATCATGTAAAACTGTGGAAACAATCGCGTGGACAATTTAAAATGAATGCTAACTATTTGAGGCATTTCAAACATGAAAAACTATTATTTGTATTTGTTTCATCACATGCACTTGTAGCAGGAAAACTAAATAAACCTCAACAACCACGGACTACAACACAAAACACAGACACTCATTTGCGATGGCCATTAAAAAGAAGAGAACACGGTAGTGCAACAGTGTGTAAATCAATAGTCACAATCAATCTACCATTATGCGCTCAAAAAGTAAATTAACAAATGCAAATAATGGTTCTGGATTTCAGAGGAAATTAGCAAAAAAATGGGTTTGTAATATTGCTGGTGTAAAATACAGTTTAAATGATTGTCATAACAACAAAAATGTGTGAATTATATTAATATGAACTCGTTTAATCTATTTCACAATAAATAAATAAATAAAAAAGAATTAAAAAAAATTAAGTTTTTTTGAGAAATTTATAGGATTTTTCGGGTTTACAAACATTTTGTGGATCAATATTTAGAGTAGCTGGTTCTGGGAAATAAGGCGAATAAAAACTGAGGTGAAATGTTGATTAGGTAAGGTTACTCCAGATAATTTTTTTTAAATTTTAAATATTTTAAGAAACATTTTATGTTTAATTACTGTAGATGACTTCATATAACCAACCTTTTACATCAGTATTAATTTTCAAATTTGTCAGAAGGCACTACGTTCCGTATTTCCCCATATGTATATTTTACAAGATGAGAAATTTTTTTTTTGTCATTCCAATTCTCAATCTTAATATTACAATTCAATATTCATTTTAGAGAATAATTAAAAAAAAAATTTCAGAGGCCTATTTATTTGTATTTGAAATTTTACCTACCAAATGATTGTGATTACGTAGTACACTGCGTACAGTGGCAGTCCCAGAATTTTGGAAAGAAAAAAAATGAGAGTGGCTAAAAATTAATTTTTATTTTCAGAAAATGCCATTTAATGCCCTGTTTTAAGCTGCAAACAATAAGGTGGGAAAAGGGGACACCCTACCTTGGATTTACCTCAAAACACAAAATAACAAGAGGACAGATTCGTGTGGCTAAAAAAGTAAACATGTACGTTGATAAGGCTGGTGCCAAAGCGTGCATCGGCATGTCTGTTTAGAATTTTTGTAGTTGTGCATATTTTATAGGTCAGAACATACTTCCTTGTAAGTAAAAAAATATACCAAAAATGTTTTTTCACCACAAATATAATAAT
The DNA here is from genome assembly GCF_032445375.1 of Bacillus rossius redtenbacheri. Classification (NCBI taxonomy): domain Eukaryota; kingdom Metazoa; phylum Arthropoda; class Insecta; order Phasmatodea; family Bacillidae; genus Bacillus; species Bacillus rossius. The sequence continues at coordinate 60,209,898 of NC_086331.1, read as the reverse complement.
ATGAAAAGAACTCTCACCTAGAACATTCATACGAGCACTAAACAATCCTTTTCCTTCTTCAGAGTATAGCCTGTAGATGAAATCAGTACTGTAGTTGTCATTGCATTTTTCATTCCTGAAAAGAATACAACAAATGCTTATAGATAAAACCTTTAAATACTACCTAAAAAACAAAGTGCACATACAAAATGTAAAATAAATGATCTTGCAGGAATATTTACTAGTCTGGACTGTTAACCACTAAAATATATTTAAAAAATAATAATTGCCAGATTTTGGAAAATTCACAAACCGTAATTTATTTTGTAGGTCTATAACTAGAATGGGATTTCAGTTTTCAAAATTATTGGTTGGGTAAGAATTATTTCTAACAGAAATTGGACTGTAAATGTAAAACATTTCCTTAATTATATCCTCTCAACATTCAAAACATAAATTATAGAGCTTTGGAATGGTTCGGAAACCACCAACATGTCTTTCTCTTAGTTTTATATGTTCACTTTGTTGAAGTCAAAGTCTGAAAGTTTACCTAGTTTTAATGCAAAAAAAAAAAAAAAAAAAAAAAAAGACAATTTGTAGGGGAATGTGAATATTTGCAAATGAAATTATTTTTGCATATACACTAGTGTCCCGTTATAGCGAGGTGTCACGGTTCCGGGTTTGATCCTCGCTATAACCGTGTCCTCGCTATAACCGAATTGGACAAATTTTGGCCCCCAAAAAATAAAAATTAACCGAAAATAGCATAAAATTTGTGTTTAAACCTGTATAATTGGAAAATAACAGGTTATATTAACGAAATCTTAATTTCTGAGAGCAGATGTAAACGATACCCCACAAGTACGGATGTGATCACCGATTGCGTCAAAATAACCAGAATACCCTACCACGCCACGTAAGTATAGAATCTCAGCCCGCGGCCGACGCAGCATTGTCCTGCTATCTATTGTCGACGCGGGCTGTCTGCTGGCGGCCATGTTGGTTTGGGATGTAGCTAACAGGTGGTGCTAGTGTAGCGCGACGATTTAATTCCTTACAAAATAGCAGGAGTGCGGCTGCGGCAACGCACGTACGCCTCAAACGACATAGTCGCTGGAAAACTATACTTTTTTCATTTAAAGAAACCTGTCAACTTTTTTAGAAAATAAATTTGGGATTAAACTCAAACCATCACCACCCCTTTCCCGGACAAATACCCCAACAACTGACAGCAACAAAAGTTACAAGAAAACTGTCCTAGCGATTCGGAAATAAATACGGTAGTGCCTACTAGAGGTGTAAAAGTAGCGAAAAAATGTGTACCCGTATGTATTCGTTACTATAACAATTAGTACTCGTTACTATCGTTACGTTACTCGTTACTTCTGATACCGCATAATTTGCTATGTTATGTTGCAGCAACGAATCCAGTCGTATTTCGTACGCGTGCAGTATGACGTCGCGTAAATAATAATAAATAGAATATAAACAATTAATAGTTTTTGTTAACCAAGAAACAATTAAATCTCATTAGAGCGGCTTTTTAATATTATCTCTTTTAAGATAACAACAACAAAAAACGTGAAAATATACGCGATTATAAAAACCAAAACATACATATTTCTAATTTGTAAAAAATACTTTCTTACGTTGTTTCTGTTCCAATATCAAACTTTGTCTACACACGGCACAGATAACTAACGGAAGTTTGATAAAATAAAGAGAGGACGGGATTCTATTTTTAAAGCCACGCACTTAGGTAGAATGTGACAGGCGTCAACGGCAAGATGTCTAGTGGCGAGCGAGAGGGGTGGAGATAAAGCAGACAAATAACAAAAGCGCGCTTCAAGCGATCACGCCGTAAATTCCTCAAAAATACCTCGTTATAGCCGTGTTCTCGCTATTACCGTGCTCGCTATAACGAGATTCTACTGTATATTCAATACAAATTAAAATGAGATATTCACACTTTTAAGTTCTTTTAAAGTTATTAAAATGTTATTTATAAAAAAAAAATGTTCATTGCTGCAGCAAAGTGGCACTATCCTCAATTATGAAAACTTGTTTAGATTAGCATAGAGTAAATATTAATGTAACTCTGTAAACAAAAATTAAATACTTTACTAAATGAAACAAATATTTCATAAATAAGAAATAACTTAAGATGGTAGCATTTATTGTTATTTTCCTTTAAAAATTAAAACTAACAGTTTAAAGCTCAACAATGCAATGTTATGTTCAAACAAAAATAATATAAAAATGTATGGTGGACAGTATTTCAGAGCTCATACATTTCAAGAATATGACGTATCTAGTGATTATTTATGCAAAGTTCCTCTTTGAAACATACTTGGTGACAAAACATTAAATAAAAAAACTACCTTGATAAATTTTATCTTTCAAATATCAGCATTAATTGTATGAGCACTTTCTCACAAGTTATCTCATACAGCCATAACGACCTATAACATTGTAATGACAATAAAAGAAAAGATGCTCTTAAATTACTAACTCTTTATTCATCCAAAGATAAAAAGGATCACACATTAAGAATCTTATAACTTATCACAGTACTAATTTTATAAAGAATATGAAAATTTTAACATAATACAAAATAGGTCTACTATTCGCAGGAGCATACCAATTTTTGTGGAATCGGGAAAAACCTTACATCTGATTTAAGGGGACAATCTCTATTAGTACTTAATGTGCAATCAACTGAAGTAAGATGACAAGAAAACAAAATGCAAGAAAAAAATTCTGCTGGAAATTAAATTTGAGGTTACTGCACAGTTGATGCTTATTTAAAGACTTTTTCATGACCTTCGTGATCAGTTCTTTGGTTTCGCTACTTTTGTGACCTGTAGACTGTGTGATAATATCTGCTTATTGCAATGAATGAGATTGGAATTGAAAATCCATCTTCTAACCCAAGGGTTGAAAAATATTGTTTGAATGTAAATGAAGCTTAAATGACTGTTTTCCAAATATTCAATAATTTTTACTTGACAATAAATTTTACTGACATAAGTTTGTAAAGTTCATTGAGATACTTACAAACTTTATTAAATTATGAAAGAAAAAAAGTGATGTTTGAAAGAAATTTTTTTTTAGTATTTTTAAAATAACATTTTAAGAGAGACAGCTAAGTTTAAAATTAAAATTTTGAGATACTGGCTAGTATTTTATTAATATTTAATTCTCAACCAGAAAGTGCTATGAATACATAAAGCAAATAACTTATGAAGTTATGTGGAGATAAATACAAAGCGTAGGATTAAGCTTTGCGCCAAAGCAGTTCGGGGATAAATTACTTATTACAAAACAACACTACAAGTACATTTTACAGTTAAATTAATCTGTAAACCTGACAAAAAAAAACATTACTTAGCTCTTATTGAAGTGCATGTTGACTTAGCTTGAAAATAATTTACAATATAACTACATAATAAAATCACAAAGAATCATACAACTTGTAGTTGTCAAGTAGTGGTAATACACTACTTGTAAGATTTCAAATGGGTGTCAATTCCCCTCTTATCCCATGCTCTCTCTTACTCACCCCCACCCCCTCAATTTGTGGTAACCAGTTGTACGTTTTAGGGGTTCATTAGCTGTTTTCCCTCTGATACCTTGTGCAGGCGCACTGGCGTTTCCCTAAGGTTTATAAGAGCTTGCAGTCGGCCATAAGCCTTTCTACTTCAATTTATTTCTGTCTTAGATCACGTTGTAACTTAAATTCAGCTCTTGCATGTAGTCCTCTTGGGCTGCCATCGTACATTTCTCTGTGGCGCACACGTCTGGAACAATGTGGCCGTGCCCCACATGTAAATTTGTTGAAGTCTCTTACGGATTAAATTCATCTTCGATCCGTCATGTCGAAATTATGTTTGGGTTATAAAGTGTTGGCTGTCGATTTTATACTCTCTGTACTTTTATTCCGCTATGTAGCGTGCGCCAGCATGAGGCGTCCGCATAAGATGTGTCATGTTAATTTTTCTTTTTAACTATATATTCCTATTTCATGTCAATGCGGCTTGTAGTAAACTATCCCGTGAAAGGAATTTATAATTTGAAAGCTTTGCCTGATCTTTATGAATCGAGTGACTGGAGTGATCGCACAGTGTAACTTGGCATTTACGAATTTATTCTGGCATTTGATTGCATGCACTTGTGTAGTGTTTTAACGGAATATTCGAGCCAGTTTTTCTTGAGTCTACATAGTTGTGGGCGTATTTATGCTTGCTTATTATATTAATCCATGTTTTGATAAATGTACACATTTTGTCTTTCATAACTTTTATACGTATACATCATAAAATTTACAATGCTCTGAAAATGTTTCCAGCCTTAATTTTGATAAAATTGTTATTCTGTATCTAATAAATACAGACATCACCTGATGCATATTGTAACATGCGCACTCGTTTAAATTATAATAAATATAAACTTTCTTATTTAAATTTCTTTGTTTATATGTATATTTATGATTACATTTTGGAAGGGAACACACATTCATATTATTTGTTCACCTATTTGATTTAGGTCTGGTATTCACTGTACACAGCACTTTAATGTGATAAATTTCCAATTAATTCTACATTTTTAAAGGGACTCATGTTTATGAAATATTGTGTAATTGTTTTCATGTTTGTTGACCATCAGTTTATTCTGAAATCATGACAAAGTTGAAACGCTTTAAACGAAAGAATAATTGTTTTAATTTACGTTGATAAACCATTCTTTCACCAAATCGTCGAGTTATTCAAACGGCGATGTTTTGATGACCATAATTTTTTTTGTCATTGGCCCAGTTCTTTGTGCAACGTCTTCAATAGACGCTCACATTTATGTGATCGTGTTAATCGTCGACACCAGCATCTCAAGTTTTATTTGCAACGACACACGTATACCGACATGGGCATCCAACTCATTTAAGATGTCCATCTTTTGCTCAATTGTAAGCGGTTTTCGTTTCCTGCTACTAGACTCCATTGAAGTTTAAGCGTTTTTACAAACAACTTTATGCAAAAGAACAATTTTCAACAAAATTTTAACCTTAGATACGTACAATACAAAACAATCCGATTGCAAGAAAACAATAAACGGGTATATATATTCAGTTCAAAGATTAATGAATGCATAAAATATGATATCCATGCCTCGGTAAAGAGCAAGCACCGTTTTAATAATCATTGCTAGTTTGCGCCACTAGTCTCGCTTCGGTGCTGGCCATAAATGATACTAGTGAAGTGCACAGTCTTCCTGATACTATCCATATCTATGGCGCGATAAAGTTATTTTCTTACGTTTGCAAAGGTAAACAATAGACGTTTTTCAAAATAAAAGCATTAAAATGTAGTTTGTAAGGAGGAATATATAAAAAAATCTTTTGTGAATTTTGGGACTTTTCCGCTTCGTAAAATTGTATGAAATGGGAAATTAATGATTTTATTAGTGTATGTTCCGGGTAAGTAAACCATTGTAAATATAGTACTTTTGGCAGAACCAAAATTAATCTGCGTATGACACGGGAAAATGTATGAAATGGGAATGTATCATCAAGGTTCTACTATATACCATAAATTTAATTCATGCACTTAAGATCTCTGTCCAAAACTATTAGTCTTACACTAGTTATTGAAACATTGACATTTTCCAATGGAAAGCGATAATGTTTCAATGACCAGGTAAGACTAATTATTGCCGCAGTGCAGTCCCCAACTATAACTTGTCGCACCCGACTAGCTTGCCAGGCCTTCACTAGCAGGTATCACCTCCCGATATATCCGGTTCGCTCAGCAAGGGCCACTTTCCCTCTTCACCTCTCGCTTATCGCATGGGTATTGTCAGTATCACTCCCCGAGGGGGAGACTCTCTCCACTGCTTTTATACTCTCTTGGCAGACTTTCTGGAACCAACTTGAAAGGGGGGCGGGGGAGGGGGGGGGGGGGGGGTTACAAGTGTCATGCCATCTTGGGCCAACCTGGCGCCCAAAAAGTCCAGAAAGGTTGTGTTTATTTGCGCCACTCCGCGCTGCGGCCTTGGGAAACTCGCATCGCAGGATTCCCAGGCCGCTAAAAGGGTCATTGACAAAGGCCTGGGGCAGGACGGTGCGAGGAGGGCAAAAGGGGAAAGGGGGGAAGCGAGGACCCTTGTATTCCCAGAGCTGCCAACCTCAAATCACACCCATCAGTAATGCCAATTATATGAAAAAAGTAAGCCTAAATCATGCACGATAAATTTTTCCTGGGGAATTAAGACATACACAAGATCAAAAATGAACAATAATATGCAAAAAAAAAAATGAAAAATATAGGCCTATGTATATGAATACAATGCAAATTAATGAATTAAAAAAAAAAAAACTATTTCAACAATACAATTATCTGAAAAATATAGGCCTATGTATATGAATACAATGCAAATTAATGAATAAAAAAAAACTATTTCAACAATACAATCATCTGAATATATAAGAAATGTCAATAATTTTACTAGAAATTTTGAACCTTCAATTAAAAGTATTCAAAGTTAAACTTTTGAACAACTGTCTTTTTATTTGCTTCTTTTATCCTGGTTGGATAAGAACTGTCTTGTAAACAAACAATAGAAGACAAACAAAAGAACTTGTAAACAATAACTCTGCGTTCGTTACTTTCGTTTCTTCAAATGTAGCGAAAAAACGACGATATATATTTATTGCTCATCATGGCTATAAAGTGTTCCGCATGTTTCTTTGATTCAATATGCTGTTTACAGTCATCCCTTCCACTATGTGCAATCGAAAAGTCACACGTGCTTAGATTACAAAACGCGTGGTGTTCCAAAACATTTGAAGACGACAAGCAATGCCATTCTTTTGAATAGTTAGGTCGAAAGTTCTGAAGAATTGCGTTTTTCCCCCCCAGATACACTGAAGGACACAACCATATCGAAAAACATCAAAAAAAGTTTCACGTCTGTAGACACGACAAAAACACTATGATGAAAAAAATGGCTTTCAAGAAATAAATTAAAACAACACAGGTTAGCCAAAGTACCGTACAAAAATCATTGTGATGTATGTAGCCAACAAACGAAAAGTTCGAGAATAGGTACAGTGAAACCTCTATTTAACAAATCTCAAGGGACCACAATTTGTTGTGTTTGTTGTAAAGGGGTTTGTTAAATGGAGGTTTCGCACAATATATTTCTAGTCATCATAAAGCTTCACATAAATGGCTAGAACTGTCTTTCTGACTGTTTAATACGATATGAGGAATTAAACATGTAAAAGTACATAGAATACACTTGTTTAATGGCCAACCATTTGATGCTTGGAAATTATCAATTCCCATCCCCAGTGCTTCCTGGCGTGCCTTTTCTTGTAAAATCGGCCTAGAGACGTTGATGTTAGATGCCCTAGCCTCCATTAGCCAGTCAAAAAATATCTTGTCCAAATCATCATTTTTATATACTTTCACACATTTTAGATTTGTTCCTACCAGAGAAGCGTTGTTTTCGATCTGTTCCCGGTTGGATAATATGGTCGAAAGTGTAGACGCCAAGATGTCAAAACGTTTAGCTATATCACTTTTTTTTCCACCTTCACCAACTGCATTTAAAATTTCTAATTTTATTTTAACGTCAATCTGTCGCCGCTTTTTTTAGGATTATAATTCATTTTACAGTAGTATCATGTTGATTTCCGTAACTGCGTGTGGAAATAAATAAACAACAGTGAAAACTGAAAAAACGGAAATTGTACTCCACCATAGATAAAAATATTTGTGTGTGCACAACTTTAACCATCGAAACGCAAAATATACTAGTTCGTCTTGCCAGAGCGATGGTACGAGAGGTTTTCGCCACTAGCGCTAAATGTACCCGCCATTTTGAACAGTGTGGCATGTATACACGACGTGTGTTATCCATGATGCTTTATTTATTTATTTATTGTCTTCCGCGATGGTGCATATTATTTTAAGGTTATACGCACGTATTTTTTAAGCAGTGAATGCAAAAAAATTAGTGGATGTCTTTTAGGAGATGTTTATTTTTGCGTGTTTTTCAAAAGCGGCAGTTCGTTGTAAAGGGAATTTCACTATTTCGTAACAAATAAAATTCGGTATTTAGAGGTTAAAACAGCATTGATCTTATGGCGGTTCGGCGGGACCAAAATTTTATTTCGTTGCATGGGGTTTTTCGCTAAATAGAATATTCGTTAATGGAGGTTTTACTGTACTAGTTGTATCATACAACGGACGTAATACCATTTCATTATTATTTCAAAACAAGAGAATTAATATACTTATTTTGACAGTACATGCGCACACATACTAGTTCCGTTATTAGCGCAACCACACGATGTATTCGAACTGTGTTCACGAAACAGCACAGCAGAAACGGAACTTTTTCCGTTACCGTGCAGCACAAAGCCTCGTTTCCGTAATAAACCAGCGATGTTCGGTAATTCAGTGTTAAATTCGTAATGGTTGGCAGCTCTGCATGCCTTACGTCAGTGAATGGCGCGTGACTTCAGTGGCCATGTGAGGCCGCAGCTAGCTCCGAACCTGGCGCGCTTCGCGGTCATGTCTGCGTTTGTAACAATATGTATTAAGTAAATAAAATAAAAAAAACTTATCATGTACTAATCTGAAAAATTTAGTTCATGAAATGAATATAGATGTATATTTGCCATATTTAAGATACAACTATGGTGAAGAAAGAAATTTCTCAACATTTTTGTGGAAACACGAAGTTTAGTGCGAAACACAGTTGTTTTTGCAAGTTGATTGACGCCATTTCTTAGAACTCATGCGGAAGATCATAGATCTTAAACAGGGAACAAATTAAAATAACAAACCATTAAGATGTATCTTGTACGTGAAGAAAGTGGAATTTTAACAAAAAAAATTAACTTATTTTTTCAAACCAATGTAGTTCAGTAACAATTATTTTAGTAAATTGTCTAGCTTTGAATTTTATTTTAATTTTCAGAAATATAATTTATATGTATTATTTAGTATCACTGTGGTTTTATTGTAACCTTAGTTCTTTTTGACTTTCGGTTTTGAATTAAGTGGACTTTTGGATTACCGAGGTTCAGATTATCGAGACTCCACTGTATTTTTTTCTACTATAGCACCCATTGATTTTATTTATGAAAACCACACAAGTGATATGTTTTTTGTGCTGTGTGTACGACACAAAATTATACATCTTTCATCCTCATATATTTGGTTATTTAGTAAAAAAAAAAGAAAGATGGCTTTGTTTACAGGAGAAGCTGCTATATATATTTTATATTTATACCTGGTATTACCTAACTTTTTATTACTTGATGTAAAACAAAAATTTTGTGGAAAAAAACTGTTTCCTGGTAAATGTCTGAACAAATGTGAAAAATAATAGGGTATTATCCTATATTCTTGTTTATTTACACTTAATGTTTTATAAATTTTACAGGTTAGGCCAACATATAATTGTTAACGGTAAATGAAGACATGTTACAATGTGTTTAATGTATGTTTAGCCCTGTCCCTATGTCTTCATTTACTTTAGTTGTTATTACAACATCTAGAAATGTACACATTGTGTAGATTCTATATGCAGGACTAGAAATGTCTACGTAGCAATAATGTATTAATCAAGCAACTCATAAAAAATATTCCACACTTAAGTACATAAACGTGTGCAATCTAAAGAAACACAGTTTTTAGTCATTAAAACTCAAAATCATTAAATGTGGTGTAAGAACGTTCACAATCACGTGGACTATTAAAAACATGGACTATTTTTTGATGATTGAAACATGAAAAAATATATAATTTATTTTATCTTGTGCACTTGTACGATAACAGATATTTAAATAAAATTTTCTATAATCATTGATCAAGACAGAAAACAAAAGTGATATTTTTATCGGGATACAAAAAAAGTAACTAACACAATAGTTTGAATCAATTGATAGTCATGACCAATCTAAACCATGAGATAAACAGTAGTTGTATACTTGCTGCATTAATCAATGATAAACATTTTGACTTAAAAACAAAATAAACAAACACAAACAAAGCACTGGATTCAAAAAGAAATTTGCAGTAAATGTGTCCGTAACACTATTATAGAAAATTAAAAAATATAATATATGTGATTGCTGTTAATAACAAAAAAAAAGTTAATAACAAGGGTGTCAGTTATAAGTATTACTAATTTCATTACTATTTCACAAATAAGGCTGTTTTTCAAAAATGTTGCACATATCAAACTGAAAAGATATGAAGTAATTTCGCAAAACACACAATCACAAAAATTGTGTCTATCTAGTTCCAGGGTGAAATAAAATCTTTGTATGCCATAGAAAATTTTGTTTAGCAGAGCACTGAAACCAACTAAAATAAAACACTAAGCAAGTAAAACAACAAAAATCGATCACTAGAGCCTATGTCCTACAACAGCACAAACCAGGGATTTTGGGGAAAGGCTCACACCTGGCTTATTTTATGGAAGCATCTCAGCATTTTCCAAGTTATTTCAAGAAAACAACAGAAAAATGAAACCACAGTGGTTCACACAGAGATTCGAACACAGGTCATCTGGTCCAGTGTTTTACGACTGTGACTGTACAACATCATTTTTTTTTTAACATTACACAAATATATGTACACACCTGAGAATAAGACCTCGCTGAACACCCTCTGCCATTTTTGATGCCATGTGATACACATCTTCCTGCAAATCTTTGATGGAGAATTTCTCTTCAAAAATATAAGCTGCATCAGCTCCACCAGCTAGACCTGCAATGGTCAACATCAGATACTACCCATTTTAACACATAATTATAAATTAATAACCACATAGTCAAAAAGATTTTATTAATACAGCAGATTTAATCTAATACTTTTCTACAGACTAAGCTTGCCTTGTAAACAACCAACTGCATTCAATTTTACAGGGGTGCCAAGTATTTCACTGGCAGCTTCATAGATGATAAAAACAACAAGCAATTGTGCACCCTCAACAATTATTAGTGTACTTGAAACATTTGTATACAAGCTGTGAAACACACAGCTACATTGAATTTCTTTCACATAACACAGTTCTAGGAAAATGTGCTGATAATGCGCCATTTCGGCACTATTATTTCTAATAATAATAAAAAATTACAATCTTTCCTAAATTTATTTTTGCTATCTAAACTTATATGCCCAGTTTTCAAAACTACTTCGGCCCAGTGTACGACCGGACCCATGCTTCTTCGGTGTATTGCACTCCTACACCCCCCCCCCCCCCTTTTTTTTCCCCTGACTCGTCAACCTAAGTTTTCTCCGGCTGGTCTTAGCCAATTAGCCGGTTTCATATTTTTCCCGCTTGGAGCCATGTCCCGGGTGTTGGTAGCCAACACCGTCGTGTCGCAAAACGCTTGCAGAATGCAACCTGCCACCCACCACCCCTTCCGACAGACAGCCTGACATCAGCGTCTTTCGCGAATAGCTCCGGTCAGGTTCAACAATGCCCAAGCACGTCTGTGTCTCCAGTTGAGGCCTTTCCCACCACACCCGCGATTCTCTCCAGCACCCCCCGCCCCTCCCTTGCCAAAGGTTTTGGGAGCCAGTGACCCCCGATGACCCGGAATGCCCGTCCGAGCGCGATTGGTCGCCATCAGGAGGCGCGACGTTTGAATGGTCTCGCACTCGAGGCCAACAGTCCTTCATGCCCGCGACATATAGCGAGAGCGGCCAGAACTAATTGGCAGCTTCCCCCTTCTCTCCGCCAGAGGGCAGCACGGCCCTTGCCCCTCTGAGCCAGCCCTAAGGGATCGACTTGGCTCCAACTCGAGAGGTCGTTCCCCACTCGTCGTTACTCGCGACTCGCCAGGGCGAGGTAGCGGGAGGTGCCATCACCCCCCCCCCCCCCCCCCCCTCCTTGGATGGGCACAGTAACTTTCTTTAGTTAGGCGTGCCGACGCCATTTTTGGACATTCAGCGGGCAGCATCTGGACAGTAGAGACCACAAGTCGCGATTCGCGAGTGTCTGCCACTGTATTCTTTCCAAGACTTGGCACTACGACATGTAGTCTCAAACGTCAAGGCATAGATGCCTTATTTTTAAAATTGGCTGCCCATACTACTTTTTTTTTGTATCTAAATTTTTTTACTTTTCTCGTCATGGCTACCGCGGACTTCCGCGCCGGGAGTTGCCAACTCTACTACTGGAGCCAGCCAACATGACTTCACCTCGCTGTTTTGGGTAAGTGAGCGTCATATCTTCCCCCCCCCCCTCTTTTTTGCCTTTCCCTGGGCGTAGTCTTGCCCAGCTTTAGCAGCCTGTTAACCAGTCTAAGCAATTTGGGACTTTGGTTACAGGAATTAGACCCAAGAATTAGATCCAAGAATTAGATTAAAGAATTAGGATGGAAATTCAACGCCAAAATTAGCAGTCCGTGATTGGGCTCATGGAGTCGCAAGATTTCTCCCCACACCGGTCGATATACAAGTTGCTACATAATTCGACTTCCTCTGGACTTTAATCTCCAGAAACATCTGGAGCCAGGACCGCCAGTTTTCAGGACATAGTAGTAGTTGGTTAAATTCATTTTAAAAGCATATTAAAAATGTATTTGTCTTTCTTTTGAGCCTGCGAGCTCACGTAAAACCAGGGTCAAGTTTAAGAGACATGGTGGTTTTTCTTTTTATATGTATTTTGTTGCCCCGGAGCTCCCTTCTGTTTGTAATTAATGTATTTTAATACATGGGTGCTTAAAGATAAAAAAAGAAAAGAAAAAGCTAAGTAAATAATTTTAGTAAAAGGGCAGTTATATAAATCAAACTAGCATTTTTTTATTTCATTATTATTCATCCTCGATCCACATAGCGTCCTAGAGTTACTAGTAGGTTATAAGTAAATTCCTTTGTACGACGTCTGGGCACCTCTGTGATAATTGTTGTGTTTTTTTGTTTGTGGGCTGACGCTTCCAAGGCCTTATTTTTACTTATTGATTTATTGAGTGTTTATCTGAAGCCCAGTGTACATTACAAAAAAAAACCCATACAAACTGCTACACTGTCCCATTTTTACATAATTTATATCAAACATATAAAAGAAACATGGCAGCTTATAAACATTATGCATCCATGAATTTTATCTTGCTTTAGCAGGTATAAGATTTACTTAATTTTATTCCGTAATTACTATTGATGTTATTGAAATTAATAGTAAATGATGTATCTTAGTAATTATTTACATGCAAGAAAAATGAAACAATCAACATTGCAGATTTTAAAATAATACTCAAAAACAAATCATCATCAAAGTTTTTATTGGGAAAAGTCATCTTGCATTAGAACAGATGTGATAAGTAAATGAAACAAATGTAAAAATGTTTTCAGCACCTAAAATACCTAACAGCTTAAAGTGTAAATGAAAAGCTTGGGACAGTCATAACAGATGCATTGTCAGTATGATCACACAGAGAAACCTGAGGTGGTGATAGCATAACATGCAGGCCCCACCATTCTACATATCATGCCACGCACAACTCAGCAATTATACATTTTTGTTACATGAAGGGTGGTATTATTTACTCTTTCATAATGACATTTTATTTACTGAAATAAAATTTTTATCTACATAAAGTATTTTTAAACTTTCCTGTAAGAAACTACAGAAAATGAACTTCATATACACATTGCTAAAACTCATGGATCTCAATGTTATGAAAACCAGCAGTTTTTGCAGAAAAAAACATTTAATATGGACATCTATGGTAAAATATTGTTTAAAATATAGAGTTTGAAAATAAACCTTTTTATTTCTTCAAAACAAGCCATTATTAGTGATGATGGAAAATAATTTAAACAATATAGCAGCAAATTAATACTATAAACACTTTTATTGGCAACAGTTTCATACTTGTTTTCATAATAGGACTGATGTTTGTTTATTTGGAAGCCATGGCCCATTATATATAAAATTCATAGCTGGCCACTTGCTAAAAGCTAGGTGCAATTTCTTGTTTATGTTTTCTTTTGGGTAATACAAGAGGTTGTACGTGCCCTTCTATGGCATTGTTTACATAGGAGAGGTTCACATACAGAAATAGTTTCATTTTCTCCTTTAAAATTTTTTATTATCTTTCTTATAAGAAGCCACTGAAACTGGACTCGCATCCCTCAATGCTTATGCTTTTTTTTATGACAACAAGATGTTGAATGTGTCCTGTGGTATCATTTTGTTCAGAAGATGTGGGATGATAATAAAATCCCTCACTATTTAGCAGAAAAACTATTGAAAAAAAACTTTGTGTTGGCTGCTTGCTGTAAGTTCGGCATGACTTGGTGTTTATGCTTCCTTTGGTGACAAGAGGTTTTGTAAGCCCTTCCAAAGCATCAATATGTTCAGAAAAATCTACTATTAAAACAAATTAATGTTTCATTATCAAATCATCCAACTTTTTATTAATTTCCAACTTCGTAATAAATATTACAAGACTGTGAGTTTATTTTCTTTACTAGGCAATTATCAGTAATATCTAATAAACTTCAGCACTGCTTTCCTCAGCAAGCATAGATGTTCAGAAGCTGGCTGTATCTCTTACCTGCTACAGTAGCTAAGTAGCCACAATATCCACCCATAGTTTCAATGACAAAAACTCTGCGTTTTGTCCCTTGGGCTGACTGGCGAATTCTATCACAAATCTGGAACAAAATTAAGTTCCACTAGATTCTGGCTAAAATTATCAGAAATAGTAATGATTTGTTCATTAAATAATGATATCACAGATAATGAAGTGATCGGCCCAATCTGATTTAGATACCCAGCTGCAAGTATCAGGGCAGACTTGGCAGGATAAAACTGCAGTGTTTTGCCATTGCAGGGTTGCTACACATTTTTGAATATGAAATTCCCAGATATATCGATTTTACAGTCCATCTAGAAAATTTTATATACCATTACATGTGATTGTAGTAGTATTTGGTATATTTTGGAAAAGTTCGTAAATGGCAATTTCATCCAGCATATTTGCAGCATGACCATATGATAATTGGTACATGTCCTTTCAGAACGTTCAACTCTTTTTAATGAGTGGTTTAACTATGTGCAACTATACTTCAAATAGAACAAATTAATTGTCAAAAATTAGTGATGGAATTTTCGATACTTCGATACCTCGATACCTTCGATACTTGATGGTATCGCAAAGTATCGAGTATCGAAACTTTAAGTTCAATACATTTTTTCGATACCAGAATGCTTGTTCATTTGTATTGAATTAAGTTTTGAGTCGCCATTGTACAAAATACAACTACAGTAGAACCTCGATGATACGTTCCCGTTTCATACATTTTCCCGTGCCATACGCTGATTAATTTTGGTCCCGCCGAAAGTACTATATTTACAATGGTTTACTGTCCCGGAACATACACTTATAAAATCATTAATTTCCAATTTCATACGTTTTTACGAAGCGGAAAAAACCTAAAATTCACATTTTTTTTTTGTTATATTCCTCCTGATAAACTACGTTTTAATGCTTTTATTTTGAAAAACGTTCATTGCTTACCTTTCCAAACGTAAGAAAATTACTTTATCGCACCATAGAAATGGATAGTATCAGGAAGACTGTGCACTTCGCTGGTAGCATCTATGGCCAGCACCAAGCGAGACTAGTGGCGCAAACTAAAAATGATTATGAAAATGGTGCATGCGCTTTACCAAGGCACGTATCTCATATTTTGTGTATTCATTAATCTTTGAACTGAATATATGTGTTTGTTATTGTTTTCGGGAAGCCTACAACTCACGTAGTTTCGGTTCCCTGCAAGAATTTCCGAAGATTTCCGAAGTTTGGCGTTTTGGTATTAACGCCACTTCAGCCGCTAAATCAGAAGTTTCCAATGAAAACAAGCATGTTGTGACTGACATAACCTAACCTAACCCTTGGATTTTTTTTAATTTCAATTTTTGAGAGAAATCCGAAGTTGCACAAACGTGGTAGGGAACCGAAACTACTTGAGTTGTAGGCTTCCCATTGTTTTCTTACGATCGGATTGTTTTGTATTTTACGTTTCTCTAAAATTTTATTGAAAATTGTTCTGTTGCATAAAGTTGTTTGTAAAATGAAACAAACAAGCAAAAATTTCTGGTTTTCTTTTTACAATAGCCTATTTTTTTTAAATTTTTAATTTAGGCTTGGTGACTTTCCCCCCCCCCCCCCCCCTTTCCAAGAAAGGACTTCATAACATTTTGTAAGGCCACTGTTTCTCATGTCAGCTTTACTTGATTATGGACTGTATTTTACATTTCTGGTGGTTTTATTATATGTATATATAATGATGAATTCATATCTTTCATTAATATAATGCAATTATTTACACATTATGTATTTAAGTTTAATCTGACATTGTGCTGGTATGCTAGATTGAAATTTTTTTTATTATTGCCATTCCCATTTCATACACTTTCCCGCATCATACACCATTTTTGTGCCCTCCATTGAAACGTGTATATTCTACTGTACTAGAACAGCTTATTAGTGTGAACTATCATTGTTTGCGGCAATTTTATTTAAGAGAGCGCTATCTTTATTTACATTTGTTCGCGGTACAAAAAAGTGTACTGGAAAATAAAGGGCTAACTCTCTTGAAGATAGTTTGTATTGCACTTCTATTTTTTATATTGAGGGAATTTATATAGTTTGAAACTAATTTATGTTATTTGTTGTAATTGTTACTTAATGGGAAAATATTTTTCCCTGGAGTATAGAAAGTATCGAAAGTATCGAACTGAAAAAACAATACAGAATCGAGTATCGAAAGTGTGGTATCGTCCCACCTCTATCAAAAATGTAACAAAACATGATGAACTAACACCCAATTAAAAAAAAAAATTAAATTAAAAAAGTAACTACAAAATTCAAAGAAGTAATAGTAAAGCTACGTTTTAGCAAATTTAAAATAGCAACGATGACACTGTTAAAAATATAAAATGTTCCTAGAATGTACAGTATTTATGACATTTCAAAATGCTGATAAGTCTATTCACACGAACCCATACAACTACAAAAATAAAAACTTGCAATTAGGCTTCTGGAAATAGTGTTTTTTTTTTTTTCACTTGGATCAAATACCACAATTTTCAAGAATATTGAATATTTCTCTAATCAAATTTTAATAAACAGTAAAAATTTCTTTTCACTCTCACAAGGTCCAAAAAAAATTGATAAAAAAAAGTAACATAAATAAGGGGTAATATACATGGAACCATTATAAAGATATGTAAAATAAAAAAAAAAACAACTGGAAATGCATTTTCATAAACCATTAAATTTTAAGTTTGAAAGTTGTTTTGTTGATCTAGTTACAGGTATAAAATAGAATATTATTAATAATTTTAAATCACATTCATTGATTATTTGTTAAACATAAAACAATGTGTGAATAATATTGCAGTACAAATCTAAATTTCTCAATAAATCATCTTAGCCTCATACATGTTACATTTTTTTTTGGTAAATATGTGCGATAAGGTCTGGTGTGGTTTGTTAAATTCCATATTTTCTGTCGTGTTCACTATGAGGCAGAATTCAAAATTAAAGGAGAAACAATTTTTTTTTCATAAACATAAAAAATTCATATTTTAACAGCAGAGGAGAAAGAGTGTTGATTCATAGTATGTATAGTAATTTCCAGAAATATTTTTTATTTCACTGAGTTTTCCAGGTTAAACCTGACCATAGCAACCCTGCAATGCTTCCTATAGAATTGGGAATGGGGGAATGTGGGGGGGGGGGGGGGGGGGCAAATACCTAGTTCTGAGTCCAGGAAAGACTTTTTCACAAGAAAAATAAAAAACATTTAATATAAACATCTATGTTCAATTTTGTTCAAAATACAGATGACTAGTAAAATTATTTGATATGTCACACATTAAAAATTCCTGGCCAGAGGAACTACAAAAATTGAAACTTTTTACTTAAAGTAATCCTACCACTGAACATTATCTAATTGCATTAAATGCAATTCCTTCAATATGATATGGAACACAATAGTCAGTTAATTATTATTTTAATAATTTAAAAAATAAAAACATACATAAAAACAAATTAAATAACAAATTTTTTTAAAAATTTAACTTGTATAATACAAATTAAGATAATTTATCAATCTTGTGTCAAAACTAAATAAAAAAAAGTGTGCATCCAGGTGACAATATTCGGAAATGCAAAAAAAGTCAGGATGTGAGGACACATGTAGCCATTTGCATAGAAGTAGCCAGATCTACCAGCTATCAGTATCAACCTGACCAGATGTATTCTTTAGATCAGGGTTTCCCAATCTTTTTCAGTCCGCGGCGCAAATACATATTTACTATTTTGTCTCGGTGCCCTAACCTATTTGGCTCGTCAAAATAGATAGGTACAATGATAGGTACTAGTTAGGTAGATAAGCACAAAAATTAAAATATCCACATTATGAATATGAACTGTATATTTATATTTATAAGAGTATAAAATTAACACAAAAACATTCAAGAGACACTTAAGAAAAACAAAAATAAAATACAATAGCTACCTAGCTAGTCAATGTGATGGGTGAGATTGGTGATCTTCACACATTTTTTTCAAAACGTGGAATAAGGTTTGACACTGCTATTCGCATTTCTTGCTCCACATTGATCTTTGAGTGATATTTGCTCTTGATTACAGCTAGGCCAACAGCTGAAAATCCAGCTTCGCAAAAATAGTTCACATTTTTACCGGGACCACAGTTGTCTCGTGCGTGTAATAGATAAGTATCGGAGAGTGCGCAATTAAGCGAAGCATTACGCGAGCGCTAGAAATTAAATTGTTTATTCTGTATCCGAGAACACTTGAGGTTTCGGAGAATGGTAAAGAGAATCGCTTCACGGCGCCCTTCTTAACTTTCTACGGCGCATCAGGGCGCCGCGGCGCACACTTTGGGAACCCCTGCTTTAGATCATCAATCAGCAGGATAACCTGGCCTTCAATACATCTCCATTATAACTAATGTTAGTGAACTGGCTGCCTGAACATGGGGTCAATGGACTTTTGAAGATGTCTAAACCTGCACAACCCTCAAAAGAAAGAAAGGGAGCCAATAGCTTCCAGGAGTCATACAACTTGCAGTACAGCCTATCTGTCATTTCATGATCATGGCAAACAAGCAGCACAACACTGAGGTGAAAGAAGGACTAATGTATGATGGTTTCTATGTGGCTCAGTAACAGTGATAGTTCCACTATCACAAAGTTTCATTTAAAATATGTCTATTACTTTCATGCTTTACACTCATAATTCAAAAACTTTTATAAAATTAAATATTTTTTTTATTTTACATTATTTTCCTGGTTTGGGTGCAAAGAGTCAAGTTGTGTAATTGAAAACCGGGTAATCATTCTGTATCACTTATTCTTTCATCCTGATGGCACGATCCTGTGATACATGATGTTTGCTGTTTTAATTTAGTACGTTGAAAGATCCTGGACATTATTGAAATATCACAATACAAATTACGTCAGGTTTTGTGGAATTTTATTTTTGTCTTCAACTTACAATCATAATTCATTGTTATATCACAAGTTTTTGTTATGTCAAGGATCTTACAATGTACTAAATTAAAACAGCAAGCATCATGTACAAGTCAATGGATACAGCATCATACCATCAGGATCAAGGGATTAACTTGGATAAGTGACATGGAACTTTTATCGAAAATAGTAATGAACGATTGATATAAGTACAATCCTGCTAAGTATTTTACTGCTTTAAATGTTTATCAAACTTAAAAAGACACAAAAATGTTAAAAAACACAAAGCAACTAAAATCTTCACATCTATATAAGTAGACACACTGCATTAACATTTAAAAGTAATTTGAATAACTGTAGCAACTAAAAGGTTAAGATTACTCTGCAAAGGAAAAACAACATTCATTACCTCTGTAATCTCATTGAGAGCAGTGTCTGTGCCAAGAGAGAACTCAGTACCAGGCACATTGTTGCTGATTGTTGATGGGACCACCACTATGGGTATGCAAAACTCTGGATGCTTGTCTCTGTTCTCTGCAAGCTGAAGTCCTGCTTGGTATGCCTGTTTCAGGAAAAAAAAATTAGTACTTAAACACATGGGGATAAATCCCCAAGAGGCCAAGCACCATACCACCTGGAATTTAAAAGCCCCTCACTTTGGAGGCCTGCTTGTTCTTGCAAAATAGTAAATGTGAAACTAGAATGGTAAATGTAATTTCACCGCCCCCCCCCCCCCCTCCGCAGCTTAAATATATGCTACTACTTTATGCTAAATATTACAATATAACATTGAACCTACTTTAAAAAATTTGGAATTATTTAGGTACTGATTTATGGAGAGAGAAAAAAGAAAATCAACAAAAATAGTTGATACCAAAACCATCAACAAACACAAAGTTCAAAACTAATTAAGGTAAAAAACATGGTTCGCACCTTTTACATAAATAAAAATTAAGGAGTTTTTAAGGAGCCATTTAAGGATTATAACAACTTCATATCAATAACTTTATTTTTATTTTGTAGTTCACAACAAGTAAAATTAATATGATCTGAAAAATAAACTTGTGCTTTGCCATTGACAGAAGAAATGCAGGCAGAAAGAATGTTTTAGGAGCTAAACTCTCAAAATGGACATGCGAAACATTGCTTGTTCCCAGAGTCCAAAACAAAAGAATAAAAAATTCACAAAACACTATGTGTTATTAAGAGCTCTACAAGAATGGAATTTTCAATTTAGGAAATTTTCAGACGGGAAACAATTATTTTTAACAAATATCGGAACTGGGTCTGTAAAAATATAGTTAAATAAACAGTGATTACTAATTTTGTAGGATCAAAATATTTCCTTAAATGTGCCTTTCTTTATACTAAGAACATTCATTTTAGGGCTTTTGGTAGAGGCAATCAACATGTGTCTTTGAAGTAATGATCCAGAAAAAGGTCCGTACAAGAGTGATTAAGTTATCTGAAAAATTTAGTGTGTTTGAAAAATAGTATCATTATTAAAATAACAGATTTGAATAACAGAATAAAAAAAAAAACAGACATTTAATCCTTCCTAAAAGTAGGGAAATAGTTGGAGATGAATATTATTCCACAGAAGTCCAAAAAAATAATTCATATGTGAATTGAACGTGAGTTGAGCCATTTCATGCTGCCATTTTAGCTGCGGTTCTCGGTGCCGGTTAAAATGCTGAGAACCGTAGGAACCGAGAACCGGTACCGACCCATCCCTAATTTTAAAATTAATAATAAGTTAGTAAGCTGACATTTTATTTGTTAAACTGTATGATTATTATTGTTACTAACATAAATTTATTAGAAACTATCAGTTTGGAAAAATTTTAATCACTTACTTCAAAGCCACCAATAATTAAGAGTGCTTGGATTTTAAACTCTTTCAGACGGGCAGCAACTTGACCAATACGCTGGCCAGGCAACGTACGCTTGGTTCCCAACATAGCGCCACCTTGGCCTACCCAGCCAGTCACATCAGACCAGCTCATGTTCTGCACCTAAAATAAAAATAGAAAATAACATTTAAAATGGTTAATTTATGTTTCCAGTTATATTTTACAAAAAAAAAATAATAACAACACCAAAATGTAACTAATATAATAGTAACATTTCTCATTTCACCGCACATATTTTCATTCAAGTACCTAGTTATCATCTGTACTTAATTTATTCTGGATTTTTAATGTTCAAACATGGTAAAAGATATTTACAAAAACGTTCAGTGCTTTGGCTGAGATCATAGAAGGATTTTTTATAATTGTTATTGAGCTAAGATGCTAATTTCTTCTACTTTCTGTAATACCCATGAGTCTAAAAGTGGCATGCTTGTTTGTTTAACAGAAGAGAAGAAGAAACTAATTACTTCATACACACACTACCTAAAGTGCTAACAAAGAAATAGCCAATACAGTTGCTGAAAAAAGCAGCTGCATATCAGGGTAGGAATATCAATGTTGCTGTAAATTTAACAAAATTCTTAAAAGTCACAACAATTTAAGCTATTTATTTTATTATTTTTAGGATATAGCCCAAGTAATGGTTTTTTGAAAATTTATATTCTATATTTAACTCACAAAAAATAAACCTTGGTTGTTTTAACATTTAAAAAAACCTTTTGTGCAATTTTCAATGGAATGAGATTAATTTTTCCTGGTTGCTCTTGAATCAGCTGACTCACAAGTCAAGGAACCAGAGAGTGGTGGAGGTTTTCATAGTTGTTCTGGCGAGTTTTGGTTAGCAGTCAAAATAAATGCGTAAAATTTCAGTAAAGAATAAAAACATCCCAGTCCTCCCATTTTTATTCATCACCAACTATAACATGATCATATTAAATATACTATGAAAAAATACTAAGTTGGCTTGGCTAACACTATTTATAGAATCTTGCCAAAAATGAGACACAAAATAACTTTACAAACATTGTTGGTTTTACTAAACAACAGCTATGGTGGAACAATACTTAAAATGGGTGCACTACTTTCCTAAAACTTCTAAACATTGTGAGCGTATCAATAACACAGTGTAAATGGGCATAATATCCAAAGATATGTAAAATATTGTTAAGTGTCCATTCTAATATTTTAAGGCGATTGGTGCACGGTAAAAAACGGTCACAGGCCCGAAAACAATGAATTTTGTATCATATGACCACTAAAGAGTCTAGATGCCTATGTGGGTGACCGTTACTATTTAGGGAGGTCAGGAGCTTAGTTCCAGCTCGTCAGTGGCGAGATGGCCTTCAGCCGGGAAGGGTGTTGCTGGTGGTCGCTCTGCGGCCTGCCATCTAGGAGGAATTAACAGAACCTCGAAGGTTTTATCTCCCTCTCCCTCTAACACACAGCCGATACGGTTCTATCGTGCCCGGAGGAGGGGAAGGTTTAGCAGGTTTCTCTTTCACTCATCCTTCGCTATGGGGAGGCGGAATGGATTACTTTTTGTCCACAACTCCGCACATGTGGCTGAGAGCTAACCTCTGCCACTCCCGCACATCTTCTCACTCAACTCGCTCGTTCTCTCACACTATTTCAATAAATCTTTTCAAATCTTCAACATCAATACTTTAAACCATTGCGCTTCCTACAGATTAATTATATTTCATGCACGTGCCCGAATTCAGCTGCAAAAAAATAAAACGGGTAGTCAATTTTTTTCTTCAAAAACCTTCCGAAACACTGTGTGTTAAAAAACATTCTGAAAGCGCATTTTTCTAGATAAATGGAAATTCTATATCACCTACGCCACAAGGAAACATTGTGCTTTAATATTATGTAAAGAAAACACCTTTTAGTTTAATAGTTATGTAAAGGTGGTGTGATATGTTTTAGATGTCGCACCATCTTATCATCCATGTAGAAGAGTTACCCGAAAAGCTAACAAAACTATTGCCATGGAAATGGAAATATGGTTAAGGAAATATTTTTCAAATGTTTGTAAACAGTAAACAACATATAAAAAATCTTATAACTGTAAAATTAAAATACAAACAACCCTATAGCAAATTTAATTTCAATATGAAAAAGTCTACAATAATGTTTACAAGAAACGAAATTGCAATAGCAATACAAAAATATCGCAATTTTGTTACATTGTTAACGTATATATTATTTTTAATAAAGGCAATAAAAATGACATACTCAATATTTGGAATACAAAAAATACCTTAAGCCCTACATAATTGCTGTGATATTCACAATAAATGCTTTTCTTAAATATAGTAGTTAAAAAACATCGTAAATAAATTATGAACATACATATTATGGTGAAGGAAAGTGGACACTATCACACTGAAAAATCTTAGAGGGTAGTTTTCATCATCTTATTTCTTTCTTTGCATTTTTGGTCTTGTTCGTTAAAATATTTCATGTTCAAATACTTGATACGCATATACGTTCTTGTCCTGACAAAACAGTATATAACTTCTTCTGGATATTTATTTTCAGTAGTTCCGCAAATAATTTTAGTCAGTGATTCAAAAATCCGCTCTTTTTTGCACAACTTGTTGCCATGAACATTATCAAAACACATTTCAGTGATCTTTATTAATTCAAAAAATTCATTAGTGGGACATTTTAAGTTACCCTTTGATTGTACATGTATCCAGCTATCGTCCTCCGAATTGAAATCCGTAGTGCCAAGGTCAGGATATTTATTTCTGAAACGGTGAGCTATATAGCCAGAAACATATTTCAGCCCTTCATGAGAAATTTCGTCACTTGAAAGGGGCCTGGCCTCTAAATCTAAGTCTATTTCTTCCATGTCATCAAGATCTATTTCATTTAAAGGTGATTTCTCTTGAAATGTCTTTGTAAAATACATTTCCTTGCACAAAAGTAGTTCTGTACTTTCATTCTGATAAGCACTGCCCTGTTCCATTTCATTTGACGAAAAATCACTTACCAAACACATTTTGTCTGTCTTCTCATCCGTGTTTTTCCGTTCAGCCAAAACTGCTGCAGAATGTTTTCACAATATGTAGTTTATAATTCTGTATTTAAAGTCAATGGGCGACAGATGCGTATTTTGATGTCCCATACCTCTAATATACGGAGAAAAAAAAAACACTCTAACACATCTTAGTTCAGTTTAACTGTTAACAAATATTTAGGTTAACAGGTCCTATACATATTTCCGAGTGTTTTACTGACTGAGTTATATTGGACATTAATTAAATTGATCGCTGTTATTTATACTTTTAAACAAAATTTTGGATTTATCATTTTATGTGAACTCTAATGCGTTAAAAAGTGTAACGCAACACTACACACAGGTAGTGATGTCTAGTGCACTGCCCTATGCACATTAGTTAACAAAAAAATTAAATAAAATATGAATTACTGATAAATAATACCTTCATGTCGTGATACAAGTAACACATGCTTATCTGATATTTATCTCAATTAGAATATGAAATAGGAAGACAAAATAATTAACTGATTTTAAGACTGATTTATTACTTACACACGAATAAACAAATACCACGTTACCCTCAATACAGTAATTCCATTTGACCAAAATATCACTCCGATTTTTTTAAACTATCGTTGCCAGGTACATGGGCACGACTTCGCAAATGTCAATGTTTCACGTAGAATTAAAAAATGGATTTACGGTTCGAAAAATTCACTAACTCATAAATTAAATGAATTGTCCGATAAAACATAAGACCTATAGACTCAAGACCACTAAGATAGTTGTGCATTGTATGTTCATATGATCGTGCCATTAATAATACTGAGATGCTAATTAATTTAGTAAATATAATATTTAATAGCGCCTGGTTTTAGTTTATCCCAGCAACATCAACAAAGTCATAATATCAATAGGCAATGTTAAAAAGTTGCAGGGCGTCAGTACAGCGTTAGTGATAGAGTAATAACAAAATGGCCATACCTGGACTAATGATATCTTCTGACGTTAATAACTTTAAAATCGCGTATTCCCGTTCGCAACTTAACATACAATCATCAGTCTGATGATAACCTTTTTATACATAATATTATTACCGCACATGTAACATAACTTATGGTAGGCCCGCGTCAGGAACGTCCTGACGCGGAGTTGCACGTACCAAAACGGCCAAAACCAAGCTTCTTTTTAGTAGCGTAACTTTTACAACAATTGGCTCGAGGCACTTTTTGAAAGTTCCGCCGAAACCTCTGGCAATTTCTGGCCGTGAAAAATGTAATTCCAAAAGCCGCAATAACTTAATAATTACATAGAGAAAAGCCCAAACGTCTGTAACAATGTCAGAAATATAGTTCAAAACCCAAAATAAATTAAACATATAAATTTAAATAACGTAGCACAGAATAATAAAACTGTAAACAAACACTTGAAGTATTAGGGTTTCAGTGTTCTGTGCAATGTAATATTACAATAGGAAATTTGTAATTAGTGTGCCCGACATTCTGGCATCGCTAGCTAACATTTCCAATTTTTTTTTATTTCATATAACTGGAATAGCCTAGTGTTGATTTGATGTTCTAAATAAATTTAAATAAAAATAAAATCTATTTTTTGGTTAAATTTAGATCTGTCATTCTAGTGTGCATATAGCATACCCTAACTAACCGGAATACACAACTGATGTTCTATTCTGTCAAAAAATATTAATCTGGATGGTAAAAATTTATTCATATGTGTAAACAACCACCACAAAGAATAATCACCGAGTCAATATTCAACTTCAAGTCAAAACATAACCGCTAAAAAGAATTTCGCTGTACGAATTTTTCTCTACAGAGACAATTTCTTTGCTTGAGCGAAGATGGACTCCACTATGAAGCGCGACCTTGACAGACCCTTCGTTTCTTCGGCCTCCTCTCTCGTCCTCCCTCTACACACCATTCTTCCCCCTACCCTCCCGCAGGCTGCGGCCAGCCGGCCGGAGCTCCGCCGGACTACCTGGTTCCGACAAGCGCCGCCCCTCAGCGCCACGTCGCGGGGACATTCTTCCCGGCGGCGAGAGTTTTACACGCAGCACTAGAACTGTCACTCCAGAGGGCGTGTTTTGAGTTGGATTGTATCAAAAACAAAAGGATATGAAAAAATATACATAACTCAATAGTATTCTGCCAATTATGTTTTCATTTTCATTTAAATTTATTCTTTAAATCGCTCCTGAAGTAGTCCAGCAGTGATCAATGGAAATTGTCAATAATAAACTGTAATTTTGAAGATGAATTTTTTTTCTCTTACTTTTATAGGTGCAGAAACCTATTCGTACACTCGTTTCTTGAACTATACTTAAGTTTAACATAATTATGTGTTTTCTAAATAATTCTGGCTTGGAATATAAATAAATGCATTTAAAATGACATAACTCAGTAAAAAAACGTTTATTACAAATATCTTAGGTATATTATGTCTTAAAAAGAAGCATCAAAAATAAATATGTACAGTTAAATTAGTTTTGTCGTAATATTTTCCATGCACCAATCGCCTTAAGCTGATAATCAGAATTTTGTTAATGAAATCACCAATGCTCAATACTCCTTTGACTTAACTTCAGTAATGGCTACATTAATAATTAATTGAAAAAACCCTAAAACCAACTTACATTTCCAGCAATAAGTCCTTCCACTCCATCATGTATACCGCAAACTGTATCACCACGATAAATGCAGTTCCTGACAAAGGAACGAACGGCTGCATTCATTCCACAGGCAGGTGCACCCACGTGCATTACAGCCAAAGTGTAGCCTTCCTAGGTGAACATAGCAAAAAATAATCTCCGCAACATAGCAAATATTGACAAAACACAATCCTATTTTACACACTTGTGGTTACCCAACATTTGTACACAAGAAGCAACAAGACCAAATCTTGACTTACTTGAATTCCTTAAATGTAAAAATTTTGTTGATGCCAAAGTAATGATTACAAATTTTTGATAACTATGAAACTATGTAGCTATCCATTAACTTAAGACAATAACATGTTCTCAGTAAAATTATATAATTATGTGCAAATATGGCATAACATGCATCAAAATAAAAGGAAGTTTTCAATGCTAACAAGAACATAAGATGTTTATTAATGTAATAATAGCACTCCAAAAATGCAGATATAAATAATTAAAATTAGCCAAATACTTAACCACGGCAACACATATGAATCTACCATTTCCAATAAAACATTTTGTACTTGTCCTTAATACTTTTTATATGACACTGTCAATTTTATATGATACGAAACATTATATTTGCAAGAATATACCAATTTTTATGTTTGAGAACTAAAAACCTTTGAGATAATTTTCAGGTGATTTAAATGGACAGTCTCAAATATTTATTTTTAATGTAGGACTATAAAGTGAAGTGAGGTGTCAAAAAACAAAATGTGTGCTAGTAAAGGAACGGTAGAAATTAATGTTTCTTTCATAACTTTCAGAACCATTACTATTTCGGGACTTTTTCGAGACCAGCCCTTCAATTACCTTTAGGCACCCTGTAATGACACACGATAAATGTGTCACAAAACTGTCTCTCACATTGACATAAAAGTAGGTATTTCAGGACAGTACACATACTTATTACACTGCATAAAAACTTACCGACTGATTGACATTCATCGAAGCATGCAAAAAAGAAACCGAATATTTGAAGTCCAATGCTCACTGCCTATACTACCTAATATCTAAGCAAAATATTCCTAAAATACATGGCACTGACATTTTTAAAGTTTTAGTTCTAAATTATTCTGATAAACAAGAATGCACTTAAGATGCTGCCTTTGTGCCTCTCACTGTGAGGCTGCATCTACACTCTGTTCAAGATAAGAGGAGACTTTTTCAACATGTGCTTCAGTCAAAAATTTAGGCTTTGAAAGCTAAATATAGTGACATAATAAAAAAAAACAGATTTGTGTAGCATCAAGCTGTTTACCAATATTAATCAATATTAAGGGTCAAGTTGAAAACGCAGAGTAACAACAAAATTTATTATGTGGGGGGAAAAAAAAAAGCCAGGAAAATGTATGTCATGGAAGTTAGCCAATGAAAGCGAGATGGTTGAAGAAACGTAAAGTTTGTTATATTTGTATTAATGGGAGAGAGAATGAGTATGCTTTATATTCCAGTTAGTATCAACTACGATTAAGGTTCAGAACCGGGAAATTCCGGTCCTGAAAGTACCGGAAATTCCTGGTACTTCTAATATAGTAAAAGAAATGTTAAATTTAAAATTGATTCCCAGTTCTTTCACTACTTTCGGGACTCGAAATGGACAGCATAAATTTAGTTTTAACTGCATGGTAAGGTTACGTTCATTTGATCTTCTCCTCTGGCAAGGTGTTCGTTGTAGTGGGGTGAGGGGAGTGAGTCTGCCCTACGTCCGCGCTACTCAGTTGAGAGTCAGTGTTCGGATTTTCTCTCTCTCTCTCTCTCTCTCTCTCTCTCTCTCTCTCTCTCTCTCTCTCTCTCTCTCTCTCTCTCTCTCTCTCTCTCTCTCTCTCTCTCTCTGTGGCATGCACACACATACTCACACCTGTGGTTGTTGCACTAATATTCTTAAAATAACTATGTTTTTTTTTTTTAAGTTTATTACAAAAAGAAGAAATGTTATTTTAAGTTAATAATTCTGTGATTTTGCATGCATTAAACCAATTGTTTGTTTAAATGTTCTATTTTTTCCAAAGTTAAAGATTGAGAGTAGGGCTGATAATGAAGTGATTTGTTCACATTAGTATATACTTTTTGCAATAAGAAATTGTAACACAAATGTTTATCTTTTTTTTTTACTTTTAGTCACTAAAACTTGTTTAATCATTCAAAACTAGCCTATTATTACTTCAATCACACACTGCTGCACCATTAACTCTCAACTAGGTAACATAGGTGCTTAATGGTCATTTGATAGCTACAGTAGCACACAACATCCTGTGTGGAGCAAGATCTAGTAATACACATAAAAACTGTTTTTTTTTATAGCTGAATCAATATTTAATTTAAGCACATTAATATTGCTTGAGAAAAATTTAATATATGTTTACAACAGATAAAGTAAATTATAAATAAAATAATAAAAACTATTATAGCAGTAGCAGCACACCAAAGAAATTGCAAGTTATTAATTAGTATATTGGATAATATGTATAGTTAACTAAGGTCTGTTAAAAGAGTATAATAACACATGATAATGTTGTTTGAGTTAAAATTGATGTAAGGCTGAAAAAGTGGTAGCAAAAACCTACAGTTTATGAATGATAGACACATTTAAATCATGGCAGTTTGTTTTAAATTTAACTTTGTAATTTTATAAACTTTTTATCACGTCCCAAGAGGCATAAAGGGAAGCTCATAAGCCATGTTCATGGGTCGCCTGAATTTTACGTCTCCCTATAACAGCGTTTTACAGCGTACTGTATTTTCACTGGTAAAGGTTTGGCTGTTATGCTTTCTGTGGTACAAGGAATATATTTACGGTTCTTGGTGCCGGTTAATTTGTTGAGAACCAGTGGAACCAACAACCAGAACTGACCCATCACTAATATCAGCTGTGAAAAATAAGAAATGACAGTGTGGCTCATTGTAGTTAAATAAAAAATAGTCTTGTAAAAGGAAAATAAAGGAATGTAATAAGTATGGTTGAGTGTTAGCAATGTTAAATGTGGTGTTTGATAGGCTGGATAGTGAGTACATGGAAGTAATGGAAAAATTTATCAGGCAAAAAAAAAAAAGGTTTTGTTCACTGTGTATTATCCAATAGAAAAATGTTGTCATAGCTTGTTAGGCTTAAGGATTCTTTGCTGTATGCGGCCGGATGTTTTTTTTACTAGATCTATACAAGTTTCTTTCTCTCAGCCGCCACATTCTGAACAAAACTAATCACAGAGCCGGCAAGACATGTTACTACCCTCTGATCTCCTGAAAATTGTCAACTTGAACATTCATGTTGTGTGATTTTTAGGGACACGTTTTATTCTTATCAGAATGCTGACAGTTCTAATCTATTTTAATGATCTGATGGACTTTTTTTCTGTAAAATAGTTAGCTGATAACATGGGTGTTAGTAATGGTTCCAAATTGCTGTGTTAAATCTAGCTTTGTAGTATTGTTCTTCTCAAAATTTACGTGGCCGGATGTAGTGGAAAATCTCCACATATATAACCCTAAAACATTACGAAAATCAAGTGAAAATTTTGTACCCGCTCAATGAGAAAAAATTCTGTGATCCAGAAATTTTGCCTGATTTTTGGGATCCTGCACAGTCCCATTCGTAACTGATTGAATATCCATTTTTTCAAAGTGTTAGTAGTATTCAAAAATGAATCAAATATGAATAAAAAACTGTTAATTTTGATATTCTAAAATTAGAATATTTGCCTAGGTAAGTCCAACAAGATGGTGGCTGAGTTATTACGACCTGTACGTTCTAATGGTGCAAGCGCAGGAATAGGGCATTTTGGACAGGGAAGATTCAGATGCTAGTTTTGCAAAATAATATGTTGTTGGTACAGAGTTCTATATTTGAATAGGTAGGGCTGTGTATACTTTACGATACCCAAGACGTTACAATCATAGTTGCAAAGAATAAATAAATAATAAAAAGTGGTATCGCAAAATCTACTAAATGAGGCAGGATTGTAGTACATATATAATACGATATGTGGGTAACATATCCTTGATATTGAGTTAAATACTAGAACAGTTGGGGCTATAGTGTACTTTACAATACCCAGGACATTATTTATATTTTAGTTGACCATTCATAAACAATGAAATTACATAAGAGTGGTGTTTCAAAATAAACTGAACCGGGTGGGATTGTAGTAAAGAATATGATACCATTGGTAATATTTCTTCGGTAATGTGTTACAGAATAGAAAATGTACGCCTGTAATACATAATACAATATCCAAAATAGAGTTTCATTAAGAAACCTATTTTGTGCAATACAAGTATGCAAAAGTTCCCCACCCAAAACCCACATATTCCCGCACTTGTCCCGGAACAATGTGGGGGTTGTAATGACATGAGCACTGCCACGTTGGTAATGTCATCCATATTGTTATAGTATCACACTGTACACTGCTCCCAACATTAATTTTGTTAATTTTATAATACTGAACTGCCAAAGTCTAAATGTTCACTGCAGCTACTAAGAGTTCACTTTACCTTGAACAGAGCATACAACGTATTCAAATAAATTCAAATTTCAATATGGCTGGCACTGAAATCTAAATGAATTAAATTAAATTCATGCTTCTTTAACATCCTTGTTCCACCCACCAGCATGTTTCACTGTTGTACAATAATATTAACATTATTCATTATATTAGGCTTCTCTTGATAAGAAAATTCAAAAATAAAAAGATAATTATGCATGGGAACATATTTGTGCTAACTGTAATGTTTATTAAAGCAATTTGCAATACATAAAGAATTTATCAAGTTATGATTTCATCACCACCAAAACATACTCCAAGATACTGTTAAAATGTATTAATAATGATGTTTGGTTGTATATAATTACAATGGTTTTCTTTATAAAACACATAAATACAGTAGCCAGCAACTATTGTTTCACAGTAACATGTTACATATCAACAAGTGCAAATAACATTCAGGATGAATAAAATAACTCACAAGATGGAAATAACTCAAACAAGTTGTTTTTGATAAAGAAACTAATATAAATATATTTTTAGTGTTTCCATGATACCAGAAGTAGACATGAAAAGTAGAAGAAATTAACAGTCGGAAAACAGGAGTCCCATCATAAAAAATACAATTATCAGATTTTTAAATGCAAATAATACACAGGGTGGCCACTATATTTGTGATAAAAAATTCCAGGTTTTTTCCAGGTTTTTCCAGGTATTTTCAAGATTTTCCAGGTTTTGCAATAACAAAATGACATGTTTTTATTTATGTAATACATGATACAAAGCACACATTATAAAACACGGAACTGTATAGTACTAAATATAAAACAAAAATGCACAAAATGTGATACATACCCAACTAAAAAAACAGGTGGCAGTTTACTAAATATATATTTGCCACATAACTTTAACCTTTTTTGTGTTTAAAAATTTCTTCGTCTATGAGAGCGGTCTGTTTTAAGGCATCACTCATTATTTTGACTTTTTTTGCCCTAAGTTCCTTGAGGTTCTTTTTTTTTTTTTTGAACCAAATATATTTGGTATATTTTGTGCGTATTAAACAGGGCACAACACTGGCCGGCTGGTGGTTGTTTTCATTCAAAACGTGGCTAAAGAACTTGCATGGATCAGGCTGAAAACATCAGGCTATACGTGTAAGTTATAAGGAATCTTATTAGTGTCATGAATTGAGAAATGTTTTTCGAGTAGATACACACATCGACCTACCGGATGCTCGCCCGCGTCTTGTTTTAACTGTCGCAGCGATGTTTATTTTGACAGCTCAAGCAATTATCTTTTCCCGTGAGTTGATAGAAAAAGGTCGCTTCACACAGCATAAAAAAAGGAGCTACGCCACTTATTCCCCACGCAGGAAACACACTGGCTGCTGTCTGTCATTCCCCGCATTTCCCCCTTCCTTTCTTCTAACATTCCACGTCCCGCCTCTCGCGCGAGCAATAACGAAGCGATGTAGCAGTTGCACCACGCATTGGGTCGTGTTTATGCTTTGCTGGTGACCGCAGGAGGTCCAACATGCTTTTATTCGGTATATATGATCTTTCATTGCGTTTTTTTTAAATATTTTTTTCTGTTTTTCACATTTTGGTAAAAATTTCCAATTTTTTTACGGTTCCCGAGAATGTACTCGTAAAATCACTGTTTCGTTAAATCCGGTGTTCGTGAAATCGGGGTTCTGGTGTACATAATAATTATATGTTTAGTATTATTATTTTACAAATTTTAAGTGAACATAGCATTACCGACGTTAAAGGTAAGTTAATGCGGAAGGTTTATCGGCCGGCCTCAACACGCTGCGAATATTCATAAAAAAACGTGCAGTGTCGTTAGTTACTGGACATATTTGACAGTTTATTGATAAGCGATGGAATACAAGACGTCGTAGTTTATAACACCGCTAAACCGTTGGAAGCTACTAGTATAAATTAAAGTACTAATAAAAATTTGTTACAGGAAGCGTGGGCTTCATCCTGAGCAGGTTGAGTGGAAACAAAATTCTGTAACTTGCAGGTTTCTTGATTGGTTATTTATAACTCTATTGTAATTCTTAGATTTGGCATGGCTTGTAAATGCTCCCCTACCCATCGTATCGATCTTGAAACTTTTATTGCATATCTTGCATCTCGCACAAGTTCTGTCTTTCGCATCCTCAGTAGCCCATGGAACCTCAAGACTCATAACGACAGGAATACCTAGTAGACATTGCCGCAATAGCTTCCTAACAAACTGCACAGCGTAAGACTAAAACCGCTCGAAGACTTGTACTGAACAGAACAAATTAGAACAACACCCCGTGTTGCACGCCGTAGTGCGGTTCATATTCCCCCTCCCCCTCCGCCTCTTAGTGACGTATTGCGTCTATGAGGAAAGAAGAAACATGACACGCCTGGGAACACTACAGTCGCTGCCAACATGACACTGTACAGATTTGCCGCGTGATTATCAGACGCCGCGATGTACGTCTTATATAAGTTGTGCACATTTACACCGCAGCATTTGCCCAGGAAAGAAATAAAATTCCAGACAGTTCGCATTTACACCGCAGCATTTGCCCAGGAAAGAAATAAAATTCCAGACAGTTTCCCGGTTTTACCCGGGCCCTTTCAAATTCCCGACATATTCCCGGTTTTTCCAGTTTTCCCGGTTTGGTGGCCACCCTGAATACAATTGTAATTTTGAGAGAATTAATGTTTTCTTTCAACAGAGTATTTGCATTTATTCATTTTGATAATGAAAATTGTTATACAGTACAGTTGTGGAACACCTCAGTATGCGAGGTAGATCATGTGTCAATTTTGTTGGGACACAATAGCTCAATTGAAAAGCCAGAATGATACAATATAATTGTGCATGCATTAACACAATAAACATGATTAAAAACAAATATACAAGTGGTCATTAAAATTGCAACACCAAGAAAGATGCCCTTAAAAAATCCACTTTGCGGGAATGCATAGAGCAGAGTAGGGCCAAAACATGATCAGTTGTTCCAACAGAATGGAGCATCATGTGCATTACTGACAAGACTAATGGGTGATATGAAGTGGAAGTCACTGAGTATTATGTGCATGAATCACACGATAACCATATGAACAGGTTTCAGCATTTAAAAGTGGGAGAACTGTGGCTTATTAAGATTGTGGGTTATCCTACCACCAAGTATGGTTCTCACATTGGAAGAGATTATTTGTAGCACAATGTATCGAGACATGAGATCAGTGGGTCGAGGAGGGGGTTTGGGTAATGTGCAGGAAGCCATGGCCGCGTCTCACCGAGTTTGACAGACATTTGGTGTGCAATGCCATTATGGACCATAAAGCAATATCAAACTCATTTGCTCATTATTTCAGGTATGAAGCATATCACACCATATGTCTGCATGCACAATTTTTTGCCATCTGTAACTTCAGAGCATCTTCCAGGCATCCATAACTGCTGCTGCCACTGACTGATGAACACAGGTGCCTGAGACAGCAATGATGCTTGGAATGTCAGGCCTACAGAGAAGAATGCCATGTCATCATTATTTTCAAATAATCTTCCTTCTGCTTGCAGCAACACAATGGACGCATCCATTTAAGGCAACACCGTGGCACATGCCTGGCTGAAACTTGCATGAGACACAATCGTAACGGCCCAGCACCTGGATTTATGGTATGGGGTGTCATAAGATTCCAGTCCTGCTCACGCTTAGCTTGCATCGCTGGTACATATGTTGAACAACAACAATTACATCAATGAGTTGTTGGAGCCCGTTAGTGTCCCCTATCCAGGCCCTACCAGAAGCCTGAGGCCGTGAACCAACAGGACAATGCACAGTTACATATAGCACTAATCGTCCGACATTTACTGGATGATCATCATTTCACACAGCTTCTTTGGTTTGTATGTTCACCGGATCTCCCGCTCATAAAAAATGTTATGGTTCATGGTCACATGGAGACTGGCTTGCCATAGTCACACTGGATAAATTGTAGGCATGCATCAAAGCAGCATGGGCAAAGATATCTCAGATGGACATCCAAAGTCTCTTTCTCTCAATGTCGTGTCGTGAAGCATCGGTTATTGCTGCTTGTTGCAGGACCACACTGTGCTGATGTCCCCCATGTACCACATGTCTGCAAATGTTATCATATGAGCTGTGTATGATTATTTCACCAAATAAATCTGGCTGTGCTTGTTCATGCCCTTGTACTGATTTAAATTTTAATGACGAGCAATGCATTTTAAAAAGTAAATTACTCTCGAACAAAAAATTAAGAATAGGGAAATAAACTTTGCTTACCACTCCAGCTCCTGAAGAATCAAAAGATGTTTTAGGTGGCTTTAGTCTGGTCAACATTTTGTATGTCTCCAAGTTCCGCTGAAAGCTCCTGAAAAACAATTGCGACAATACATGTAAGGTTTCTAAAAAAATTTTTAACCATCCTCATAAGAAATTATAAAATCTGGATAAAAAATTGGTGTCATATCAACTTTCCAAATAAATTCATTGCCTCATTATCCATACTATTTTTTACCTTCTAGAACACCTTTCCCTAAATAAATTAACAGTCCATCTTTACTATTTACATACTTGTAATAAATTTTATATTGAAAATTCAATTCAAATTTTGAATCAAATAAATTTTGTGACACTGTGACATGAAAAGGCTGTATGTTTAACTTAAAAAACTCTCGGAACTGACAGCACCGACAAGACATTGTAAGCCTGAAGTTAAATCTGATGGGTTGACAGATTCTTAAGTTCTTCCATAGGTCACAGTGATAATATTTTGCATGAACCAGTAAGAACTAAGACATTAATATACCTTCAGCTTAGACACGCTTATCTTACTCCCAACAAATATTTTGGTTTTTACAGCTTGGCTACACATTTCCTGTCCCACACAATTTTCTTTAGAGATATAACACCCATATTTAAAATGATTTATATCACTTGTACAGAAATGCCCAAATATTCAAGCTCTTTTCCTTCTGAAAAATTAAAAAAGAAAACTTAAAAGAATAACTTAGAATCACATTACATACTCGAATTAGTCAAATAACTCAAATGCAGTCTACATTTGGAAAGCATCCAACAATATTTATAAATTAAAATATATGACCATATCATTTTGTATGATATAAAAATTAGAATCACTGTTAATCCTAGCAAATGTGACTGGAATTACGCACAAGGTCTGTATGAAGGTATGACCGAAAATAATAACTGTAACACATTTAACTATAAATATTTACGAAATATTTTCTTATATTTTATTTTTTTAATTGTGGATGGGTAATAGAAATGTGTTTGTACAATCATGCATGAAATTTTTAACAAATGTGCAGGCATATGAATGAATGAATGAATGAATGAATGAGTGTGTGTGTGTGTGTGTGTGTGTGTGTGTGTGTGTATGTATGTATGTATGTATGTATGTATGTATGTATGTATGTATGTATGTATGTATGTATGTATGTATGTATGTATGTATGTATGTATGTATGTATGTATGTATGTATGTATGTATGTATGTATGTATGTATGTATGTATGTATGTATGTATGTATGTATGTATGTATGTATGTATGTATGTATGTATGTATGTATGTATGTATGTATGTATGTATGTATGTATGTATGTATGTATGTATGTATGTATGTATGTATGTATGTATGTATGTATGTATGTATGTATGTATGTATGTATGTATGTATGTATGTATGTATGTATGTATGTATGTATGTATGTATGTATGTATGTATGTATGTATGTATGTATGTATGTATGTATGTATGTATGTATGTATGTATGTATGTATGTATGTATGTATGTATGTATGTATGTATGTATGTATGTATGTATGTATGTATGTATGTATGTATGTATGTATGTATGTATGTATGTATGTATGTATGTATGTATGTATGTATGTATGTATGTATGTATGTATGTATGTATGTATGTATGTATGTATGTATGTATGTATGTATGTATGTATGTATGTATGTATGTATGTATGTATGTATGTATGTATGTATGTATGTATGTATGTATGTATGTATGTATGTATGTATGTATGTGCTTATTGTGTAATCAAAATTCTAAGTAACACTTTCACTATTTTGCAATTTGCATACATATTAATGAGGTACTAACTATAATACTTACTTTCCTCTGAGTTTAACAGCAAGCTCCCAATTCTTGTCTGCCATTGCCTTTGCAACTGCCTTTGTTTTTTCAACACAATCCATCAAAGGTAGCCTGACAGCTTGGTTTCCATCGAGTGAGACTACACATGCCTCAGTCTCTGGAGTTGCTTCCATTAATGCCATTACTGCTTCAGCACCCATTCTGCAACCCTACAATGTAAACATAATGAATTAAAAACAAAGATGTATAATTATATCAATAACTTTTTATGAGTCTAAAACTGAAAAATGTTCACAATATGTAGTCAGTCACTGGTAATGGGCCTAGTGACTTGCATTCAAGCACTAATCACATGAAACTGTGACAATAATACAATAAGCATACCTATGTAACTATGATGCCAATCCTTATATTTATAATGTGCATTAATTGGAAAAAAATTAATATTTCTGTGAATTTGAACATAAAACTTTTGATATATATTAAGATATATTAATTTTGTAAGTTGCTAATAGTTTGGGTAGTGTAATATAAATAGAGAAAGTTAAGTTAAAATAAATATACATATTACTTCTAATTTTTTAAATCTATACTTTCAAAATTAAAAAGCTATTCTAATTTTGCTAGCAAATATATATAGTATTTTAATTACAAATAAATCTAATGATTGCAAATAAACTAAGCCATCATTTTAGTTTTAGAATATCCAAGAGACAGATTAAGATCAACCTAAAACAATGCTAAATTTATTTTACCTTAAGCTTAACTTAGCTGAAAATATTTGCTCTTAAATCTTCATGCCTTAGTTTTCAAGGTTACAAAAATTTTAAAAAGATGATTAAAACATTTCTGCAAAAGAAGGTAATTTATGATCAAAGACATTTGAACAAGTATTCTAAAATGTAGCAAAATATTTACAGAAGATTAAATTAAAACTAGAAGAGTTTCTAAGAAATATTTATATATAATTATTTGAAACCATGTTTGTTGTCAATACTGAACAAAGTTCCTAAATACTCGAGAACACAGAAATTATGGTGACCTGACATAATTGACAAGAAATTGAATGACCCTTTAAAAGTTTGTAATCAAACCTCTGTGCTGATGTATTTATAAAACATCCATATTTACCAAGACTCGGTCGAAGGCTGATGGACTTCCACCTCTTTGCACGTGGCCAAGAACGGTAATCCTTGTGTCCTGCTTCAGGTTTTCCACAACCACCTGCCGCACCATTTCTGCTGTAATAGTCTGTCCATCTCGATCAATTGCACCTTCTGCGACTATAATTATGTTCAGTCTCTGTCCTGTTGCACGTTCCTGTTTAACAGAACACAAAAATTGAAGTTCTACACACCTACACACACACAGAGTTAGCTAGCTCCTATATAAGTTTTTTGTCTTTAAAAACCTAATTTTTGTAAATCTCTTAAAGGTTTAAAGTTTCTATTGAAATATTTTTACCTTATATTGTACTGTGTGCCATTCAGCCCACTTTACAAGAGAGTTAAGATAATTTTTCCTGACTTACATCATCTTTTTTGGCTGTCATTGCATCACACATTACCAACTCACAAGATTAAGAATTGGAAGAATGCGTCACATGGAAGCACTTTATGTTGTATATCCAACTGATGGTAGTGGACTGATACTGACACCTATTTCCCTTACTATGTTGCAATTAGGCTTAAACAGGTATACAAGGAACAACAGGCTAGCATTCTGAATGTTTCTATTCAGGTATTTTTGGTGAGCCATGACGCTGCAATAGCACACTGACCAGCAGTTGTCAGTTGTCTCAGCTGGTTGATTGGGACATGTTGCCCTTATGATGTGGATGTATTGAAGGATAAGACATAATAAACACTGGCCAGTTTCAAAAATGGTTTAGTTCAAGAACATCATTTCTACACACCCTTGGGCAAGGTTGTCAATTCTGTTAGGTTGCTTCTACAGATGCACTGTTATACATATGTTTTTTATCTACTGATGGAGACTTATCACTATGGTTTGAAAGACTCCGTGCAATATGCTTAATAACAGGGAACCAATTTAGAATTACTTTCCCATCTGCAAGCCAAAAGTACATTCCTTTTCTTTTATACAAGTGGGATCTGTTGACATAAAAATGCTATAGTTAGTCTTTAGGATGATTGAGATTCACTGAAGTAATTTGGAAACAGAACCAATATTTGTAGAAATGCATTAAAAATGGACGCTTCCATATGTGGCACTGCTTTTTGCAAATGAATTAACATTATTGATAGAGTTTCTCTTCTTTAGTTCTATCTGTAACAAAATTCATATAAATATAAATAAATAAAGAATTAACGTCAACATCGAGGTATTTAGATACAGATGAGTTGAACAATAAAATGAAGCAGAGACAGAATGCATATGGTGAAGGAAACAGAAGTACTTCGAGAAAACATACAGTAAACTTCAGTGAGAATGAGTGTCTGAGACTTGCAACCTTTCTGATTGTGAAAAACCACTGATTTCTGAGTAATTATATTGGCACTTTTATGCATCATAGACTTAAGGAACATTAATCTTGCCATATTGCATTTTTCCAATACAAAGCTATATTTTGGCAGAGCAACTTACATAAACATTTTATGACTTATTAGAGCATAGAACCTATCTTTAAAATTCTTTGACGTCAAAGTTTACAAACTAGTATATCCATTATAACACTTGAGATCACTTCTGAAGTTATCACCTACTTTCTACAAATGGTTACAGACTGAAACCTGCTAAAAAATAAATCACTGTAACATTAAAAAAAAAAAAAAAAAAAAAGAACATTACTTATGCTTAGCCATTCAAAATTTTCAACAAAAAATTCAAAACTGAAATTATAAGAAAAAGACTCCAAGATGGTGGGGATTAATTCTTCTTAAAGTATTTAATGTTACATGGACAGTATGATGTTTTAAAAAGCTCAGAATGTTTGTTTAAATAAAATTTAATCCAAAATATGTTTTGTTCAATGCACATATGTATGTGAGAGTGCAGAACTGTCTTAAATTTATAGGGGATCATTGATACAACTCAATTATTTATACACAATTTTAAGACTTGGTTTATGAAATAGCTTTTGTGCTGCTAATTTACAAACTATAAGGTTGACATCTTATAAGTGGCGTTTTGCACAACCAACAGTACTATGCGTACTATATGATGTCTTTACAGGATAAAGTAAGCAACATGCTCCCACCATTCTTTTCTAATTGGCAGATAATTTCCGATAGTAATTCTTTGCTGCAAGTGTCTTATTATTTTATTTTCTTATAAAAGTTCTTTACTAACATCATCAAATCATTAGACAATACTCACTCCTCCATTACTGACCAAAGCTTCCTTTATTAATGAAGTAAATTCATTTTAACTATTTAACAATTGAGGCAGACTTTATACACACACATAAATTTACCATCACCACTTTTTCCAAAAAATACATTAAAACTACTTTTAAATAAATGTTTCCATATTATATTAAAAAATAAATGTCAAAAAACCTAAGAAATACACCAATCCCTCACTTACTATGTCATCAGATTATGCAAATTCATTTAGCACGATGTTAAATTTACAGCCCCAGTCTTGAATAGTACGTCTGTAAATTTCAGTTAACGCGAAATATCTGCAGGCAAAAAAAAAGTCGGATAAGATGCCACAACGCCTGTTCAACTTCTGAAAACAACAGATGTGCCATGGCATACAGTTAGCCATACAAGGGGGGAAGAGATGCGCGCGCATGTCCGACTATGCTATCGGCTGTTGTACAAACATCAGCTATGGCAAGTTAAGTTGCGGCTATGAAGTGTAAAGGACTAAATGTTTTTACGTTTGCATGCATGCCTCTGTGCAGTACCGTTGTCGCCCAGCTACAGACCAGGCCGTGATGAACTTCAGTCTAGCCAGTGGCAAGGAGCTCGCACAAAACAAAGCAACATCTGCCCATTCGTCTGCTCGTAACTGTACGTGTGCAAGCACCTGCAGTGGGAATTATAGTGGAATCATGACTGCCAAGTGAAGCATAATGCATAGTGTTCAAGCGTTTGAGACAAAACTAGAAGTATTATGGTGCGCAGAATGTCATGAAGGCCACACATGTTGGTCACACTTTAGTTTTAAACAAGTCAACTGTGTGCACAATCCTACAAAATAAGTACTCTATCAAATGTTTATATAAGTCTGATGCTGTCTGTTGGTTGTATTAGTAGGAACATATTTGACATTAGATACCGGAACAGAAATGAACAGATGATTCACGTGGAAAAGGTTGTTAAATGAATGGTGCAATAAAAAAAATCAGGGGCCTGAGAGGATTTATGTGAACCAAGCAGTGATACACAAATAAGCACTTTAATTGTTGAAAAAAAATAAAATGTTAATATACAGTAATATAATTTTCATTGCCAGTAAAAGATGGTTTCGAAAGTTCGCGGGAAGGTTCGCGACGTGAGTTGAAGGTCACGCCTGGGCGGTCAAGTCCACCAGCTACACCGATACACGGTGTCAAATTTGTCATACAAAGTATTCAATGGTAGGCTTATAAAGATAAATGGTGTGACATATGTATCATTGAGTGTTATTCTATGCATTTATATTAAGTGAAGAATATTTCCCTACACATTAAGTAAATTAGCCTTGCTATTTATTGAGACCAGTGCTTAAGAATATGTGATTTCGGATAACACGAAAAATTTTAGGAATGCATTAGTGAGGGATTGGTGTACCTTTATTTATCGAACTGAAACTTTTATCATTACAATTATACAATTACACATAATACACAGAAGTTAAAAATCAGTTTACATTATGTTAACAGTCATGTTACTTAAATAAAAGTAATAAAATTAAGGTTTACTGATATGTAGATTGGAGGTATAATGGATGACTAGTAGAGTAAAACCAAACTAATGATTTAAATGAAAACTTTAATTTTGGGCACACATTATCTATTCTTAAAAAAATGTGATTAAGAATACCACTCATAAATGTGTGTATGCAATGATGATCAGCATTGACATAAAATTAGCAATTTATTTCATAGTATAAGTTTCCGTTAATGTTACAGAAAACAATAGATTCCAAAAATAATTAAATAATGGATCAACAGTTCATCTTCACAAAAAAAAATCAAATTGTATTTTTAAAATAGCTAGGATATTGAATCACAGATTAATTTTTGTAAAGAGGTGTTCTAAATAAATTTTCATGTTATGCATAAGCTTAATAAATTATGAACAGCCAGAATATTACTGCATCAAAATTGCTGTCTTGATTTTAAAAGTCAAGCACAACTTGTAGCAAGAAGAAGCTGAAAGAAAAAAAAAAAAAACACTGGACAGCAAAACCAAGTATTGTTTACTATTTTTCTACCAAAGTTTGAAGCGACATCTGTGTTGTTTTTTTTCCTTTTATGGAGTACTTCCTGCAGTTATAAAATACTGTATCCAAAAAATAAAGAGGTTGTACATAATATCACGTAAAACCAATTTTTGATTAAATCTTATTCAAACTGTTGCATTCAAAATCAAGCAAACATTTAATTTTTTTTATTTTACGTCATCTTAGTTATTTTATGGTATCAAAACCTCATGTTGAAATATTTTATAGTATAAATATTTTATATATTATTAAAATATAAATTTATAAATACATCATAATTCAGTCTATATTAGCTGTAAGGCATTTTATATAATTTATTTGATATATAAATATATTTCTTATAATTTATCATATACATGCAAACAAATTTTCATAAAATGCTTTAATTGGTTAAACAACCTGTACTACCATCAATCCTTCTATTATCTCAATTATGTTTTATAATATAATACTTAAATATTACTTACACATTCATAATTACTTGAAAAATATTTATGAAAACATTAAAAGTTCTCGAGTAAGGTAAAAAAAATTAGCATTTTACAAATAAATTATTAACTATTGCATTGAAGAGTAAAAATAAGGTACAACAACATATTTAATTGCAATGCACTAAATTATTACAAAAACTACACCAAAAGCATGATTTCAAAAAAGGCCAAAAAGTAAAGGTTCCAAAAAGCAGTACAGCAAATGTAAGACATCAATATGAACCAAATAAAGAAAAGCCTTCAGCATGCAAAATGTATTCATCTTAATCACATACATACAGAATCAATTAAATAACCCAAAACAACTGCATACCTCAAGAGAAAAGAAAGCTACATGCAAATGTAGAAATTATTAGCTAACTATGATTTCTTGCCTGTAGAAGCTTCTTACACATCTTATTGCGCCAATCAAGTTCTGGTGGCCATTCAGGTATAAACACATAGTCTGCTTCGCTAGTTAGAGCAGCTACTAGTGCTAGATACCTGGGAACGTGGAGAACTCAGCCATGGCATTCACAAACAAACAAAACAGCACAAAAACCCATAGTTCAACACACTACATTAATGGGAAGAACCATCAAA
The DNA here is from genome assembly GCF_032445375.1 of Bacillus rossius redtenbacheri. Taxonomy (NCBI): domain Eukaryota; kingdom Metazoa; phylum Arthropoda; class Insecta; order Phasmatodea; family Bacillidae; genus Bacillus; species Bacillus rossius. Next base: position 60,165,632 of record NC_086331.1, on the reverse strand, counting down.
AGGTTAAATACACAATGGAATTCTATACACAAAACTAAGGCAGATTATTGAATTCTATACACAAAACTAAGGCAGATTATTCAACCTAGAACATTACTTTTTTGTGGCCTATTTTGTTGAATGCCCTACATTTTGGGTGCTTTAAATAGTGTATTCAAGAAGACAATGCATGTTAAGTAAAACTAAAAGCCAGACATTTCTGGATTGTAGGTTTCTTTAATTAATAGGATATAAGAAATGAAGTACAAGGTTACAGTATTATAAAGAGATTTCATACTGCAGTAGAAATAACAAAAGTTTCACTGGCATATACAGCATGATGGTTATTTTTTTATCAACCAGACAGAAGATTATTCATTCTGTAAAAATTCATAGGAAATATAGATAATACTTTTCAGTCAAAATCATTTCATAATGGAGTTAAGATTCCTTGAAAGTTATTCATCAAAATAGTTTCACTGAAAATTATTACAAACTAGTAATAAAATAACAAAACCCATGCAAACTTACAAATATTATTTTCGTAATACTATAACCTGCTAATGGCTACATGAGAGAAGCCATTTATGCTCTTTTGGCTGATATTTTTTTTACAATAGGCTATAATTAAATTGTAATTATAAATAATCATCATACATGAATGACAAGAAAAGATCCTTATGTCACAACACACTCAGGTTTCCCATTTAAAGGAAACAACAAGTTTAAATAGCTTGCATATACACATACAGTTAAAATTAACTATTTGTTTCCTTAAGACGAGTATGGAATTTTCCATTAAACAATCATTTTCTGTAAACTCAAGTAAGCTGATTAGTAATTTGCTACACCAAATTAATTACAGCTCACTGATAACTGAATTACATGCTGGAAGAGGCAACATATTTTTGTCAGTAAAGGAAGAACACATTGCCTGAGTTATAATGTGCTATCAAAAATGGTATTTTTTAAAATTTAATAAAAAAAATTACCTATTTTTTAAGGAATCATAAAATGTTTAAAAATCATTTTCAGGGAAAAGTAATTTGTTTTACCTACTTATTTTTGCACAAGGAATAAATTACCTTCCAGAAAGTCTGAGATAAATTAAAACTCATTTTACACACATTATATTAAAGTATAATGTGTAATACTTAAAGATAGCTAAAACACACATTAAAAAGTAAAAACTGTTTAAATAAACAGGATTATTTGTAGAAGTGTAGACACTGAACGGGCATGTTGGTGGACCCATTTAGAAAATACACACTTGGCAATTAAGGCCTTAGGGGTCCAAGTTTTTTGTTATAATGATTTTTTTATATTTTTCTTACATTTTAACAACATTTGAACTCTTAATCCCTATAGCTTTTTAGTCTGTTTTAGATTTGATCTCTTTACTTACATTTGGTCACTGAGCATCCTTTATCACTGCAAGCTAGGGTTGGAAGCAAAGAACGACCAAAGAATTAGTTCTAAATGCATAAAGTCAGAAAAATGGAATAAAATAGGCAAAAACATCAACTTGAAATTAAATTAAAAAAAAAAAAAACTAATTGTGTTAGAGAAGTTCAAATGCTTTAAAGTTCCCTAGGTATTGTTTATTACAACGGTGTACTAAATTGGTATAAAACTCTACCAGCTTGTGTAATAAATGTGACAAAAAAGCTACAGGGGTTAAAGGGCCCATCTAGCCGGGATGTATGTGTGTTAGTGAGGCAGGATAATAAGCGCGATGCTCACTGGTGATTCTAGTGCGGTTTCGCTTCTAATCGCAAGACTGTGAAAACTGGCACGCAGTCTTCTTATTGTCCATAGGACATCTGTGAAATTTGAGTGGTGACCATAACATTATATGGCATAGGAATGAAGATGAAGGTGTAATGCAATTTCCTCAAGTGCTTTCAAGAATCTGTACCCGTTGTTTTATGCCTAAAAATTACTCTGAAAACACGCCTTTTAGCCATTTTAACGCTCCTAAAAATACAGTTTAAAAACTTAATCCGAAATCATAAGTACTTTTCAACCTTGGTGAACTCTTAAATACTTTTTGTAAACAAACCCCACTCAGATGTCTTGAGTAGTTTTGAAATCGCATTGTTTTTCCTGAAGCACTGTGCACTGTATGAACAGATGAGTCAGATTTTGGTAAAACTCGAGAACAAAAATATATAAAAAGAATTATAACAAAAAATTTAGATCCCTAGGGCCTTTGTGCTCGGTGTGTATTTTCTAAATGGGTGCACCAACACACCCGTTCAGTTTGTCTAGCCCTCTACAAATCACCTTATGTATAAAAATTTAAAAATTTTTAAATTGATTACATTAAAATCCCTACCACAATTTATGTTGTATGCACACATTAAAAACTATTTTAAAATAATTTTGCAATTTTAAATTAATAGTGCTTATTTGGAGCTATTTTGTTTTGCTGAGCTGTTTTGAGACCTCTGTGGTTCTTCGCCACTCCAACCTTGCATAAACACAGCCAGAGTGAGTATAAGGAAGCTGAACAGTGCAGTGTGTGCAAAAAGATTCACGGTAAAGTATATTTATATTATTGACAGCAGTGTCTGTAAATAATTACTGATATTTTGACATGTTTGATACCACTGTGTGATAGTGGTAACACTTGTATGTTCAAATGGACAAAAAATAAATTTAAAAATGTGAGCACGTCTTTCAGTACTCACCACAGATGTGTAATATCTAACACCAGTAGCGAGCAAATTCCTGTGTTCACATGTTGCAAAAACACTTATAAAATGAAACTTGGACACCAAATTTAACATAGAATTTTGTTTTCAACAACATTTCTTGACACAAATGAAATATAATTTCCGTGGCCCCCAAGCTAGAATTCGCTGCCAGAGCAGCTTAGTCGACTACTGAATCATTCCATTTGCAGACCCAATTTTTAAACCGTATAATGAAATGGCTCCGATAAGAGCGAAAGACTTGAAAAATTCATGTGATATACTGAAACATTTTAAAACGTATATTATATTACCAAGTATATGTTTGTATATTTGTTTTTTCTTAAATGACTGAAATTAGTCTGTAAAAACTTACTACAATCAAACCTTATTGAGCTCATTCAAAATTTAAGAAAACAAATTTTATTGCGAAATTCTTTAATTTCTTCATAGCGTCGGATGTATGTAGGCTAACAATTTGTTGTGTCTTTACAGTATGATGAATGCTGAGCTATCTCTACATTTCAATGTTAGCTAAAAATTGTAATGCCAGGATTCTAACGTATTTTTTCAGTTGTCATTATTTCTTTTTATGACTTATAAATTATAACAAAGTATTAAAGGCTAGTTGTACTATTATAACGTTTTATTTTTTAATACACATGTGCATTGTAAAGTCTGAGATATTCACAAAAGCAATATATACGGATGAATCACGTGGGTCAGTCATCTTTTTGAGATTTCTGAGACATTCAGATGGCAGTAACATGATTACACATTTCCGTTCACTAAATAACTTCTACCGAATGACGTATACAGAGAGCCAAGATGTTAAACATCAATTCTTTATCCAGGTGACTGGATGCAACCAAAACAAGTCTTAGCATAAGGAAATACTGGGTAGCAGAAATTTGTATTAATAACCTCACCGACACTATGTTTATAACCAATAATAAACAAACAGGCAATAGTAAAATAAAGGCAGAATTTAACATCACACAGATGTCAGCAGAGGCAAATAGCAATGTGACCAAAACAGTACCCAAACCACTTGGGTACTGACTTGACACTCATAAATTTGAGACATGCCAAGGATTGGGCTAGAACCTAAAAATCTTACCAACAAGCACATTACCAATCAAAGCCATTGATGAATCTAGAATGACGTGGTTTGGGGGGAAAAAATTCCAAAATAAAATAAAAGCCCAAATAAACATGTATAGTAACACAAGCATGTATCTGACATCAAACAAGAGTAGAGCTTGATGCAGTGAGCTGTTTTTCAGCATCCCCCACACATTTTTTTTCTTTTCTTCGATCTCTGTGCATGTTTGGAAGCCATGGTTTCAAACAACACACAAACAACCCAGAGGGTTGAGAGTAGTCAGTGTGAATTACCCCTTAATCGATAAGTAAATGTAACTCTGTTTATTTGTTTCTATTTCCCAAGGGTCTTGTTTAATTTTGGCACAATTTATTTTATATAAATCTAATAATATTATAAAGACGACAAATTTAAACTCACCCAAGGACGCTAGAAGTAATATTTGATTTGACATAATTTTGTTAGTGTGTTTAATTAAAGGCTCAAGTTGCACTTTTTATATGTGGTTTGATTTAATAAATGTGTGTATTAAGCTCTTTTAATCTATGGTACAAATTCAAATTAGTAATAACAGTCATTGTGTGGCATGTTTGCACCAATCTAACGCCATTCGGCAGAGCCTCTTGTGAACACCCACTGAGGTTGGTCACGCCAAGCACACCTAGACTTCCCAAATTTACTGCTCACTGTTAACTTAACCCTGTATATTAATTTAGCCTACAACATTTTTCTCTTATTCTCAGGATGTAGACTGCATAAGCTAAATTTTTCTTCTCAGCATGCCAAAGTTTTTAAACTATGAACAAAACCAGATTTTGTTTGATCATGTGGGTAGCTTGGACCTCCTATTAAACAGATTCAGTACCTACTGTAGGGCTTTTTCAACCACTAAGTACCAGTGAGTTTGCAGTGAAGTAATACCATTAATAAATATGTGTTCCTGATACCACGTGTTCCACTTAACCAGTTTCACAGATTACCGTTTGTTTTTCGTATTAGGAAATTAGGAAAACACTAGGTACGTTCAACAATGAGCGACAAAAGCATAGATATACATTGCTGCCATATTTTTTTTTCCCGTTAAAGTGCTAACGAATTTGACTGAAGTAGATTTTCGTAATTTTTTTTTTGTAGTTGCCAAATATAAGCTGCGTGTGTTGTAAACTTAATTTAATGCATTTTTATATTTCAGTTGTCATTTAGCAGTAAATAATTTGATTGCTTGTGTTAATATAACGCACGCACACGTTGGCAAACATGGCCGCTTCAATGTTTTCACTTTCTTTACCGTGAAAATATTCATGCACGTAAATAAACGTCTCTCTTTAAGAGGCCACTCCAGTGTTTCAGGGGCACTACGCAACCAACGTTAACCTCATAAGATTCAATGCTATTTTCATTTTGCTTATAACTAATTAACTAATATAGATTTCGAAATGATGCTTGCTTGATATGTAAGACAACGATGCTCTTATCAAAGCCCCTTTCTTCAAAAACGTGCATAAATTATGGTTTAATACTAATCTTTACTAATTTGAATAAGTGTATGGTCTAGGTTTGAACCATAATTAATGCACATTTTTGAAGAAAGGGGCTTTGATAAGAGCATCGTTGTCTTACATATCAAGCAAGCATCATTTCGAAATCTATATTAGTTGATTAGTTATAAGCAAAATGAAAATAGCATTGAATCTTATGAGGTTAACACAAGTTGCGTAGTGCCCCTGAAACACTGGAGTGGCCTCTTAATCGTTTACATTTGTTTGGGTCGTACGTTACGTTTGCCGTTAACCAAGTTTCCGCGCGAGCCTATGCGTATTTAAATTGTGTTTCGTTTTATTTACAAGATTCATAGATCGTGTTTATTGTTTACATGGCTCGCCATCGTCACAGTTTATTAGGTAATCTTCAAACACGGTAAGAAGATGCATAAAATAAAGAATGTTCTTAATTGTATGAGGTCAGGCCCTTAATAATAAGAAATGGTTTATTTAAAAATATTAGGTAAACCTAAAATTTACTGGAAATTTTTATATTACATGAAATTTTAATAATTACTTATAAAAGCCGGATTGTAGCGTTTATTCGTCGGTAAACCATTTTGTCGCTTTTATTTGCGCCTATATCGTTTTTACGATTTTCCAGTGCCTCTAAGTATGTACCATGTCCCCCAACAGTTGAACTTTTAAGGTGGGCACAAAAAAAATGTCCGGCCAGTCTTTCATTATACACCAGAAATGTGTAACATGGAACCTCGGTAACGAGCAAATTCATGTGTTCTTATGTTGAAAATACACATAATACGAAACTCTGACACAAAATTTTATGTAGAAATCCTTAAAATAATGCCAAGCTTGATATACATACGAACATTGTGCTTTCAATTACATTTCTTGACATGAATCACATGTAGTTTCTGCACCTGCCATTGGAATTCGCTGCCAGAGAAGAGGTGTCGACAATTGAATGATTTGATTAGCAGACCAAATTTTTAAACTATCTGATGAAATAGCTCTGATAAAAGCAAAAAAAGACTTGGAAAAATACTAAACCCCGGCTTTGGACCTGATTTTTGACAAGGAATTGTAGTAATATACTGCCCATCTTGTCAAAATGCATTAAACAGTTACCCCCACACCACACAAAATGCCCAATTTCTGCTATATCTTCTGTCATACTCATGGGTATAAAAGTGGGCATAAAAATTTGTTTAGCAGAAGAGGAGAAAGAATATGTTACTCCATACATGCGATACCTATAATGCTAATTAAAAACCAGCCAATGTAGTTGCTGACCAAAGAAAGCATATCAGGGTACAATAAATAAGTTGCTATCCATTTAACTAAATACTGAAAATTGCTGCTGTTTATTTTTTAAATTATTATAACCTTGTGAAGAAATTGTTGATATTTTATCTTCTATACTTCAATTACAAAAAATATTACAAAGTTGCCTTAGTATTTAAAAACAAAAACAAGGCAATTTAGAAATTATAGAGTTTTAATTTTCATTGGTAGGTTAGTTTCAAAATCTAGTAATATAAAATTAAAAGGATATAAATTGGAATTTGGGTTTGCTTTAATGTAGTTTATGATATATTTATAATATTACATAATCAGAGAGTTCATCTAGCTAATTCACCATATTAATAGTGTTATTTTCATTCTAATAATTAAAAATAATACTGATACACATATTTTATGAATGTTACTTGATACTAACTTATACTACTTTGAGAAATTGTAAGTAACAACTTTTGTTAAAAAATGAGACAATGAAACACACACTGTTTAAGATGATAGTTCCCATAATGAAATTATATCTAAAGTGAAGGAAAACCATCTAAAATTTTCATTTAGGTTAACAGGTGTGGAATTTCTATAAAGTGTTAAGTTTATTAATTAAAAATTTATGAAAATTCATTTCCTAATAAACACAGATATTTTAATTACAGAAAATTTTTTTTGTTAAAATTACTTGTGAAAAAATAATTTATTTTATTTTAAGTTAAAACAAAGGATATAACCTACCTAGTATAAAATAATAATAATAATACAATGGAAAGAGCTATGTATTTAATAATATTATAGAAATAAGATAAACTAATAAAATATATTAATACATATTTGTTTGAAGCATAATTTGTATAGTCAAGTAATCTGTTATTGAAAAAAGTAAAAGGTTGTAGCATTGCACAATGAGGATTTGTTATATACATATATATTTTTTGGGTCATAAGAATATTGATTAAGAATAACTTTGATATGAAAGATGATTATTATTTAATATGTAGATAAGGATTGTTCAGATCTGTTAAGAATGGTTATTAATTACTTTTGTTAAATTTCATGGAAAGCCTTAAAATACTTATTTCCTTGAGATACTTAATTATTAATTTGAGGGTTAACTCCAGTTCATAATAATTAATTTTGATATTTGATAATTAATGTCAGTAATTGTTTTGTTTAAAGCAGTATAGATTATAATTTTACAGGACATCATTTTTAAACAAAAGTTTTAATATGGTATGAATTTCAACTTTGTTTACTAAATTTTGAACATTGTATTTGAATTTGTTGGGTAATTTTAAATTCTATTGGATATTGCTAGTGTAATATCTTGAGAATAGTCTGGAAGGTACAGAAGGAAGAGCAGACAGGCACGACACTCTGGCACCAGAAAGTTATTTTTCACTTTGTAAATGCGTGTTTGGGATTTACGCGTCACGTTGTACGCACAGCTGTAGCTACCGTCTGGAAGGGTCTTTGGAGGCTACCACTAGCCAGCCAATCAGGGCGAGCCCTGGCGTCAAGTGATGTGCCCGTACAAATTTCCTTATATGGTCTTGTTTTGGAATTATGTGCGCTGATTGGTCAGTTGGCCCACGGGGTTGCCTCCTTGTTTTCACCTTTACATCTCGTCGACCAAGTCACTTGTTGCTCGATCATCACCAAACTCGGTCGCATCGTCGGCAAGTCGCAAGACAAATGGAAAATTACTAAGAGATAATTTAACGCCTAGGGGCTGGGGCCAGGCCGTAATTTTTCAACCTAAGTTCATTGTTTTTCGGACTAATTAACTAGAAATTTAGGCCCTAGGCGTCGGCATCAGCCCAACTTCCTGTGATTTCGGTCCGCGATCGACGGTACCTTGAGTTATGTAATTAACCAAGGGACATTACTAAGTTTTTTTTTCTTTGGTGAGTGACAAGACTCCTCGACCATCAACGGCAAGATGTATGGTGCTAGACATCGTTAAAATTTTTATAAGAAAAGACAAAAAACTGTGCAAGTAACTAAATTTTCTAACTAAATTCATTTGTAAAATTGTGTACTGAGGCCATGTAACAATGAGAAAAAACATTTATTTTTAAAGAAATAAACAAAGATAATTTAATAAACTCTTTTATTTCCAAATAACGCAGAACCATCGTAATGAAATATTCCTCAGGAACATTGTTTGTTTTGTTTTGTTACATTTCTCTGTGTGCTTAGCCGGGCAAAACATACAACGTAACAAGGTTTTTTTCCAATAATGAGGTTAGAATCACATCAAAAATTTTTCCCTTGAGCTTATACTGCAAGCTCTACTGCTTTGCTAGAGGTGCCCCTTTTCTTACGTATTTTATAACTTGTGATTAATTTTTGTTTTTACTATGATTATTTTAGTTTAGCAAATATATTCCAGGGTATTTTCACTATCATAAACTTTCATTTTGCACACCAATACATTTGGTATATTCCCTAATGTTTACGAACGTGACTATATATGGGTTTGTGTTGCTACATTTGGGTCCACCATCTTGAAGATTTCAGCACAGTGTTTAAACATTTATATTCCATATGGATTCTGTTCTATTCACAAAATTATGCCTACTAAATGCAGTTTACCATGATTAACGATTTTACACAAAATTAGTTATTTAATGTAAACAAGCCAGGTGGAATCAATCTGGCAACAATGGGCACCATTTACTATGTACTGCAAACTGAGAGCAAGACGCACTATACAAGGAGGCAAATTGAGTCTCGTACCTCACTTGGGGAATATCATGCTGAGCAAGTCCTGTTCGTGTGCCCTTTCACATGGTGGCAGCCATTCAACCCGAACCATCAATGCACTACCGATGCCAGACCAAAATTAATTTTTACTGAGAAAATTATGAAAAATTACTGAATACCAAATTTTGTGCAAATTGTTTAAGTGTAAGTGTTGAGAAATCATTAAAAGAAATGTAACTTCAACCAACATACATTATTATTGTAAAAATATTTGAATATTATAAGTACCAAATTTAAATTTTATTAATCTGAAAATTTTAATCCCATATACTGGTTAAAATTATTGATAGGGTTCTTTTCGAGTGTAAATAATACAAGTTCAGATTGTACCTAGATTCTTATAAGTAATTAAATGTTTTGAAGAAAAGTTAATACACAGAATTATTTCTAAGAGCCAATAGGTGAACAACATAAAAATATCTATATCAGTAGAGGTACAGGTACAGGATCGTGGAGTTACAATTTTTGTAGTGGAAAAGTATAAATTAAATGCAAGGTTTATAAAAAATTGAGGGCAAAAGCAATATTAATAGCATTTCTTTTACATTTGCATATCTCTCTTTATATATATATATATATATATATATATATATATATATATATATATATATATATATATATATATATGGTTCATTATAGAAAATAATCATATGTTCATTTTAGATTTAGCCCTGTAACTTTATCTTGCTGTCAGACGAGTAATTTTCTTTAGTGACCATTTTCCAGAATTAAAAAAATAATTATTACTATTGATTTACCAAAATGCTGAATGTTACCTATATTTTGTGATAAAAGTTGAAATTTCTTGCTCAAAATTTCATTAAAAATTCCAAATACAAAAAAAAAATTTATTCCCACACTCCTAGCTTACAGTGTACGCACACGCACACACACAAACACAAAAAACAATATCTTTCTAGGTAATTTAGTTAGTTTTTTTCTAAATAATTTTCTAACTATCCCAATAAAAATACTTTCTACTTTCAATGAAGCATGGTTAGTAAAGTAACTACCACTCAAAAGTTAGTTAGTTAACACTGCCAACAACCTATTTGGAAAGCAAGGGTATGAAAAACTAGGTTATTTATCACATAAACAAGGACATAAGCACACTCTTCTTGCCTGTTCCAATTTGTTGCATAGTTTTGTTGGCCAATCAGTAGGAGGAGGCATTTCAGGACAAAACACGTAGTCTGCTTCACTAGTCAATGATGCCACAATAGCCAAATACCTGGATGTAAGTACACAATGACATAACTAAAGCAGGCAATTTCAATCCTGTGATTATAAAATTGTATGAGTCACATACAAACCTACTTGCTCCTTTTTACCTTTTTCATTAATTTTACAAAACCAAGTCAATTATTTTAATATTATGTGACAAAAATAAATATTTCTGCTAACTTTGTGGTTAAACATAGCATTTTTTTTTAGTAGAATAAAGATTCCAAATTTATAAAACTAATTACAAGCTACACAGATTTAGTTGCTAAGCAATTTAATTTTCTTTGTTTGCTTTGTATTATGGTATACTAGAGTTCTCATGATGGTAAATCGTGTTACAATTGTGTTACATTACAGTACATGTTCAGAAAAATAATTACTTTTGCAAGCAGTTAAATAATTAAATATCGTGTTACAATTGTGTTACATTACGGTACATGTTCAGAAAAATAATTACTTTTGCAAGCAGTTAAATAATTAAATAATGCTTTTGCAGTATTTAAAATGTTGCTGAAAATAACCTAACCAAACCTTTCACTTTTGCAAAAACATTAAAACTTACCCTAACCTAAAGTAAAGCGAAGGGTTTGGTAAGGTTCAGTCAACAACATTAAAAATAATATGAAGTTATTGTTAAAATGTTAAAATTTGCCTTCCCTGCCTAGTGCATCCACTTGTTGCAGTTCCAAGTTGTTTCATATTTGGATTTAACAAAACTCACAAAAATTATAATGTTTAACCTTTAAATAAAAAATATGTTATTACTATTTTGTAAATTATAAAATAGGTGTGGCAATCAAAATTCATTAAAAATTATTGCAGTTATCACGGCAATATATGGCTTCAATAAATAAATACATATGTATTAAAAACAAAAAAGTATCAATATCAGGATATATCTATGTTTAGTAAAGTTTTATTTAAGTGATTTATTTAATAAAAAACATGAGGTTTTAACTCAAAATTTTTTAATATATTTTTTAAATGTTTCATATTAACTGCATTGCAGTATCTGTGGGTGTAAAACCAAAGAATCATCAATTACAAAGTTACGAATTGACCCATTTAAATATGGCCTCAGAGGGGAAACTAGAGCAGGTTACAACTAATCTGAACACCTTGAATCAATGTCTGAATAACATCCCTGTTCATATTTGCTGAAATGTACTTTATTCAGTTCTACGTAAGAACTGTTTGAAAAATTGTGCTCGATTTTTTTCTTAAATAGAAGAGTTGCATGTTTCAGACCATTGTCAGTGTCAGCCATGCAATAGAAACCAAGCAATATTTTGACAAATGAAGAGAACTATTGTTTGTATTACTAAATGTAATCATTTTAGTTAGAAGCCCCAATAAGTATACTTTTTTTTAGTAAAGGTAAGTAATAGCCATGGGATTCGCAATATTATGCAGTGCGTAGCGTGCCATCTCGGCGCCTGGGGCGGGAGACCTATTTTGCCGCCCCCATTCTATAGGTGCTTAGTTAAAATTAAATTTCACATGCAATGAGGTACCTTATATTGAAGTTAAAATAGGATGAGCGGTTTTACAAGCGGATTCTACGGGCCTTATGAGCAGCGAAGTCAGAAATAACTTTGTCAAAATCAATATTAACAGCCAATTCTTGTTCAATTGACAATATAGCCAAGTTTGATAGTCTAGCGGAGCTCATAGTAGATCTGAGGTAATTTTTTATTAGTTTCAACTTCGAAAAACTTCTTTCACAACTTGCAACACTAATCGCCAAAGTCAAATATATACGAATCAAGATGACTATATTTGGAACCGAAATTCCGAGAATCAGTTTTTGAATGAACTGGAGGAGCTCCAGTGGTCCTTTACAACTTATATCTTCCTCTGATTCAGAACAGGCAACAACAACAAACTGCTGAAGACGCTTCCGCTCCATCTGAAACTCGTCCTTGTCGATGTCTTCTAACACATGGGAAAGATCCCCGAACTTGCTGTCCAAAAGTTTCGCTGGCATCAAAAATCTGAACTTGTCCGATATTTCTTGAATTTGCTGGAATAGAGTCGTCATTTCTTGAATGATCTTGTCGAATGATGCGATAATCTCTCGACGGATTTCCTGTTCGTGAGACAAAGCTGCATCTTCAGAAGATTCATCGCCATGCATGCGTTTTTTCCTGCGAATTCTTCTCGTTTTGAGTTCGATTCCGAGTTTTTCGCAGAGAGTCTTAGCAAAGTCAATTGCTTCTTGCACGAAACGGTCTCTACTTTCCACTAAGAGGGTTTTCAAAGCGCAGAGTTTCTGAGCACACTTATACACACTTAGTCCTCGTTGCTGCAGGTAAATCTGTGCGTCATCTACTTCAGGTAGCACTGCAGCCCAAAAGCCAAGAAAAGTTAGGAAGTTAAATGACTGCATGGCTGTTAGGAGAAGACTGGCTCCCGATCTTGTTTCGGAAGTTTGAGATGAATCTGTTAATTGTTCCAGTACCTCAAGAACTACCTCAAACTTATTTTTAAGCATCTAGACAGCTACATGTCTAGCGCTCCAGCGCGTTTCAGTGACTCGTTTTACTGCTTGACCTGTGACGGCAACCAAAGCGTTCCATCGAACAGTTGATGCGGAAAAGAAGGCAAACAGCTTCTCCAGAGTTCCAAAAAACGTCACGGAATCCACTGATTCAGAAACAGAGTGTACCCCAGCCAAGTTTAGTGAGTGGTTTGTGCATGCAACGAATATAGCTTTCGGATTCAGTGCTTTAATCCGGGCTTGAACTCCATTGTGGATCCCTGACATTGTGGCAGCATTGTCATAAGCCTGTCCTCTCAGATTCTGTATGTTCAGTCCGTCTGATGTTATCTTCGCGATTATATCGTTGCTGAGATCTTCTGCATTTTTTCCTTTTGGTTCGAAGAAGTCAATGAAAGATTCTACCACGGCGACTTTTTCTCCTTCGATATGTACGTATCGCAGAACTTGGCTCATTTGGTCATTGTGGGAGATGTCTGGTGTACTGTCGAAGATTACGCAATAATATTTAGCTTCTTGAATACGACGGATGATGGTGGATCGAACTTGCTGTCCCAGTAAGTTTATAAATTCATTCTGGGTTTCTGGAGATAGATACGAAACTGAGACTCTTGCTCCCAGCTTTATCTTTGTCAGGTGTTCCATTAGAAGAGGGTCGTATTTAGCTAGGAGGTGCACTAACTCCAGAAAGTTCCCGCTATTGCCACTATCATCTCCTTCAATGTCTTCTCGATGTCCTCTGAAGGCCAGATTCTGTTTGGCTAAGAACTGGATAATATTCAGCAACCTGTACAGTACATCCCTCCACTTCTTCTCCTCACTTTCGAAAACTTCTTGTTGTTTCTGATCGATGGTTGCTTTACAGTTCAGGCGAACTTCCAACTCCTTCCATTTCAAGAAGCTCTGTTCATGGCCCAGGCTATTTTCATGGTCTCCTATTCTTGTATTTAGCTTCCACCATTTGTTGAATCCTTCATCAGATGCGAAGTTAGAGCCGGAATTGCCAAACAGCTTGCAAGAAAAACAATACAAGGATTGCCCCCTTGACCCCTGGTGCGAAACTAGAATTTGTGGATTTTTGGGATTTAAATTAACGGACTAATAAAACTGAAACTGGGATTTTACGTTCAGCGTGTTTCACCCAATCCCTGCCAGACCTAGAAGAAAAAAGGCGTCGACCGTTAGAAAATGACTTAACTGAGAAGGGCTTGTAAACCCATAATTTGTAATTTGCTAAATTTTTGGTATATTTATTTGCATGTTAAGGTGTGTCAATTTTTTGCTAGATTTTGCCTATGTTAATTTGGTATTTACAGCGGTGATACGCCCGGTGCGTATCTATATTTGTATTTGTATTTGTATTAATATGTTCTTATATATTTTTAATGCCTTTTTGGTAATTATATTTAATTTTTGGAGCTCCGAAGTAAATGATCAAATTATAATTTTTTGGGGGAATTGCTAAAGTATATTTTAGTATTATTATATAGCTATTTTTTTATAAGTAGTAATAGGGCATGTATTTTATGATGGATGCGCCTATTTGTGATGAAACGATTTTATGATATATATATTTATTAAATGTTGTCATATAAATTTTGCGTCTTTTTAACTTGCTGCCTCCTCTCACTGTTCGCAACCTTATTAGTATTTTTTAAGCCTGCTATTAGTTTGGGTTTTAATATTTTTTTGGGTTTACCTGCGCTCGCGGTACGGGGAAATATAGGAGTTTTACTGTGTCCCGGTTTGCGGAAGTTGTTTGGTTTGCCCTGGGTTAAGGTCAAACTTTACAGTACAATGCGTAGTACTAAATTCAATGAGTGCGAAAGAGAGGCATCGACACGGGCCGACGCGTGAAACAAAAGATTTTGTATGAGTAATTAACATAATAAGGAGTGCCGCTCAACTCGGCTCGCGCGCGCCGGGCGGCGCGGCGTGATGCGATGTTGCCGTTCCTATGTAAACAAACAAACGTTATAAAGAGCTCTGTCAGTGATTTCGCAGTTTTTCTTTTAAATAAATATTAAAAAATAGTCGGCGCGCAAAATTTAAAATAAAAATGGAACATTATAGTGTGTCTGACACATGTAATGAATGAATCATAGATCAGATCTCAACCCGCTTCACCGGCGACCCGCCCCCGCGGGCTGCCGCCCGGGGCTGGCCGCCCCCTCCGCCCCACCCACGCTACGCCACTGATATTATGAGTATGATTGATGTAAAACTGTCACATTTTCACCAATACAATCTATTAAAAGGGATACTAACCACCCTTGGCACTTTATAGCACAGCAGGTAGCTGCCACTGCCAAACTTACAGGTGAAATGTCCACTCTCGACTACGTATGCAGTTTTCACATTTCAAAAGGAGTCTTCAAGTTTAAGATTGGTCTTGTATTGACTTACGTAAAAATTAAGTAACATAACATGCAAACAACCTAACTTTTATATAAGTCGAAGTATACCTAACTGTGGAGTCCCGTTTCAAGTATATGAATAGTGCCTCATTTTAGCACCAGAAAAATTGGACTAACTAACTCGTCGAGCAAATGAAAACTAGTGAGACCTCTGAAAGTAATTTGTAATTGTGGTACTTATACAAAGAAGTTTAAAAGAAAACATTATTTGCAGAAGCTAATATTATAAAAAAAAATTAACAAAAATTAATTATTTTTAAAAATCAGCACAATGGTGGTTTTAATCTGATTGAACACAGTAATATCTCTTTCAGATCTGTACATAACACTATGTTCTCCCAGTGTTTCAAGACAAATTATACAAGAAATACAACAGTTTTTACTTTTTATTAACGTGAAAATTTTTGATCATAGACTGTCATAATACAGTAGACTCCCGATTATACGGGTGATGCTTTGTTACCATTTTCGGTAACTTTCTTTGCGATTTAGTTGGCTGTTGCTCGTTTTCTTTTAAGAAGCGTTTCTTTGGTTTTGCATTTAATGATTTAAATATTGTTTTTGTATTTAATAATTAATTTATTGTTTTTGTTATTGTTATTTAATTATTCATAGTTTTGTTTATTAGGTTTTTCCTTTTTTTATTAATAAATTGCATCAGGACGACACAAAAAAATGAAACTGTTTGCTCAACGGCCGCCTAGTGATGTGTGGGTTTGGTTGTTACAAGTGTACCCGAGGACGGCCGAAGAAGCTCGATGGTGACGTAGCCGAGTGACGCGCTCAGCGGTGGCGCACGAGTGTGCGGTACGGGACATGCGAGCCGGACTCGACAGCAGGAGGATGGTTCGGTGCGACCGTCTGGCCCGCGGTGTGGCAGCGGCGCGGAGGCGCGTTGACCACCAGCTGGGGCCCCACTCAACATGCTCAAAGTAAGGAGTCGACGCTCATACTTGTTATGGCCAGAATAGGCGAAGCTCGGGGCTGTGAAATATGTTTTGCTGAAATAGACGGTGACTAGCAACGTAATTTGACTTTACTCAGGACCGGTCAATATATTTTTGGTGGATGAACATTAATGTACTTATTATTTCAGTCGGGGCCGCATAGTACTAATTTTGATGGAGTGCATGGAGACAGTTCACGTACTTTTGTTTGAATATTACGAGGACTGCAGTATCACCCACGAGCAAACGAGTTTAGGAAAAGTGCGCGCACAGGACTGATAGAAACTTTATATCTTAAACTTTATAGTATCTTTCAACTATAGATTTTATATATATATATATATATATATATATTTGTATACCTTTTGGTAGGATAACTATGTATTTAATGTATACGTGGGGGGTTGTAATCCTTGGTAATGAGTAATAGCCATGAAAGTAAATAATGACTGGACTTAATTGTTTTATTTTTTTTTTTAATGGAGCTCACACATTGCCCGGGGAATAAGCGGATAGGTAGCCATTTACCTTTGGTTGGCCTTGGGGCATGAGTGTGGGGAAAAGTTGCTAATCGCACTGTTGCGGCATTTAAGCAGCAGGGCGGTAGCAGCTTTATCTGGTTTGCGGGTTAAGCGTGCCATATTTCACTTCCACAAAAATAATGTTTTACTTTATATTTCCATGCACGCACAATGTCAAAGACAGTTGTGTTAGCATTAAATACACAGCAATGAATTAGTAATGCAATGAATCAAAAACAATATTTGGCTCTTAATGTTTGCAGGCTTTCACGGCCATTGTCTGAAGTAGCATGGCTTCTGGGTTGTAGCCGTGTCCTTGGCGAATAATTCACCAACGTTTCGGTCGACATTGCAGTCGTTATCATCAGGGAGCAGTTACCTACTCCCTGATGATGGCGACTGCAATGTCGACAGAAAGATCGGTGAATTATTCACCAAGCACATGTCTACAACCCAGAAGCCAAGCTACTTCAATATTTGGCTCTTTCCTAAATAGCTATTCGCTTTCTTCATTGCATATTTATTTCAAATGACGCCCAAGTGTTCAGCCAGCCAAAGTTTATATTCCGCCATCCTAAATGTCAGGTATGTCACTAGCAGCACTGGAGAGAAAAGCCAGAAGCTTTCAAGGTTAGTTTACCTTGCAGGTATTAGGATGTGCTAGTGGCAAATCATAGCAGAAAGGCGTTTACTGAACAACAGAGTTGGGAATTACGTTAACAGGTTGAATAAGATTTCTAATAACAAAAAAAGTTAAGTTTAAGCTTTTTAAAATATTATAACTGACATCTTTTACATAAAAAACATTATTTTCTGTAACTCAGAAATGTTAGTAGCACTTACATAAGCCCAAGCCCTATTATTTAAACAACATGGTAGGTAAATTTTTAAATTTAATATTAGGTTGTTTAATTTCAAAATTTTTGTTCAAAATTTATTTTTATGTACTTAAAATGAGTTTGAAAACATACAAGTACTAAAAATTAATTTTAATGGGAGCAGTGTTCTGATTAAAATAGTAATCAGCAAGCACATTTACCTGATTGAAAAAGTGTTATTTTTTTTAAAATACTCTCTTATGGAAAAAAACATGTTTGACTAGTGCTGTTTTGATAAGTGCTCTGTTTTACTGGAACGAATTAGGGCGTTACTTTGAGGGGCAAGTGTTACAGTGTTTGTCTAAATATTCTGGATAAAAAAAATTTAATCAGTTTTTTTTGACATTGCTTTAAACGTGTTTTTCGGTTATCCCTGAACCTCTTGCCAGTCATTACCCCGGATAATCTGGAGTCTACTGTACTTCACTTGGTTTTCAATTTAAGTATTATTATTTTGTTAAGAATTATCTATACTACATACACACCAAAGTTACATTCATATGCAAGATAGATTCTCAAAATTTTGCAAAATTCACTGAAATAGAAAATTTGAGTTAAAATAAGCTTGGATTAAAACTTTTTATATAAATAGTGTTTGAACTGTGTGTCAACAGTAAGCACAAGAAACACTCATTTACCATCCACAGAGTTTGGGAGTTTTAAACAATGAAAAATGTAAAAATAAACAAATTAGCAACGAATTACAAATAATGGTAAAAAAAATAACTGTCACTTACCCAAACAATACAAAACAAACATTTATAGGAGAAACAGTTTGAAGTTGCTTAGTGAAATAACAATAATAAAA
The DNA here is from genome assembly GCF_032445375.1 of Bacillus rossius redtenbacheri. Classification (NCBI taxonomy): domain Eukaryota; kingdom Metazoa; phylum Arthropoda; class Insecta; order Phasmatodea; family Bacillidae; genus Bacillus; species Bacillus rossius. The sequence continues at coordinate 60,146,996 of NC_086331.1, read as the reverse complement.
TGAATGTCATAAATATTCTTGTAATTAAATAAATAAATTGTTGTTAAATAAAATAGGCACAAAGATATATAACATAAAACTTGTTTAAAGCTATATATATATAAATGAAAATGTAAATATCCGAACTGTAATATCATTTTCCATTGCCAGCAAAGGATAGTTTGGAAAGTTCACGGAAAGGTACGCAACATGAGTTGAAGGTCACGCCCGGGCAGGCAAGTCAACCAGCCAATTGATGATAACTGTCGTCCGTTACATGGTGTCGAGTTTGTTATACAAAGTATTCGATGGTAGGCTTATAAAGATAAATGGTGTGACATATTTATCATTGAGTGTTATTCTACGCATTTATATGTGAAAAATATTTCCCTTCACATTTTGTAACACATTAAGTAAATTAGCCTTGCTATTTATTGAGACCAGTGCTTAAGAATATGTGATTTCGGATAACACAAAAATTTTTAGGATGCATTAGTCGTGCTAAGTGAAGGATTGATGTACAGTTTTATCCAATAATTAATATAAGGGAAGGTCAAATTTTGAATTTTTAAAGGGCAATAAAATGATACAATGCTCATGTCATAAATAATTTTTTAGGCAAAGTTAAAAACAAACACCTATGTAAAATTAAAAGGATCAAAACTTATAGTGCAGTGAAGCTGCTTAAGTTTTCTTTTCTTGATCAATATTTAGTACAAAAAATTCCTAAACTCAGCTGAAGTTATCATTACTGTAAATATATATACTGTTATGTGTAATGATAAAAATAATAATTTATTAAAAAAATCAAGCCAAGTGTATGTACAGATTAACTCTATGGATTTAAATTAAATTAGTTTAATTATATTATTTTCGTATGAAATAAATACCTACGTATTAGTCCTGTCTACTAGACTTGAAAATAATACATTTTTCGGTACTTCTTAGCACCAAAAGATAGTTATTGTACACCAAACATACTGAAATTATTACTCTATAGAAATGCATATTATCTATTAAACAACTACTGTAATTTACATATTTTATAAGTAAAAGTTTATTTCAACCAAATAATTACACTACTACAATGTCAGAAGCAGTATAGAATAATTTTTTTAAAACTGGCTACATAAGTGTGACGATGCAGTGGATGAAATAAATATAATGTATATAAAAGTAGTAACATGTAAAAATAATTTATCAGATATAGTAAAAAAAACCTAATTTAAGAGTCCTTACATTTTCCACGAATGTATGTACTTGTAAAGTTGTTCGTTTTATGTTGAACTACTTTTGACTAATTTTAGCCACAAATATTGAGTAAGATTTTTTTTTTTTGCAAGATTCATGTAAAATTATCTGCTTCTATTGCGATGTATATGGGTGTAAAGATGGCCATAACAAAATACATCACACACAGCACACACAGTCACCGAGGAAAATAATAACTGTCAGAAAGCAAGAGATAAGTGAATAGTAAATATCTGCTTTATAATGAGTTACATACTTGTCTCTTACCAGGTAGGGTGAGAAGTGTCCCTAAGAATCTACAATCACTTCAAACTACCATGGTCACAGTTACAAAAAAATGTGTCACAAATTAAGTTTTTTTTTCTGCTTTTCTGTCAGTATTCACCCCTCTGAACAAAATTTATTCACTGAAAGCTTCATGAAGTATAATATGGTCACCAAAAAAGTGGCTATTTGAATGCCTGTCAGCCACATAAGATATTTAGTGCTTTGTCCAACAGAAAGCTGTTTATTCTGATGATAAATAGTACTAGATAGTAAGACCATACAATGGCAATGGCTTTCTAAATACATATTTGTTTCTGCAATAGCAATAAATAATAATTACATAGTTACTTTCAGTAAAATTAAAGAAAAAATAATTGTTAAAGGAAAAAAATAATGGTATGAATTTCCTAAGAAACTCTTAAGGCACAAAATACTAAAAATAAAATGAATGATAAACTCATTAAAAAGAATGCAAAGAATTAACCAGAAGCACTTGATTTAAGGGTTAGAACACCATATTACATCACACCCGCTCCTCGAAATAGTGCTGTTCGATCTGTGCGGTTTTGGAGTAAAAACGGCTGGTTTGAAGTAGTGTCCTAGATTTAAAAAGTGCTCTTTTTAATCTATTTGAATTTTCATTTCCGTGTATGCACAATAGCAACGGTACTTATGTCTCATTAAACACAATGTAATAAATTAATAATATCACCAATCAACAAATTATAATTGACCCTTTACTTTAGCCCAACTAACATACTTTAGTGGTTTATATATCCAAGGCCAATGTTTGTATAACACCATCCTGCAAGTCAGCAGAAGGTCTGGTGAGAAAAGTCGAAAGCTTTCAAGGCTAGTTTACCTAACTCCATCCAGGATATGTTAGTAGCAAGTCATGCGGATGATGATTATTCATGGCACACATGCATGTATTAAACTAAAGTCAGGAATTATTTTAACAGGTTAAATAATATTTCTTGTGAATAGAAAATGTTAAGTTTGTGTAACTTACACCCTATAAGAGTTAAAATATATCTTCTATATCAATAACATTGACGTCGTCCCAGGTGCTCCCGTGGCTCGCACAGGTCGTTATGCCACCTCGGTGCCTCACCGGTCGGCGTGTGTGGTCGGTGGTAGTGTCTCGAACGGGTGTAGGTCGATTGTCATGGAGAGCGGAGATCGACCCGAGCCCTAACGGACCTGCCAGTACGCGCCAGTTTGCTTTCACCCCTTGGCGCGAGCAGTCGTGTGCGACTCGCGGAGTTCGGCGATCGGTGTTCGTGTGCATACCGAGAACGTGACAAGATAGTCATGTGTGTGGTCCAACCACTCCTGCCTGCCACGTGGCGACGTCACGACCACCGAGAGACGGAGTCTCGTGCTGTGAACTAGCCCACAGCAACCACCCCTGTTAAAGGTTATTTGGCACCCTCAGACACCACCCAACCACGCATCAACATCGGCAGGACGACAAATGGCGGCCATCTAGGCGGCTCATCAAAATTGCAAACAATTTAGGCAAAGAAAACCCGTCAAAATTCCCGTCAAAACTACGGCAAAGTAGTCGAAAGGCGAGCCAGGACAAAGGGGAGGAAAACGTGCGCGCAGGACAAAGGGCACGTCTGACCAGCGCCGTTAACGGGACCCAAGGGCAAACGAGGTCACCCCACCCCCACCCCAGCAACGCGCGCGCTAGAAAGGAGCACCAGCCACCACTTTCCCCTCTACGGGCCGCCGAGCGCGCACGTGCACCAAAGAAGCCAACTCCGGCCGTTCGGCACCCGAGCCTAACCGAGTGGAACCGAAGGCAACCGAATCGGCACACTCGACCGCGGACCGCGTTCACGGACACATCCCGTCTCCCGGGGCGGCCAGCCACGTTCCACGAGGATGCAGAGAGATCCGGACATAGCCATCGAGATGGAGGGATTGTGTGAGGGCTGTTTTAGACCCTTTCCGGAGTCACTCGTAAATAACGAAAGCGCTCAGTATCAGTGTGCGTGCGGCCGCGTCCATGTCAAAGAGGAGCAGCCGGGAAGCGCCGCAAGGGGTACAACAACACGCCGCGCGCAGCCAGGCGAGACGGCCCGATGCCTACAGTGCGGAGTCACAAAACACCGCACGTGCGCTGAAGTACGCGAGTTCGTGCATTTTCGTGATGGGTTGTTCCTCTGCGTCACCTGCGAGAGCACAATGATGCAAGCGTACCACGCACAGCTGACCCCAGCGGCCGATCATACTGCCGGAGTTCGCGGGTCACGCCCACGAGGACCCAGCCATGTTCTTGCGGGTATGCAAGGAAAAATTAGCACGCCATCACATCGCACCAGAGGAGTGGACAGAACGCGCCAGCAGCCAGTTGCGCGGCGACGCCCGAACCTGGTGGTCTCAGACAGGCGATTACGACACCGCGTGGACTGAATTTGCACGACGCCTGGAGGCACGCTTTGATGACTCGCGCGCACGGGCCTGTTGCATGAACGAGTTGTTCTGCCGAGCCCAGTCTAGCGGGGAAGGAGTAGAAGCATTTGTGCACGGGAAGCTGAGGCTCTACCGACGTCTAACACCCCGCGGTAGGATACAGGATGTGCTACCGAACATTGTCGAGCTCTTGACGCCCGAGGTACGGCCTTTAGTGCGTACTGCAGTGGAGAAGGGACTAGACGCTTTCCTCGCCCTCGCAAGGGAAGTAGAACAGGACCTCAATGCAGCACGAGACGCCCGGAGCGTCAAGACGCCCCAAGTCCCACAGGCGAGGCCGACAAGACGCCTGGAGGACACCCTGGCCGTGGTGCGATATGTGCAACCTCCCCCACCAAGGGAAGCCCAACCTCTGTCCAACCTGCTACAGGAGGGGGGAGGGGCATCGCGTCCGAATCAGGGCGGCCAGGCGGCGCGACAAGCATGGGCAGGCAGCCAACGTGGCGGCCCTTCCAGTGAACGTGACGATCATCCGCCACGCTGCCAATACTGCCCGACGCCCGAACACCACTGGCATAGAGTGTGCCCGACCAGAGAAGCGCGTTGGATGGCGTCAAGGGGAGGACCCGCGCCGTCGGGAAACTGCAACTAGGGGGCGACGACGCAGTTGGCCGCCGTCCCCGGACCTCGCGCCCTGCCTCCGCCGACACACCTCCTCACCTACCACTCACCAGTGGAGGCGACCCACAGCACCCGACAACGGACAGCCCCACGTCGCCAGCGAGCGACACCATTCACCAGGCGTCGCCGGTGACCCGACCCACAGCTGGGGGGGCGAGAGACGCACCGTCTCACCTACCACTCGCCAGTGGAGGCGGCCCACAGCACCCGATGACGGACAGCCCCACGTCGCCAGCGAGCGACACCATTCACCAGGCGTCGCCGGTGACCCGACCCACAGCTGGGGACCCCAGCCAAGCACCACCGCGCCTGGGGCGGATGGGACCGAAGGCTGGAAACCTCATCCGCATCCCTGTCTCGCTGGATGGGAGGCCGGTGGAGGCGTTGGTGGACACCGCGGCGACTCACACCTACGTTGCGGCCCACCTTGTCCCTGATGCTGAAGTGACACCATTCAGCTCGCAACAAAGGGATCTAGCACGGTCACGACTGGGCGTGTGGAGGTGAGTGTCGGCATAAGGGACTATGTGACCAGGACGTGCGCACTCGTAGTGCAGGACCTCAGGGATGAGCTCATCCTAGGGTTACCCTGGCTAGTCCAGGAGGATGCTAACATAGAAGTCGGGGCAGGTAGGATGCATGTCGGGACCCAGGGGCGCTGGACCGTGTATGGGTTGTCACATCGCCGCCCACCTACCTGGACGGATCCTACCCAGCTGATAGACCTACGCCACGGCGTACCACCAGACTATTGTGCCCTTCTAAACAGAGCCCTCAGGCAGCAACCGCAGGTGTTCGCGTCAGCTGATCGGCTGCGCCGCACGAATATTACAGAACATTGTATACCCATGGTACCCCATGTTCCTCCATTCGCCAAGCCAGGGGGTTTCGGTCCCCGTGAGCTCACTGCCATCCAGGAACAAATCACAGAAATGCTGGGGGATGGGGTAATAGAGCCCAGCACGTCACCATACAACTGTCGCATAGTCATGGCCAGTAAGAAAGACGGCTCCCTGCGTTTCTGCATCAATTTTAAGCCAATTAATGACCTAACCATCCCGGCACCACCCCCACTCATAAATCTTACAGAAGCGCTCACCAGCATGGGCGATGTCCAGGTGTTTACGTCACTAGAACTGAAGTCCGGCTACTGGCAGGTGCCAGTTCGGCCTGAGGACCGCCCCAAGACAGCCTTCACTGCACCCGATGGGCGCAGGTTTCAGTTTTGTGCCATGCCGTTCGGGCTGATGGATGCCCCTGCGACCTTCCAGACCATGATGGTCCGCGTCTTGGACGGCTACATTGGCAAGTTTGCTGCGGCCTACCTCGACGACGTGATCATATGGTCACGATCGTGGGAGGATCATGCACATCACCTCGCATTGGTCCTCGAACGGCTAGCCACGCACGGACTGACGTGTGCGCCGCGCAAGTGCCATGTCGGCGCGAAGGAACTGGAGTTCTTGGGGCACCTTGTGAGCGCGGACGGGTGTCGACCCCTGCCAGATCAGCTGGCCCTGATAGAGGGGAAAGAGCCTCCCCGTACCAGAAAACAATTGCAGAAGCTAATGGGACTTTTAAACTGGCTCAGGTCATTCATCCTGAACTTCGCCACCATCACCGCACCAATGACGGACCTCTTGTCACCCAAGAGCAGGTTTCAATGGACGGACGCGGCAGAGCAGGCCCTCGCCTGTGTCAAGCAGCAGTTCAGGGAGTGTCACACCCTGTCACGGCTAGTGCCCGATATTCGCCTATTCGTCCGGACAGACGCGAGCCAGGAGGGTATGGGGGCAGTAATCTACCAACAAAGAGCTGGAGAAGAGAGGCGGGTGATAGAGTACGCCAGTGCCAAGTTTGGCCCTGCAGAGCGGCGGTACCACGTCAACGAGCAGGAGTGTCTCGCGGTGGTGTGGGCACTCAGGCGATACCGACACCACCTCGAGGGGAGACGCTTTACGCTCCGCACTGACAGCCAGTGCCTGCAGTGGCTGAACTCCGCCCAGGGAGGAAAATCCAAGTTCACGCGGTGGGCACTGATGCTCCAGAACTTCGCTTTTCGCGTGGAGCACGTCCCTGGGCGGGAGAACCAGCTGGCGGACGAGCTCTCCCGTCACCCGGATGCCAACACTGTGTTCAAGGATGATCAGGGATGGGACGACTTACTTCCCCCCTGCAACCCCCAGACAGGGTCTACAAGTGAGCCCCCACCAGCAGCGCTATACGCCACTACGGCCGAGAGGCCCCGCGACCTTGCGCCAGCTACCCTAGCCAACCTCATGGAGATCGTCTGTCTCGCACAGAGCCAGGACTTGGTCAGTCAAGCAGACCTCGCTAAATGCAGAGAACAGGAGCTTCCCCACCTACGTAGTCTTGACGGGGTACTCCAGAGCCGTGTGCCCGGAGACATGAGCTTGTGGCGCACGCACGTGCCGCCGGCAGGACGGAAGGCTGCCTTGCATTTTTATCATGATCACGACCTAGCGAGACACCCGGGGACCGACCAGACCCAGCGGGCACTGCGGCAGTGGTTCCACTGGCCGGGCGTTGCAGGTGACATCCGCGATTATGTGCGAGACTGCCAACCATGCCAACAGCGCAAGGCCCGTCGGCCTGATGGGGTAGAGCAACAGTGGCCCAGGAAGCCCCATGACCCATTTCACACCGTGGCTCTCGACGTAATGGGCCCATACCCCCGCACATCCCGCGATAACCGATTCTTGGTTGTAATCACGGATACTTTCACACGCTGGGCAGAAGCGTTCGCCGTCACCAATGTACGAGCTGAGACCATCGCCACTCTCCTCGATGCCGAAGTATTCCCACGATATGGGTTTCCCCGAGTGCTACTCACAGATAATGGCACACAATTCAAAGGTCGGCGCTGGAAGGCCGATTGTAAGCGCTGGGAGGTGGAGCACCACACGACACCCACGTACCACCCAAGAGCAAACCCGACAGAACGCCGCAACCAGGACATCAAAGTCCAGTTGCGGCTACGTCTGGGGGACGACCACACCCAGTGGGATGTGCTCCTCCCCAAGATATTGTACTGCCTCCGTCGCCGCCGAAACGTGGTAACCGGCTACTGCCCTGCGGAGTTGCTTCAGGGACGGGATCTCGCCCTCCCAGGGGAACTCCAGGTAGCGGACGCTGCTGAATGAGTGCTTCAAATGCCTGTCGCCGAAAGACGGGAGGATGCACGCCAGAATCAGGCACAGTTTGGAGCCACTCATACCCCTCGGACCACTCACCCACCCCTGCCATTGGAGCCGGGGCAACAGGTGTACGTCCGATGTCACCACCTTTCCTCCAGAGGCAAGAAGTTTTGCGCAAGCCTGGCCCCTAAATGGTCCGAACCCCGTGAGGTAGTGAAGCGACTCAGGCCTACCACCTACGCGGTCACAACACGGAGTGGAAGAGCCGCCAAGGTTCACCGAGATGATCTCCGGTTAGTCCACCCTAAGGTTGGTCCGGGACACCTGCACAAAGGTCCACAGAGGACAAGAAGGACATCAGACAAACATCAATTCCCCCCATCAACTCTCGCGGCGACATCGGACACAGATCATGCAACCATAGTATCACCAAGCCTAATGACACCAACCCCTCCTGTCACAGGCCATGCAGACGGCGAATGTGCACCATACTTGCTCGTCGCCCGAGCCCCAGGCAAGCAGGGCCACGAAGCCCGAGCCACAGGCAAGCAGGGCCACGATGCCCGAGCTGGAGCACATGATGAGGCACTTGGGTTACTGGGACTATCTGGGGTTAACGGCATCTGCCGTTACCCAGGGCATGTCCCCCCCCCCCCTAAATGGCCAGCGGATGCGAGTCTGGAGAGATCGACATTTTCGGTGCGGGTTGACGAGCCTGAGTCCACAGGGGCAGACCAGCGAGGCGACGGGCAACCCAGCCAGGAGGACGGAGGAGTGACCATCGTCCCTCTCGATGAGGCCGACGACACAGGGAAAGCATCGCCTGTACCCAACCAAGCTGAGCCAGACGCCACGACACAAACTCAGGTGGTGCGGCGATCGACCCAGCCTCATGTCCCCCCTGTCAGGTTCGGGGTAAATGAGGGGTACCAACCACCACTAGGGGCCCGTGCTGGGGGCCGCACCAACCCTAGACAGAACCTTTTCCCGGATGCACACCACTGCTCAGTGATGAGGTTGCTACCGCATATCGCCCAGCCCAACTCCACTACATCTACCAACACCTCTCAGACACAGTGCACTCCAGAGAACTTACAGTGTACCTACGGAGGAAATGCCCCGAGGCAATGCGTGTGATGGAGGCTTCGAGGGGCATAACGGCCTCGGTGTGGGGGGGGGGGGGGGCATTTGACGTCGTCCCAGGTGCTCCCGTGGCTCGCACAGGTCGTTATGCCACCTCGGTGCCTCACCGGTCGGCGTGTGTGGTCGGTGGTAGTGTCTCGAACGGGTGTAGGTCGATTGTCATGGAGAGCGGAGATCGACTCGAGCCCTAACGGGACCTGCCAGTACGCGCCAGTTGGCCTTCACCCCTCGGCGTGAGCAGTCGTGTGTGACTCGCAGATTTCGGTGATCGGTGTTCGTGTGCGTACCGAGAACGTGACAAGTTAGTCGTGTGTGTGGTCCAACCACTCCTGCCTGCCACGTGGCGACGTCACGACCACCGAGAGACGGAGTCTCGTGCTGTGAACTAGCCCACAGCAACCACTCCTGTTAAAGGTTAGTTGGCGCCCTCAGACACCACCCAACCACGCATCAACATCGGCAGGACGACAACATATTTATTTTGTAACTCAAGAAATGGTTTTGTGCCTACTTAGGAAGGAAATGTTATGCCCAAATATGTTATGTAAATGTGCTGCCTGTAATGATTTTACAGCGTAAATTAATTTTACCATATTTACTCTAAATGCAATTCACATGTTTATTTAAATTTACTTTAAAAGTATTTAGACATAAAGTTAATACTACAAAATGATTTCAACAGGCACATGTCTTGATTAAAATAGTAGTCAGCAAGAAGACTTCGGTGTTTGGAAATGAATTATTTTGATTTACATACTTCCTTATGGCAAAAATGAATTCGATGAACGCTGTTTTGATTAGCGCTGTATTTTCCTGGAACAAATTAGTGTGATACTTCGAGGGGCAGGTGTACGTATATTTAGGCAACTTATAAGTAACAAAATCTTTATTTCTTTGAAACAATATTTCAAAATCAAATGTGCAAATAAGGGCAACTAAAAGCATTTCCAATATAAAAATTCATTTTTTTTTAACAATGATGATTCTAATCTTCACTTATTGCGAGCGGCTATTGAAACAGCCTGGCAATATTTTGTCTATGTACTGTCATAATAAAAATAAAAATTATGACTTTTCATAAATAAATTTCAATATTTTACAGCTTGTTTGCAATGCCTGATTATTTCCAGACTAACACTGTAATTTGAGTAGATAATGAGACAGTGCCGCTTCAAAGTTCGAACTTAAAATTAGGAAGACGATCAAACCCAAACACTATTATTTTGGAGTTAGGTTCATGATTATAAACTTTCTCACATCCCTACTATCTTGTCCTCTACTATCTTGTATGGTATGGTCAGTTAATACTTAGTAGTCAATTATTGGCGTAACTTTAATGTTTAATCTTTTGTTATCCTTTTCGTCGCATTAATGGAAGTTTTATTTACAATAGAGAATGCAAAATGTAAAATACACAACAGTCCAAATAAAAATACATCCATGCTAAAAACTTACATTCATTTCTTACTAAGTCATAAAATTAAATAGTAATTGATGTATAGCTGTGAGAAAACTAACCTCAGGGTGAAAAAGTTAATGGAAATTATTGCTGTTTACAAACTTACATAAAATTTTTGTTAATTATATGAGTGACAAATAAAATACCTCTAATTATAAGCAATGGGATAGCCTGCTTACACTAATTTTAATAAAACAGCACATTTGGCTTAAAACAAACGCAGTTTATCATTTATTTAAACATTCCTTCCAGTGAAGTATTTGTAAATTAACTACCAAAATAATGTAAGCATTTCTGCATGTCATTGAATAAATTATAAGCATTATTTTTCTTAATTTTCTGTTATTTTTGTAATTAGAAGCTAAAAACCACATACATACCCACAATGGCGGCCCATAACTTCCATGATAAAAGTACGCTGGTGGGAATATGCAGTAGAAACAATAGCATCAATTGCTTCAATGATACGATGCAGGGCAGAGTCGGTGCCAATAGTCATGTCCGTGCCACAGAAGTCATTGTCAATGGATCCCACTAGGCCAGCAATATGGAGATGATGATATTTCTCTTTCTGCTCAGCAGTGATTTCACCTGGAAAAAAATATAAATTTTATGGTAACATGATTTCATTTCTTTATTATCATTAACTATACACATGTTTACTTACACTAAGTCCCTAGAGAACAAAAAAAATTTTTTTAGTGACCTTAACCTAATATTTTTTAATGAGCCACAGATAATTCTATAAGCAAGTCACCTTAACACAACATTTATGTTACCGTTTTTATCGCATAATCGCCGCACGTGCGTAATCGTCGCAACCATTTTTTAGGATGTCAAAATTGGGATAAAAAAACTTCTCGCGTAAACGTCGCATGATGTTTTTGGTCCCGCTAGTATATGCCGAGCGCTTTGTGTAGGTATCTTTTCCGTATAAAACAATGTATTTTAAAGTAGAAATCTAATATTTATTCGGTCATTACCACTTAACAAATTAAAGGAAAAATATGAAGTTGCTTGACGTGTAAATTTTCTTATAAAGACGTTTTTAAACGTTATTTCCTTTATCTGATTGTCTGCGTCGCCGCGGTGTAGGTCTAATCTAAAATTTAATTTTGGTAATTACCACTTATTTATTTAATTAACGGAAATACAAAGTTGTCTGATGTGTAAATTTTCTTTTAAAGACGTTTTTAAACAGTATTTCCTTTATCTGATTGCGTTACCGCGACGTACCGCTTATAAAAATGTAGCCAGCGCATCATTCATGTTTGGTTATGTTGCTTCCCGTATAGAGCGCGCGCACGTAGTCGAATATCAATATCTCGCCGATTGGATGCAACGCGCGCTCTCTGTCAGGTGCCGAGTTAACTAAATTTGATAGCCCGCATTCTTTCGTGGCAAGTGTGTACTACGACACGTTAGTTCACATCAGATTCAAGTGGCTTGTGTTTGCATTAGAGTTTTGGTTTTTCTATTTAAAGTTGAAGAAAGGTTTTTGTTTAAGGAATTATTAATATAGATTGTTTGGCGTGCACTTGTATACTCCACCTTTTTTTAAATAAACGTACTTTCCATGAACGGGTTTTGTTTTTATGAATAACTTTACCTATCAAAAAATTTTTTTACGCATAATCGTTGCACCCCTACTTTTCAAACTTGATTTTAGAATAAAATGTGCGACGATTATACGAGAAAACAAGGTAATATCTTAAGAAAAAAAAGTTTTAAAACAAATTTTCAAGGAAAAAATCAATATTCATGGATATGTATAATTTATATGTTAGGTATGTCTGATGACATAAAATAATTGTAATGAAGCCATAAGGATCTAAAATTTTTGCACAAAATGGATCAAAATTACTGCAGCTATTAATATTTATTAACAAAAATTAATGAATGAGGCAAATTACCCTTTGCAAGAAGTTCCTCCAGGAGTGATTGCCATTCTTGGCGAAAGAGGTTTGCTCCTGTAAGTGAACCATCTCCTCCAATTACGACTAAATTTGTGATGCCATGTGTAACAAGGTTTTTGGCAGCCTTCAGGCGACCCGCTCTCTCACGGAAGTCCTTGCAGCGTGCTGATCCAATAACTGTGCCTCCCTACAAAATAGCACACACTTGGTAAAATGTTGATCATTTAAGTTTACATGCAATTTACAAACAATATCAGTACTAACTGTTGACTATGAACAACGCTGAAATCTGTGTAACTTAACTTGGCTCAAATTTGACTGTTTTCATAATGTAGTACCGGGAATACCCATTTCCCAAGTTGTTTACAAACATGATTGACAGAACAACAGTGGCAGAAGTCAAATCTGAGACCATTTACATGCTAAAACTATAATGTGTCTAACACAGTTCAACAGTCTTTCAGTTCATAAAAATCAATTAGCAAATCATAACAATGCTCTGCAGGAAAGAGGCAAGCCTAGCTGAGACGTTTAGAGGTAAGACTTAAGTAGTATGAAACTCCAAGTTTCAGCATTTGCTGGTTAAGATGTATGGTCTTCCTATTCAGTACAAGTCTGTTGTGAAAGCACCTTTGGTAAATATTCACCGCTCCTGCTAGAATTTTTTCACCAGCCGATACACCATTAACATATCAGCACTCTCTGCGAATGTAAAGTACGGTGTGCTCTTGCCATTTGTCAAATCTATAATTGCAGCACTGCACTCACTAACAGTCAACACTGCGCCAATAGCCCAAAACCAAACGTATAAACATACCACAACCAACCATCCAGTGTGCTCTACACCAGACTGCTGATTGTTAGTGTGTTCTTTAAGTTTGAGCCCAGCTCGTCACCTGCTTCCCGCAAAGCATTTTAACACCATTGCTCTGCGATTGTGTGTCCTTTCAACCAGTGTAGTAGTTCCCTTGAAGCCTGCCAAATTCAAATTTGCACATTACTGTTCATTCCTGTAACTTTGCAATTTTTTTCCATTTTTTAATTTTTTTTTTGGCATTCAATAGAAAAAATTAAATTTATGCCCCAAAATTTGTGAACACTTGCATACATTTTACAAGTAGTTTTAGGACATTCATGTTAAATCAGGACAATTTTAAGGAAACAATCTAACTAACCCACTTAGATTTAAATGATTTTATGATGTGTAACATCTTAGCTCTGGGCATCCTGCATTGGTGGGAGTACTTTCATTAATGCGATGTAAATGTTTAACAGGAAGTAGGGAGAAGCACACGCACCATTCAATTTCAATTTTTCAGTGTGGCCTACAGTTGGTGATTGAGCTACAGCATGTCAGCGAGTGCAAACATTTACTTGGTGTTTGAAAAGAGAGAGAGATAGAACAGATGGCTGTTTACCGTTCATTTCGCTAACAGTAGTCTTAAACAGCGTGATGCAGTGAATAAATAATGTATATATATATAACAACTAATTTTTTAAGTGTTGTATCAACATACATGTTGTGTTACTACATAGTTTGTGATAAAAATTCATTCCTGGAAGTTATTTCTATAAAGTGAACGCAAAGGACAACAACCAACGTGACGACAGCGATAGCTTCACGCTGTTAAAACACAGGCGCAAATCCAAGACTATGAGTCACCCTGAAACAAAATGTGAAACTGAAAAGAAGAAAATACATGTGCAAGTGGGTATTAGGAATATATCCACTCTAAAAAAATGATACCCAAACCTACTTATAAAAAATCAAAAGCACTCTTTGTAACTAGATTTGATCCAGCTGTGCAAAGAAAGAAATCATTGATTACGTATCTTACGAACTCAAATTGTCTCAAGTTAAAGTGGCAAAACTTAAAACCAAACTCCTAAGCTTCTTTCCACATTTCAGTGCTGGAAGATGACTTTAATAAAATAAATAATATTGTATTTTGGCCATTAGCTGCTTGATAAGCCCCCTTTATGGTAAATTACATCATGATAAAATTCTAAACAATATCTCTGCAACAGAAGAGCACAACATTCCTTCCAGGCCTATTGCATCCACTTACACGTCCACATCTACTTCAATCTTGGTGCCTGGAGGAGCATCATCATCTCAGTCTGTAAAGCTTTTTTCTGAAGAATATTTAATCGCTTATCAAAAAGTAAAGGCTTAAAAAATAAATCTATTGAATTCTTTGAAAACTTAGTTAGCACTCATTATGACATATGCTTGACCAAAACTTGGCTCAATCAAAATAGCATAAACTCACACTATTTTAACGACTGCCATTTAATTTTTATAGGTGATAGAAATTCTCAACTGACAATAAAGATATGAGGTGGTGGTGTCCGGTCAGCTATCAACAAGCACAAATTTTTTAACAAAACAACCTGTGCATGACCACGTCTTTCCCGGTATATCGAAGCTGTCTGGCTGAAAATAAAATTAACGATTACCAAATCGATAATCCTTGGTAATATCTACTTACCTTCAAATATCACTCAAAAAGTTTACTTGAAATATTTTGAAGCCTTGGAAGATAAACTGCTATCCTGTGGTGATGATATAGTGATCCGCAATGATTTTAACCTTCTCGGTATTGACTGGATTAATACTTAAACTGATATTATACCTTCACATATCAAAACAAAAGCAAATTGCTTACTTTATATCCAGTCTTGATTTAACACAATTCAATGATACCGAGACATCTATAAATATTTTAGACCTAAGTCTATCTAATCTTTCATACTGTATAGTACCACATGCTAATGATGTTCTTATCAAAGACGACCTATATCATCCACCCTTAAATATCATCACATTAGATACTTACCCAAATAATATCAATCCTTTTTCTGTATTTAGAAATTACAAAAATAAATAATTATTTTGGTCTTTACAAATCTATTAAAAACCATGACTGGTCACATTTTAATAATTCTATAGATGTTAATGACCTCATTGATCAACTAAAGAACCGCATTTCTGAAAAAATTGATACTTATATTCCACTATCTTTAAAAAAACAAGTCAAAATAACCTATTTGGTTCTCAAGGGAATTAATATGTGCTCTAAAATCCAAGAAATATTTTCAAAAGCTCTATAGAAGAAACAATAATTTATTCTACTAGTCACAGTTCTCTCATTGTCGAAGATTAGTGAAATATCTAATAAAACACGACCAAATTCATTGTACTCAAATCTACAAACAATAATATTAAGAAAACCACTCATTTTTTTTGGATATATGCAAAATTGATGAAAGATGGTTATTATATGAACAACTATCTCAAAGTAATTTCTATAGTGTGTATGCGACTCCAAATTCTATTCCACCCATGACTACCTCGGCCATATTCCGAGTCTATATTTATACTATACTATTTCTGAAAGCCTAATATATTGGGTTATCAAGGCTTTAAAATCAAATAAATCCAAAGGGCTCGATGGCATATCCAATTTTATTTTAAGGGTTGTTCCCACCTAATAGTACCTCTTCTGCATTAAATTTTTAATATCAGTTTGAAAACCAAAGTTTTTCCCAATAAATGAAAAATAGCCAAAATGATTCAGATTCATAAAAATGGTATAAAATTAGACAACTCAAACTACAGACCAATATCTTAACTCAATGGGTACTCAAAAAATTTTTTGGGGAAAAAAAAACCCCCTCAACTTCATATTATATGATCTAAGAATCAACAATGGTTTCAGGCCTGGAATGTCTAATACTACTACTATTATACTTACTTTTCTTAATCCTGTATATAATATGGTTGCCAATAGGGGTCAGGATGATGCATGTTATTTTGACTTAGTTAAAGCCTTTCATACAGTAAATCAGTTCTTACTCCTTAATAAATTATCAAATTTTGGCTAAGTGACAATTATGTTAATTGGTTTTCAAGTTACCTTACCAATAGATGCTTTTTTGTATCTATCAATAATCATAAATCTTCTCTGTACAATGCTTATTCTGGTGTACATCAGGGAGGAACACTTTCACCCCTCCTCTTTAATGTATTTATTAACAATATTACCAAGGTACTTAGCCACTCTGTTGGTATACTTTTTGCTGTTGATCTAAAATTCCATAAAATTATTTCTAGATCAAATGATTGTCTATTACTACAAGAAGACATTACTGAAGTAAATATTTGGTGCTTACAAAATCTGGTCAAAATTAATAAAGATAAAACCAAGATCATATCATTTACCAAGAAATACCATCCAATTGAATATGAGTAGAAATTAGTTGATTCTTAATCTCTAAATCCCCTTTCATAAATAATCTTGGTGTCAATCTACATTCTAAATTATATTTTCACAAATATATTAGTTATTTATAATCTCATGCTCTAAGAACTTTAGCTCTTATAAAATTTATTACTTCTCATGCAAACTAAGTCAGATGCAATATCTCACTCTATTTAGCACTTACAAGATCAAAGTTAGAATATTGTTCTACTATCTGAAATGGCATTAACCTAAATGTTATTGAAAAAATCGAAAATAAAGTTATCCAATTAATTATTTTGATTAATTTCCCGCGACCTAATATAACTCCCTTTGTAGACCGTAGGGCCTACGATGATGCTGATTTTGTTCATATTTTCAATACTTCTAAATTCAGTAATACCCCAAATCTTCTTGACAATACCAATTTCAGAATTCACCAATTTAATTCCTGCTTATGTTAAACCCTGTGTAATCATCATACTAATAATGATATTACAGTGCAACCTCAATTTAATGAAACTGAAGGGAATTATAAAATATTCGTTATACTAAGTACTTCGTTACAATGAGATTTGTTATATTGAGGTTAGGTTGGACTAAGATTCATTTTAATGAGGTAGAATTTTTTATTTCAAAAGAATTTACACAATTTTCTGTCAAAATATAAATCACAATCAATAAACAATATTTGCATATAAACATAAAAAATCAACAATGTGGTTATGGTAGCTCAGTAGTCATTTTGCTTCTCTTGATTAGAGAAAAAGTTACAAATTGTGGTCTGCTTATCAACGGTGTTATTTATCATATCCAAAGCACAATCCAATTCCGTGATGGATTTGACTACACCGTCACTTAAACCACCTTTTTAAGAAAATACAAATTTTATTACATCTAGAGTGTTACGAGCATCTTTTATTGTAAAATCACGTTGGTTAATTTTACTCTGTTCTTCCTCACCTTCTTCCGCTTCTTCATTAGCAACTGGCAATACAGATGTGACAATTTCAGCATCAGTGAGCTTTCCACAGACAGCTAAATCATCATCAAAGGTAACAAACTCTTCGAACTCAGTCTCTTGAAGGTTGAATTCTTCTTGAACTCTTGGCCAGGTCTTAGCAAGTTCTGCGAGTGGCAAGTGATCCTTCTCATCACATGGAACTTTAAATCCACTCTTTTTGAAGCAGTTTGTGATGGTTTTTTCACTGACTTGAATCAAAGCCTTGGCAATTATCCACATGGCTTCTAACACGTCAAATGTAGTTGGTGTTTGGTGTTCAATATCAGCAAGATACTGTCTGACAAATTCCTTCCTATAGTGCATTTTGAAACTTTGAATGATGTCTTGGTCTAGTGGTTGAAGTTTTGAAGTGGTGTTTGCAGGCAAGTACTTTATTTTTATGTTTGTCAGATTAGGAATGTCACCATGTGCAGTACAATTATCGACGAACATAAGAATTTTCTTTTTTTTTTCATCTCCTTATCAAGCAAGACTTTTAAGTCAATTCTTAAAAGCATCACAGGTCATCCAAACCTTAGTGTTTGACGTGTAATCTGTTGGCAAATTATTGACATTTTTAAAACATAGTGGTTTTTTGTATTTTCCAATGATGAGTGGTTTAAGTTTGTATGTCCCGGTACAGTTTGTCCCTAGCAACATGGTTAAACGAAGTTTGCTCTTTTTCCCGCCATGACACTTTATCGCCTTTGAATGATAAGGTTTTGTCAGGTAAACATTTGTAGAAAAGTCCTATTTCATCGACATTAAAGATATATTCGGGGTCATATCCCTCGGTCTTCTCAGCAAATTTGTCTTTCCACTTATTACATACTTATTCATTTACTTCTGCACTTTCAATACATATTTTTCAAAAAATAATTTTTTTTTTAAATTTTTAAGCCACCCGTTGCTAGCACGAATCTCTGCATGTCTCAATTCTACTGTTGAAGGGTACTTGTTGCAGATCAGCAAATAACCTCCAACCCACACATGGATAAACTATAAAAAATACCCTCACAAAATATGTACCTTAAAACAAATGGCAAAGTACTAAGCTGGATTAGGAATGGCTACTAGAGGTGTGTTATAGTAGGTACAAGCAAAGTTAAATTTTATCTTTACGTCTTCTTTAAATACTATCCTTTCAACTGTAAATAGGTACATTATAAATATATACAAATAGTTTCTTTCACAAAATACATAGTTGAATAATTCTCATATAATACTGAGAAAGAGTCAAATAGATACAGCACATCATGCCACAAACGGCTTAACTTGTTAACGTAGACCAGACAACAATACAGAACTGGCACAGCAAGATACAGTTACAACCAAAAAAAGAGAAAAGAATTGAAAAATTATTTAACCACAAAACCGTACGTATCACGAGACTACTTGACATGGTTACCCTACTGCAGAATTCCAAACGTAATTTCCAAGTGGCAAGCCGAAACAAATAATTTAGAAGAAATTTCAAAAAGCTACATAACGATCACATTACATTAAGAACAGGGCCACAACCTGTTGGTGCTCAAGCACCCAAACCCAAGTTCCGCGAAGAAGCTTACCATGTCGAAAGCTCGCAGCACCGTACCCCTAACTGACAAAAGGGACTACATGCTGCTAAAATGCAAAGTGACCCGACCCTGTCGGTAGCTACAGCTGAAAAAGCCTCGAGACCCAGCGCCAAAAATTCCTCGAAAGCAGCGCCCCGGAAGAGGAACCGCGCAAGCGCAGTAAACCTGAAGAGTGGGGGATCAATTACCAGTTGAAAGGAGAAGGAATCATGACGTATCTAAAGGGGAAAGGAGGGGGAATGGGTAGGAGGGGTGACAACAATGCCGCGCCGAAGTCAAAGTACATGACGTCATTACACTGTGAACTGTTAAGATTTTTCCTGAAGAATAGGGCCTCCGATTACCACGTTTTTGTCCCTGCACTGTTTTAACCATTTTAAAACACATTCCTTTACGTCCGTGTATTCACATAATTTCAATCGTTTAATGTTTGCACGCAGCCCCCTGTCTTCGGAAAATTTATCTTTAAACTTTAGAATTGTGGCCAATGTCTATTTTTTCTTTGTAGGATTGTCGTCTACATAATTAATGATTTTTCGTTTCTCTGCGACAGTTAAAGAACACCTTTTTTGTTTCTCAGCCATTGCAACTTTAAAACTAACAACAATTACAATCAGCAGTGTTTACATTACTTAGCATCAAACAACAATGACTGTCTTACGAAGAACTTTGTGGATTTAAGTGGGAATAATTGATAGGATACGTTAAGTACAGGTTATAAGTTGAAAGAATTCGTTAAATAGAGGTAAATAATACTTCCTATCTATATTCCGCAATGATTAAAAATTCGTTATAAAGAGGTTTTTCATAAAAAGTATTAGTAATGTAAAGGTATATTTTGCATTAGCTCTAGTTTTTGGGTGTATCTGTTATCACTGCTAATGTGGTATTCTTGGCTTCGTGTGTTGGCTATCTGCGGTTGTCCTGCTTGCTGTGGTATACCATTGGTGGCAGGAATCCGTACCTTTGCAGTTATTACAATTGTTACGAATGTAAGCAGAGTCGCAGCACGTGCAAGTTCGGAGATGGCTGGTGGCCCCGCACGGCCACTGACGTCACGTGGCCGCCACTGACGGAGACATACCACGCACACCTGGCAGATTACAAGAGTCGTCGCTATCCCTCTCCACCACCCGCGTGGCGCCTCGGCGCCATTACCTCACACCTGGCATATTGGGGATCCCACGAGCCCTCGCGTGAGCTGTCAATGTACTTCTCAATGCTTCTGGTCGGTGTGGGATGACACAACTAGCCCCAACCGCGCTCGTGACTCCTGGAAGGGCGCAATGTCCTATATAACCCCGGATGCCGGCCTGCACTACAGTTTTTGGAGCGAGAGAGTTTCTCGGCGATAGTTGGTAGCGAGAGTGCCGCAGGTGCGGAGAGTCCCGAGCGAGGCGTTGAGCGGATCCTCGGCGAAGGAAGTGCGACAGCGGCGACGGAGATCCACAAGGAATGCTGCGGCGAGAGTTACACGAGGGGTTACCAGCGAGGTGTGCGGTGTGTAAAAACCGGGTGACTGGAGGATAAACATTTTTAAGTGTAACTGATTATTAGGCATTTCAAGAAAGATTATTTGTTAGTGATGTAAATATTGGTAATTAATAAAACTGTGTTGTAAAAACTTTAATTGAGCTGTACATTTACGAACCCAGCAGTTTTCCCACAACAATTATATATAATAATCGTAACATTTTGGTGTCAGAAGTGGTATAGTCCTAATTAAAAAAAAATTACAGATAATTATTTGTGTTTTAAAAATAATTTAATTAGAATTTAGATTTTCGGTATTAAAACTAGTGTTATGTCTGTAGTTAGTTTTGAGTGTAGTAGTTTTAAAATTAGTGTTGTTGTATAGTAGTGGTTTAGGTTAGCCCATAGGGGAAATTACAGTGTAGTCTTAGGACAGTAGTGTTAGTTAGGCTTGTAGTGTATGTTGACAAGGAAGATGGCTGCCGACGAACTTAAAAATGTAATGGTCTTCTTGGCCAAAATTAATAATAAAATAGAGAAGGGCCAAGAAGAGATGAAGAATAAAATTGACAAAAGCCAAGAAGAGATGAAGAAAGAAATGAAGATTGAAATGCAGAACTGCCAAGAAGAGATGAAGAATGCCATGAAGACTAAGATCAAAGACATGAAGAAGAACCAAAAGGAGATGAAGAGGGGTCAGGAAGATATGCGTAATGAACTCGTGGCTGCTCAAGAAGAATTAAAGAAGATGGATGAAACCAGTATTCAGTTGGAATGGAAAGTGCAGTGCTTGGAGCAGCATCTTGCAAAACAAGAGCAACAGTTAGCCATAAATCAAGAAATGGTGGCACAACAGCTAGCCCAGCTCAAGCAGTCCACCGAACAGCGTGTACCAGCTATAACTGAAGAGTGCCGTTGGATGATCAAGGAAGCTACATCGGCTATGAAAAGGAGCAGTTATTCTGGAGATGTGAACGTGGAAGGCGCAACTGGTCACCCAAAATTCAAGCCACCCACCTTTGATGGCCAATCGTCATGGGCTGTCTACAGGCGACAGTTTGAGGCAGCTGCTGAAATGTATGGCTGGGACGATGAAGAAAAGGCTACGGCACTCGTCTTGGCCCTGCGAGGATCTCCACTAGAGCTGCTGCAGACCATACCAATTACAGACCAGAAAGAATATGGGGTATAAGTAGAGGGCATTGAGCTGAGGTATGGCGACCGACACATGGGCGAGGTGTACAGAACAGCCCTGAAGACACAGCAACAGAGATCTTCCGAAACCCTCCAAGAGTTCGAAGCCGACATCGAGCGAATCGTGCATCTCGCCTACCCAGAAGCACCAACAGAGTTCCACCAGCAGCTAGCCACTAGTGCTTTTACAGACTGGCTCAGATATGCGTTCTATTCTCTCCTTTTTATCTTCAGAACAAAGTCCGACTAGTTTACTAAATAATACTGAAAACCTGTACACGCCACTATTCAAAACGTTTGCACAAAGAGGACAGCAAAATAAAATAAATAGTACATCTGAAAAGTAAAACGAAGAGAAGCACTACACGACTGGGAACAAAAAAAAAAAAGCACACACGTTTTCATCCCAAAACATTCGTGTACTTGTACCACAGTTGCCAATAATACGAGAAACAAAAATAAAACTATCTCGGTCATCTTGGTGTACTATGAGCTATAAAACTATTAAGCATAGAATAATTTGGTACACGTATCATGACTATGGTGGCAATACAATGATGCATGCGCACACGCGCGCCAGCCAGTTGTTGTCAGCAACGCAAACACTGAAAAGAGTTTTTCATGGACCTGCGACATCAAAAATGGCTTCATTAAAATGTCAAACTTCGTATAAATTATAGTATTCAGAATTTCAGTTAATAATTCGCTACATACAATTAACAAAAACTATGAATAATATTAAGCTGTAAAATGCTGCAGCAGGAACTTTAAACAAGATTTAATTTTTTCCCTGACTATTTGAAAAATTTCCTGAATTTTCTATGACTTTTCCCTGCTGACAAAATTCCCTGACTTTTCCCGGTTGGTCGCCACCCTGTGGACGTCCGATATGGCATGAGGTCTCCAGTGACCGAAGGGTTGTGAAAGCTTACTAGGCACAGTGGGATTCCTTGAGAATTGTGAATGGGCTACAAATGAGGGCATGGGAGAGTCCAAATGGAAAAGTAGTTACCATGCAATTACTCCTTCCAAAGAGTCTAGTGGCAGAAGTGTTGAAGAAAATCCATGACGGTACCTCTGGTGGTCATCTAGGAGTGAACATAACTCTAGCCCAGACCCGTCATCGGTACTATTGGTTAAGGTGTTGCCAGGATATGGAGGCTTGGTGTAGACAATGCAAAGCATGCTCGGCTAAAAAGAGGCCACAACACCGGAGTCTTGGAAAATGAAGGCATACAATGTAGGGGTCCCTTTTGAGAGGATAGCCATCAACATCGCTGAACCATTTCCCAAGACTAAAGATGGTAACCGGTATATTCTGGTAGGAATGGGTTACTTCAGCAAGTGGCCAGTAGCTTCAGGGTGGCCACTATATTTGTGATAAAAAATTCCAGGTTTTTTCCAGGTTTTTCCAGGTATTTTCAAGATTTTCCAGGTTTTGCAATATATATACAAAATGACATGTTTTTATTTATGTAATACATGATACAAAGCACACATTTTAAAACACGGAACTGTATAGTACTAAATATAAAACAAAAATGCACAAAATGTGAAACATACCCAACTAAAAAAACAGGTGGCAGTTTACTAAATATATATTTGCCACATAACTTTAACCTTTTTTGTGTTTAAAAATTTCTTCGTCTATGAGAGCGGTCTGTTTTAAGGCATCACTCATTATTTTGACTTTTTTTGCCCTAAGTTCCCTGAGGTTCTTTTTTTTTTTGAACCAAATATATTTGGTATATTTTGTGCGTATTAAACAGGGCACAACACTGGCCGGCTGGTGGTTGTTTTCATTCAAAACGTGGCTACAGAACTTGCATGGATCAGGCTGAAAACATCAGGCTATACGTGTAAGTTATAAGGAATCTTATTAGTGTCATGAATTGAGAAATGTTTTTCGAGTAGATACACACATCGACCTACCGGATGCTCGCCCGCGTCTTGTTTTAACTGTCGCAGCGATGTTTATTTTGACAGCTCAAGCAATTATCTTTTTCCGTGAGTTGATAGAAAAAGGTCGCTTCACACAGCATAAAAAAAGGAGCTACGCCACTTATTCCCCACGCAGGAAACACACTGGCTGCTGTCTGTCATCCCCCGCATTTCCCCCTTCCTTTCTTCTAACATTCCACGTCTCGCCTCTCGCGCGAGCAATAACGAAGCGATGTAGCAGTTGCACCACGCATTGGGTCGTGTTTATGCTTTGCTAGTGACCGCAGGAGTTCCAACATGCTTTTATTCGGTATATATGATCTTTCATTGCGTTTTTTTAAAATATTTTTTTCTGTTTTTCACATTTTGGTCAAAATTTCCAATTTTTTTACGGTTCCCGAGAATGTACTCGTAAAATCACTGCTTCGTTAAATCCGGTGTTCGTGAAATCGGGGTTCTGGTGTACATAATAATTATATGTTTAGTATTATTATTTTACAAATTTTAAGTGAACATAGCATTACCGACGTTAAAGGTAAGTTAATGCGGAAGGTTTATCGGCCGGCCTCAACACGCTGCGAATATTCATAAAAAAACGTGCAGTGTCGTTAGTTACTGGACATATTTGACAGTTTATTGATAAGCGATGGATTACAAGACGTCGTAGTTTATAACACCGCTAAACCGTTGGAAGCTACTAGTATAAATTAAAGTACTAATAAAACTTTGTTACAGGAAGCGTGGGCTTCATCCTGAGCAGGTTGAGTGGAAACAAAATTGTGTAACTTGCAGGTTTCTTGATTGGTTATTTCTAACTCTATTGTAATTCTTAGATTTGGCATGGCTTGTAAATGCTCCCCTACCCATCGTATCGATCTTGAAACTTTTATTGCATATCTTGCATCTCGCACAAGTTCTGTCTTTCGCATCCTCAGTAGCCCATGGAACCTCAAGACTCATAACGACAGGAATACCTAGTAGACATTGCCGCAATAGATTCCTAACAAACTGCACAGCGTAAGACTAAAACCGCTCGAAGACTTGTACTGAACAGAACAAATTAGAACAACACCCCGTGTTGCACGCCGTAGTGCGGTTCATATTCCCCCTCCCCCTCTTAGTGACGTATTGCGTCTATGAGGAAAGAAGAAACATGACACGCCTGGGAACACTACAGTCGCTGCCAACATGACACTGTACAGATTTGCCGCGTGATTATCAGACGCCGCGATGTACGTCTTATATAAGTTGTGCGCATTTACACCGCAGCATTTGCCCAGGAAAGAAATAAAATTCCAGACAGTTTCCCAGTTTTACCTGAGCCCTTTCAAATTCCCGAAATATTCCCGGTTTTTCCCGTTTTCCCGGTTTGGTGGCCACCCTGTAGCTTATGCACTTCCTAATCAAGAAGCCTCCACTGTCGCGGATGCAATAGTCAAATTTTCAGATTTGGTGTACCAATGGAGCTCCACTCAGACCAAGGCCGCAATTTCGAGTCAACAATATTTCAGGAGGTGCGTCGGTTACTGGGAATAAAAAAAAACAATGACTACAGCTGTACATCCTCAGTCCGATGGCATGGTGGAGAGGTTCAATAGAACTCTTGAGGAACACCTAGCCAAAATTGTGGCAGAGCATCAACAGGATTGAGACCAACACATCCAGTTGTTCCTAATGGCATATAGATCTGCCACGCATGACTCTACTGGGCAGATTCCTGCGAGTAATATGTTTGGACAGGAGTTGAGGCTGCCCTGTGATGTCAAGTACTTTCGTCCGCGCAAGGAGCCAACCAGCACCACTGATTATGTAAATCATCTAGAGGAGCGAATGGCAGTTATACATCAGGAGGCCCGCAGGAATCTTCGATTAGCGACAAATCGAATTAAGACTAGGTACAACCAGAAGGCCAATTCAACTGGATTTCAGAAGGGCGATTTGGTGTGACTGTATAACCCCCAACTAAGAAAGGGAAGGTGCCCTAAGCTCCAAGAATCATGGGAAGGCCCGTATAAAGTCTTGAAGCGCCTAAATGATATGGTATGCCTGATCCAGAGAGGAACGAGGGGACGTATGAAAGTGTTGAAAGTGGACTTTTGGAACGCTTGAGGGAATATGCTGGAAGGGATGTGTTACCCATTCGGGACGAACAGGTTTAAGGAGGGGGCAATGTTACGAATGTAAGCAGGGTCGCGGCACGCGCAGGTTTGAAGATGGCTGGTGGCCCAGCATGGCCACTCACGTCACGTGGCCGCCGCTGACGGGAGACCTGCCACGCACGCCTGGTGGATTACAATGGTCGTCGGTACCCCTCTTCACCCCTCCGCTCACCGCACGGCACCCTGCCTCGGCGCCATTACCTGGCACCTTTTGAAAATCCAGCAGGCCCTTGTGTGAGCTGTTTTGTACTTCTCAATGCTTCGGGCGTCGGGTCAGCCCGAGATGACATAGCCTGTCACGTCAACCATTCTCAACGCTTCAGGCGTCGGGTCGGCATGGAATGATGCGACTGGCCCCAGCCGTTCTCGTGACTTCTAGAAGGGCACGAGGTTCTATATAAGCCCGGACGCTGGCCTCCGCGACAGTTTTTGGGGCGACAGAGTCTCTCGTCGATAGTTGGGTGGCGAGAGTGCCGCGGGTGCGGCGAGAGTCCAGAGCGAAGTTCCGAGCGAAGCGTCGAGCGGAGCCTCGGCGAAGGGAAGTGTGACTGAGGGCGGCGATGGAGGTCCACGAGGAGTGCTGCGGCGAGAGTTGCATAAGGGGTGCGGCTCAGCGAGGTGTGCGGTGTGTAAAAACCGGGTGACTGGAGAATACACATTTTTAAGTGTTATTGATTATTAGGCATTTTAAGAAAGATTATTTGTTAGTGCTGTAAATACTGGTAATCAATAAAACTGTGTAGTAAAAACTTAAATGGGCTATCAATTTACGAACACAGTAGCTTTCCCACAACGATTATACTTAATAATCGTAACATTATATATGTCTTTACGTGTTGTATAATAACCCCATTAAGGTCGTGACGGTCTGTGGGCATGATACAAATTTAAATAAAAAAATTAATTACTAAGTTCTGTAATTTATATTATGTTGTTTTAAAATTAGAAGTTAATTCCTCTTAGTGCCATGTTAATAAATCTTTTTAATATTGGTACAAAATAAATTAACAAATTAACTATAATATAATTAATTTCTTTAATAATAATTTCCCAAATTGATAAGATTTTATTAATTTTTTAATTTACAGGGATGGGTAAAACAAGTTCAGAGTACATGCGAGAATAAATGCAGTGTGTGAGGAAAAATTGAAACTTGATTAGTAGGGCCAAAAAACATTATTTAACACACTCAATGAAACCAGAATTTTTTTGGTTGCCAGCCAAGGTTAGATGATATGCATTACTAGCAAGTACTGAAATACTTTTTTTATAGCATACATCAATAAAGTTCATAAAGATAATTTTTTTTTTTTTAGTATTTTAGAATTTTGCAAAACCTACAAAAACCAAAAATTTTGCAAGTTTCTGATTTATAAAAAATTCTTGCCACACTGGAACTATTGTTGCTAGAATCTTCAAATGGACCTAATTTAGAGCTATTTTAATTAACTTTCATATGACACATAGTACTCAATTACTATTTACTACAGATTACAATATATAATCTGTTAAGAAACAAAAATGTAAGTTAGTCACTTCATTTCCCTGATATTTTATTAATGTAAACAAACTAAACCATCAGCTTGATACATTACATGGTGGCGTAATAATACAGTAAGTCCTCTATTTACGTCGTTTCGGATTAACGTCGCTAATGTTTGAGTACTCATGTTTCAATTTAAGTTGTCGCCGATTCACAATAACGTCGTTTACAATGACCGTAAATCTTTATTTTAACCAAAACACCATATATAATTCGTTTATAATTCTTTGTTTCCTTCGGTAGTTAATTTATGCTATGTAGCGTAAGCTACACGTTCACCGCCTTATCGTATCATACATCATGAGGGACGCTTCCTGCTCTCCGCTGCTCTCCGCGCGGTGATGCAATACTACCAGCCCGCCCGCTCGGCCACCCACGTGTATCGCACGTAGAAGTGTTATCTACTTCCCGCAACGACACAGCATTTTCTCCTAACCCTTTTCGTCCAACTCCTTGGCACTTCAGTAGAGGTGTAAAAGTAACTAAAAAAAGTGTACCCGTATGTATTCGTTACCATAACAATTAGTACTCGTTACTTTCGTATCGTTACTCGTTACTTCTGATACCGCATAACATGCTATGTTATGTAACAGCAACGAATCAAGTCGTATTTCGTACGCGTACAGTATGATAATAATAATAAATCGAATATAAACAATTAAAAGTATTTGATAATTAACAGCTTTTGTTAACCAAGAAACAATAAAATCTCATTAGAGCAGCTTTATTATAATATCTCTTTTAAGTTAAGAACAAAAAACGTGAAAATACGCGATAATAAAAAACAAAAACATACATATTTATAATTTGTAAAAGATACTTTCTTACGTTGTTTCTGTTCCAATCTCAAACTTTGTCTACACACACAATACCTTTAATAAACAGTAAAAAACTTGGACGACGAATTTCCAAATTATACTTTTCTTAATAAACAAACATCGTTCTTTGTAACGAATAAGCGCGCGCATGCGTAAAACATACGAAAAATGCGAGTAACGAAATGCATTCGTGTGTAACGTTTCGTTACTCGTTACTAGATGCCGCACCCGTTACTCAGTAACGAATACATACGGTTTGCTACAGCTCTACACTTCAGTCGCTATGATATCATTGAGTTGGCCGGAGTTTTAAACGTGCCGTTGTTAACTTTATCGTGATTAAATGCGTTTGTAGTAGGCCTACAGTATCAGCTCACTGCAATTTATGATTATTTCTTCATAAGATGTCTTCCAAACGACTATATATCTGTTTTTATATTTCAATCAATAAAGGTAATAAAGCCGCTGGTTAAATAACAATTCTGAGAAGTACTAGTTGGACTTGTTTCCCACGCTGTCGGTTGTCATTTGCTGATAAAATTGCCCGTTGTCACGTCTGTATGCCAGCGCTTCCGGCCGACCTTGGGCCGTGGCCGGCCGGTGGCATGAAACATGGCTCATTTTGCGTCGTTTCTATTTACGTCGCGGTTTTCAGGAACGTAACCCCGACGTAAACCGAGGACTTACTGTATGCTACCATCAAAAAATTGGTACATGAACTCTATTTCAGACAAACTTTAACATGCCAATCCCATTGTAACAGATATAAATAATGGCATAAAATTTATTTATCAATTGCATATATAAATTTTATCTGTTGTTCTTGTGATCCTGGAAACTAATGAGAGTAAACACTAAAAGGCAGAATATTGTTACGAGGATAGTATATGCAAGGCAACGAAGCAAACTAGCTCGCCAGCCAGTCCGTGTGCTTGCCTGCAGGTGGGGCGCAATATGCCTAATAGGATTAGCAACGGCACCTCGCTACATCCTTATAACCGCTTCCACCTTCCTCAGTGCTTTCACAAACTCTCTACAGCTCTCGATGGATTGGCACGTTCCCAGAACCCCGCCTGCGTAAAGTGGTAAAACTAGGACGCCATTGTTATGGGAGCTTCGGGAGTTAAGTCGAACCTGATGAGATGTCACTTTAAAGGGGCGTGAAACCATTCCAGAAGGGGGCTGAGGAGTATAAAAATGGCAATGCCAGACTCCGAGGGAGTGAACAGAAGAGGGCGAGTGACTCCTTGGTGAGCAAAGGTGGATGACGAATGATGGGCTTTGTGTGCGAAGACTGGTGCATCGGGACCACAGCATACGGGACTATGGTGGCTGTGCGACAGACAAGTGAGTAGTACAAGGCATTGTGTTGAGAAAGAGGTGAACGATATAAGATGAGCAGTAGAGATAGCCACTGTTGAGTCGAGCTCCAGTGGGAAAGGTAAAGTATATACATACATTTTTAGTGTTGTAATTTAATTAAGAGTGTAAAAAGTAGTTAGTAAATTAAACTTTTTCTTTTTAATAATTGGGTTATCCTTTTTGAACTTGTTCTCCCTCTCATAACAATATGTTAAAGCTTACTGTTTCTATTTTATTAGTTTTGTAAATCATGGCTACTCTATCTATGCTCACAGGGTGAGAGCTTGATGCATGTTCAACAGCTCCAGTACTGTAAATAAACTAAATAATATTCAAAGACTTAATTTTACTAGGTACAACTCGACAAAAACATAATTAAAATTGTATTTTGAACAGAAAAAACATAATTGAAGGGAACATGTAAACAAACAAAAAAGTTTTATGAATAATAATTTTTGAATTTGTAATAGGCATTAACCCTATATCAGTCGTAACATTTTGGCACCTTCTTTTGGTTGCAATGTGCGAAAAAAGCATACAATTTGAAATTGCTGTTACTCCCATCCCCCCTGGATCCGGGGAATATTCCTTCGCACTGACTTTCTTTAGGATCTAGAGTAAGAGACAAAAACTATAGAAACAATTTACTAACCAAAACATACAGTTTGCAAATAAACATTTCTTGGCCCTTCACTGTAGACAATTCAAATTTTGGACTGAACTGTGACCTAAACGTTAAAATAAAAACAAAAAACCACACAGGCTCTTCAATCTGATCATGGTGAGTTCAATCCACCTTAGATTCACTGAATTTAGGGTCCTCAGAAAAGGTTTGAAGGATGGCAACTCTGCACTCATCGCAGACATCATTTTCAAGTGTGGTGGCGGTGGTGGCGGCGGCGGTGGTGGTGATTATCACCACCACCAAAACTCCTCACGGAGCAACTACTGCAGTGGGGGGTCAGGGAGACCTCCCAGACCAGGAGGGTAATAGGGAGGGGGGTGCCCCCCGTCAATTTGAGGAGGGGAGCAGCACGAAAACATTAGGTGTGCTTTTTTTTTGCACAGGTGTGACAGCCAGAGGGTTAAAACTGTAAACAAAATCAATTAGGGAAGGAATGTCAGCTGGCTTTGATGCAACCGTCAACTGCAACAAAGGCCACAGTTTTAGTTTTTTTTATAGAAGCTTCCATTGATGAAAAAGTAGGTCACCCAGGCTAGCCAATGCCACTGTTAGAAGACATAGCCTACATGCAATAAAAATTAATATGTATTTTGATATGATTCATATTTTAGAAACATTTCCACACAAACTTAATTTACGGTTTTGTTGTCTATTTGTACGAGTTTGAAAATTGAAGAACCTCTGGGAGACAGCTTTCGATGTGACACATGGACACTTTTCTTTCTGGTTAGCCGTGAAAATTAAATATAAAACGGTTCATTGTGTTAAACCATTTTAGGCATGGATAAGTCACTCTTGGAAAGTTGGTTGTCACATGAAGAGGTCCTGCCATGAAAGCATCTGGCCATGTCCTAATGTTTTAGGCAATTGTGAATGAATTGTGCTTCATTAAGCAGGGCCACTTGTGATTGTTAATTAGTGTTATACTCTTGAAGAGTCAGCAATTACGTGAAAGTGCTCCTCGCCCAGAAAGCTGAAGAGCAACTGTTATTTATTTTACGCACAAGAAAGTTCATATCTTGAAGGCAGTTGCAACCATATCCACGAAGTAGAAAGGCTCGTGATTCACTCTTGAAGTTGTGTTTATGGACAGTTGTTCTCTCCACAAAGACAGCCCAAACTGTCAAAAAGTCTCACCTGATAAATGATTCTAGCAAAACATTTCAGCAGTGTGAATGCTACTTATGCTGATATTATACTATCTAAAAATAATTTTTTTCAAGAAACTAAAGTAACTCTAAAGATACTTCACAAGATAAGAAAAGTAACAATACAATACAAAATGATTACCTTATGGATGATAGATGATACTGAAGCCCAATTAGCTTCAACAATGTTGTCACCACCATCAACCATGCCTTGATAACCCTCTTTGATGAAGAACACGTTGCAACCCAAGTAGATAGCCATTCTCACTACTGCCCTAACAGCAGCATTCATACCTACAATGAATGACGGGGAAACAAATTGCTTATTACACAGTTTTGGGTAAAAAATAGATTAGGAAATCATTTTAATCTAAAACAATAACTTCTTCCACTCGTAAGCATTGCTTACAATTAGAATATCGTAAAATTATTGTAGGATATCATTAAAAATAGGCCATAATCAACTGAAAATGTACAAAATCTATTATTTAATTTTTTAACTTAACAATAAAATGAAGTTTTTCATGGTTGGGATAAAATGGTGTGTGTTTGTGTTTATGGAAACACACAGTAAAACCTCACTAACTCGACAATCAATGTAACTCAAAAGTGTCAGCGGTGGCTTAGATTACTGGTATTTCGACTTTAGAGGATGGCGAAAAAAGCAGAGGCAGGCAAAGAGTTGATCTAGTGCGCACCTTTAGACTACCTCAGGTCAACGCCCCGGGCGCCTATTGTTCCTCAGGTAGCTCGCATATCCCATATCTTTCACTTTCTCATGTGCCTACTGAGTTTAGCATTGAAGGTGAACGTGATTGGTTGTGTTTTAAAGTCAATTTCAGTATGCTACACTAGTTAGTTTATGCAAGTAATGGCTGGTTAGACAGGTGGAAATAGTGGTATGGAGTGAAACAACTCAGCATCTGCGGTGAAAAATTATTTGCTGACCCTAACACACTATGTGTGTTTAAGGTTTAATTTCAAGAACTTATTGAAAAAGAAAAGCTTACTGGGGATCAAATTTATAATTGAGATGATGCCGGTCTAAATTATAGCATGCTTCCAGTTTGGCTTTAAAAAGTGAAAAATCCGCCCCAGGTTACAAAAATGTAGAGCGAGTCACTATTCTTGCATGTAGCAATCAATGCAACGGGAGAGAACAAGGTTAAATTAGCTATCATAGGGAAAGCAAAAAAAAAACAAAGATGTTTCAAACATGTGAAGAGCACAAACAATCGCTTTGATTTGCCTGTGTGGTATAGAAACCAGAGAAATGCGTGGATGGAAGAATACATTTTTAAGGAGTGGTTTTTCCAACAATTCTTGCCTGAGGTTAAGCAGTTTTTAAAATCGAAAAATCTTCTCAGAAAAGCAGCTCTTGTCCTGGACAATGCTAAGATTCATCCAGACGCTCAATATTTAAAGGACAAAGAGATAAAGGCCATCTTTCTTCCCCTGAATGTCACTTCTCTGATTCAGCCAATGGATCATGGCATTTAGGCAGCTTTCAATAAAAGATATAGACATAAGCTCTTTCATCTTTAATATTTGCCATGGAAAGAAGGTAATGATTTAATAACCAAGCTAAAACAGATTAATTTACTAGATGTTATTGGCTGGGTCAACCAGTGTCCGAATGAACTAGAGCCAATAACTCTCGTTCGCTTGTGGAGGAAAATTTAAATCATTTCGGCAATGAATTTCCTGAACAACAAGAGGAATGTAAAGCATCCAATTTGGTCGCCTTAATGAAGAAAATTCCAGGATGTGAAGAAACTGTAGATGATGATGTCCAAGATTGGATGGATCTTGATAAGGCCAGTGAACCACTAAGAGAAGATGAAATTG
The DNA here is from genome assembly GCF_032445375.1 of Bacillus rossius redtenbacheri. Taxonomy (NCBI): domain Eukaryota; kingdom Metazoa; phylum Arthropoda; class Insecta; order Phasmatodea; family Bacillidae; genus Bacillus; species Bacillus rossius. The sequence continues at coordinate 60,113,723 of NC_086331.1, read as the reverse complement.
TTGCTGACTGTAAAAAGGCGAGGGACAGAGGAAGAAGAAGGCAACTCAGAAGATGATATGCAGAGTACATAATCAACAAGAAGAAAGAATGAGTCAAAGTGAGGGTGTGAAATGCACTGAAGGAGAATTGCGTTATTTGCAACAAGGATTGTCTGCCATGGATGTCTTATTCCTCCGGCAACTTCGTGACGAAGCAGCCAGGCGCCGAATTGAGAACCAAAAAAAAAGCTTCAGTTAAACAGTTTTTTTCAGAACGTATAATTTTAATTGTTTAATGTTTGAGATTTCTTTGTGAATTATACATACAACAACTACATATATGTAAGAAATACAATTATACACTTGTAACTCAAGTCTATCATCTTTTAATTTACTAAATCCCAATAAAAATCCTAATGTTCTGGATAACTCGACAACCCCCAAACTCGACAACCCCCAAACTCGACATCCTCTGAGTCCACAAAGTGTTGAGTTAGTGTGATTTTACTGTGTATATATATTCACTCCCGAAGTCTACAATTCTGTAAATCTAGTTTTCCACACACTGTGAATTGCAGATGTGATACATTAGTCCCAGGATAGGACCAGTCTGGCTTGCAACATCAGACCATGAGCAGTGTAGAGCAGGAGCCGGACCTTATTCAAGGTCCCAGTTGCAGGGCTACAGTTTGGGCTTAAGGAGACTAGATACATTACATTTAATACCAATACAAAAAATAATCGAGATAACACAGTTGAAATAGTTCAGGCATTTATAGAGAATAAAAAAAAAATAAAATAGTAGAAACATGGAGCCACTAGGCACAATGGTAAAACACTGCACTCACATTCCAGACACGCCTGTTTGAATTCTGGTCCCGACATCCAAAATTTAGGTTTTTCATGGTTCCCTGAAAATACTCCCGGCAAATGCTTAGGTGATTCCTTCCCCAATATCCCAATTCTGAGTAATTATTTATTTATTACCTTTCAATGCCCTCACTGTCTATGAGACGTTAACCCCGAACAAAATATTAAAATTAAAAAATATGAAGATAGTTAAGGCCTTCAGAACACCAAAAGACTGATGGATAAAGGAAGTGTGAATAATGTAAAAAAGTTAAGAAAAAAAAATATAGAGGCTTAACAGCAAAAACTGGTAAGGCTTCTGTTCCACACAGCCCCAAGATATCCTAAATGATTATAACATTTAAATATTGATTTACAAAAATATATGTTCTTGTTAGACAGAAAATCACAAATCATAAATCACTATTCAATAACCAAACATATATGGATAATCAAAACATTTTCAAGAGACTTTAACAAAGTTAGAGAGTTGACTGCAGAAATAATTTCAAGATAGAGATGATAAAGTCAGTTAGTAAGGTGAAGACATATGCAAATGAATATTATTAAAAAAAATAAATAAAAAAATAACCAGAATAATAAAAATTGTAATGCCTTTTACAAACATGGTTTATAACAGAATTTTAACTAATGGGAAAACATGTTTGTTCTTTGTATAAAAATTATTTCTTAAAGATCAACTAATTCACATAAGTGTAACTAATATATACCTATATGCTTATTTAAGAAATAAAATTCAATAAATCATAATGTTTGCACACCAAATCAGCTACATACCTTGAGAATCACCACCACTAGTGAAAACTGCAATGCCTTTTCCTTTATGGGAGCCACGCTCTATGAAGCGTTTTTTATCTTGCAGAATATCCATGGTTAAAATGAGGCTAAAAGAAAAGTTGCTTCTTTTAATTAAGTGGTACAACTTCATAACAAATACCATACTATTAGTAGAGCCCAGATTTTATGGTGTTATAAAACAGCAATTTTCATCATTAAAAATAATGAATTTCATCATTATTGTCATTAAATATAAAATACAATAAATAAGTACATTTAAAGCACAATTATGTTGATAAACAGCTTCAACAATTTTTGGTAAAACTTTTAAAATATATACATAAAACAATAGTATATAATTATATTGATGAGAGTCAGTTACAAACACTGCAACTAAAACATTAAATATTGTTTAGTAATGTTCCTTAGTAAACGAGAAAATTATAAATATGAAAAAATAATAAGTACAGTTAAACATTTCTTTTAATGCGATGTCTTGAGAAAAGTTTAGATGGTTTTTCATTTTGACATTATCCTTGTTTTAGCCATTATTTTTAAAGAATCGTACATTAATATATAACAAGATCAAAAAAATAGTGTTATTGGAAATAATAAACATACGTAACTTTATAAGCATTGGGAAAAAACTATTTGTTTCAGTTTTTTCAAGTGCCAACATATTTTTAAAATTTACATTTTACTATCTTATTATTTCAATACTATTGACATGAATCAAAAATTCAATACACAATTATAATTATACTTGTACATTTCTTTAAGATATGTCTCTACAGACCTTTAGTTATGTCTGCTCGGTATCTGATATTGCTATTTACTTTACTTTGTAAAAAACCGTCAAACATAGAAACTAAATATTTCTGTATATTTTATTAGCCAGAGTGAGGTAATTAAGGTGAATTTGGTGTTTTGCCTTGCATTTCGGTTTTATGCAGTGTATTGACTTACATTTTGGTATTTGGCGATGTATTGACTTCAATTTGGATGATATTTCGTTTTATCACTTTTCACCAACTATTAGTGATCTGAAGTTGGGGGGAAAAAAACTTAGGGGATAACATAAAATTTAAACTTAATTTAGGAAAACTAATACTTATAAAAATCTCACTCAGCAGAATAAAATATTTAATTTTTTTTATAAAAATGTTGACCTTCCATTAGAATTAAAATTATTTTTTCATATATTTTTTTTTTTACAGAAATCAATGTTAAGAACCCAAGTAAAAATTTAAGAATTTTAATAAAACTGTTCCAAGATATTTATTTCACCTTCTAAAACTAAAATAAAATAAAAATTATATTATATTTGTTTTTACCTAAATATTTTATACACTAACAAATTATTAATCTACCTATCAAAAAAATATTTGGTGTGCATTTTGGAACCTCAAAAGAATACAATGCAGCTATGACACACAATTAGGCCTTGTAATTTTCAATTGTTAGTGTTCTAAAAATAAGAGATATAATAGTATTGATCGATTAAATTTAAAAAATTACTGATAACTACATATATTCATAATTTTAAACAAGGTTCAAAAGGCTCTATCTGGGCCATCAAAAAGGCTTGTTTCAAATTAGTTCAAAGACCACCACGGTTAGTTTAATCTACAGTTGTGCAACAGTTTAACATGTCAAATAGCATAAACAAATACATTCTAGGATTGAGAAAGAAATTCCAAAGGTGCAACTGGCAATATGAAAATCCAGCATAGTCTTGTTTATCAGACATTCTGTATTATTCAACATCCTACTGACATCCCAAGAGAGCAGACTATGATTGAAAATTTCTTCAAATCATCACAGGACTGAACTTTATGTACAAGATCAGACAATTCTGTAACTGTGAGTTCTTTGTTTAGTTAATTTTATCAGTTGTTTTGTAGTAAAAATTATTATTAGGTTCATTATGTGTAAAATTATGACATATATTTACATTTACTAAGATTTTTCTCAACACCTTCCTACTGCCCAAAAGTTTTGACTATCCAAAGTTTTGCAGGCCCATTTATGTCGAATAAGCAAAACAAAACTGTATGTGTTTTTTCGGTGTAAAAAAAATTGTTTTTACCTATATTTTGATGATTAACATTGTGTGCTGCAAGTTTGAGTAATTGCCTACACATGTTTTTAAATTTAAATTTACATTATGCAATGTTTATTTATTTGTAATATGTAGGTGCTGTTTGTGGTGTGGTCACGTCTGTTGCTAATGATGTTAATTATGAAATTTTTTTAATTTAGTGTAAATCAGGGTGTCTACCAGATCTAGTAAATGAAATTCCCTGATTTTTCCAGGTTTTCCAGGTCTAAAACTGAACTTTTCCAGGTTTTCTGTAACACAATTACGACATTCCACGAAACTGAAAAAACTGCATAACAGTACATTGACGGGTTTCAAAGTATTTCAACTCACTTAAATTAGTAAAACAAAATACCTTCTTCCAGACGTGGCCAAAGTGACTCAATTGATGGCAAATAAAACATGCTGCTACAAATATTTTACACACTTACTTTTGCAAAAACATAAGTAAAAGGAAGCTCCCATCAATTTAACAGTGACTCAACTTTTGCGTCTATTGCACTTGCTTCAGAACGAGCCAAATCCAACACTCGAGCCTTCTTCAACTGCAATGCCTTGATCTCCTCTTCAACTCTTCTTTTTCTGCCTTCTTCTTGTCTGTACCTTCCTTTTCTTTTTGATTTGTCTGCAGGGCTTCCTTACGCCTACAACTAGCATTTATTACATACTGTAACATGGACTTGGTGATATCAACATGCTCTACACCTCCAGAACGTTGAACAAAGTCGTACATCTGTCTTTGTGCGATCAGTATTTCTTCCTGCAAGTTTTCAGTCAGCAGATTATAATTCACTCAAAATCCTCTTTCCAATGATGCATTTCCATGGGAAACTACCAACATCATCCTCACAAACTTTAGAAGGCCTGTTTTGGCAGCTACTGTATGTGCCTTAAGAATAAGCACCCACTAGTGATCAAGGCGCCAGTCTTCTCGATAAAAAGACGAGAACAGTGCTTCAGAATCTTGCGAGGAACATACCAACTGATATGATCACTCAATGTTATCAGCTTCTTGTCCTTATAGCCACTTGTTTTGAAGACAACATTCTAAACTGTAATTCACACGCTGTTTCCTCACACCCGAATTTAAAGCCACAGACGGACATAAGCAGGAAAATCCCTTGGTAAGTTTGTACTTCAGGTGACTTTTGTCTTGAAGTTTTTTTACCATAACCTTTAGACAAGTCCTAACATCATTTTTCAGTAACAGGACAGACTTTGCTGGTACTTTCTCTTTCTTGATGGCATGGCGTACTGCAGAACCGAACTTGATATTGTTAGCAGTCAATAGGTTTTCCTGGTTATCTACATCCAATCGAGATACATTGCATTTCTACCTAAAGCTCTTCAGTACCTCTGGTTTCAAAAACTTTCCTGCCAAAGCTAATAAAATGTCTACCAGTGATTCATAGAGAAAAGGTGCCATGGGTGCTTCACTTTCGAACATCGTGAGAAACAATTCCAGCTCTGATGCCAAAGAGTAGAAGAATGTCAATTTTACTTCTAGAAGATTATCTTCAAGAGCACTTTTCACTACACTGAAAGACACAGATGAAATAGAAACTTCACTAACAAATTTCTTTAGGTGGGGTAACGTTTTCATGGCACGCTCAGCAACTGCAGTATTCCATCTGATTGCACAAAATTTCTTGGAAAAAAGCTCTGATCCAGTTATTCTAATGTAATCTGCCCTCCTTGCAGGTAGGTACATGCATAAACAAATAGTAACTGTGCCTCAAAAAACTAACAACGTCCATTTGTATAGCAGAAATTCCAGTTTTGAAAGCACCATAGACCGTATGAAGCCCACAGCTACCAATTTCTAGCAACGATGGCGAATCTTCACCAAAAGTGTCTGTGATATGTATTTTCAAAGCTAACAAAAATGCCCAGTTTACATTGAGGTCATCCATAGATACTTAAAATTAAATGCACCTGTCGGAATAATCCGATCGTGGGAAGCACAAGCTGCAGAACGTACGTCAGCAGGATAACAGACCAGCTTGAACCAGTTTGTATCACGTGATTTAACACCACTTTCGAATCCGATGGTAAAATAAAAGAAAATGGATGTGGGAACTGTTCGTTATTTTCCATTCAAAAATAAAAAAATGGGACGCAATACACTTGATGCTACGTCAATGCAAGCAGATCAATAAACAATAAACGTATTGCCAAATACAACCTACCAAACAAAAATTCCCTGATTTTTCCCAGATTACAATATTCCCTGATTTTTCCAGGTTTTCCAGGGTCAGTAGACACCCTGGTAAATACGGTGTAAATAATTGTTCTAATGTGTTTATTTAGAACTTAAGGTGTTGACGTCAGCCGGGGCTTCGCACCACGAGCCTGATCATCCTCCGTTCCCTTTCCCACCACCTTTCCTACCCGGCATTTGTGTCGTGACGTACGTAGCCGTGTGAGATTCAAACTGCGCGCCACGAACTACAGCAAGAGGGCGCTTAGCTGCAGTGCGCCGCACCCCTAAAATATATTAATAAATATTGTAATCCTTTTACTTTCTGCCCCAAAAGTGTCACGACGCCTATGCATGTGAGTGTCGTTTATTTAACTAATTCATGATGTTTTGTTAATTATTAAGTGCAAGCACGAACAAGGACGCTCTCTAGTGGGCGACGAGGAACTAGCATGCAACTCATTTAAACCATTTTTATTCATATAAGTAATTATTACAGACGGTCTGGACATGGAAGTAATGTACTAATTTTTGTAAAAGGATTTATGTATTTTTCAATAGTAACCCGGGGCACGCCACAGCTAAGTTGTAACGGTAATTGTGTTCGGCGCGAAGGGGCGCCATGTTGCCTCCGAGTCATTCCATATCAAATCAACCAAAGAAAAATTAATTTAGAAACTTCATGTTTCAGATTTATATGATTTTTTGTATATTGGTAATATCAACTAAATACATTATAAATCTATTTTTTCTAAAAAAAAATTTTTGAGTAGTTTTTTTTGTATAAATTTTAGAAAATTGCAAAAATAGCCATTTTTAGCAATGTTTTGGATTACTCAAATACTTGTAGGTTTCCAACTAATGGTGCTAGAAGGCTGTTTGACAGCTCATTTTAAAGGCCATTGAATGGGCTTCAATTTGATATGTAACATGACCAACTTTGGAAAAAAAAAAAATAATTTTTATTTGTTTTCAAAATTTTTAATATTGAATTTCTAAAAAACACCATTTTCATTTTTTTTAAAAAAAAAATATGTTATTCCTACATATATTGGTTAGATTTGTGCCAAATTTCAAGGTGGAGAATCAATGGAATCATGAGTAAATAAAAATGAGAAGTTTAGTAGATGCTTAAGGGGGCATGGTAGATAAATAAATGCTTTAAGCATCAGTTGGACATTATTGGTTTTTGGAAGACAACATTGAAAAACTGCAAAACAACAATCCTACATAATGTTATTTGCCAACTTTATTAGCAGACGTCCTAAAAAGACAATTCTCGAGCGTTGTTTCTTCCGCAGCAATTAAATGTTCGAAATTACCAAGGCAGAAGTTTTGGCTTCAAGTAATCTTCAGTTTTTAATTAATGCATTTAGCTCTGGTTTAGATACCATGCCGCCTTAAGAAATAGTTGCAGCAAGGAAGAGTAGCATAATTTTACATAATATTTTGACTTAGTAAAGTATTCAAATTTTATTGTTATAGACTAAAATTTTTTTACAAATTATAAAACACGGATAACAAATCTTATCTTACATTCATCCAGTGTTCTTTGATTAAACATTTGATCAATATGATAATACAAAGCACGTGATCTTGCTGAACAGATGTAGCCTAAGTTCAAAGCACATGATCTTGCTGAAAGGATGTAGCCTAAGTTATAACTGACAAAATATATAATTTCTCATGAAAAAAATCTGTTTAGTATATATTTAATTATTTACAGTTTTCACTAAGGTTGTGGCATACTTCGTTCAAGCAGGTGTGATGTCTCTACAATCTCTTTTTTAGTGAGTGTAAAAGTTCTCCCAGTTGCTGTACAAGGTTAAACCTTTTTAAGAAGATCTTCAGTTCTAGTGTCTAGTATATCGGCTCTTGGTGTTGGATTAAAAAAGGAAGCAGCAGGTCCTTTGGGATGTAAAATACTGACTTTAACTTTATTATTCTCATTATTTTTTGCCAATATACAGGCAAGCCACCAAAAGTTATCGTATTTCACAGTAACATGTTTTGCCAGTTATAACTTAGGCTACATCCTTTCAGCAAGATCATGTGCTTTGAACTTAGGCTACATCTGTTCAGCAAGATCACGTGCTTTGTATTATCATATTGATCAAATGTTTAATCACAGAACACTGGATGAATGTAAGGTAAGATTTGTTATTCGTGTTTTATAATTTGTAAAAAAATTTTAGTCTATAAAAATAAAATTTGAATACTTTACTAAGTCAAAATTTTATGTAAAATTATGCTACTCTTCCTTGCTGCAACTATTTCTTAAGGCGGCATGGTATCTAAACCAGAGCTAAATGCATTAATTAAAAACTGAAGATTACTTGAAGCCAAAACTTCTGCCTTGGTAATTTCGAACATTTAATTGCTGCGGAAGAAACAACGCTCGAGAATTGTCTTTTTAGGACGTCTGCTAATAACGTTGTGAAATAACATTATGTAGGATTGTTGTTTTGCAGTTTTTCAATGTTGTCTTCCAAAAACCAATAACGTCCAACTGACGCTTAAAGCATTTATTTATCTACCATGCCCCCCTTAAGCATCTACTAAACTTCTCATTTTTATTTACTCATGATGCATCCCATTGATTCTCCACCTTGAAATTTGGCACAAATCTAACCAATATATGTAGGAATAACATACTTTTTTTTTAAAAAAAAGTTGAAAATGGTGTTTTTTAGAAATTCAATATTAAAAGTTTTGAAAACAAATAAAAAAAATTTTTTTTTCCAAAGTTGGTCATGTTACATATCAAATTGAAGCCCATTCAATGACCTTTAAAATGAGCTGTCAAACAGCCTTCTAGCACAATTAGTTGGAAACCTACAAGTATTTGAGTGATCTAAAACATTGCTAAAAATGGCTATTTTTGTTATTTTCAAAAATTTATACAAAAAAAACTACTCAAAATTTTTTTTTAGAAAAAATAGATTTATAATGTATTTAGTTGATATTACCAATATACAAAAAAAAACATGAAAATCTAAGGTGTAGAGGTCTGGTTGATTTCATATGGAATGACCCCTCCCGCAAGCCATGAGCTCATCCCAGTCTCCTTCTACAGCCGGCCGAGAGCGGACGTCTCTGCAGACACCCCGAGGACATCACCGTTGTTTCACCGAGTAGTAGTTCTGTAAATTAATTTATCCAAATCGTTTCTTTTCATCCTCGGGGCCTCTCTCGGTCGAAGAGACTGCATAACTAATAATTATTTACTCTCCGGAGTTTTCTCTCATCTGTGTAGCAAGTAACGGCTTGAGGCGGCCACGTGCGTGGTCCGCCTCCTCACCTAATCTGATTCGTGCTACGGGCGTTTATAGCTGTATCAACGGAGGATCGTGTAAGGACGTGTACCGTGAGTAAATAAAAACCAATTAACTAAGTTACATGTTTTGTGTTCGGGGGGACACGTGGGTCCTTAACCTGGTCAGCGGCGTGTGGGACGCCCTAAGAGCCCACTGTGATAATTAGGAGCGTGCCAGACGCTGAGAGCGGGCTTAGTTAGGGACAGGTGCTGCGTAAAAAATCAGGAGGGCTAATATCTCGCCGCACACGGGCCACGTAACGCCCTGAGTTAGAGTCTTCCAGCCGGGTCCACGTGCCCACTCACGTGGTGGCGCCCATTAATTTCCACCGATATTCCCAACTCAACACCGGTACGCCCTCAGTGTTTTACTGCTATAATTTCTGAATTCTTTTAAAACTGTAAATTTCTGCAACACAAAATATTTTGCATAGATACAAAAAAAAAAGTAAGGTAGCTGCACTCTTGTGATAAACTCATAATGACAATGTTTTCAAGTTAATGGTGGTTTACAAAGCCTGTGAAGATTATTCAATATAAATTATAACAATTAATTATTTTACCTATATCCGTAAATAATTAAAACAACAAATGTAGTGGTTGCCACAAGGTTCATTTTAAAATTAGAACAGGCTTTGAAAGTAAAAATTACAGTAAGGGGAGCCTATTTATCTTTTTTGTGTAAGAAAAGAGTTATTTATTGTATTTTTGTATTTATTGTATTTCAATTGCCTGTAATTTCATCCCAATCTTTAAAAAAATATATATCCCCCCCTCCCCCAACTAATTCAATTTTGAGTGTCTTTTGTAAATTGCTATCTTTAGTCAAACATTTAACTTTCGAATAAATTAATAAAAGATGATGTAATGGTTATGGTGAGGGGAACTTACTTAATGGTGAATGCCAAGTGGTTGCTACAATGTGACTTCTCCCCCCTGTAACTTTAGAGGTGATATGTAGCTGTGACAGACTAGCGAAAATGTGTATGCGTTACGTATATGTGAGCTACAGCTGAGCATGAAGCCTGCGAGGTAGGCCACCCCCAAGACACCAGAGGAAAAAATATGAAGAAAAAAATTACCAGAACATTCTCAAACTGTACACGTGGACGAAGTTTGGTTCATGACCTGCAAGCAGGGCTTAAGATTGTTCTATGCCTAGTCAATGGCTGGTATATAAACCCCCAAGCACAACTACAGTCTTCACACTTTCCAGGTTGCACTCCTTTACCCTTCCCTGGACATCCACAATTGTCTCTCCATTTCTGACCGCTTGTAAACCCCATGAACCTTCACACACCGGAGCATCAAGTCTTCGAACAGTACCACTGTCTCCCTGCCAGGTCCATCCCCTTTGTTGATCTCTTCCTGGGCAATCTCTTGTAAAATGCCATTATCCTTCTGCCTGCCTAGACTCCCCTTACTAGCAACCTCAGCCCAAATTTCATCATTACCCTCCACTTTCTTGTTAATTCTTCTACTTACTTTGGTCTCTTTTCCCTTCACTCCTGACCACTGTTGCTACTACCACACCCATGTGTTGCCATACCTTACCTACCTCCTCTTAAGTGCCATATGGCCTTCTCTGTCTGCTGAACTCTTCCTTCAGTGCCCTCACTATGTCAGTATTCTCCCTCAGCCTAACATTCTTTTTCATTTTAGAAACTTAAGCTCTGCTCTCAATTGGTTTACCTCTTTTTGTAGGTCACCCTCCTTGTTTGCTCATCCCACCTCCTCCTCATCTGTTCTCATTGCTTGGACACCAATATCTAGCCCCTATTTATATCTGCCCTCCATTACTGCTGTACTACTAGGACCCGTTTTTACTTCTCAATCTCCTCAAGTCTATCAAGTCGGCCTACTACTTTTCTATCAGTCCTACACTCATCTCTTTCCAACGATTCCAACTTTCTCATTATATCATTTTCCTTTCACTCAACCTGCTGTAATTTTCCTCCCTCCATTCTTTCCCTCAGCTTCCTCCTCTTCCCGCCCATAACAACTCACTCACAAAACTAATTCCACAGCTACTCCTTCCCATGGTTTACACATGACTACCCTAACACCCTTCCCATTACCTGCAAGTGACTCCCTCTATCTGTCACACATTCAGCATCATATATACCTTTCTCCTCGTGTAGTTATACTTTTCTTATCTGCTGCTTTGATAAGCCACATAACTTACACACTTACTCATCATTCTCAAATATTTCTACCCCCTCTGACACACCTCCACAAAGAGGTGAAACCAATCATTGCAAACATCACCCTGGATGCCACTGTCATTTCTCTACTCTTTACCACAAATTCCTTGCATTTCAACTGCCCACATATCTCTAACCCCACTAACCACGTGCTTAACACCGAACTTTGCCTGACTTAAACGTACTTCCACTCTTTTAGGTTGTCTATTCTTTATGAGCGTTGCTATAGAACACTTCACTTGATACACATATAAAATGAATCACCACAATATATAAATATATATTTATTTAAATTTATTTCTGACATGCAACTACACTAGCTGCTATCATCTTATATAACAATCTTATACTTCAAATAGTTTAGTATTTTGACGAGTGGTTGGTGATAGGTTTATATTATATATTTCAAATAGGTGATATCATGAAAATGGTTGCTTCAGTTAATTACGTCAACTGGGGTGACTTTGATAGAAAAATAATTTTTTATGCTCAAAAATTGTTATTAATTATTTTTTGTTTCAGCTGTTTTATTTTATAGTGAAATACTTCTTATTAATAAACACATTTATAATAGTTTACAAAATTTGCAGTTTGGGTGACTTTGATACCCTGTGGGAAAAAGCTTTAAAGTGACTGTTATATGCTCACATTATAAATGTCACCCAATGAGAAAATTCTGTCAACAGGTTTTGGTGGAAATTTTTTTTTATTTCCTTTGTATAAGGGGTGACATTGATACGTAACTTTATGATGGTAGAAATCTATACATTTTGGAAGTACTTTACATTTTAAATGCACAAAATTAATTACCGGTATTCAAATATGACTGATAGACAATTAATAACATTGCCTTTCACAACAACAAAATCTTGGTCCTTACCCTAAGTTTTTATAGAATATTAATTACAAATAAACTGAAATCTAGGCTATAACTTAACGATACCTAAGTATTTAGCACAGGCTGAATCACACTTTTTAAAAGTTAGCAATTTGTTCCATATAACACTATATATCATAGTACCTGTAGTAGCTATAGGTGTGTCACTGTAGCACTGCAGTAATATCACTCATGTCTACTATTGTCATGTCATCATTCTGAAAACTGTATGATGCACCCGGAACATATTCGTCCAATACCAACACCAAAACCTTGGTCCCTATATATTCTGATGTTATAATATTAATTACAAGCATAGGCGTACCCAGGGGGAGTGTTTTGGGGGTTCAAACCCCCCCCCCCCCACCCCCGAAATAAGGCAAGAAAATAATGAACACTCATGTCATTCTAGCTCAATTTCTAAACACAGAGCAACGAGAGATAAAGTCACCAAGCAACCCAATTGGTAAGTAAACGTAAACAAATTTGAATTGCAGTGGTTGGTTCGTGATAGGTTAGTCTAAATTCTCAAATCGCGGTGATTGGTCTATGGAATAATCAGTTCAACTCTACTGTGATTAAGTTTTAGATTTGCTTAGTAGAATTGGACATTGAGTAACCGTAGTGATTGCGACCTAATTTCATACAAAACTCTATAAAACTTTTAAAACGTGAGGGGGGGGGGGGGGGGATGGGACGTTTTTGGTAGTTTTGTCAAGTCAGGTACTTTCATTTAAATACTGTACATTGGTATGTATAACATGAAGAAAAAAGTTTGATTATCGCAAGGTGCGTAATTTTAAAAGACTGTTACAAACATTGAAAAACTGAAATGTAAATTTCTCGCCTCTGATGAAAGGGACCTCGTTTAGTGCAACGTGGTGTGAAGTTGTGTTTGAGTCAGTAGCTTAATGACCTGAACTCAATGTGTAGGTGTTTTTAGCGAATATTGTAATAGAACAATATAATTTAATATATATATAGATAATATACTAGCTGCCCGACCCAGCTTCGCACGGCTATACTAATGGGGAAAAAATGAGACTAAATATCCCATTTACAGTAATAATAAATGAAATAAAATGCAATTAATTTCAACAAAAATTTATTACAATGCTTTGTAATGTACCGGAGAGAAAACGAGTAGCACCGATGGTTTCCCGACTCGTGCACGCAACGTACAACTGATGTACCCGTACTTCGCTACGGCAGTCTACAGGCAGAACACTTGCGCCGCTCATTATACATGCCCCTCCTTGTGGGTACGCCACTGTCGCACCTCGAATGGAAAAAAAAATCAAAGCAATGCTCGTTGCCATGGAGACGCAGAAAGCATAAACAATGCAAAATCCCGCTGTCCCACTGTTGCCAGGGCTTAACCACCCTTGGGAGTTGATTTTCGGAAAACGTCATCCTGCATACTATGAGGAACATTACTGTCAAGTTCAAGTCTGTAGGATATAAAATTAAAAAAGGGCAATTTTTGATATTTAAAGTCCCCATAAAATTTCAACGGTAATGAGGACTGCACTAACAGTGAATTAGTTGTTGCCATAGAGACGAATGAAGCATCAACAAAGCAACAGCCGTTGCCATGGTGATTTTCTACCAAAAACTGGAATTTTGATATTTTACACCCCCAAAACTCCCTTTGGGAGCTGAGTTTCGGAAAATCTTATCTTAGTGAGCATCTACATACATCACAAAATGAGTAATTATGCTAAGTTTCAATCGGTTGAAAGATTTCAAGTCAATCGCAATGAGTCAGTCAGTGGTATTTCGCACAAATATATTTTTAAATTTAAATAATTTTACATAAAATAATAATTAAATCTATACATAAATATGCCTTGAATTGAGAAAAAAATCGATCTAAGCGATGCTCGTTGCCATGAAGACGCAGAAGGTATAAACAATGCAAAATCCCGTTGTCATGGAGATGGAGTACCCACTGTTGCCAGTGCTTAACCACCCTTGGGAGCTGATTTTCGGAAAACGCTGTCATTAATCGAAATAAAATGTAGCATATATATAAAGTTGGTGTTTTATTTTCGGTATGTAATTTCACATTTCCAGAGTAACCATACGTAATAATAATACTTCCGTGACTTAGACCATTTTTGTTTCAAAAAAGAGCTTTCCAAATGTGTCTAAACGTAAGCTAAGAAATGATTTTGGAATCAGCTAAACAATTAAACAAACTTTAATACATTTTAATATAATATTTTATATGCAAACACCTAGAAGACATTAGGAGGTTATAGTTTCATCTGTTCACCCGTCAAAAGTATAAAGTTACCAAGCTTTAGACGGACGAGTGATGACATTTTTCAGTCCATCTTATTGGGTGCAGGTCACGTAATTGACAGACGGATGACGGATGGACGGGCTATTGTAATTCCGGCCTTAGTTGCTAACACCCTTACAGTCAAATTATACAGCAATTATTCTATTGTCATGCCGTCAACTTATTAGGAATAAGTTTGTTAAGTGCGTACGCAAATTCGTTAAGTTAACTAATTATTTTTATATTTTATTTATATCTTCTTTTTTTTTTGGGGGGGGGGGGGGGTTTGTAGGTATTTTAATATTGTAATGTGAACTTACTTAAGTTAATTGAAAGAAAAATTATGTACAAATTACATATCAACAATAGCCCAGGTTAAAAAATGAAATTTGAGACTATTCTATTTATTTACTCAAGAAATAATTAATTTTTGGTGTTTATGCAGTTTTTCTTATAAATATGGAAGAACACCCCCCGAAAAAAATTCCTGGGTACGCCTATGATTACAAGTAAACTGAAACACATTCTCATATAGTGAGTGGTAATTTTAAACCATGAAGCAAACATTTTACAAACATGTCACAAAGCTACACACGCACATAGACACAGCCCTCATTCACTACGACGGCCAATAACCAACTGAAGTCTAAAGCCCCACTGTAGCAAGAACCTTTGAAAGTCTCCCCATCTTAATTTCTTTTACATCCAGTGTAAAATTGAAGTGATATCTTAGTCTATCGCCTGACGGAATGATGCCACTCATGTCTACTACTGACACAACATTATTTCGAGGACTGAAAACAGTTTTATTAGTATCCATTGACTTTAATGCCAGAACTTCATATTCTTTAATGTTACCAGTACCAGTACGCAGCACTGACTGGACTATGCATACATATGTGAAGTGAACCGTTTATTTTTTTCCAGACAGGAACTTGACGAGAACATATGCTCCTGGTTGCAGATTATCTTCATAAGGATCTGCATATTCAGGCAGGGTATCTTCTACTGCATGTGTCTCAATTTCATGATGTTCGTCATCAGAATCATCATGAAAATTTACTACCCATCACCATCACTCATAGAAGAATCTGTATCATTGACAGGTGTAGAAACACTCTTTCCTGGCTCTACAACAAGTTTCCTCTTTTTAGCACGTGTGTTCATACTTTAGTTTGTGCCCGGAAAACGTTTCTTTTCAAAAATTCTACAAGAGAATCATTAATTGCACCTTCAACAACTATACTCTTGCGAGGAATTTTAGACAGCACTCTATCTCGATTTAGCAGGACAATACCAATGGCTTCAAATCTGCTTGCAATATTACAAGCCACAGCGCCAATTTCACATTCTGTATTTCCCTTGGACTTTGTCTTGTCCATTTTCCTCAATTCTTAAGCTAACAAAGAGGGGAACACTTCTTTACGTAGAGTGGATTCATGTGGATGCTGCATTTTCCATTCTGTAAGGACTGCTCTCCAAGCTATTTTCATAGGCCTGAAGAAGCACACATCAAGTGGCTTGCAGATATGCGTATAATTCGGCGGCCAGCACGTGAACGTAATGTTAACTTCACAGAGGCGTAACACCTCCTCAGTGAAATGAGATGCCAAATTATCACCAATAAGCACTTTTCGACCCTCAAGACGTTTCGCGTGTGGAAGTAAAATGAATTCAAACCAGTCAGTGAAACATTTTGTTCCATTCAGCCATGACTAGTCCTTTTTAACTTGGCTTGATATGTTTTACTTTTGCCTGGAAAACTTATAACAGCAAGATAATTTTATTCTGATGTTCTGTAGCTAATCTTGGCATACAAATATTAAATATCAATGTCATCCCAAGAAAACTATCAAAGATACCCCCAACACAAAATAGGATCTAGAAAAGATTTAAACATTTTGAGCTTATGTTTTGTTTACTCATTTTGTTCAAAATGCAGTGAAGCAGTTGTCATTAAATAGCTGAAAAAAATGTATACATTTATATAATACATACCTCACAATTTATTTACATGTAAAAAAAAAAAAAAGAAAATGATTAGTTTGAAGTGCACTTCAGCCACATCGCCGATGACGTCTTGGCACGGCCACCGGCTTCCATCCCACCGTCTACTCTCCCTCTCTTTCAGGGCCTCGTCGTCTCTCTCTCCTTTCTCGCTTCCCCTCCCGGCTGAGCTCTGTGCAGGCGTGCTAGGCCTAAGGCTATACTATTTAAGCCCAAGAGAGCTCAGATCCTTATTTGTCGTAAATTTTTCGGCGGTTCAATAGCTTTCAGATTGAGTAAAACTGTAACTAGCATGTAGGAGTCCACGAGACGTAGGCAAAGAGTGGCGTGGTGATAGGAAACGAACATGTTAGCTCGCTGCAGTGAATCCGACTTGGGGAGCGTAGCTCCATGAAGTTGCCCTGTTTCGTCAACCTGGGCCAGGTTCACGTGGTTTGACTTACTGATGAAATACTGTTTCTTAATAACCCCTTGAGATAAGTTATTGTACTCATATATCTTCCTTGCTAATTGTAATTTCTGTAACGTATTTAACCTTTTGTGTGTTCACTATGCAGACCTGCCAACATTCAAATTTAAAAAATCATGAGGTCCTCGATAAAAATTTTCAGGCCCATAAATACAAGTTAGAAATAAAAAACAACAAATGAAAATCTTTAAATTTAAGTGACATACCTGTACATATGTTACATGGTCTCTGCTTCAAAATTTATTTCAACAAATTATAGGTTGCAGATTTAATTTAGTTGAACATAATTTAGCGCTGTTGTGTAGTGATCATGCAGGGCCGCATAAAAAAAGATGTAAAATAACATTCTGCTCGTGTAACACTATTATCACTGTTCACAGCAAAATTAATTTTTTTATTGGAAGCAATACACTTCACGTGTTAGTTGTGTTTTTTTGTAGCGACATGTTTCACAATGTCTCCTCTTCCACTATGCGAGATAGAAAAATCAGCACGGCACATGCTACAAAATGCAAAATTGCTTCCTTTACGTGACTCGAGTATTGATGGAAACTCGTTACTGTAAGCTTTAATAAAACTTGTTTTGTAACTTTTACAAACAAAATCTTGGGGCCCCAAAAAATCGTGAGGAAACACTATTTTGGCGTGAGGGCGTGAGATGGACCTTAAAATCGTGAGCCTCACACCAAAATCGTGAGAGTTAGCAGGTATGACTATGTTTCTTACGTGGGACATTGGCCAGTCCCGGCATATTCCGCCCGCTAAACACGTGTAGATAAGTTTACGTATTCGAGAGAGAATTTTTCGATTTTGTATGCTAATGTAATCTATTTATTTTGATTGTCTTTGACATTGACCCATCAAGGTAACAATAATTATTGAGTGTAGCACTTGATAACCAATTGGTGCTACTTAGCACTTGAAGTTGCTGTTTCAAATTTATTCTTTTCGTATTTCTTGTATAGTCGGGCGCATAATTGTAAACCTAACAGTATTATTGTTGTAACAGTTATATTTTCTGTGTGTCCTTATATTGTTCAACCTTTAGAAGTTCCGGAAAATAAGAGAGCTGTTGTATGTTAATAAAGAAATATGATATAAATTTTGTTTCTGTTGACAACACAATAGGCCAGGCTCCAGGCCTGTTAAAGCACAGGCCATTTACGAATTTTTGATAAACTGCTTCACGTGTGCATGTAAGCAGTAAAGTCTGTGGTGTACAGGCAGATTACTCAGTACGTTGCAAGTTACTATAAAAACTAATGCTGGCAAGATTAACAAAGACAACAAGACAATACAGCAGCTTTAAAACTCACTTTTGCCAACCATATATTCCAAGTTTGATTACAACTTCATTGTTTTGAAGGAAAAAACCAGAAAACAAAATATTTCCTCATTATCAATGTTGCCCAAAATTAACAAAGTCACCCCAATGGATGGCATCCATTCTAACTAACATATTCAACCAAAAATAATGTGACTGAAAATAATTTGACACCAAACTTTTTGATTATTAGTTTACAAAAAGACTCCATGGATTGAAAGTAATAGCAACTGAAAATAATTTTAATAATCAAATTGATTAAATATTCATTAGTCCATTTCTGGTGCCACTTTCATCAGCAGAGAGATTTACAGTGTCTCTCTTAAAACATCAAGTCACAGTTAGAAAGCAAAAGAACCCAATGACATACTCCAATTGCACCTTAACCTTCATCGAGCATCTCTCATATATCATGATTTTGCAGAGGTTCTGGAAGCCCCAGACTAAAGTGACCTAAGTGATGTAGTTTGCAGGCAGTGCATGTAGTTTTTCAACTAAATAGAAGTTCAGGAGGCAGTAATTAACAGTGGTCTAGAGGCATAAATGACATTAATGAGGCAGAACCTATAGTTATTCGACTAAGCTGTTCTCAAATTAAGATACTATTTCATAGTTTTGGTAAAAACTATAGCAATATATTCAGGTAAACTGGTAATTTTCTAGAGTACCTATATGAACTTATGAAAAATTAAAAATAATTATTTCAAAATAGCTATTTTTGTTTTCCTCTCACTATATTTGATGAATCTGTAAAATAGCATTACCAAATTTTACATACTTTACCATTTTGAATAGTTCCTTAAGTTAAGTTAGACACACTAAATATATATCCGACTATAAAACAGTAGAGCATATAGTAGTTGGTTAGGTTAAATACGGTATAAATACTGTGAAATCATGTGAATAATTGGCTAGGAATTACCTACTATGCTGGAATCAAAATATCTTAACGATCAAAATGCAATGGGCGGCATAAATATTTTCCTAACCAATCATATATGCTACATTTGTGACAGCAAAATAAAATTGGTAAACATAATAGGATTTTCTGATTCTATTTCCATCGGCGCAATGTTGCTGAAATGAGCACGAGAATTTGGTTTTAGAATGTTAGTTAACATCACACGTGTGGCTGAAGTTATTGTTCATAAACAAATAACAACAGGTGTTCTGGGGTCAAACTAACTGGTGGATAGGTAATAAAATAATGCTTATATTTTTAAGGCCTATTAATTAAATTAGAGTGAGAAATCTTAAATATGATAACTTACAAATACTGATCAATTAACTACTAATTATGGATATAAAAAAATTTATTAAATAATCTATTTAAACAAATTTGTAAACATTGATCACTGTTATATGTGGCTATTCTGCTGGAGAACAACTTTTTTTGAAAAGGGGAAGGGGGGGGGGGGGTTGGGGAAATCCAAACAACATTTTTTTTGTTCACTGACATGTATTTACCATCATTCGTTAAGAATTGTGTTATGCTGCTTCCAGTAGCGTAATATTTTAACAAGGGTAAAATAAAAAAATTCCGAAAATACTTTTTTAAACAATAAAAACGTCCTATTTACCCTGAAAACAGCATTTCTAAATTCTGACTGGTTTCTGAGAAATCACAGTTTATAGGTTTCATTACAAAACCTGAGAATTGACGTGGCCACCACCATTTCTTGCTTACTGTATGGATCTTGTGTTAGTATGTTTTGGAGTACTATAGTCAAATTTTGAGAATGGTTGATTAGGTTAGGTTAGCTACATTGAAAATAGTTTATAAAGCATTGTGGATGTCTGGTTAGGTTAGTATGGCAGCAATAAATAATATTAATGGTTACTTAGGAACTACCAATTTAAGATGTTAACCTAAGCGAGCATTTTCAGAATTTCTCATTATTTTTAATGAATCTAGCCTAACCTTAACAACCGTCCACATTTTTAAAAAGTATTTTTAATGTAGCTCGACTATGAAGACGTTATGAACATCATTCATGCACGTTTTTATCCTACATTATGTGCTACAAAGTTGCTCAAGGAAGCGGAGAACTTCAGCAACCATTAGTGTGCTTTGGAACTGTTTGAACCTTGAAATGGACTTGTGTGAACTGGTTGTTATGCAAGGTGGTAAGTAGGACTTATTACTAAGAAAATATTAAAAATATTTTACAGTATTTTTAATGCAGCTTTTCTAAACTAACCAACCATTCACAATATTTTCAATTATTTTTAATGGAGCTAACCTAATCTAAAAGACAAATCTCTCAATGTCACAAATTTGTAATACTTATACCAAACATGCACGAACGTGGCTTCGGAATGGACTGTTGTGAATATTAGATTTGGTGATCCTGTGATTCTCTATTTATAAGAACGTTAAAAAAATGGCAACAGCTGTGTCAATACACATGTATTGTAAGGTAAAATAAAACCAATAATTTCTAAGAAACCAGCAGAATTTAAAAAAATTATATTTTTCAGGTTATTTTTGTAATTTATTATTTTTATTTCTGAGAAAGCTGCTACATATGAATATAACGAACTATAAGGATGCTTCTTAATACTATCAGAAATAAACTAAGGAATTGAATAAAAATATTTTCCTACATTAGCATTGTTTTTATTATATGGCTCCATTACACTTCACAATAACAAAAAATACTTTAGGGCAAGTGGGGGTAATTGTGAGACAAAAATAGAACTTTTGCTATATCTTTTTTGATAGCAATTGAAAGTTATATGTCTTTTTGGTAAAATATGACAACTGGCATCATTTATCAGATCCCTGTCCATTTTTTGCATTTTCTTGTAGCAGAAAGATGTTAAGACTCAAAAAACCTTTTCTCATTTTTTCCCGCTATAAGGGAAATTATGAGACAAATGTGGGGGAAAATGAGACAGTCTGTTTTCTCAGTATATATTAGTAAGAAGAAGTTATGTGGGCAATGGTGAGACAGAGCATGTCTTAAAATATAAGTGACTAAATTTTTGTATCCAAGTACTGAAAATCACGCCAGCAATAGACATTTGAAAAATGTTTTAAAAAATAATGAAAAAGTATTTACTTTTGCTGAAGCAAATTTATTGTTTTACATAAAGATAACTATTATATACCCTTAATAGTAATTTTTTTTAAAAGTAAAATTAATTTTAAAATAGTTTACTAAACATTTTTGAGTAATTATTACAAAATAAACAGAGGCTTGCATATATTTAAGTTGCAAACTAATTGATGAACATCTTGTCAATCCTGCACTAATTTTACATTACAACAAAAAATACTCGAAAAAAATCTTTAGTCCTATGCTATTTTTTCCAAGATTGTGGGTAGGCCTATAATGGTTATACAAGTGTCTTGATCAGGCCTACATCTGTAAAATTTCCGTTGGTTGAATGAACCTATACTTTATCCTATCTCCTACTGAAACAATTTGTGGGGCAGGAAGTTTGCGTATTATGTATTTTACATTGATGACTGTTCAGTTTTTTTTTAATTTTTTTAATTTCGGACTATTATTCCTGTAAAAGAACACATTAAAATCTTAGCATACACTAGTAAATACATAAGACATCAAATGCTCAATCCAATCTCGAGTAGGTATGGCAAATTTTCAAATGAGGCTATTTTAGTTGCATTTATCAGATGTTGGCCCCCTACCACATTTCCCTTAACAATTACATTAAACCTGTCATTAAAATGTATCCCTGTTATTGGATAAGCTTCTACAATTAATAATTTAGGTTAGGTTCTTTACACCATGCTGTGTTTACCTAATTTAATAAAAAATTTTGAAAACTATAATGCCTATGGCACTAGGTATTACAATGTAGGCCTGCACTTTTTAACCCTTAGCCGGAGACGTGAAAATATTTGACATATCTGGTGACGTGGTGTCCCTCAGACCCCAAAATGTTTTGTAGAAGTTAACTGATTAAAAATTATTTTTGTTCCATGTAAAATTATTTAATGCATTTTTTATACTTATTAATTAAATTAAAAAATAAATTAGTAAATAATTATTTACCAATTATAAAATACAATTTTTTCCATTGGTGCTTGCTCAAATAAATCTAAAAATGCCTATTTGTAATAATTGCTTTTTTAAAAAAAATAAGCAGATGGTAGCCTAAAAGTTTTATTTGCTATTCAATATAGATATAGTGACAAAACAAAATCTAGAAAACTTCTATGAATAATAAGACTTTTTCATAAAATCTACAACAGATAAATTTTCCCAAAAAAAGAAATTACTTTTTTCCCCTCCAAATATTTTCCTTGCATAACCAATGCTTAAACCACATCAATATATATAATAGAGCTAACTATAAAGCACATGCATACTTATATATTTTGAAAATGCCATTTTTACATAAAATATATTAGCCGAACATTGTTTGAAAAAATTAAATTTGTACGAAAAATCACATTTGTTTGCTCTGCAATCATCACACATTGCTTTTCCACACACACTTTGATAACTTAAGTCACTAAGAATATCTTTCAACCACTTAGAAATAGTTTCGTCATAATCTGGATCGCCCACACGTACACATGTTCGTTTAGAAGCCTTTTTATCACTTCTCAGATAGAAACATAACTGGTGACGTGGTGCCACTACGACCCCAAGTTATCTTTTCGACCTGATATCTAGCGCCAGACAGCGTAAACAAAACTGACACTACAGGAGGAGACTATGTGATATCCAAGCGAAAGGTAGATGGCACCACAAGCAAGTGCCTTGAACTGCACATAGATGGCAGCAAGTTAAAGTTTTGCTGGGGTCACGGAGACCCCACGTCTCCGGATAAGGGTTAATATAACCTAATCACACTATTTTAACATTAATTTTGTGCAAACTCACACAACAATCCGACAAATTCTCATTCACAGGAATTTTAGTACTGTCTCAAAATTTCCCTCCGCCCAACAGAATAATTACCTATTTTGTCTCATAATTATCAAGGCATTAATAAAAAAAATCTAATAATTGAAAATTGAATGTTAACAGATTACTGTATTCCTCATTCAATTCTACTAATAGAGTATGTGATCACATTTATAATACTCCTATTAATTTTGATAGCCAACGAAATTTCCAAAGTATAACACAAAAGTTTTTACTTATTAAATATAGAGGAGTTGAAAATGAATTTTTTTTTAACACTATTAAGATGGCAGTATTTTTCTGGGGAAAATTTTAGTAGTAAGTAAGGAATGTTTGCAGCATTATAATATTTGATAAATATTTAGTGTACGGATTAGCGTCAAAAATTTTTTTAAAAATCTGAAATAACTTTCATTATATGCTCTTTTACGCCCTCTTTTCATTACAGCCTGCGGAGATAAGAAATTCCAAATACTTTAGGAGATATCGAATTTTTTAATTTTCATATTTGGGCGATATTTGTAAAAAAAAAATTTTGAAATTCCGAAAATACTTTTATTCTGATCTCTTTTAACTTCCTATTTTCATTAAACCCGGCGGAGATTAGAAATTCCAAATACTTTAGGAGATATCGAATTTTTAAATTTTAATCCTGTGCACTCATGCGGCATTCATTCACCATTGTTGCTTGTTTACAAGTATGATTTTTTTTTTCGACGTACGTGAACGGGGAAACCTAAGATGCACATAAAGTTCTGCCATTCCCGATTACACCCGAACAATTCACCTTCGGCCAACCTCGGGTTTATTTATTAATATTTATATTTCTCCGTTTATTTTAATGTAGCTATACTAACCTAACTAACCGTCCATAGTGTTTTAAAGTGTTTTAATGTAGCTAACCTAACCGACCACTTTTAATATTTCAATTCATTTTTCCTGCGCAAAAATAAAACAAATCCCAAAGTTGGCTGAAGGTGAATTGTTCGGGTGTAATCGGGAATGGCAGAACTATGTGCATCTTAGGTCCCCCACGTGAACGACTACATCATGTAAAAAGAAAATTACGTGAGTTACTACCGTTCATCCTTTGTCCCGGTTTGTTAGGTCAGGTCAGCTACATTATAAATACTTTAAAACTAAACAACCATTAAAATTAATTTTATTATTTTTAATGTCCATTCAGTTTCAAAGTATTTATAATGTAACTGACCTGACCTAATCTATCTTTGTCCCGTTTTGTTAGTTCAGGTCAGTTACATTATAAATACTTAAAACTATACAGTAAAATTAATAGATATTATTTTTAATTTCCATTTATTTTGAAGTATTTATAATGTAACTAACCTTACCTAATGGAAAATTTCTGTTATTTAGGCATTCACGCACACACGGCAAAATATAAAATGGCGACGGTCGAATGATTACATAGGTCTTGTATTGCAAAATAAGAACGGCAATATCTCCAGAAGTAATTGGAATTTCTTATCTCCGCAGGCTGTAATGAAAAGAGGACGTAAAAGAGCATATAATGAAAGTTATTTCAGATTTTTAAATTTTTTTTTGACACTAATCCGTACACTACATATTTACCTAATATTTATTTCAAATAAAAAATAAGCTTTCCATTGAAACTGTTTACATGTCTCATAATTCCCCACATTTCAGCTGTCTCACTATTACCCCCACTTACTTTATAATAGTGCGGATGGTTGGTTACAATAGGTTAGAGATTTTTCAAAACTTTTATGTATGTTAACAGCTAGTTAGTTTAAGGTAGTTGCATTAACAATACTGTACAATCATTTGAACAAAAGAGCAGATATTACCTATGTAAAATGTAGGTAACCAACTGTTCTCAAACTTTAATGGTTTAACTAATGAAGGTAATATAACCTAACGTCACCAACCATCGAAACTATTTGAAGGTATTTTAAGTGTAGCTAACCTAAACTTCCCAACCTTTCTCACAATTTTACACTATTTAAAATGTACCTATCATAATTTTTTAAATGGTCAGTTACTGGTAAACTACTTGCAGTTTCACAACACACTGTTAGATAAAGATTCTAATACACGTCAGAAATTAAATAAACGCATACTGAATGTTTATTACCATTTTTACGGAAAAGTTTCTCTTCTTCAGAATTACCGTATTGGTATGGTAAGAAATCAGAAAATTGCGCCATGGAATAAAAATTATGTATCTTGGAAATTTTTAAGCCATTAAAACTTTATAATCCGATATTTATTAGTTATCCGTGATATTTAAAAAAGCCTAATTTACTTTACTAGTATTTAACTAAAAGTGTCATGCTACTTACCGGCAATAAGATTTTATTGATACTAATAAAATTAATTTAAAGGCTACTAAATTTTTACCTTCAGTTTTCAACTTCCAGTATCCTGCAACAAGATTCGTAAATTACCTTTACCAGATCACAACACTTCCTGACATACAGCCGAAATTCATTTCTTTCAAGGTGACCTTAGCGTCTTAACCAAAACACCATCACCCTAAAACCGTGAACCAAACGAGCATAGATAAGCGCATAAAAATTGCAAAAAAATTTCGCTCCAACGAAATGTTCGTAAAAGAAGAAAAAATATTATATTCGAGTGTGGATTAAGCCATGTTGAAAACACCTATTAGAAAACATTTAAAAAATATGGCTGTGAAAGATCTAAACCTAACTGGAGGTTTAAAACATATTTCACAGAAGAACAAAATCGACCTGTCCAATTGAAGAGCATGCCATTTCAAAGCTATTTATTGTAGCTTAATAGGAGTAATTACAAAATTTACTAGAATGGTTGGTTTCAAAAAAGTATTTTTATTATGTCTATATTTATTTTTGTGTATATGAAACTGTTATTTATATATAAATTGTTATCTGAGGTTAAAGTATGATACTATCACAACTTAAATTCTAGCAACATACGATTCTAGGTTAGGGACACGGGGTAGCCTAGTGATTGCTGGTTAGGATTATTTAGTGGATTTCATTATGAGGGAGCGCCAGTCTAGCCGCTGTGGTTGCGTGGGTCGTAGGCCCCAGTGTGGATCACTAAATTCGCAGCTATGATTAACCTTTTAACTTTGGGCAGCGAAACAATTCTACGTGGTTACAAGAGCTTACAAATAAAGCCTGCTCCTGTGCACTGTTCTTATCCGGTAAGCATAATTCATCTCCTGGAGAAATACTTGTTGCTTTTTGTGTTGGCTGAAACACTGGGATGAATGCCACCACACACTTAACACAGCTCTTCACCACCCACACTATTATCGTTTATCGATTTTAACATGTTCTCTGGAGAACAATCGGGAATTCAGTCGTCATCCTAATCAGTACACACAGTTTATTTTTGTTGTCCTTGGAATGGAACGTACATACATCCTAGGCCACATTATGTTGTCTACTGCCTGGCAGCAGTGTCGCCAACTTCCTCTGTGCGGGCAGCACGAGAGGTGAGTTCAGCCAGAGGGATACAGTGCTGATGGGTCGGGGACTGGGCATTACAGTCACAGGAGGTACAATGTCAAACTGCTCTCCCTTCTCCCTGGAGAAGACCGATCTAACCACGCGATCGATACCATGTGGCATTGTTGCACTCCAAGCACTGGCTGCAGGACCAAGCCTATGGCTCCTGGGGTGGCCGCAGCTTGTAGGTTCCACGCTCTGCCCTCAGGTCGTCCTGCGGTGTGAGCTCAGGGGCGGTTGCAACAGCATCGGCCCACGGGGGTGTGGGTGCCCAGATGTTTGT
Source organism: Bacillus rossius redtenbacheri (assembly GCF_032445375.1). NCBI lineage: Eukaryota > Metazoa > Arthropoda > Insecta > Phasmatodea > Bacillidae > Bacillus > Bacillus rossius. The sequence continues at coordinate 60,086,661 of NC_086331.1, read as the reverse complement.
CATGCTGGATACCCAGATGTTTTTCATGCTGGATGGTGTCTGCAGCTTATAGGGTCGCCTCTCGCACTCTGTCATACCGGGCGGAGGTGTGGGTGCCCTGTTGTCTGTGGGTTGTAGTTGGTAGTTCTGTCTCGCCCTCTTTGGTCCGATTGGTGGCATTGACGCTATCGGGGTGTTGTCTTTCGTTACATATTCCTGCAGTCGCGTTGACCAGTGGCGCTTTCGCTTGGGCCTACCCACCTCATGTTGATCTGGCTCGTCCACTCGGATGCTTAACATCGCGACTGAAAGTGTCTCCTGGTGGCCTTATCCTCCTCAGGTTGGGGTCAGACACGGTTTTGCTTCTCGTTAGTCCAGATGACTGGATGGGGACTGTTTGGGTGGTTGCTTGCCCTGTTCTTGGAGCTCTACTATCACCATTTCTGTTATCATGAGCAAGCATCTTCAATGCTGGAGTGTTGTGATGTTGGGGCTCGTATCTTCCTCCCATCTTGGTGGGGGTCTTCCCCGAAAGTTTCCTTTCCTTATGACACAATCTATGTGGCTGGTATGTTGTCATTGGGCATAAATCCATCAGTGGGGTCATTGTCAACTTGTTAATCTGGAGTATGCTCTGCTAGGCGTAGGTTGTCATAAGATATATTGTGGTTTCATTAGCCATACAGGTTAACCAGGTAATAGGTGGTCCACAGATAATGTCGGATGTAAATAGGCCTCTTCATCAGCGCTATTCCAGCGCTGTAGTTGTGTGGAGCAGTCGACATGCAGTGGAAATGTATAACATGTTACTGCCAGCTCGTACTGGGGCCAGAGATCAGGTGGTCTGGGAGGTTATCTCCTGTGTGTAGCTGGTCTGCTGCCTCTGTGCGACTGTGTGTTCGCTTTTGTGATGCTAGTTGTGCTCATTTGTCCCTTCTTCTGAGTGCAGTAGGCCATGGGTGGAACACTCGCCAGGCAGTCGCAGATTATGGCCCTGGACCATTTCTACCATTGTCCGTGACATAGCTGGACGGTTTCCACTCTCGCTGATGATGTAACCAAGGAAGTCTACCTCGCAGGTCCCGAAATGGAATTTAGTGGGGTTCGCTGTAAGATGTCGGGTGGCCAACCACTCAATCACAATGGCTAGATGACATCAGTGGTCTTCCCACATTTCCGAAAAAAAGAACACATTGTCGCTGTAGGCTATTGTAAATTTCCATATGTAGCCCTCTACTTGTGTAATCATGATCTGGAAGGTGGCTGGGACACACTTCAGACTGAATGGCATCTCTGTACTGGAAGTGCCTGTCATCCAACATGGTGTACTCAGTCTTTTCCCAATCTTCCCATCTGATCGGCACTGCCAGTAACCAGACTTAAGATCCAGGGTGCTAAACACTCGAGCCCTACCCAGCCCGGCTATTGCCGCCTCGACACTAATATGCGAGGGTGGAGAACCTTTGGCTACAGAGTTCAGAGGATGAAAGTGCCGCAGAACTGCAGGGACCCATCCCTTTTTTTGAGGATAGTACTATGCCGGCATTGAAGTGAATATTCGATGGCTCTGTTATACCATTCTGCAGTATTTCCATGACTTGTTCGTGTATTACTCCCCATTCATGAAAACCATAGCCAAATGGTATGTCATACACTGGTAGGTCAGTGGTGGTAGAGATAGTATGTTAGGACACTGCAGTGCATATGGGCTGGTCGACCACAGCGAACATGTCCTGCCACTTGTGAAGATCCCTGTATACCCAGTCTTGGAACTCCAGGGGAATTTGTGCCGGAGGTCCGTCAACATCATAACTTCGCCAGTTGGTATACACTGTGAGTTTCCCTGTCAGGCATGCGGCTCCCATCTCCAGCAATGAGTATACTGCATTAAACAAGGTTGTCCTATAATGAACTCTTCATGTAATTCCTTCAGAACCATGACAGAATAGCTACAACTTAAATTAGTAATTCATAAACAACCATTAGAAATATTATATGGTATTTTAATGTATATTTACTAATGCAACCAACCATCCACATTGTTTAAAAAAATTTAAATGTAGATATCCTTACATAATTGACCATACACATTATTTGAAGATCTTCAGAACAAACACAGAAACCAACATGGGTAAAATATTTATGGCGGTGGCAGTGGCAATGCACAGATACTGAAATGTGAGCTACAAAAGGGATTACTCAGTAACTGGTTCGAATTTATTAATGCCTTTTCCAGGTTAAAAGCAGAAACATCTTTAGTGTTTGAAAATGCTATTTTTGTAATCTTATTTTTACTTTGTGGAAACACAACGACGTAAGATATTTACCGAAATACCCTTTCTATGGTTCAGTCCCAGTCAGATGTGTAGATTGGCTGGACTACAGTTCTTTGATTTTATAACAAATCTGGTTCAAAAAGTGGCAGAAAGTGGGACGTTATATGGATTTCATTTGAACAAGCGGAGAACAAATATAATTTATGTTATAATAAAAACTGGGTTGAACAGTAAAACAGGTTATTTGAATTTTTCAAACCAAATTTTTTGTCTGGTATTGAATTCTATCCCAGCATCATTATCTACACGTATTCACATAGGGGTAATTAGCCATTTTTGCAGGGATATGCAATTACCACCCAGGATTGTGGAGTGAGGGAACAGTATCGAGACACCATCTATTCGTCTACATAGCGATAGCGAACCATTCCTGGGAACACAAACATTGTGTATAATGCCTGGCCAACTTGCACTCACATAAGAAAATACTATGTCGAGCACGCAAACAACTATAAAGTTAAGCACGTGATTTACTTCTGTGTCTACAAAGTGTTGTTTATTTCATAAGGTGAATCAGTATTTATCAGTAAACCCAACCACGACACCACACACATGGGAATCCAGCATTATTTTACAATTGCTGTATTATGTTTATAATATTTTTTTCTGGCCACTTTACTGTTAGTGAAATAAGAATTCATATACACAATTCAAAAACTGTGTATTCTGTTTGAAACAGATGCTTTATAAATTCCATGTATATCACTCAGGTACTGCATAATATTGACAACCACTTCCTAGCCAGTATAATGCTACACACAACAGTTGTTTAGTTATTAGAGCACCACTTATCTTTATTTCATGCTGCAATAATTGTTGGCTGATTCTTTGCAGAAGAAAATCCATGGTTTAAAGACATACACAGAATCGTTCATTGATCAATATACTGATATTAAATCATTATTTATTCTTGGACTGAATGTTTTTCTTCAAGGCGAAACACATTTTCCCCCTCAGATTCATTAGAACTGCTGTTAAACATGACTTAACTTGTAACCGATCCGGACACACCAGGTCGGCCACAATCACTAAGCGGACATATCACCCTTATACACTTCACTAGTGAAACACTAGTTCGGCAAGCACTGTAAGTGTGAGTTAAAGACGTAATGGGGCTGACCCTAACGAACAGACTTAATACAAGAGGTACCAAAATATATATTTTATTTTATAACAATTCAAAACAATATCATCACAAATAACAAATGTATAAGATATTTATATAGTGGAAATAGATACATTCATATAAAGCAAATTTATGTTAAATGCCCATGTCTAAATGAATTGCGCTATAATTACGGGCGCACAGTCACATACGAATTACAAATGCAACACACATACATGTCTGCAAAATCTGACTTACTTACTCTAGACCTTACCCTTAATAACGTTAGTAATACGATAAGTTAGAGCGCATATACAAATCATCGCACTTGTACAAACAGTACATGCCTTAAACGCATACTTATGTACGCCATTCAAGTGTTTGGTAGCTAAGTAAATTATCATGAACAAATATAAATATACCCGTATAAATATCTGTAATTAAGAACTCTTAATACACAACACGAATAAAACAGAATGCATCTCCTACTAAAGTTAGATGAGCCTAACAGCCCCTAGCAAATTTAAGAACGTAAGGAGGTACTACACCCGAAATAACAATATAAATCCGCAACTCCCGAACACAGACCACTTGCTGTGTTTGCAAAAGGAAAAAGGCGCAGCTAATAAAGCGCAGCTAATAAAGACGCGGCTCTATGTTCAAACATAGTAACGGCTTACAACCACTGCCATAAGGGCGATCAAGGAGCCGACGGGCATAGTAACGGTGTCAGAACGAGCTCGTAGTGCACATGTCGGTGGACAGCCTTGCTCAGAGGGAGCGATGACTGCCAGGAATAGCCTCAGGCCAGGGGCTTATATACCAGCAAAAACTAATCCGATAGGGGCGCTAAAATCGCGGTACACAGGGGAAAGGAGGAGAAAAGATGGGAAGGAGGGGCGGCATAGCTGGACTAGAGGTGGGGCGGGCAAGTTTAAGAAGGGGAGGGGAGGGGAAAGTATTGGCGGGCCGCCGGGGCTTGCTGAAATTGGCTACAACTCCCCCCTCCCTAAGCTCCTCAAGCCTGCGGGGAACGTCAGTGCAAAAAGATTTGGCAACGTCCAGTCTCAGTGCAATCATTAATCTTGAAGCGTGAATGGTAAGACTACGTCGCATTTTCTCACATCATCTAAGTTTGAAGTTGTATTGAGCTTGACCCATTTCAGCATAAATAAACGTTCACAGTAACAGGGTCAGTCATAACACATATCAGGCACAGGTACCAAAATCATCTCATGGGGGCGCCAAGGAGCGGCTAACCATCCCACCGGTACCCCTCTTGAGGCCTGCAAGAAAAGGCACAGAAAACGATCGCTGACCCGAATCAAACGCCTCCAGACATCCACCAGACTCGGGAAGTCGGAGAAACGCAGAAAGCCTGAATCTAAGTAATCTTGCATCCACTCACGCCACCCATTCCGGGGTGGACCGATGTGTTGATCTCGACGAGAAATACATCCCGCAGGCGAGGTACACTCTAGCAGGAGGGAGAAGAACGGGATCAAGCAGACGTCTCTGTCACTGTCCCGACGAGGCGATCCCACGAAGATTAGCCCCGGCGTGACTGCGCCAGGAAAGGACGAAGAAGAATACAAGGGCGGGCGCGACCAGGCTAAAACAGGTAACAGAGTTGGGGGGGGGGAGCCGCACAGCACCGAACAAACATGGAGAGAACACTCTTATACCTACATACCCATATACAAAAAAAGGGCTCCTAAACTGCTTTATTGCCATAGAAGGGCTTTATCTGCTCCACATGGGCCTTGCGAGATTTTCTAGGATTTTTACAATCATTAAGCAGTACAGTGTTCTTACCAAGAAAACGATCTATAACAAAAGGACCTGCATAAGGGGGCATAAGCTTAACATTGAGCTGCGAAGCTAAACTAGGCAATTTGAAACTCCTAACTAAAACAAGATCACCTACTTGATAAGCATGGTCACTCCTATTCTTATTATAAGCCTGGGCAACATCTAGGCGTGCCTTGGTAAGGTTGCAAGAAACAGAATCTAAAATGTCTTCCAGCTCCCTGGCATCCAAGTTTGAATCTATGGGAGGAAGACCCCATTGGTTAAGGAGAGGGTGGGACACCTCCCTGCCCAGGAATGGAACGCAGGGAGGGAACCCAGTAGCAGAATGAGGAGTGGAATTGAGCCCTATATTAAGGAATGGGATGTCGGTGTCCCACAAGGTTTGATCATGTCGATAAAAAGAAATAAGAATACTTTTGATCACTTTGTTTACCCGTTCAACCATATTCCCTTGCGGGAAATATGGAGAGCTATAAATAGGTTTAATGGCCCACTGGAAAGCAAAGTCTTTATAAATAGCGGACTGAAAGTAAGGCGCGTTGTCTGAAACTATCAAATTTGGAGGTCCAAAAAATTTAAAAACGTAATCTGCTAAAGATCTTACTATGGTTTCAGCCTTCATGTTACGCATAGGTAGCAGGATAACAAATTTGGTAAAGATATCAATAACTACTAAAAGGCACACATTGCTGAAATCTGAATTTGATGCTGTAATTACTTTAGCCTTAAGGAGGTTTTCAATAATCTCACGCATAGCCTGGAGCTTTGGGGGTGAGGCCTGGTATGCCTTACTCCGCACCGGGACTTCATCCATAAGGTAGAATCGATACGGTAACACGTCACATTTGCCTATATTCTTAGTAATGACGTCAGGATAACGCGAAACCACTTCTTCGAGAGAACAAGCGGGTACATGATTGTGTACCTCTGGGCAAACAAATATAGTTTCGCAATCCTGTTTAAATTGTAAGGGAATTTTACAAGTTTGAGCAAAATAAAAAAAAAGTTCATGTTTGTTTATATCCAATACGGCTCTCGTATGACTTAAGAAATCCAAGCCTAAAATGAAGTCGGGATTTATCCCGGGGACCACAGCAAAACACCACGACCACGAAAAGTGTTTGATTTTAAAGTGCAAGATTACGGACTCTTCCGAGGATATACAATTACCATTAGCAACGCATATGGTTGTAGGTTGTCGCACAAATGACGTGGAGTTTATTAATTTTGGAAATAAAGCCTTTAGACTATTCAAAAAATTTAAACTTATGGCGGAGCACGTGGCACCAGTGTCAACCAGGGCCGGGAAATACTTATTCTGAATTTGGACTTGAAGGAAATGTAAATAGATTTTATTTTGAAAAGAGGCTTTGCGGAGAAAACGACGGCGGCGACCTCTTTTGCGCCCCGTCATCTTTGACCGTGTCAGTGGCCCAAAGATATCGACATGAATGCAATGCCATGGAGCCTTAGGTGGGTCAGCCGTATACAAACCCTTCTTAGTATTGTGGGGGGGCTTAGAGAGTTGACAATCGATACAGGTTTTCACAAACTCTCGTGTATCCTGGCGCATCTCGGGCCAAAAAAAATGAGAAGAAATACGTTGAAGTGTTTTATCAATCCCTAGGTGACAACCTATAAGAGAAGTGTGAAAATACTGCAGGATCATAAGGCGCAGGACCTTAGGTACCACCGCCCTTCGTGCCCTACCATTTTTACCTGTATGATATATCAATCCATTTTCAACTATAAATTCATTTGTTTTCTTAGCCTTAATATCACGTATTAATTCCTTACAAAATAAGTCATCTTGTTGATACTGGCGGATATTTACATAGGATTCTGGAAAAAGTCTAAATGCGTTAATGCTATTCACATTATCTGTTTCTGAGATTGTATTTATATTGAACTCGTCAGGGTTGAACATACGAGAAAGGGTGTCTGCAACAATATTCTGATTACCGGGAAGGTGATGTATTACAAACCTAAATCGTGATAACCTCAGAATCCATCTACCTAACTTGCCTAACTGCTGCGGATGGTTAAATAACCAGCTTAGGGCCTGATTATCCGTGAATAAATCGAACTCCCGGTTATCCAGGTATGACTCGAATTTTTCCAAGGCGAATAGGCACGCTAGAGCTTCTTTCTCATATACCCCTTGACGACAGTCGTCGTACCCTCCCAGATACAGAGGCCGTACCTGGCCACCGACGCGGGCCTGAGGGGGCCTGTTTTCCCCCCCAGTGAACCCCAGTGTGTGCGACGGCCAGGGACGCACCCGCGTGCGCCCTAGCATGCCAACGAGTGTTTTTTCTATGTGACTTTATCTTTTATTTCAGTGTGTATATATTTGTAAACGATTAAGGGATTTGAATGTGTGTAATTAACTTATTTTATTTATTATTCATTGTGCAAGTTCGCTGTGTAATTAATGTCTCGTGTATGTCTTTGTAAATAATTCAATAACTTTTTCTGAAGTGTTTCGCCGTAGTATGTAATTGCAGCCTGGCGCGCCGCGGGACGGAGCTCTCTCCCACGCCGGCCGATTTTCCCCTCCCTCCCCGCCACCCGCGGGCGCCGGCCCGCGGGCGAGCGGGGAGAGGCAGTCGCGTCCTGGTCTCGAGCGGAGACAGACGTGTTCGTTGCTCCGCGAGCCGCGCACGTTGCGCTCGGGATTGAACGTTCGCTCAGTCCGCAGTCGGTCACGGCAGCTGAGCTGCCACCGCGAATCAGCTTAGCATTGTTAACTTACGAGTCATCGGGAGACGTGTCTAGCGGGCAGTTTCTACAACGCGAACGTGGTGCTACGAGTCTCTGAACTTTTCGCCGTCCACGGAACATTACGTAACGGGCCGCGTATGTACAGCGCTCCGTCTTCGGGCCCTCTCTCACTGGGTCAGCCTAGCATTAATAAACTTTACGATTCGCGCCGAAACGTATTTGAGAACCGCCCCGTCATCAGGGAGTCCGTGTCGCCGTGGTAGGGCACTTGTTCCGCGACGGTTCCGCCAGGCTGCGGCAGGACTTTATAAGCGTTAATAAAAGACGGCTCGTGAAATTCGTTAATGCCGTGTTCTGCTTGCGACAACCTACCAACATTCCTCGCAATCACTTCACTCTCCCTCCAGGTCTCGCCTTTCCCGGTCCCGGCCACGTTGGCCTGGACCCACACCTCTCCGACGAGGGCAGTACGGGCATAACAGGACATTTATTTCAACGGGAAAACGGGGACCTGAAGCCGAGGGACGTCATTTGGCGCCCAACTAGTGTGGCCGTAAGCATACGCAAGCGCACGCAAGCGCACGCAAGCGCACGCAAGCGCACGCAAGCGCGCAGGTGCAGGACAGAACGGAAGCAGGTGCGGCTGCGCGGCGTGGGAGCGGCTCGAATTCGAGACGTCGCGCCGGCGCGCCGGCGGGAGATAATGCAGCGCGGGAACGGCGCGAACACGAGACGTTTCGGCGAGAGATAGCGCGTCGTGGGGGACAGAAATACAAGACGGCGGTGCAGCGGTATCCCGGACTGAAGATAACGCGCTGGGGAGGATCGTATTGTATTACTGGGGGAGATTGTGTTCACGATCCGCGGATCAGTAGCACAGGAGGACAGGATGGCGTGGAAACAGGCGGGACAAGAAAGATACGATCTAATCAGTTTCGAAACGGACTTGTGTGAGGAGGGAGACTCCGCGAAAATGGACGTAAAAAACGAGGTGTGCGGGTCCGGCGGCGCGGCCGAGGGCGCGAAAAGCACGGACAGCACAGTTGAGGACAGTAATCGGGAACAGGGGGACAGGCACGCGGACGCAGATGGGCCGGTAGTGCGGTACGTGAGCGCGCAGTTTGAGTTGCCAGAGTTTGCGGGGAGAGACAACGAGGACCCGCGGGAGTTTTTGCGGGAGTGTGAACACCTCCTAAAACTGTACGAAGTGCGACGGGCGGAGTGGACGCCGCGAGTGGCGGGACAGCTCCGCGGTGAGGCAAGGGACTGGTGGTCAATGGCCGGGAGTTTTGATACCGAGTGGGGACATTTTGTACGCCAAGTCAAAACTAGGTTTGATAACGATCAGGCGCGGGCAATGTGTTTGCGGACATTTTATTGCCGAAACCAGGAGGAGGACGAGAGTGCAGAGCAGTTCATTTACGAGAAGTTACGCATGTTCCGCCGATTGGGGACAAGTGGGGACGTGAGTGCGGCGTTGCCAACCATTGTCGAACAATTGCTGCCAGAGTTTCGCCCCTTCATGAGGACGGCTGCTGGTCGTGACACGGAGGAGTTCGTGGCCCTCGCCCGCGTGATCGAACGTGACATGTCGCAGTGGAGGACGGCACTCAGGGGCGCGAGAGCTCCCCGTGCTCGCTCGGGGCCGCGGGGGGTCATCGTCACAGAGGTCACGGACAGTGACTTGGCCGTGGTGAGCTACGCCGGCGGCGCGGGACCGCGCAGGACAACAGACCGCGGTGGCACCAGGGAACGCCCGGAACCAGCTGCGACAGGAGGAGGACGTCACGAGCGGACAGATACGAGAGAGAGGGACGAACGTCCGCCGCGATGCCGTTTTTGCCCGGACGCGTACCATTGGCATCGCCTCTGCCCCACCAGAGCCGCGTGGGAGGAGGCGCGCGAAGGCAACACGTCGCAGGCGGGAAACGCTGGACCGGGGGCGGAGGGACAACTGGGTGCCGCTCCCCGGCCCACCAGCCACCGGCAGTCCCAGTAACTGACAGAACACGTCGACCACCACCGGCGCCTACCGCACTAACGTCCTGTATGCCGCCGGGAAGCAGGGGACAACGGGACTACTCCTCATCAGCTGTCCCCACGCCGAGGCAACTGCGAGGACAGCTGACTGCCGGCGCCACCACCGCGGCCCTGAGGCCGGTTATACCAGGGCCGGACCAGCCGCCTCGTCGACACGCCGTCGACGGGGTGGACAATCAGAGCATCAGCGCAGGCGTCCCGCCGGCCATCTCCGGGCAGGGACAGCTGACTGCCGGCGCCACCACCGCGGCCCTGAGGCCGGGTGTACCAGGGCCGGACCAGCCGCCTCGTCGACACGCCGTCGACGGGGCGGACAACCAGAGCATCAGCGCAGGCATCCCGCCGGCCATCTCGGTGCAGGGACAGCTGACTGCCGGCGCCACCACCGCGGCCCTGAGGCCGGTTATACCAGGGCCGGACCAGCCGCCTCGTCGACCTGTCGTCGACGAGGTGGACCACCGGAACGTCAACACGTCGGCGCCGGAGCGAGCCGCGGACCTCGCCGCGAGTTCCCCACGCCCGGACGGCCAGGTGGCCGGGGGCGGTGGGGGACAGACGACTGCACAGCTGGGGCAGGTCGGCCCCGAGGAGCCGGAGCTGCTGCGAATTCCTGTCCGCGCTAACGGGCGGGAGATGCTGGCCCTGGTGGACACCGCCGCCAGCCGAACCTACATCGCGGCCCACCTGGTGGGAGCGGAGGCAGTGACACCGCGGAGGGAGCTGGTGCAGCTGGCCACCAGGGACGCCGTCGTTGCAGCAGGGGGCATCACTCAGGTAACAATGAGCATCGTTGGTCACGTTAGCCACGTCGAGGCCTGGGTGGTCCCCGAGCTCCGCGAGGGGCTGATTCTGGGGGTCCCATGGCTGCACGAGGTCGACGCCACCGTGGAAGTACGAGCTGGCCGGATGCACTTCGGCACCCAGGGGCGCTTGACGGTGTACGGCGTGCACCAGGTTCCCCCCAGTCCCCCTCAGACAGTCATTCGCCTAGAAGACCTTCAGCACGGTGTTCCAGAGGAGTACGTCGATGTCATCAACCATGTCCTCACCTCTAAGGCACAGGTATTTGCGGCCGCGGACCGGCTACGACGGACAAACGTGACGGAGCACCGGATACCGATGGTACCGCACCGCCCTCCCTTTGAGAAGGTATACGGATTTGGCATCCGGGAACGGGAGGCCATACAGACTCAAATTGACGAGATGTTACGTGACGGGGTAGTGGAACCCAGCACCTCCCCGTATAACTCACGGGTGGTGCTGGCCACCAAGAAAGACGGAAGTCTACGCTTTTGCGTAAACTTGAAGGCGATAAACAAACTGACCATTCCCGCCCCGCCCCCGCAGATCAATATCACAGACGCACTGGCAGGACTGGGGGACGCCACTATTTTCACGACACTAGACTTAAAATCAGGCTACTGGCAGGTGCCGGTATGTCTGGAGGACCGCCCTAAGACGGCATTTACGGCACCAGACGGTCGACGTTACCAGTTCTGCGCCATGCCGTTTGGTCTCATGGACGCCCCTGCCACGTTCCAGGCCCTGATGGTACGTGTTCTGGATGGGTACATTGGTGAGTTCGCCAGTGCCTATCTGGACGACGTTATCATCTGGTCCAGGACGTGGGAGGAACACGCGCACCATCTGGCATTGGTGCTAGAACGTATGGCCAGACACGGACTGACGTGCGCCCCAAAGAAATGCCACATTGGGGCCACGGAAATAGAGTTCCTAGGACACATAGTGACGGCGGAGGGGTGCCGCCCCCGACCTGAGCAGTTGGAGCTAATAGAGGGAAAGGGGGCACCGAAGACCAGGAAGCAGCTCCAGAAGCTGCTGGGGCTGCTCAACTGGCTGCGGTCCTTCGTCCCCGACTTCGCCACGGTGACGGCCCCGATGACGGACCTACTGTCGCCGAAGACTAAGTTCCGGTGGACCCCCGCCGCGGACGAGGCCTTGCGACAGGTGAAGCGCCGGTTCAGGAACTGTCACACGCTCTCACGCCTGGTGCCCAGCCGCCCCATCTTCATCCAGACGGATGCGAGTCAGGAGGGGATGGGGGCGGTGTTGTACCAGATGGATGACCGGGGCGAGAGGCGCGTGATCGAGTACGCCAGTGCCAAGTTTGGGCAGGCTGAGCGGAAGTATCACGTGAATGAGCAAGAGTGCCTTGCGGTGGTCTGGGCCCTACAGAGGTACCGTCACCACGTCGAGGGCCGCTCATTCACGCTAAGAACCGACAGCCAATGCCTCCGCTGGTTGGACTCCGCTCAGGGCCGGAAGTCTAAGTTCACTCGGTGGGCCATGCTGATCCAGGAATTCTCGTTCACGGTCGAGCACATTCCTGGACGTGAAAATCAGTTGGCCGACGAGTTGTCCCGGAATCCGGACCCTGAGAATGAGTTCCACGACGACCAGGGCTGGGAGGAAGTGCTCCTCCCTGAGCGTGAGCGCGGGGTAGAGGACTCGGTGCCGCGACCGTGCGCGTTGTACGCGCTGACAAGCCCCACCGCTCCTGCACCCGACGCGCGACCCGAGACTATGACTGACCTGCTGGCGTGGGTCCACGCGGCGCAACTCCGGGACCCCGACACCCGGACCCGACTGACAGAGTGTGGGGAGGGGGTGATACCGGGCTGCCGGAGCCTGAACGGGGTGCTCCAGACCAGGGGGGCTCACAGGTCGAGCGGGTGGCGGACCCACGTGCCGCCCGAGGCCAGGCGCTGGGTCCTGAGCTACCTGCATGACCACCCCCTGGCGGGACACCCGGTCGCGGAGCAGACGCTGCGTGAGGTCAGACGGACGTTCCGCTGGCCTGGCGACGCGGCAGAAGTGAGACGCTACGTGCGGGCCTGCCTGCGTTGCCAGGAGCGGAAGTCCAGGCGACCCGACGGCAGGGAGCAGCAGGTCCCACGACGGCCCCGGAATCCCTTCCACACTGTGGCGGTGGATATTATGGGGCCGTATCCTCGCACGTCCCGTGGTCGGCGATTCATTGTTGTGGTCACGGATGTCTGCACCAGCTGGGTGGAGGCGTTCGCAGTACCAAGCGTGAAAGCCGGCACCGTGATTGCCCTGCTCGAGCGCGAGTTCTTCCAGCGATACGGGTACCCCGCGGTCCTGCTGACGGACAACGGGGTGCAGTTCACGGGGAGAAGCTGGCGAGTGTCCTGCGCGTGTTGGGGGGTGGAGCATCACACGACGCCCACCTACCATCCGCGCGCGAATCCGACCGAAAGGCGGAATCAGGACATTAAAACTCAGCTGCGCATCCGGTTGGACGAGGACCACACCAAGTGGGACCTGCACCTGCCGACGCTGCAGTTTTGCCTGCGCCGTCGGACGAACGCGGTCACGGGCCATTCCCCCGCTGAACTGGTGCAGGGCCGGAACCTCGCCCTGCCCGGGGAAGCGCGAGCAACCCCCGACTTGCACGACATGACCACGGACGATCTGCGCGAAGACGCCCGACGTCGCCAAGCTGACTACCTGACTAGACGTACGCCGCAGACGCACCAGCCCCCAGCACGACTAGAGCCTGGCCAGCAGGTGTTTGTTAAGTGTCATCACCTGTCGGCTGGCGAGCGGGGCTTTTGCGCCAGTCTGGCTCCTAAGTGGGCGGGGCCACAGGAGATCGTAGACAGACTGGGCACCACCTCGTACCTCGTGCGTCGCGCCGACGGACGGACAACTAAGGTGCACAGGGACGACATTCGACTGATAGGCGACCCGCACGACGAGTACGACCACGACGACAGCGGACCAGTGGACGGTGACGAGGCCGAGGATGACGTCACCGAAGGTGTACTGGCCGACCTCGGCGCCCCTGTGGTGGTACCGCCGGAGCCGGACCTGGGACGTCGACGGGGACACGCCCACCCCAGGTCACTGCGGGGGGTTGGCAGGAACGTTGACAGGGACGACGACACACGGGACGGGACCGATGACAACGTCGCAGTAGGAGTCCTGGTCGACCTCGATGACCCCGTGGTGACGCCACCGGAGCCGGATCAGGGACGTCGACGGGGACACGCCCACCCCAGGTCACTGCGGGGGGTGGGCAGGAACGTTGACAGGGACGACGACACACGGGACAGGACCGATGACAACGTCGCAGTAGGGGTCCTGGTCGACCTCGGTGACCCCGTGGTGACGCCACCGGAGCCGGATCAGGGACGTCGACGGGGACACGCCCACCCCAGGTCACTGCGGGGGGTGGGCAGGAACGTTGACAGGGACGACGACACACGGGACAGGACCGATGACAACGTCGCAGTAGGAGTCCTGGTCGACCTCGGTGACCCCGTGGTGACGCCACCGGAGCCGGATCAGGGACGTCGACGAGGACACGCCCACCCCAGGTCACTGCGGGGGGTGGGCAGGAACGTTGACAGGGACGACGACACACGGGACAGGACCGATGACAACGTCGCAGTAGGAGTCCTGGTCGACCTCGGTGACCCCGTGGTGACGCCACCGGAGCCGGATCAGGGACGTCGACGAGGACACGCCCACCCCAAGTCACTGCGGGGGGTTGGCAGGAACGTTGACAGGGACGACGACACCTGGGGCACGACACATGGACGGGCCCCCACGACGACACCGACTCAGCCTCCTACGGGGGGACAGCAAAAGGGGAACGGTGGTTGGCAACTGGCAAGAGGGGGCGGGGAACGGACGCCCGTCAGAAGGGGCGGAAGGGGTCCGCGTGGCGCAAGCATGGCAGAGCTGGAGCGCTTCGTGGACCGGGTGCTCCCGCCTGATGACGTCAGCGCCTACGCCAACGACACTGATGGACCACTCATCGAGGACGTAACACATGACAACACTGCTCAGGGCGACCTGGTTGACCTGAGTGAACCAGTGGTGACGTTGCCGGAGCCTACCCAGAAACGTGGACGGAGGTACGTCCACTCCTGGGAACGGCGGGTGACGGGGACGGACGTGAGCAAGGACGTGACAGACGGGGTAACGGTCCGGCTCCTCAGTGGGGAGGGCGATGTCGACAGGGCCCAGCAGGTGGTCCTGGACTTGCCTTCCGGGGAGCCGAGGATGACCGCTCACGCGGGGAGGGGACCGGCGTTGCGCCGGTCCACGCGTGAGAAGACGGCCCCCCACTACCTCCGGGACTACGAGTGGTGGAGTCAGCGCAAACCCCGAGACGTAAGACAAACGACCGGCGGGGGGTTACGCTGCAGCGTGATGCAGCTCCTGCCCCAGTTTGCCCGACCCGGACGGAATGACGTGACGAGCTCCGACGACCAGACAAGTGGCCGGACGCGGACGCGGCTGCCGGTCTAGGTCGGCGTCGGGGGCCAGGACGGCCTCGGGAGAGGGGGGGCATATGACGACAGTCGTCGTACCCTCCCAGATACAGAGGCCGTACCTGGCCACCGACGCGGGCCTGAGGGGGCCTGTTTTCCCCCCCAGTGAACCCCAGTGTGTGCGACGGCCAGGGACGCACCCGCGTGCGCCCTAGCATGCCAACGAGTGTTTTTTCTATGTGACTTTATCTTTTATTTCAGTGTGTATATATTTGTAAACGATTAAGGGATTTGAATGTGTGTAATTAACTTATTTTATTTATTATTCATTGTGCAAGTTCGCTGTGTAATTAATGTCTCGTGTATGTCTTTGTAAATAATTCAATAACTTTTTCTGAAGTGTTTCGCCGTAGTATGTAATTGCAGCCTGGCGCGCCGCGGGACGGAGCTCTCTCCCACGCCGGCCGATTTTCCCCTCCCTCCCCGCCACCCGCGGGCGCCGGCCCGCGGGCGAGCGGGGAGAGGCAGTCGCGTCCTGGTCTCGAGCGGAGACAGACGTGTTCGTTGCTCCGCGAGCCGCGCACGTTGCGCTCGGGATTGAACGTTCGCTCAGTCCGCAGTCGGTCACGGCAGCTGAGCTGCCACCGCGAATCAGCTTAGCATTGTTAACTTACGAGTCATCGGGAGACGTGTCTAGCGGGCAGTTTCTACAACGCGAACGTGGTGCTACGAGTCTCTGAACTTTTCGCCGTCCACGGAACATTACGTAACGGGCCGCGTATGTACAGCGCTCCGTCTTCGGGCCCTCTCTCACTGGGTCAACCTAGCATTAATAAACTTTACGATTCGCGCCGAAACGTATTTGAGAACCGCCCCGTCATCAGGGAGTCCGTGTCGCCGTGGTAGGGCACTTGTTCCGCGACGGTTCCGCCAGGCTGCGGCAGGACTTTATAAGCGTTAATAAAAGACGGCTCGTGAAATTCGTTAATGCCGTGTTCTGCTTGCGACAACCTACCAACATTCCTCGCAATCACTTCACTCTCCCTCCAGGTCCCGCCTTTCCCGGTCCCGGCCACGTTGGCCTGGACCCACACCTCTCCGACGAGGGCAGTACGGGCATAACACGACATTTATTTCAACGGGAAAACAGGGACCTGAAGCCGAGGGACGTCACCCTAAACGGCGCTCTTATTCTGATAGGGTCTTACTCGCATAGCAAATAGGTCGCAATTTATTCCCTTCCAAGTGTCCTAATACAGCGCCCATAGCTATACTTGAGGCATCCACATGTACGGCAAATCTCTTGTCAAAATCTGGAAGGATCAAGACTGGAGGAGAGCTGATGGCCTTTTTTAATTTATTAAAGGCTTCTTCTTGTGCCTGTTCCCACTTAAACGTTACCTTTTTCTTACGTAACTCGTTTAAGGGAGCGGAAATGGTGGCATAGTTAGGAATGAACCGAGCGAAATATCCTATCAAACCTAGGAAGCGTTGAATCCCCTTAACATTTATAGGCCTATGAAATTGTGTTATTGGGGCAATCTTTTCTGGGTTCATAAGCAATTGTCCCTGATGAATAACGTACCCTAAAAAGGTGACTGACGTCTTACCCCACTCCACCTTCTTGGGATTAATGGTCAACTTAGCTCTCCGCAAACGATCTAGGACCTCGGTCACGTGAGTAATGTGTTCCTGCATCGAATTGCTATATATTATTATATCATCAATGTAGTTAAACACAAATTTATACTTGATATCGGCTAATATATGATCTTAGACTCTACTCATGGCCTGAGACCCAAATGTTACCCCCATGGGTATCCTATTGAACTCATAATGTCCAAAGGGGGTCGAGAACACTGTATACTTTCTACAAGCCGGGTCTAACAGAAGCTGATGAAAACTATTATTAAGGTCAATGATGGAAAATATTTTGGCTTTACCCAAATGTTGCAGTGCACATTCTACTGTCGGAAGGGGATATACGTCGTTGTAAATAATTTTTTTATTTAATGGGATATAATTGTGAGCCAAACGCCAACTAATCCCGTCTTTTTTACGCACTAAAAATGTGGGCGAGCTGAAATCTGAATTTGATGCTGTAATTACTTTAGCCTTAAGGAGGTTTTCAATAATCTCACGCATAGCCTGGAGCTTTGGGGGTGAGGCCTGGTATGCCTTACTCCGCACCGGGACTTCATCCATAAGGTAGAATCGATACGGTAACACGTCACATTTGCCTATATACTTAGTAATGACGTCAGGATAACGCGAAACCACTTCTTCGAGAGAACAAGCGGGTACATGATTGTGTACCTCTGGGCAAACAAATATAGTTTCGCAATCCTGTTTAAATTGTAAGGGAATTTTACAAGTTTGAGCAAAATAAAAAAAAAGTTCATGTTTGTTTATATCCAATACGGCTCTCGTATGACTTAAGAAATCCAAGCCTAAAATGAAGTCGGGATTTATCCCGGGGACCACAGCAAAACACCACGACCACGAAAAGTGTTTGATTTTAAAGTGCAAGATTACGGACTCTTCCGAGGATATACAATTACCATTAGCAACGCATATGGTTGTAGGTTGTCGCACAAATGACGTGGAGTTTATTAATTTTGGAAATAAAGCCTTTAGACTATTCAAAAAATTTAAACTTATGGCGGAGCACGTGGCACCAGTGTCAACCAGGGCCGGGAAATACTTATTCTGAATTTGGACTTGAAGGAAATGTAAATAGATTTTATTTTGAAAAGAGGCTTTGCGGAGAAAACGACGGCGGCGACCTCTTTTGCGCCCCGTCAAGGCCGGTTTTCCGGACACAAAGCCCTGTAGTGTCCTGGTTGTTTACATTTAAAACACGTGCGGTTGTTTATTTCTACCCTGGGAGTCGAACAGTTAACAACTGCATGACCAAACTGCGTGCAGTTGGCACATCTACGGTGCACAAACTCTAGGTCGGGTTGCCCGCCCTGCCGCGCCACCTCAGCGGTGACGCAGAGCGCGCCGGAGTCAGCTTCGGGCGCCCTTACCCTAGCCGCGGCGCGCGGCTCGCGATGATCGCTCATGACACACCGCTCCGGGGTCGGAGTTACAGTATGCCGCAGGGTTTTATCGTGGTACATAGACGTAGCCGCAGCCTTGGCTTTACGGTCACTATTGATAAGCTGGGCGTTCCCGCCGATTGAAGCGGACTGGTAAAACCTTTGTCGAGCATTAATCCGTGTGTCCACGTCGTTTGCCCACTTACGTAAAGTTTCATACGTAATCGGCAGAGGTAACATACTTGCCAAGCTAATGGCTTCAGGCCACACATTCCCCAAGATAAGTTCGACGAGTTCTTTTTCGTCGTATCTTAAATCTAACATCTGTGCGTACGATAGTACACTGTCGACGTATTGTGACACTGTCTCGTTGGACAGTTGAAGGCGCAAGACATAATCTCGCTTACAATGTTCAACTACCAGGGGTGGACACACAAATTGAAGAACAGCGGCTTTAAAAGCTGCATACGATTCCTTCTTAACAATTGTATCTGTTAACGCACTGACGTAAACACCAGTGCATTTCGACAATAGGGCCTTAAGGAATGAGTCATGCGGAATAAGCTGTAACTTATGTAACCTATCCGCTTGTAAGATAAAGTCTAAAACTTGTTTAGGGTCACTGGACTCTAGTGTGGGCACATTCTTAAGAACGGACAGGAATAACTTGTGTGAAAAAGGGTCTGAAGTGACACTTACTTCAATATCAGTAGGTCTGGGATTTCCGACTTGGATGCCAGGAGTGTCCGCCAGGGATTCTCGGATATACGTAATCAAACGTGAACGTAAGTCGGCCACGGTTTCGGCGGGGTCTGTAGGCAGCCCATTTTCTTCTAGATACTGGATTAGGTCTGGTTTATGCAATCGATAGACCCATCCAGTACCCTCGCCACGCCCGGAAGTTGCCATGGAACAAAAAACAGAACACACACTGTAAGAGCTGCCCTAACAGAGTCGCGCAGTAATTGTAACCGATCCGGACACACCAGGTCAGCCACAATCACTAAGCGGACATATCACCCTTATACACTTCACTAGTGAAACACTAGTTCGGCAAGCACTGTAAGTGTGAGTTAAAGACGTAATGGGGCTGACCCTAACGAACAGACTTAATACAAGAGGTACCAAAATATATATTTTATTTTATAACAATTCAAAACAATATCATCACAAATAACAAATGTATAAGATATTTATATAGTGGAAATAGATACATTCATATAAAGCAAATTTATGTTAAATGCCCATGTCTAAATGAATTGCGCTATAATTACGGGCGCACAGTCACATACGAATTACAAATGCAACACACATACATGTCTGCAAAATCTGACTTACTTCCTCTAGACCTTACCCTTAATAACGTTAGTAATACGATAAGTTAGAGCGCATATACAAATCATCGCACTTGTACAAACAGTACATGCCTTAAACGCATACTTATGTACGCCATTCAAGTGTTTGGTAGCTAAGTAAATTATCATGAACAAATATAAATATACCCGTATAAATATCTGTAATTAAGAACTCTTAATACACAACACGAATAAAACAGAATGCATCTCCTACTAAAGTTAGATGAGCCTAACAGCCCCTAGCAAATTTAAGAACGTAAGGAGGTACTACACCCGAAATAACAATATAAATCCGCAACTCCCGAACACAGACCACTTGCTGTGTTTGCAAAAGGAAAAAGGCGCAGCTAATAAAGCGCAGCTAATAAAGACGCGGCTCTATGTTCAAACATAGTAACGGCTTACAACCACTGCCATAAGGGCGATCAAGGAGCCGACGGGCATAGTAACGGTGTCAGAACGAGCTCGTAGTGCACATGTCGGTGGACAGCCTTGCTCAGAGGGAGCGATGACTGCCAGGAATAGCCTCAGGCCAGGGGCTTATATACCAGCAAAAACTAATCCGATAGGGGCGCTAAAATCGCGGTACACAGGGGAAACGAGGAGAAAAGAGGGGAAGGAGGGGCGGCATAGCTGGACTAGAGGTGGGGCGGGCAAGTTTAAGAAGGGGGGGGGGGAGGGGAAAGTATTGGCGGGCCCCCGGGGCTTGCTGAAATTGGCTACAAACTATTATATCAGAACACAAAGTTGGTAATTTTACAAGTTTACAAAGACACAAGCTTAGTAGATATTTTATTTTGACGTCGTACCGACCATGGCCTTTAAGCCCGTGCTCCGCACCGCCAGTACCGTATCCCGTTTTCGGAGCGCGCCCCTTGCCCAGCCGGATTGAGTCAGGCGAGCGCCTCGTGCGTGACCCCAATAGACAACAAACCAAATTAACAGTCACCGCGGCCACTGGCCTTAATTAAAATGCCCGTGAATGTCGGAATAGGAGAAGTCCCTCTAAAACAATTCACAGTGGGACAACATGGTAGTAAATTTACAGTCGCCAACTTGATGTCACATTTTAAATAATTCAATAAATTAAAACTATTGTTAAGCCTTAAGCACCCAATTACCAGGTGCTACATTTTAAGTGGGCACCTGGAACATGTTTTAACTGGTAATATAGTAAATTAAATTAATATAAGTTTTTTGACGCCGACTCACAAAGAAGAGAAAGTTTCTCTTCCTTGCGAGGCGGCCATGTCCGGCAGTCTCGAACCACTCCGCGCCGGGAACAGACGTGTGTCCGTGGGCAGCATCCAAGTTTCTTTCATTTTATTACATTTTATTCTGTACTAAATCTTTAAATTTAAAACCTTTTGTTAATTCACCGCTGCCCACGTCGACTCGGCGCGTATTTTGCGGAGCCGGGCCTATCCCGACCGTCTTCAGTGTGATACCGCGATACGTATCGTAGCACAAAACGTACGGTACTGGCAGACTCCAGCGAAAGTGTTTTTACTTAAGGACGCCGTGCATATGCCTGCCGGCTGCACACACGTAAGTGTTTCGCCGAATTTAGGAGCCCGCTCATAGAGCACCCCCTGCACCCGTTAATGTTCGGCACTGGCCGTCTCCAGCGAGCATCGACCCGCGTCCCGCGAGACAGCCGCGGTAACCATTAATGTCGAGTAGCGTTATGTTTTTTCTGTGTTAATCGTGCAACTGCTAGACGTCGCCAAGTGTTGGTGAGAGTGTTTTGTAGCGGGACTAGATTAAAGGTAATTCTCACAAACTCGTGTATACTAATTTTCCGGAGTCTCCCGTCCTCCACACGGCCGAGCGGCCTTCACTGTCAAGAGAGAACCATTCAGGGTAGATTCAAGCCGTGTACCTGGCGGGGCACGCGGGGGCAGAGTACTTACGACCCAACATCAACGGCCTAGCAGTCCGCTAGCCTGGCACCCCTCCGGACAACAAGAGCACCGCAACGCCCGTAGCGCCCGTCAGGTACCCCCCGGGCTTTTCACATAGGTCGGGTGACGGCAAATGGCGCCCTTGCGTTGGGCATAACTACAGCCGAAAATCAGACAAAGGGGACAGAAGACGGTCATTTTGGATGCACGCAGTGGAATTTGGCGCACAGAGGAGCAGCGACAAAGGGACCACCCGGAAGCGCGCGTCAACACCCGCGCCGACCCTCGCCAACTTTCACTTTCACCCCCACCCCTCCCCTTTGGGCCTTCAGCGAACATCCTCGCCCGCACACCACCCCCCCCCCCCACCCACCTTCACATCCTCGCGCTCTCCGCTTTGTGCGGCTGTCCGGGCGCTCTCGGCCGCCGCTACACACGGCTATCCGCATCCCCCCTTCGCAGTGGCCAGTCTCTGCTCTCCCTTTTGTGTGGCTGTCCGGGCACCTCTCGGCCAGCGGATAGAATAAGCGCGCGCGCCAACCCCCCTCACCCCTCTTCATTCATCGGGAGTCTGTTTGTAAACAGAGCCACGTGCGCGCACGAAGCGACTGTCAACACCGACGCGCCGCGCGACGCAATGGCAGACAGACTCAAGATGAACACCTGTCGAGTCTGCTACTGGCCACAGGGCAGGGACCTGGTAACGGGGAAAGCGAACCCTCTACAGACATGTAAATGCGCACCGGATAACAACTTGCCGGCAATCAAGGTCGAAGCGCTCATAGAACCGTGGCACAACAGCACGGAGACGGAATTACAGGCGCGAACACCACCGGTGGACCACACACCCCTACCGAGCCGTACCACCCCGGCCATCACCGCCCCCCCAACCACCCACGGCAGCGACTGGAGCTCGCACCCTGGCCACGCGACACGCGCGCTGGACATCACCTAGGCCAAGTGCGTGTGGCCTGGGCTGGAAGACCTGGCACGAGCCCTGCCTTCCCGCAGAGCGACTCTGCCAGAGTTCGCCGGAGCCCCGTACGAGGACCCAGGGGAATTCCTGACGCAGTGCGAGGCGCGCCTGACCGGGTGCCGGACGCACCAATCGGAGTGGGTACAGCGGGTCAGCGAGCAGCTGTGAGGGACCGCTCGGAGCTGGTGGAGCATGTGGGGTCGGTTTGCCATGCCATGGGGCGAGTTCACGGACACGTTCCGACACCGGTTCGACACAGGATCTCCCCTTGTCGAGTGTTCCGCCTCATTCTATGGGGCTCGGCAGAAGGACAGCGAGGCAGTGGAGGCGTTCATCGCCACTAAACTCCAATTGTTTCGCCGCATCTCGCCCGGCACCCCCCTGTCCGGGGCACTGCCCATCATCACGGGCTTAGTGAGGGACGAGCTGCAGCCCTTCCTGCGTCACTGCCACACCGGCGGTGTAGCGGAGTACGTGCAGGAAGCACGCGAGATGGAACGCAACTTCCAGAGAGCCTGCAAGCGCGGCCTGACCACGAGCACCCGAGGGGGTGACAGCCCACCAGAAGCCCGGCGGAACACCGCACTACGGGACTCACCCTCACACCAACACCGAGGACTACGAGCCATCTAGGCGCCGCCAACTTGGCGAGCGGAGCGACAGCGGGACGCTGGAGCACGTGAGCAAGTCCCCCTGTGTCGCTTGGGATGCCCACGTGGCGAACGTCACTGGCACAGCAAGTGCCCGCGGGGATTCCGGGCGGCGCGACCCGCCACACCGCCACGCCAGGAGACGCACGTGGTACCACCTCCGCCACAGCGCACCAGCCCGGCCCAGTCGGGAAACGGCCCCCGGAGGGACCGGGATTAGAGCCTCCTCCCCCCGCACAGACCATCAACCCCGCGCCTGGCAGGGTGCGCGCCCTCCCGACCTTGGGACAGCTGGGCCGCCCGCGGGACAACCTGTTCCGCATCCCCGTGGAGGTGAACAGCCGGCCAGCTGCCGCGCTCGTCGACACTGGAGCGAGCGACGTGTTCGTACGCCCCGCGTTCGTGCCCGCAGGCACGTTGCGTCCGGGCAACGGCGAGCTGCGCCTGGCTACCACCACACACACCGGGCGGATGCTGGGGCATGCTGAGATCGTGGTGAGTACGCAGGAATTGAACAGTAGTGTGTCCGCAGTAGTCGTGCAAGACTTGTGTGAGGAGGTGGTGCTAGGACTCCCCTGGTTGGTCCAGCAAGATGCGGTCTTGGAGCTAGGATCCCCCTGCCTCAACCTGGGAAGAGCTGAGAGGTACATGGTGTACGCGCTAGGACAGATGCCCCCCCGACAGGACGCGGTGCTGACCCTGGTGGACGTGCGCCACGACATCCCCCCCTCCTACCAGGCTGAGGTAAACAAGGTCCTCGCCGCCCGACCCGAAGTGTTTGCCGTGGACGGAACCTTGAGGCGGACCACCGTCACCGAACATTGCATCCCCATCCTGACTGATGACCCAGTGTTCGACCCGCCTCGGGTCGCGAGCAGCGGGTTTCGCGAGCAGCGAATCATCCGGGAGCAGGTGGACGAGATGCTGCACGACGGAGTCATCGAGCCGTCCCACAGCCGGTACAATGCGTGCATTGTGCTGGCCAACAAGAAAGATGGGACAAGCCGATTCTGTGTGGATTTCCGGCCGTTAAATGCCGTGACCGTCAGCGCCCCGCCCCCCCAGATTAGCGTCGAGGCCGCCGTAGCCGGCTTGGGAAGGGCCCAGGTCTTCAGCACCTTGGACCTGAAGTCCGGGTACTGGCAAGTGCCCATACGACGCGGGGACCGGGTTAAGACGGCGTTCACTGTGCCAGACGGACGGAGGTTCCAGTTCAGAGCCATGCCGTTCGGCCTAAAGTGCGCCCCGTCCACCTTCCAGTGCATGATGACCCGTGTGCTGGAGGGCTACATCGGGCAGTTCGCCCTAGCATACCTGGACGACGTCATAGTGTACTCAGACACCTGGGAGGACCACTGCCGCCATCTGGCCTTGGTGATGGAGCGGTTGGCCACAAACCACCTGACGGCCAACCCAGCCAAATGCCATCTCGGAGCCGCCGAGGTCGACTTCCTGGGCCACGTGGTCAACGCGGAGGGGAACCGCCCCCAACTAGGTCACCTCCAGCAGATAGCGATGGCAGAAGTCCCACGCACCCGGAAGCAACTGCAGCGCTTCATCGGGCTGCTGAACTGGCTCTGGAACTATATTCCGAATTTTTCACAAGTCATCGCGCCTCTGACGGACCTGTTGTCGCCCCAAGTCCGCTACCACTGGGGCTCGCCCGCCCAGACTGCATTCGAGGCCGTCAAGAGCGCGTTCACCCGGTGCCACACACTGGCCCGCATCGACCCCGAGCGCCCACTCGTCCTCCAGACGGACGCAAGCGCCCTGGGAACCGGAGCCGTGCTGTACCAGGTGAACGACCACGGAGAACAGCAAGTGGTGGACTACGCCAGCGCGAAGTTCGGCGCGGCGGAGAGGCGGTACCACAGCAACGAACAGGAGTGCTTGGGTGTGGTGTGGGCCGTGAAGAAATACCGTCCACACCTGGAGGGCAGGCATTTCACCCTCCGCACCGACAACTGCTGCCTCACCTGGCTCCACACCATGCAGGGGACGAAGGGGAAGCTGATTCGCTGGGCGCTGCTCCTACAGTCGTTCGACTTTAAGGTCGAGAACGTGCCAGGCGCGGAAAATCAGCTCCCCGACCTGCTCTCGCGCGAGCCAGACGGCAGACGGGAGGTGCTGGACGAGGAGGAGTGGGACAAAATCCTGCCTCCACCCCACACCAGCATGACTGCCGACGGACACCCTACCTGCACCCGCCTCACGCTCGGCGTAGAAGGGACCGAAGACCCTCCCAGTACCGAGGCCGACCTGAAGCAGCGCGTCCTCACGGCCCAGCGCAGCTCGCCGGACGCCGACCGGCGCCGCGAGACAGCGCGCGGAGGAGAGCACCCCGCCTGGCAGCTCCGGGGCGACCGGGTCATGACCAGACCGCCGGGGGAAGAGGACGAGTGGAAGACCTACGTCCCACCTGAAGCGCGCGAGGCAACACTGCGATTCTACCACGATCATGACCTCGCCGGACACCCGGGTTCGGACCAGACCCGGAGAGCCGTCTGCCGGTACTACCACTGGCCGGGGGTGAACCGGGATGTCCGGGTCTACGTCCGGGAGTGTGAGACCTGCCAGCACCGCAAGGCCCGCCGAGGAGACGGTACACAACAACAGCAGCCTCGCCAGCCATCAACACCGTTCCAGACGCTCGTGCTGGACGTGATGGGGCGTAACCCCCGCTCGCCGCGGGGTAAGCGCTTCCTAGTGGTCGTGACCGACATGTTCACCCGCTGGACAGAAGCCTACCCCTGCGGCAACGCACGGGCGGCCACCATCATCGAAGTCTTGACGCGCGAGTTCCTCACTCGGTTCGGCTACCCGGAGTCCATCTTGACGGACAACAGCAGCCAGTTCCTGGGGGCCCGGTGGAGAGGGTGGTGCCAAGAGGCACACATCATCCACCACACCACACCCTCATACCACCCCAGGGCAAATCCGACCGAGCGCAGGAATCAGGATCTGAAAACTCAACTGCGGCTGCGCCTAGGGGAAGACCACACCCAGTGGGACCGCCACGTCGCCGACACACTGTTCTGCGTCCGGCGGCGCGTGAACGCGGCCACTGGGATGACCTCCGCCGAGATGATCCAGGGGCGTAACCTGCCGCTGCCCGGCGAGCTGGCAACACACGGCGTACCGCACCCAGGAGAGCAACCGGAGGAGCGCGACGAGCGACGAACCCAGGAGCACGACGCGGCACGCGCAAGACAAGCCTGCTACAGTCAGGGAATCACGCCCCAGACAGCGCGACCCCCGGCACAACTGCGGGCCGGTGATCGGGTGTACGCCCGAGCGTACCCCCTGTCGGCAGCGCCGCGCAATTACTGCGCCGGACTCGCTCCCCGCTGGGAGGGGCCCT
Organism: Bacillus rossius redtenbacheri; assembly: GCF_032445375.1. Taxonomy (NCBI): domain Eukaryota; kingdom Metazoa; phylum Arthropoda; class Insecta; order Phasmatodea; family Bacillidae; genus Bacillus; species Bacillus rossius. The sequence goes on along the minus strand of NC_086331.1, from coordinate 60,060,108 downwards.
ACACCGTGACGCAGCGCCTGGGGGCGACGTCATACATGGTGGACTTGGGCGGCCGCCGCGTGCAGAAGATCCACCGGGACCACCTGCGAGTGGCGGCGACCCCCGGGGAACCACTCCCGACCGAACCCGAACATGGAGACACGGCAGACGGACCAGACATCCCCCTTGATGCACTCCCTCCTGTAAGACTGGAGCAACAGCGAGAGGAAGCCGAGGACACCGCTCCAGACGAGCCCGAGTACCTCACCGACGGGGAACTGGACGCAGACACACCCCACGACCCCGGCGAGGCACCCTGTCCCGCAGAAACCGCGCCACGAAGGGAGGCCCCCGAGAGCGAGCCGCCCCCGCGGCATGAGGCACCTACGGAGACTCACACCACATCGCGCCGGCGGAGAAGGGGCCGGCCCCGCCACGCCAGGTGCCGGGTGACAGAAGTCGCGTGGGACGACTCCGAAGACCCCGCCAGAGCGACCCCTGACCCCGATCCCATCATATCCGACCCAGACGAGGACGAAGAGGAATCGCCCCCGAGCCCGACCAGAGGTGGTTGGGGGCACGCGGCCTTCCTTGCCGACGCAACTTTCCGCATCACCGTCACACAACCGCGCGAGGAGGGGGCTGGACGTCCCCGTCGGACACGACGCAGACCAGCGAGGCTGCGAGAGTTCGTTCTGAACACCACCCCGGGGCTGAGCTCACCCAGCCTGGCGCTGATACCACAGCGGGAACGCCAGCCCTACGGACGGCAAGGCCCGACGAGCCCCGAGGGGAGTAGCCCGCGAGAGCGCCCCCGACGGGAGCGCCGACCCCCGGCTCACCTGGCCGAGTACGTCCTGGGCAGTCTCGTCACGCCGCCCCACACATCACGCGCCACAGCGCCGCCTCCCGACCCAGCTTCCCACGCAGCGACCGAGGCGGCGACCGCCTGCGCCAGCACCTCATGCGCGGCGGCGCCGCCTCCCGGCCCAGCTGCCCACGCAGCGACCGAGGCGGCGTCCGCCTGCGCCGACACTCCATGCGCCGCGGCGCCGCCTCCCGGCCCAGCTGCCCACGCAGCGACCGAGGCGGCGTCCGCCTGCGCCAGCACCTCATGCGCCCCGGCGCCGCCTCCCGGCCCAGTTGCCCACGCAGCGACCGAGGCAGCGTCCGCCTGCGCCAGCATCTCATGCGCCGCGGCGCCGCCTCCCGGCCCAGCTGCCCACGCAGCGACCGAGGCGGCGTCCGCCTGCGCCAGCATCTCATGCGCCGCGGCGCCGCCTCTTGGCCCAGCTGCCCACGCACCGACCGAGGCGGCGTCTGCATTCGCCGACACTCCATGCGCCGCGGCGTTGCCTCCCGGCCCAGCTGCCCACGCAGCGACCGAGGCAGCGTCCACCTGCGCCGACACTCCATGCGCCGCGGCGCCGCCTCCCGGCCCAGCTGCCCACGCAGCGACCGAGGCGGCGTGCGCCAGCGCCAGCACCTCATGCGCGGCGGCGCGGCCTCCCGGCCCAGCTGCCCACGCAGCGACCGAGGCGGCGTCCGCCTGCACCAGCACCTCACGCGCCGCCGGCGCTAAGGCGCCACGCACTATGGAATCGCGTGTCGAAGGGTGCCGGCTGAGCTAGGGGGTCATCGTACCGCGGGAGCGGGAAACGGGGCAGAGACGGGCTTCCACTGGGGGGGGGGGCATTTGACGTCGTACCGACCATGGCCTTTAAGCCCGTGCTCCGCACCGCCAGTACCGTATCCCGTTTTCGGAGCGTGCCCCTTGCCCAGCCGGATTGAGTCAGGCGAGCGCCTCGGGCGTGACCCCAATAGACAACAAACCAAATTAACAGTCACCGCGGCCACTGGCCTTAATTAAAATGCCCGTGAATGTAGGAATAGGAGAAGTCCCTCTAAAACAATTCACAGTGGGACAACATGGTAATAAATTTACAGTCGCCAACTTGATGTCACATTTTAAATAATTAAATACATTAAAACTATTGTTAAGCCTTAAGCACCCAATTACCAGGTGCTACATTTTAATTGGGCACCTGGAACATGTTTTAACTGGTAATATAGTAAATTAAATTAATATAAGTTTTTTGACGCCGACTCACAAAGAAGAGAAAGTTTCTCTTCCTTGCGAGGCGGCCATGTCCGGCAGTCTCGAACCACTCCGCGCCGGGAACAGACGTGTGTTCGTGGGCAGCATCCAAGTTTCTTTCATTTTATTACTTTTTATTCTGTACTAAATCTTTAAATTTAAAACCTTTTGTTAATTCACCGCTGCCCACGTCGACTCGACGCGTATTTTGCGGAGCCGGGCCTATCCCGACCGTCTTCAGTGTGATACCGCGATACGTATCGTAGCACAAAACGTACGGTACTGGCCGACTCCAGCGAAAGTGTTTTTACTTAAGGACGCAGTGCATATGCCTGCCGGCTGCACACACGTAAGTGTTTCGCCGAATTTAGGAGCCCGCACCCGTTAATGTTCGGCGCTGGCCGTCTCCAGCGAGCATCGACCCGCGTCCCGCGAGACTGCCGCAGTAACCATTAATGTCGAGTAGCGTTATGTTTTTTCTGTGTTAATCGTGTAACGGCTAGACGTCGCCAAGTGTTGGTGAGAGTGTTTTGTAGAGGGACTAGATTAAAGGTGATTCTCACCAACTCGTGTATACTAATTTTCCGGAGTCTCCCGTCCTCCACACGGCCGAGCGGCCTTCACAGTCAAGAGAGAACCATTCAGGGTAGATTCAAGCCGTGTACCTGGTAGGGCACGCGGGGGCAGAGTACCCACGACCCAACATCAATGGCCTAGCAGTCCGCTAGCCTGGCGCCCCTCCGGACAAAAAGAGCACCGCGACGCCCGTAGCGCCCGTCAGGTACCCCCCGGGCCTTTCACATAGGTCGGGTGACGGCAATTTAGATTACATACATTAATTTTCTGTGGAAAAAAAACACTTGAAAGTCTATAAAGTTTACTTCCAACATGTGATATTCACTTGTAAATTATTAAGTCTTGTTAAGACATTGTGGAACAGATATTCTCAATTTATAAATAAAGCTACTATTTACAAGTTGGTTAAACATTGTGAAACAGGTATCTGGTGTCTAGTTACATGCCAACTCTTTATCCTGTTCCTGGCTCTCACAAAATCTGCACCCCATAACTTGCACTGTCCCCAAATGATGGCCTTTGTCACATGTAATTTTTCCAGATACATTAATCCATTAAGTAATACTCCACTCATTGCAATGATCCTATTGTTGTTTTGCAATATATTACACAGCATTCCTATCCTATCATTTTCAAATTTTTCTGGCCTGCCCTCCCTCCCTGTTGGTAATTTGTACCTACATGCAAAATTACAGTCTTCATGGATTCCAGCTTGTTCTCCTTCACCCTTCTCTGGACATCCACAATTGTCTCTCCATTTCTGACAGACTTGTACACCCCATGAACCTTCACACTCCGGAGCATCGAAACTTCGAACAGTACCACTGTCTCTCTGCCAGGTCCATCCCCTTTGTTGATCTCTTCCTGAGCAATCTCTTATTAAATGCCATTGTCCTTCTGCCTGCCTAGAATCCCCTTACTAGCAACCTCAGCTTAAATTTCCTCATTACCCTCCACTATCTTGTTAATTCTTCTACTTAATTCGGTCTCTTTTCCCTTCTCTCCAGACCACTGTGCTACTCACCACACCCTTGTGTTGCCATACCTTAAATATCTCCTCTTAAGTACAATTTAGCCTTCTCTGTCTGCTGATCACTTCCTCCAGTCCCCTCACTATGTCAGTATCCTCTCTCAGCCTAGCATTCTTTTTCATTTTACAAACTTAAACTCTGCTCTCAAATGGTTTACCACTTTTTGTAGGTCACCTTCCTTGTTTGCTCATCCCACTTCCTTGTTTTCACATCCCACTTCCTCTTTGTCTGTTCTCTTTGCTTGGAAATCTACATATAGCCCCTATTTATATCTGCCCTCCATTACTTCTGTTCTGCTGGGACCCTTTTTTACTTCTCAATCTCCTCCTCAAGACTATCAAGTCGGCCTACTACTTTTCTATCAGTCCTATACTCATCTCTTTCCAACGATTCCAACCTTCCCATTATATAATTTTCCTTTCACTCAACCTGCTGTAAAATTTCCTCCCTCCAATCTTTCCCTTAGCTTTCTCCTGTTTCTGCATCTTCCCGCCCTTAACCACCCACTCACAAAACTAATTCCACAGCTACTCCCTCCCATGGTTTACACACGACTACCCTAACACCCTTCCCATTACCTGCAAGTGACTCCCTCTATCTGTCATACATTCAGCATCATATATACCTTTCTCCTCGTTTTATAGTTATACTTTTCTTATCTGCTGCTGTGCTAAGCCACATTACTTACACACTTACTCATCATTCTCAAAAATTTCTACTACCTCTGACACACCTCCATAAAAAGGTGAAACCAATCATCGCAAACATCACACTGGATGCCACTGTCATTCTTCCTCTACACTTTGCCACAAATTCCTTGAATTTCATCTTCCGACACATCCCCAAACTCACTAACCACGTGCTTAACACCGAACTTTACCTAACTTACACGCACTTCCACTCTTTTAGGTTGTCTATTCTTTATGAATATTGCTATAGAACTCTTTACTTGATATGCATATAAAATGAATCACCACAATATATAAATATATATTTAGTTAAATTTATTTCTGATATGCAACTACACTAGCTGCTATCATCTTATATAACAATCTTATACTTCAAATAGTTTAATATTTTAATGAGTGGTTAGATAAGGTATATATATATTATATTTAACATACTATGATATAATGGGAATGGTTGCTTCAGTTAATACCTACATTTAAAATACTTTAAATTAGTTTAGACAGTTGATACATCAAAAATACCATAAAACCTAATGGTTGGTTAGGAAGTAGCAAATTAAAATGTAGCAAACTTAACATAATGGTAAAAGTTATTTATTATGCAACCAAGTCTATCCCTTCATCCTGATAGCATGATCATGTGGTACTAGATGTAAGCTATTTTTTTTAGTACACTGAAAATTCCCAGACCTAATAAATCTTTTGTTATAACAATAAATAGTGATTGTTAAAAGTTTACAAAAGAAAAAAAGTTCCATGAGACTTGACTTAATAAATTTCTATTGTGATAGGTATTCATTTTTTGTGATGTCCAGGATCTTCCGTCATACTAAATTGAAACAGCAAGCATCATGTACCATTGGATCAATGTATACAAGATCATGCCATCAGGATCAAGGCATAAATATGGATACATGATAAAGAATAAGTACCAACATAACTTTTTATTCTAAATACCATATTAACCAAAACATTATGTGAATTTGAATATAATATGAAAACAAAATTTTTGATGAGTTTATAAAAATATCCTTAACATATTGCAGGCTAACGGGGAGGGGAAAGCCCCCACCGCAGCGTGCTACCTCAGCGCTCCAGGCAAATCACAAAAAAATCCCCCGAACCACAGGGAATACCAAACTAGAGTGTGTCCCTTCAGTTAGGGACGAAAGCAGAGCTAGGATGAAGTGAGCAAAAACATGAGACACACCCAAAATATTCATTTCAATAGCCCTTTATTTGCAAAAACAATAAATCATAACAAGGTAATACAATGGGAGAGAGGACATGGCCTCAAACCCCGCAAGGAGAACAAACCCGCATACAAAGTAGACAAAAGAACAAGCATATATATCCCCTATATTACAAACCACACGGTCCCACAGCCCAAATGGCCATTTACAAACAAGTCGCATCAACCTTAACTTGAGGCTAATCCTCAATAAATTATAAGTTACCCTAGTGAGAATAGACAGTATGTGCAGTCATCGGCAATACCAGGAATAGATCAATGTACAAACCATTCAAACAGGCTCAAGGTCACTAAAACCTTCTAGAATGGCCTAGCTCAATAGTAAGACGAGTCCCAAGGCCTCGCACCAGAGGTAACATTCCTAAATTAATTACCACGAATTCAACATACAATGACGAGTAGATCACTACCAAGTACCGTCACATAGGCACCCGTACAATTAAGGGTGGTACGCAAAAACAAACAAAAAAAATACACAACATAACTCACGCAACAAACTCGCATGCAAACGCAGAATAAAACGACACTCGAAATGAAGTATCAGGTCAGGCAAAAGAAGCCCTAACAAAGAACAGCGTAACTCAAGAACGAACACCGCACAAACACGCGCGAGGACCTAGAGAAACACCCGTGTCTACTAATGCTTATCAAAAATAGAGAACGACCAGCCCACGCGACGAAAATACCACTAAACAAAAACTAAGCTTCGCGCCTCGACCGGCCGTCGTCAGCAGGCCCGGCAGAACGTCATAAGGGAATCTAAAACGGCAATCACAGTAAAAAATAATAAGGGCGGTACATAAGTAAAACGCGGCAAGCCACGGACACAAATAAAGAAAACGAACAAGGCGCAGATATTAACTGGCATGGTTGGCACATAGCAAAAACAAACGCACAGTTACCCGAAACAAAATTTAGAAGTGAAAGCCGAAAGAAAAATTTAACCAAGATGGAGAGGAAAGAAGCTACATGGCTAACACGACCCAAAGGAACTGTCACCGCGTTCCAACAATTCAATGCCAACCATACCTGCAAGCGAGACCCGCGGCCTGCCGAGCCCGGAGACGACTGGCCGACCCGCCGCAGAAACGTCAAAAAAGGCACAAAAGCGGAGTGGGAGGGCAAAAGGGGAAGGAGGGGAGGGAAAAGGAGGGGAGGAACAAGGAAACCAATTTGAGGAGGGGAAGGGAGGGGGAGGGCTAGCCAACGTGCGCGGACAGTAGAAGCTGACCGCTGCAATATTGACACTCGAAATTTAAGTACACAGCAGATGATAATTAGTTTATTTTCGAATTGATTACATATTTATTAGAACCTTTCTGGTGACACTTTCATCAGTAAAGGGATTTACACTGTCTTTCTTAAAACACCAAGCTGCAGTTAGAAAGCCAAAAGAACCCAGTGAGAAACTCCATTTGCACCTCCCACATCTCGCATCTGTCAAGTCTTTGCAGAGGTTCAGTAAGCCCCGGACTAAAGTGACTTAAGTGATGTAGTTTGCAGGCAGTTTATGAAGTTTTTCAACTAAATACAAGTTCAGGAGACATTAATTAACAGCAGTCCAAAGAGGCATAAGTGACACATTCATACCTGCCAACTTTGGCCAGTCCAAAAGAGGGAGGTTTTTTATTTGAGTAAATACTTGTTCTCCCCTGAGAAAATTTTGTTTTGAAGATGCAAAATAGTGCTTTTAAGCATATCTCTAAGTAAAAATTATAAAAAAAAAACAGCTGGAAAAAATTGAAATATTTTTATTGGACTAGTTGCTATTTTAAAGAAGTAATTGTCTGCACGTGCCTACTGTTGAGAGTTCAAAAGAGGAAGATTTTCCCATTTACAAAATATAGGGTAGTAAGGGCCACAGGAAGAGAGCATAGTACGTGCACACCATACAAAAACAAATTAAAAATTTACTAACCTTTAACATGCGTTAATTCTAGATTGTTAATGTTTTTTCCAAATTATCAATCAACTTCTTTTTGTTTCTTGATATTTACTATGCCTAATTAAGTCCTATGTCATTATCAATATTTTATAGAAATTTACCACTTTAGACAGTTCTACCTGTAAATTAATTATAAAAAGTAACAAAACAGCAGTTTGTTTAGGTAGCCTATATTCAATGAATTTAGGTCCTACTACAGTTTATTTAAACTCTGATTTGTCGCAGATTTGGCTCTTTTAAGAAAATCATGATCACATTTTTGCTCATAACAGTTCAACCTCTGTCGATATTTTGCCAACATGATACTGCCCAAAGTTGCATTAGACATTGATGACTTCAATTGTGTTCTGGTCTTCTTCACCTGGCTAAAAATTCTCTCACATTCAGCATTGCTGTGAGGAATTGTTAGAACACACTGCATTACTTTAGACAGTTTATGATACTTCACATTTCCATTAGCACTCAATATTTTTCCTACTAAACTCCACTGAACATCAGCTCTTTCTTCTTTTATTATATCATCTCTAAGAACTTCAAGCTGAAATTCACAAAATTCAGTTTGCAATTCATCCATAGCAGAACCTGCATTTGTATCATCATCTGAAGCATCTAACATTATTGGGAATCTATGAACAAAAAATGCTAAGCTTGAAAATGATGCATCACACACACTACTTAACTTTGCCACTTCTGCATTTTCAAACACATCACTTTTAAAGGGAAACTTGTGTAGCATATAATCACATGCTCTGACAACCCCATGGCAGAGAAAATAAGAACCTTTTCTTCTGGTTTCAGATTTGCAACAGTTCTTGAAGTTGAATTCCCTATAACAAGCTCATTGTCTTGTTTATGGTTGTTTTGACATTAATAATCCACTTCCAAAACACAAACACTGTTTTTCACTACACCAGGTTTCAAAAATCGTATAATACAGTTTTTATACAGTTCCAGCAGAATTGAACACAACTTCGGTATTTTAGGTTTCTGAGATTGCAAAGCATCATTTGGTTTCTCGAAAATTGGCAAAACATTTTGTAGGAACAAGCAAAATGACTTATTTAACATAGAAGTTAAAAACATGAACAACCTCTCTTCTCTTGACAAGTTACCAGCAGACTTAGCTCCATTGACAGCTTCCCGAATGTTTTTCTGGATTTTTGGTTCAGGTGCAGGAAAATTAAAACTTCGCTTTAGCTGAGATGTACAAGTACTATTTTAGAAACCTTGGGGATTCTGTAAGAATCCAGCATTCCCAATTTGTGCTTTGGGTTCTCCTTAACCTCTGAATGGAATAAACTTACAAGTGGGTCCCACTGTTCCAACATTCTTGATATGCATTTACCCAACGACAGCCAATGTGTCGACACATGCTTAAGAATTTTTTTTACATCAGTATCATGAAGTTTCTGAAATTCTTGTAACTTGTCCTTGCGCTTAGCACTTTTTTCCAAATAAAAGTAAATATCTATCAATATTTCATCCATTTTGCATGGAAGGTCTGAAGCCACCTTTTCTGCAGCCAAATTTATCAGATGACAAGGGCAGCAAATCACAAACATATTGTGCATCTCTTTCCTTAAGTGATTACTAACACCATTCTTTACCCCAACCATAACTGGAGCATTGTCAGTACTAAATGCTATGCAATTTTGGAGAGGAATGTTCCATGATTTTAATGAATCCAATACAAGTTTGGCAATATTTACACCTGTCGAATCACCATTCAAAACATAAATACACAACACAGAACTCTCAGTCATTTGTGTCTCTTTATTGTAGTACGTAACCACCACAGGATACAGTTTGGCATCGCTATCATTGCTACCATCAGTGGCCAATGAAAATAAAGTACCTTGCTGAAGTGTTAACACAAGTTTTTCTTATTCTGATTTTGCTATTTCTGTCACAATGGCAGACATTTTTGTGCGAGCACAAGCATACTTTTTGACGATTTCACTATCTGGGAACATTTTTTAAAGAGTAAACCAGCATGATCAGCACAAGCAATGAGAAAATTGTGTTCTAAAATAAATTACGTGAACAAACACTCTGTTTTTGTCACACTATCTTCTTTCCAACTTGTGTCACGACAAAGTCTAATTTCTGATTTGATACTATGCATTTAGCATTGTCGGAATGTTTCTTCGTATTTATATGCTTCACAATGTCGCCCTTTCCGGCATGCGAGATGGAAAAATCACAACAACACAAAAGACAAAATGCAGCATGTTCACCTTTCCTCGATTGCAAAATGCACGGAAATTCGTCACTGAATGTCTTCTTGTATGCAGCAAGATACTTCAGTGTAGGCTTACTTAGCACCATTTCTATTAAATCCCTATTGCGGAGTAGGCATACAACTAAACAACGCGTACAAAATACCTATCACAAAACTGCTTCCACAAAATAAATTTTTTATGAATACACTGTTGAATAAATTCGAAGACTGTACTATAATGCTAGTCTGTGAGCACAGACATTAATAAAGGCGAATTTGTTCGGGCACGAACTAACAATTCACACATAGCCGGCTGACAAACCGAAGCGAATTTGGGCACGAATGTAAACAGTGGTATCGTAAACTCATTATTAATCCAGTCCGTCTTTATTTCAAACCAACACCACAGAAAACAACCTCAGTTTACAATGTTGACAACATATGCCATCTCGGAAAACAAATGAAACCTTTTTCTGGTTGGCTAACAAACATCAATGACGAACATGTACCAAAATAGATCCCATATTTATCGTAAATAACTACGTTTCTCTCTATCTTAGATATACACTTAACCAATAGTTTTACCCGACAGAGTTTTACCCTATAGTTTTTCATCTAAGCTGTTCCCAAATTATGATACTATTTCACAGTTTTGGTAAAAATTATAGCAATATATTCAGGCAAATGTTATATTTTATAATTAAAATGTATTTATCCTAACCAACTATTCATATATTTCACAGTATTTTTATTGTAGTTAAACTGGTAATTTTCTAAAGTACCTACCTTTATGAACTTCTGAAAAAAAAAATTCAAAATGGTTATTTTTGTTTTCCTCTCATTATATTTGATATTTCTGTAAAATAGCATTAACAAATTTTACAATCTTTTCAATTTTGAACAGTTCCTTAAGTTTTGTCAGATACACTAAATATATCCGACTGTAAAACAGTAGAGCATATAGTAGTTGGTTAGGTTATGTTAAAAACATTACAAATACTGTGAAATCGTGTGAATAATTGGCTAGGAATTACCTACTATGCTGTAATCACAATATCTTAACGATCACAATGCATTAGGCATGAACATTTTCCAAAACAATCATAATTGCTACATTTCCGACAGCACAATATTTTCTGATTATATTTTCACTGTCACAAAGTTACTGAAATGAGCATAGGAATTTGGTTTTAGAATGTTAGTTAAATTTGTGAATTGGCAATAAAATTATGCTTGTATGTTTAAGGCTTTTATTTACATTAGAATGAGAAATCTTAAATACACCTACTTAAAATACAGATCAATTAGATACTAAATATGGATATTAAAATTTTTCTTCAAATATTTTATTTAAATAAATTTTAAACATTATTCACTGTTATAGGAATATGGCTAATTCTGCTGGAGACCACTTTACTGTAGTGGATGGTGGGAGGGGCGGGGGGTAAATACAAACTACTTTTTTTAATTTACTGACAAGTATTACCATGATTCTTTAAGAGGGAGTTATGCTGCTTTAAGTAGTTTACCAGTAGTTTACCATTTTAACAGGAGTAAATTTCTTGTGTTGCAGCTGTTTTGTAAAAAAAAAAAAAATAGTGAAATTCAGAAAATACTTTTTTCAAACACTTTTTAAATGTTCCTATATTTACCCTGAAATCAATATTTCTAAATTCTGACCAGTTTCTAAAAAAATCACAGCTTATAGGTTTTCATTATAATACCTGTGCATCAGGGGCGCAACAACTAAATTTCCAAAAGGGGGCAATATACCTTTTTATAAAGAATCATCGATCCCCCCTATTGAAGCGGGAGGTCCGGGTGTCCTCCCCCAGGAAAATTTGTATTTTCAAGGTGGAAAATTTGTATTTTCAAGGTGGAAAATGGTGCTATTTAAGCAGTTTTATTATCTAAAAATTGATTACACAGCACTTTCTTTGCCCATGTTTGCCCCCACTTCAAGGTTTCAGAGGGGGGGCAAAATACCCTTGCCCCCCCTGTTGTTGCACCCCTGCTGTGCATTGATGGGCCGCCATAATCTTTTGCTTACCATGTCGGACTGTGTGTGTATTACCTCGTTTAGGGTAAAACTTCAATCCGGATTGAACTTGAAGTGGAGTGAACTCGGAGTGAATGTGTAACGAACATAGACTGACGAAATGCGTTTACGGTAAATATCACAATCCAGATTGAAATGTAAACAAGATCGAAGTTGGAGTAAACATGGACTGAAAAAAACTTGCCTTCAATCCTTTCCATTTAATTATTATCTGTTCTGTTGTTCTTTTGAACCATGCACTGTCCATTTCTGCCTTCACCAACTCAAATATCTCACCTTTCCTATACTTTTTTCCATTCAGCAATCTTAAAATATGTTTTTCAATCATTACGTCCAACAATAACTCTCCTTCCATCTCTGTCCACACATTCCTCTGCTCTTTTTTTGCCATTTTCACAAATTATGCCTGAAATGCAACGAGACCAATAACAAACAATGCTATATGGGGCGGCATGCTCGTGCGTGTTTTCTTTTCACTCCAGTCCGTGTTTAAAGTAAAATCTCAATCCGGATTCTTCAGTCCAGTCCACCTCAACAAGTGGAGTGGATTATCTGACTTCACTCCAACTTCAGCCCACAACAAAGTGTTTTAAGTAAAATTTCAATCTAGATTCCTCACTCCACTCCATGTTCAATCCGGATTGAAATTTTACCCTAAACGAGGTATATGTTTTAATAAACTTTAGTCAATTATTGAGAATGGTTGATTAGGTTAGATTAAATACATTGAAAATACTTTAAAACATTTTTGTTGGCTCTTTAGGTTAACATGTCGACAGTAAAAATTACTGTAAAATAAATTTAATGGTTATGTAGGAATTACCAATTTAAGATGTTAACCTAACCGAGCATTTTCAGAATTGCACACTATTTTTAATGTAGTTAACCTAACCTAATCAACCATCAAAATTGTTTAATTTTAAATTTAGCTCGACTATGAAATACTATATGAATATTAGTCATGCACATTTTTATCCTATGTTATGAGATACAAAGATGATCAAGCGAGTGGAGAAACTCAGTAACCTTCGGTGAACTATGAAACTGTTTAAACCTTGGAATGAACTTGTGAAAACTGGTTGTTATGCAACATAGTAGGACTTATTACTAAGCAACTATTTAAAATACTTTACAAAAATATTTATGCAGCTTTACTATCCTAATCAACCATCAACAGTATTTTCAATTATTTTTAATGGACTAACCTAATCTAAAAGACCAATCTCTCAATGTCACAAATATATAATACTTTACCAAACATGCATGGACATGGCTTCTGCATGGACTGTTGTGAATATTAGATTTGCTGATCCTGTGATTCTCAATTTATAATTAAAAAAAATGGCAACAGCTGTGTCAATACACATGTATAAAAAGGTAAATTAAAACTAGAGATTTATCAGAAATCTGGTGATTTCTCAGAAACCCTTAAACCAGTGATTTCTCAGAACCCAGTATAATTTAGAATATCTGTTATCCAGATTAATTTTTTAATTTGATATTTATATTTATGGGAAAGCTGTACATAAGAATTTTACCAAATATTAGGATGCTTCTCAATATCATTAGAACTAAAATAAAGAAGTGAATAAAATCATTTTCCTGTGTTAGCATTGTTTTTTATAATATGACTTCACTACACTTGACAATATATTTAATAATGGAGTGGATGTTTGGTTACAATAGGTTAGAGATTTTTAAAAACTTTTATGTGTGTTATCAACTAGTTAGGTACTTTAAGGTAGTTGCATTAAAAATACTGTACAATTGTTTGAACAAAAGGGCAGATATTACCAATGTAAATTGTAGGTAACCAACTGTTCTCAAACTTTAAAGGCATAACTAAAGAAGGTAACATAACCTAACCAACATTTCACACAACATTAAAGTCTCTTAAATGTTGCTGACCTAACCTCACCTACCATCGAAACTATTTGAAGGTATTTAAAATGTAGCTAATGTAAACTTCCCAACGATTCTCACGATTTTACACTATTTAAAATGTACCTATCATAACCATCTTTAAAATGGTCAATTACTGGTAAAATAATTGAGGTTTTACAACACCCTTTTGGATAAAGATTCTTATACATGTCAGAAACTAAATAAACACATATTGATTGTCTATAACCCATTTTTAAGGGAAAAGTTTCTCTTCTTCAGATTTACCATATTGGTATTGTAAGAAATTAGAACATTGCATCACGGAACTAAAATTTATGTATATTGGGAATTTATAAGGTATTAAAACTGTACAATCCGAATTTTATTAATCACTCATGGTATTTAAAACAGTCTTATTTACTTTACTAGTATTTATCTAATAGTAACATGCTACTTATAGGCAATAAAGTTTTATTGATTATAAATGGTACAAATTTTAAGGCTACTAAACTAAACTAAATTTTTACCTTCGGTTTTCAAATTACTGTATCCTGCAACAAAACTTATAAACTTCCTTTATAAATTCACAACTCTTTCTGGTATACTACAGCCACCATTCATTTCTTTTAAGGTGACCTTAACCAAAACAGAAACTGCCTTAAAACTGCGAGCCAAACGAGCATAGTATTTAGATAAGGGGCCTACAGCTTTCGCCCATAGCCAAAGGGTCATTATATGCAGCGTGTATCTCAATTTCCAGTCGTTATCAAATATGAGAATATATATTTTACACCCATGCCTTACCCGGGACTCGAACCCAGGACCCCTCAAACGAGCGCATAAAACTTGCACAAAATTTCGCAGCTTAGAAATGTTCATAAAAGCAGAAAAGTATGTATTATATCATATTCGAGTGTGGATTAAGCCATGTTGAAAATACCAATTTTTTGTTAATTAGAGAGTATTTTAAGAATATGGCTGTGAAATATTAAAACCTAGCAGGTGGTTCAAAATTTTTTTACAGAAGAACAAAAGCGACATGTCCAATTGAAGAGCATGCCATTTCAAAGCTATTTATTGTAGCTTTTTTTGAGTGATTGCAAAATTTGCTAGAATGGTTAGTATTAAAAAAAAAAGATTTTTACTATGTCAATGTTTATTTTTGTGTGTAGGAGACAGTTATATATAAATGGTATTCTAAGGTCAAAGAATGTTACTATTACAATTCAAATCATAGCAATGTACGATTCTTGTTTGTTTTTTTAGTTACAATGAATTACAAAATAGTTTATAATATCATTTAATAAACCTGCCATCACTCGAAGTCTCGAGTTCGGGACAATGGGATCGGCCCAGTGATTGCTGGTGAGAATTATATAGTTGATTTCTATATGAGGGGTCTCCAGGCTAGCCATTGTGGTTGCGTGGGTCATCGTCCCCGGCTTTGATTACTGAACACGCAGCGGTGATAATTTATTAATTTTGGGTAACAAAACAATTTGACGGGGTTACAAGAGCTTCCAATTAAAGCCTTTACCTGTTCACTGTTCTTACCAGGTAAGCATAATTAATCTCCTGGATAATTGCTTGTTGCTTGTTGTGTTGGCTGGAACACTGGGGTGGATGCTACCACACACTTCAAACAGTACTTCACCACCCACACTATTAATGTTTGCCACTATTAATATGTGTTGTGGAGCACAATGGCAAATGCATTCGTCATCCTAATTAGGACACTTACTTATATTTTTATTTTCTGTGGGATGAAGCGTACTCCCTAGGCTGTGATTTGTTATTTACTGCCTGGTGGTGGATTTCGCGAAATTTCTCTGTGTGGGCAGCACAGAAGGTGAGTTCCGCCGATCCGATGCTGATGAGGTGGGGAATGGGCTGTACAGCCACAGGAGGTACAATGTCAAACTGCCCCACCCCCCAGAGAAACCCGGTCTTACAATGCGATCGGTAACACTTGCGGTTGTAGCACCCCAAGCACTGGCTGCAGTACCAAGTTCGAGGCGCCTGGGGTGGTCGCAGCTCGTAGGGTTCGCACTCTGTCCTCAGGTTTGAGCTCAGGGGCGGTTTCAACAGTCTCAGTCCCCAGGGGTGTGGGTGCCCGGATGTTTGTCATGCTGGATGCTATCTGCAGCTAATAGGGTCGCATCTCTTACTCTGTCGTACAGGTTGGAGGTGTGGGTACCCTGTTTTCCATGGGTTGTAGATGGTAGGGCTGCCTCGCCCTCTCTGGTGTGCTTGGTGGCATGAACGCCATCATGTTGTTGTGGTCCGTTACATAGTTCCGCAGTCGCATCGAGCGGCGGTGCTTTTGCTTGGGCCTACCTGTCTCCCACTCGTCTGGGTCGTCCACTCGGATGCTGAACTCTGTCCTCAGGTTTGAGCTCAGGGGCGGTTTCAACAGTCTCAGTCCCCAGGGGTATGGGTGCCCGGATGTTTGTCATGCTGGATGCTATCTGCAGCTAATAGGGTCGCATCTCTTACTCTGTCGTACAGGTTGGAGGTGTGGGTACCCTGTTGTCCATGGGTTGTAGATGGTAGGGCTGCCTCGCCCTCTCTGGTGTGCTTGGTGGCATGAACGCCATCATGTTGTTGTCGTCCATTACATAGTTCCGCAGTCGCATCGAGCGGCGGTGCTTTTGCTTGGGCCTACCCGTCTCCCGCTCGTCTGGGTCGTCCACTCGGATGCTGAACGTCGCAGCTTAGAGTGTATCCTGGTGGCCCCATCCTCCTCGGGTCAGTGTCCGCTCTGTTGTGCTTCTGGGTAGTCCTGTTATGTCAGGCTGATGATTGTTTCGTGTAATTTTTCACCATGTTATTGGAGCTTAACTGTCGCCATTTCTGTTATCATAAGCCAGGAGTGGTGGGTTCTGTGTCTCCATTGCTGGCGTGGTGTTGTGTTAGGGCTCGTATCTTCCTCCCATCTTGGCAATTGTTCTCTCTCCTGGTATCGATATCATTGTGGCTTGTATGTCATCGGGTGTCGACCTGTCAGTTGGTATCTGTCAACTTGTTCTTCTGGAGTTTGCTCTTATGGTAGCTCTGCTAGCCATAGGTCATCATGGCGTATCTTAAGGATTTGTCGGACATCCAGGTTCACCAGTTTGTACTTGGCCCCAAACAATTTTTAATCATAAATATGGCGACAAGGGTGTTTTTGCAGGAACATATGATTCCCAGATCATACTGGGGCCGGAGGTCGGGTGGTCTGGGATGTTAACTGCTGTGCACAGCTGGTCTCACGCTACCATGCGACTGCATGTTCGCTTTAGCCCCACTGGTTGTGCTTCTTTGCTCCTTCTCCTGAGTGCAGTAGGCCATGGTTAACCCACTTGCCAGGCATTGGGAGATTATGGCCTTGGACCATTTCTGCCAGGATCATTCCAGTCGCAGCATTCACGCATCTCCGGACACAGAAAAATGCGTCAGCAACATGGCAGTCCCAACGAGCATAGTTTTCGCTCAGCCATATCAGCATCTGTACCTTCAGCTCCTCGTTCCTGCACTCGGTGGGTTTCGCCATTGGGTGGTATGTGGGTGTGGTGGTTTTGGTGATGTGCATTGTGCTATACTATTACTTCCATCGGGTCCCCAGAAACAGGCTACCACTGAACGTTAGGTGGGATTCCGGGTAGCCCCACTGAGGAAGAAACTCGCGTGTTTGGAAGTCAATCATGATTGGCACATGCACATTTCCTCTAGGGTAGACTTCTGTCCACCTGGTAAACATGTCTGTTACGACTACCAGGAAGTGCATGCCCCGCGGCGAATGCGCGTGCGGCCCCACGATATTGACAGTGATCGTCTGGAATGGGTTTGTTGGTTAATGGGGTTGTTACTGTTTGCACGCCATCTCCGAGTCGGGTTTTGCACTGCTAGAAGGTTTCACACTCCCGCATGTACTTGCGAACATCCCGAGCTACCCCTGGATAATTGGTAGACTTATGTATGGTTCTGATTGGTACCCGAGTTACTGGTTGTGATAGAAGTGTAGCACCACTTTGTGGGCTTCGGGTAGCACAAAGGTCTTCCAGTCAGTCATTTCCCTGGGTGGCTTGTTCATCATTCTCCCCCCCCCCCCCCCGATTATGCAATGTCGCCACCCCTCACCCTCAAACAGGCCTCGCCATTTCGTGGTGTTTGGACAAAGCTGTTTCGCCTCGAGCACGCAGCAGTCCCCTTCGGCTGCTGTATTGGAAGTCATGTCCACCATGTGTATGCCCGTGGTGATGCGGGCACGTGGCTGGGGAAGTATGTTTTCCCATTTTACTATGTCGAGTGCCTCATCTCGAACATTCGGCTCGCACGGCAGCCGATCGGTCAAATATTTTTCTGTCCCTGGTACGTGCTTTAATATGAATTAGAATGACTGGAGGAGCAATGCCCAGTGAAACAGTTTCCATTTTTGTCCCTGCATGGTATACAGTCATGTCAAGCACCGTGATCTATTTGGAGGGTGAATTTTCTGTCTTCGAGGTGGGGCCAGTACTTCTTCACTGCCCAGACTTTCGCTAAGCACTCTTGTTCATTAATGTGGTATCACCTCTTGGCTGGTCCGAATTTTTCGCTGGTGTAGTCGATCACTTGTCTGTCTCCTTGACCATCCACATAGAATAGCACCACACCCATTCCCAGTGCGCTTGCATTTGTTTGTAAGAACAGGAGGCTCTCGAGATATACCAGAGACAAAGGTTGACATTGGGTGAAGGCAAGTTTAACTCGATCGTTCTCCTGTTTCACCATGTGTTCCCAGCAGAAGTGTGCTAGAGGCGAGAGAAAGTCTGTAAGGGGCGTGATGATTTAAGAAAAGTTTCGGATATTGTAGCATAGCCAGTATATTAAGAATATAAATATTTGCAGTTGTTTTCGCGATCGAGAAGCACCTGCTTTTGCGATTTTCTGCAGGTGGCCAGACGGTTCCCACTCTCGCTGACCACGTGACCGAAGAAGTCTACCTCGCTGGCCCCGATGTGGCATTTAGCAGGGTTCACTATAAGATGGTAGGTGGCCAATCGCTCCATCACAAGGGCCAAATGACATCAGCAGTCCACCCACATTTCCGACTAAAGTAACACATCGTCGATGTAGGCTATCGTAAATTCCCCTATGTAGCCCTCTAGCACACGAGCAATCATAACCTGAAAGGTGGCTGGGACTCACTTCAAACCGAACGGCACTGCTCGGAACTGAAAGCGCCTGCCATCCAGCACAGTGCATGCCATATTTCCTATCTTCATATCTGATCAGCACCTGCGAGTAACTGGACTTCAGGTCCAGGGCGCTTAACACTCTAGTTATAACAAGCACAGCTACAGCCACCTCGACACTAATTTGCGGGGGTGGGGAACTAATGGTTACAAAGATCAGCATGTGGAAGTCTGTGGAGAACCGGAGGAAATCGTCCTTTTTTAAGGCTAGTACTATGCCGGCATTGTAGTGAATATTGGATGGCTCTGTTATACCATTCTGCAACATTTCCATGACTTGTTCGTGTATTACTCCCTATTCATGAAAACCATACCCAAATGGTATGTCATACACTGGTTTGTCAGTGGTGGTAGGGATAGGGTGTTAGGACACTGTAGTGCACATGAGCTGGTCGGCCACAGCGAACATGTCCTGCCATTTGTGAAGATCCCTGTATACCCAGTCTTGGAACTCCAGGGGAATTTGTGCCGGAGGTCCGTCAACGTCATAACTTCGCCAGTTGGTATACACTGTGAGTTTCCCTGTCAGGCATGCGGCTCCCATCTCCAGCAATGAGTATACTGCATTAAACAAGGTTGTCCTATAATGAACTCTTCATGTAATTCCTTCAGAACCACGACAGAATAGCTACAACTTAAATCAGTAATTCATAAACAACCATAAGAAATGTTATATGGTATTTTAATGTATATTGTCGCGGGTTGAAATTTTGCAGGGTTGTTGAAATCAAATTTAGGGACTTTACTGACGGGACTCTGGGCTGGCTGCTCTGTTCACTCGTCAGCGCAAGTGGCGTGACCATGTAATTGGGGCACGGGGCCGGCGCGGCGCGCTGCGGGCTTGCAGAATTTTGTTTGTTTGTTTGGCCGCGCGCTGGCGCAGCCACGGGCCGCAGTTACTGGGGCGCGCTGTCGTAACAAGCCGTGCGGTGTGGCCTGCACATTGGGGTAGAGGGGGGGTAGTCTTCCCAGATGTTCTAGTTAGTTGTTTAGTAAATTTGACTTCAATAACGAGCTTTTGTTATGGTAGGCGCGGCAGGGCGCGCGAATTTAAGCGCAAGTGAGTGGTGACTCGGGGCTCACTCAGGCGGAGGCTATGCGTCTCACCTGTGGTCACGAGTTGTTAGTTCGTTCGTGATGTAGGAATTCAAGCTTTCGGGCGGAAGCTATGGTCGACGCCAGAGGCCACGAGTCGTTTAATTTAAGTTAGGTCATAATGTAGTCGTCAAGCTTTCGGGCGGAGGCTATGGCCCTCGTCAGGGGTCACGCGTCATAGTTTTTAAAATGTAATGTTCGTTCGGATTTTAAGGGCAGGAGAGGCCCCTACGTTAGTTTTAAGTAATCGATCAAGAAAGGCTTTTCGGAAAATGTGAGTATGGACTTATCTTTGTTTTAATTTTAAGTATTAATTATGATTTGAGGTATTCGGAAGGACTAGGGAAGTGTTTAGTGAAGTTCTCTCATTCTCTCTCTTGTAAGGTCGTTCAATCGTTAAGGAAGTAAAGAGATTATTGTTTTAAATTGTAATCCCGCTATTTAAATGTTCTTTAAAATGATGTTGAGTATTTGACTTTAAGAATAAAATAATTTTAATTAAGTATTATGTTATTTTGCAAAATCTCCTTAGTTCAGCTCTCACCAGACATCCTGTACGGGATGACGAACCTATGATCCTAGGTACAGTAAAGTATTTTATGAAGTTAAGACTAGTTGATGCCAAGCGAGTTGTTTCTATGTAAAGAGCTACGATTCTCGCCCCCCCTCTGAAGGTGGATCGTGACAGAAATGGTAGAGTTCGCCGGATAGGTTCTATTTCTGGAGAGAGAGAGAGGTAGATTTTTATGTTTATTATTAAGTTAGTTTCAGCTTCTGATAGCAGGTTATTAAGAGTTTACTTGAGGAGAGGATTACGGAATTTTAGTCTATAGTGGAGGAAGTCTTTGAGATTTTTTTTTTTGACGTAACAGATGTTTATTTGAGGATACTTGTAAGGATAAAGTTTATAGTGATAAGTTGTTTTAAGTCGTTGAATTTATTGTAGATTTATATCGGGGATTATTACGTGAGGAGAATACGTTATAAGTTAAATGCTTATTAGAGATAATGCAAGTGGTTTAATTTAATTGAAGTTCATTTTAAGATTGTAGGTTAAGAGAATTATAATTTAAAATAAAGTTTTTTGTCGTAAATAGGAATTATTTTCAAGAGAAGTTTGTTTTGTTTTCGTGCGCGTAGGAGACGAGACGTACGAATTAAATCAGTCGAGGGAAGGATAAACGTTAGAAAGGAATTAAAGAGAAAACGAGAGTTTATGTAAAAGAGAGTTATAGAATTTATAGTGATGTTTTGTTTTAATTAGAAAAATGTTGAGAGTTGTTTCAGAACGACACGTCAGTGGACGTGGCAGAGTGAACACGTGACGGGGAGGTGCTGAGACCTAGCGGAGAACGGAGGAACCGCAAGCGAGGGTTGGCGCACCTGATGGAATTCGGTGACGTCACGGGCTCATACGGAGACGTGGACAGTCCGTGACCTTGTTTTGATCAGCTGTACGGTAACTTAGCGATAAGAAAATAGACTATTGGTTAAATAAATTTAAATTTAAGTGTGTTTTAGGAGAAGAGGAACTTTCAGTATGTAAGTAATTTAATTTAAGAAGTGTATGATGTATAGGCTAGAAGTGTTTCGTTGTAAGTTGTTTATGTTTTTGTTAGTTAAATTCTACCTCGGTTTTAAAAATATTTTTTTGGGATTTGTAAACATTATTAAGGAGGTACACTATAAAATCGATAAGCATTGAGAAAACTGGGAAGGCTAGATTTTGTGTGTAGAGGGAATTTACTCCAAAAGAACAGAGAGACAAAATTAATGTTTTCATTAGGGCGAGGGACCCTAAGGTGAGGCGTTGTGTCCCTGGGAAGAAAGGGAATTGTAGCGCAGACCATAGGAGATGGGCTGACTACGGAATTAAGGGTCAGGAGAATCCTGAGAGTTGTGAGTAGTTTGGGGCAGGAGTTCCCCATGGTAGTACCGAAGTGGCTATCCTGTATGGGATAGGGTACCATTTCAATGAAGTTTGTTGGTGGGGTTAGAGCCCCCTGTGTAGTGGGCCTATAGCAGATAGGCACTACAGTGAAATTTTTGGTTATTTTGTGAGGTAAATTCCCTGGAGGTTAAGTAAGATTGGATTCAGTTAGGAAGGAGGGAAATGAGAAACATTGCTGTAGAGAGTTAGTGTACTTGCCTAATGTGAAATTGAATTTTACTAAATTAATTTAGGAGAAAGTTTTGTTCGGTTAATAAATAATAATGGAAGATAGCTAGATAATTAATTAATTTTTTTTGAGTAAGGTGTTTTAAGTAATGAAATAAAATAAGGTGAAGTAATTTGAATAATTGGGGAGGAGTTTCTTTAAGAGTTTAGATAATTGTTTTTGAATTTATTGAGATATTCAGCCAGTGGAGTTTGAGTATGAGAGATACAGTGAGATTTCAAGGAAATTGGTTGTTTATTAATTAGGACGAATGAGATTTTATGATTTAGAGTCAGTAAGCATAGTTAAATTTACGACATAATATTTGTTGACAGTTTACAGTTATTAAGGAGAAAACAGAGTAATCTATTTATTTTTATTTTAATGGTTTGAAGATAAGATTATGAATTTTTTTTGGAAGTTTCTTTGGCATGTTGGAATAATTTTTTTTGATTTTTAGAATTTACAGAGAAAATTTAATTGATTTACATTAGTTTGGAAGTATGGAGGTTTAGTGTTCGATTAGCCCTAACTTGATGGTCGGATCTCAAAAGAATGCCGTAAAACCGATAGCCAATTGAGAGGAATGCGGTAGGCGCTTGTGTAGAGAGGGGTTGTGGGAAAACTCCTTGGGACTGATGGCAGATCAGGGGCCCTAAATAGTGTGTGATGCTGTAAAACCAGTGCAGAGAAAGCCTGGTATGCTTAAATTTTTGGGCACAGGTTATGTAAACCTGGGGTTCCATGGGATTTAGTCATGTTAGCTGCTGTGAGACATTAAGATTTCCAGGCTCCATAGTAAATTCAATGTAAATTTTTGTTTTCTTAAAATAATAAATTTGTTTTTAATTTTTTTGAGATATTTGATTTGTAACAGTGAATACAGACCCCGAGGAATAAGAGTTGTCATGATGTGAGAGGAGAAGGTGGTAGGCCTAAAAGGGTACAGGCACCACAGAGGTTATGTGCATTGCATAATTTAAATATAAGGAAACTTGAGAATTTGAAATTTTGTTGTTGGGTTGGACACCCATAAGAAGAGTATAGGCAGAATTTTTATTGTTATGAGATGTCTAATTTAATTGAAAAGAAGAAAGTTTAAAGATGCAAGGTAACATTATTATTGTAATAATTGAAAGAGATTAAGAGGTAGAGAGAAATAGGCAGTTTTTGTTTGTAAGTACTAAAGTTTACATATAGAAATTTAGTAACTAAGAATGAATAATAAGTTAAGTCTAGTGTAAAAGTTTTTTTTAAGTTTGTTAAGTTAAGAGTCACAAGTAAATTTTTTTTTAGAGAGAATGTCTTTGATAGGAAGTATTAGAAACTTATGGGAATTTTAGGGTAACATAAATAATGTAGGTAATGAATAATAAATATATGGTAGGTCTTAAGTTAAGATTAACATTTGAAGCAGAATTTAATTAAGAAGAACAAAAATAAATAGGCCTAATGAAAAGAACAAAAAAAGGATTTTATGGTAAAGCATTTTTTTTAAGTAATAAACAATGAATAATAATGTTGTTTCAGGGTAATGTGTACTAATAATACAATTTTTTTTTAGGACCAAAGAACAGGAATTATGTAATTTAAATTAACATGTATTTTTGAAACTGTTACAGATTCCTTAAGATGAGCTGAGCAGCAGTCCAGTTTACAAGATGACAAGAGTTCGAGAGACAAGATACAAGATCACTGAAACAAGAGCCAAGACTGAAGATACAAGAGAAGAGAAAGCTGGCAGCCATGGACTTACAAGTGGAGATTAATAAGGTTATGTAAAGTTTTATTTTTTTATGGAAGACAGTAACTGGAGTTTTTTTGTTATAAACATTATTTACAGAACTTTTTAGGTTATAGTAATGTAATGGAACTAGTGAGTTGTGGTAGCTGTCAAAAAGAACTAATACCTTAAGTTTAATTTTTAAAGTTAATTTTCTTAATTTACAGAGGGATTAGTAGTTTTTTTTAAAACCTTATTTAGGTTGGAATTTCAATACAATAGCTTATTATAAATGTGTACGAACAGTTCAAGTTCACCGTACTGATAGGTAGGTCAGATGATCTTATTGATTTTGATGATTTGTTGTTTTGAGTTGATTTTTAGGTGTTGTGAATTAGACAATGAAATAGTTTTGAAAACTTAAATTATTTCAAGCTAAGAAATAGTAAATTTAATTGTAACTCAAAGGACACCAGAATTTAATTTTTTTTTTTGAATTAGTAATGTTTGAAAATTTTATACTTTACAAGAAAGGTTATAAACAAACAGATCGGATGGAACAAGGATGCAGTAAATCACAATTTCATTTAGAATTATTGATTAGCTTTTGAGGTTATGAAGTAAAAGTAATTATAGTTTAAAAGTTTGAATAAAAAAAAAATGTTTTTTTTTATTTGTTTGAAATAGAAAGTTTAAAAGTTAATTAGTCATGATCTAGGTGGGTGATGGGGTGGGAATTGGCCACTCTTTTTCCCTATAACCTCCCTAACATGGCCTTCTATTACAACTAACAGAAATAAAGAAGAAGAAAAATGAAGAATTATTAGTTAGAATGTTTCTTTCATGAAGATACCTGATGAACTTTTACTGTTTGGAAGAATAGAAGCAAGGTTAGTCAGATATTTTTACTCAGAAGAAGAAGAAGATAAAGCAGTTTTATGACTCGACAAGCCAGAGATTGGTGTTTCCCCTCTGCGCTTCTATTGACTACGTTGTTTACTCTCATGGGATAGCTGGTTCGGCACCATGGAGAGAGATTGGTGGGCATTGTGGTTGCCCCCAGAAGAAAAGAAGAGTAGAAGAGGTTATGGGTGGGTCATGTGAACTGACCTTCAACCCAGTTACTTCGTGGGGACTATTTGCTGTATAGAGAAGATCAAGACTCAAGAGTTAGGGAAAATCATTGGAGGTTATGTTTCCCTTCCTTAAGTTTTTCCTATCAAATTATTTGCCTGATTAGATTATGCTAAGGGTGGGATACTTTATGTTAGCAGTTGAATTAATTAATTTTATTTTTTTGTGTGTTTGCATCCTTGCCCATCGATTGCAGTTTAGTAGTTAGTTTTGTATTTGTCAGGCGTGATGGTAATGCCTGTTGATGATGTTTCAGAATTGTAATCTGTTCGTGATGAGGATGGCACAACTCCGAAGCAGATGTGGGGAGAAGTTGTGAGCTGCCCTGGAAGCCAGTCCAGTAGCTGTTGGAGTTGAGTGGTGTTTGCTGATGGCCAGCCCAGGGAGCTACTCTTCTCGACAACACTGACTTCGAGGAGTTGCACCAACCTTCACGAGATAAGAGTTTAATTAATTGAAACACTGTAAGGACACTTAATTTTTTTTGAAGAACGAAAGAAGTATGGTAATAAACGCAAAACCGAAAAAAAAAATAATAATAATTATCAAGAATTTGCACATTGTTTAACGAATACTGAGAAGCTAAGAACAGTAATTTAATTTGTAAAGAGAGCTTCACTAACAGAACAATTTTTTTAGAATTGAGAACTCGAGCCTCTGAAGGTTCCTGTGAGAACAAACCAGATAAAAGTTTTACATTTAATTTTATGAATACTTGTTGTTTTAAAATAAATCTTATGCAGAATCTAGATGTATGTTCAGACAGCAAGGAACTAAGAAAATTATTATTTTTGTGAAATGAGGAATTTATAGTTATGGTTTAATGGAAAAAGACAATTTGTAATTTTGAGGTAGCTCGATGGGGCTCGAGCTCTGTGAGGGGAGGGTTATGTCGCGGGTTGAAATTTTGCAGGGTTGTTGAAATCAAATTTAGGGACTTTACTGACGGGACTCTGGGCTGGCTGCTCTGTTCACTCGTCAGCGCAAGTGGCGTGACCATGTAATTGGGGCACGGGGCCGGCGCGGCGCGCTGCGGGCTTGCAGAATTTTGTTTGTTTGTTTGGCCGCGCGCTGGCGCAGCCACGGGCCGCAGTTACTGGGGCGCGCTGTCGTAACAAGCCGCGCGGTGTGGCCTGCACATTGGGGTAGAGGGGGGGTAGTCTTCCCAGATGTTCTAGTTAGTTGTTTAGTAAATTTGACTTCAATAACGAGCTTTTGTTATGGTAGGCGCGGCAGGGCGCGCGAATTTAAGCGCAAGTGAGTGGTGACTTGGGGCTCACTCAGGCGGAGGCTATGCGTCTCACCTGTGGTCACGAGTTGTTAGTTCGTTCGTGATGTAGGAATTCAAGCTTTCGGGCGGAAGCTATGGTCGACGCCAGAGGCCACGAGTCGTTTAATTTAAGTTAGGTCATAATGTAGTCGTCAAGCTTTCGGGCGGAGGCTATGGCCCTCGTCAGGGGTCACGCGTCATAGTTTTTAAAATGTAATGTTCGTTCGGATTTTAAGGGCAGGAGAGGCCCCTACGTTAGTTTTAAGTAATCGATCAAGAAAGGCTTTTCGGAAAATGTGAGTATGGACTTATCTTTGTTTTAATTTTAAGTATTAATTATGATTTGAGGTATTCGGAAGGACTAGGGAAGTGTTTAGTGAAGTTCTCTCATTCTCTCTCTTGTAAGGTCGTTCAATCGTTAAGGAAGTAAAGAGATTATTGTTTTAAATTGTAATCCCGCTATTTAAATGTTCTTTAAAATGATGTTGAGTATTTGACTTTAAGAATAAAATAATTTTAATTAAGTATTATGTTATTTTGCAAAATCTCCTTAGTTCAGCTCTCACCAGACATCCTGTACGGGATGACGAACCTATGATCCTAGGTACAGTAAAGTATTTTATGAAGTTAAGACTAGTTGATGCCAAGCGAGTTGTTTCTATGTAAAGAGCTACGATTCTCGCCCCCCCTCTGAAGGTGGATCGTGACAATATTTACTAATTCAACCAACCATCCACATTGTTTAAAAAATTTTTAATGTAGATATCCTTACATAATTGACCATACACATTATTTGAAGATCTTCAGAACAAACACAGAAACCAACATGGGTAAAAAATTAATGGCGGTGGCAGTGGCAATGCACAGATACTGAAATGTGAGCTACAAAAGGGATTACTCAGTAACTGGTTCGAATTTATTAATGCCTTTTCCAGGTTAAATGCAGAAACATCTTTAGTGTTTGAAAATGCTATTTTTGTAATCTTATTTTTACTTTGTGGAAACACAACGACGTAAGATATTTACCGAAATACCCTTTCTATGGTTCAGTCCCAGTCAGATGTGTAGATTGGCTGGACTACAGTTCATTGATTTTATAACAAATCTGGTTCAAAAAGTGGCAGAAAGTGGGACGTTATATGGATTTCATTTGAACAAGCGGAGAACAAATATAATTTATGTTATAATAAAAACTGGGTTGAACAGTAAAACAGGTTATTTGAATTTTTCAAACCAAATTTTTTGTCTGGTATTGAATTCTATCCCAGCATCATTATCTACACGTATTCACATAGGGGTAATTAGCCATTTTTGCAGGGATATGCAATTACCACCCAGGATTGTGGAGTGAGGGAACAGTCTCGAGACACCATCTATTCGTCTACATAGCGATAGCGAACCATTCCTGGGGACACAAACATTGTGTATAATGCCTGGCCAACTTGCACTCACATAAGAAAATACTATGTCGAGCACACAAACAACTATAAAGTTAAGCACGTGATTTACTTCTGTGTCTACAAAGTGTTGTTTATTTCATAAGGTGAATCAGTATTTATCAGTAAACCCAACCACGACACCACACACATGGGAATTCAGCATTATTTTACAATTGCTGTATTATGTTTATAATATTTTCCTGGCCACTTTACTGTTTACTGAAATAAGAATTCATTTACACAATTAAAAAACTGTGTATTCTGTTTGAAACAGATGCTTTGTAAATTCCACGCACATCACTTACTGCATAATATTGACAACCACTTCCTAGCCGGTATAATGCTGCACACAACTGTTGTTTAGTTGTTAGAGCACCACTTATCTTTATTTCATGCTGCAATAATTGTTGGCTGATTCTTTGCAGAAGAAAATCCATGGTTTAAAGACATACACGGAATCGTTCATTGATCAATATACTGATATGAAATCATAATTTATTCATAGACTGAATGTTTTTCTTCAAGGCGAAACCCATTTTCCCCCTCAGATTCAATAGAACTGCTGTTAAACATGACAACTATTATATCAGAGCACAAAATGGGTAATTTTACTAGTTTACGAAGACACAAGCTTAGTAGAGATTTCATTTAGATTACATACAATAATTTTCTGTGGAAAAAAAACCACTTGAGAGTCTATAAAGTTTACTTTCAACATCTGATATTAACTTGTAAATTATTAAGTCTGCCGTCGTCCGGGGTCTCGGGCTCGAGTCCCGGTGCAGCTCCTAGAGGGAATGGCTGTGGTGAATGTAATGTGTCCGGGTGGGCGTCAGACTAGCTCTGTCCCTAGTCGATAGGTGGGTCGTGGGGTCGATTGCCCTGCGTGGCCCACTAGGACCGTCGGCGATGTTGCGTGGGTTATGAGGAAATACCTACTTGGCGGTGGTTGGGAGTCGTTTGGTTAATTAATCATACGCTGAAGTGGTGCAACAAATGACGTGCGTCATTTATTCAGGAGACTGTGGTTTAGGTGTAATACTGTTGATTACACGCCACGTCGCACAGAGGGTGACGTCACACAATACAGAAATTACACAATTACACAAGGATAGTTTGAAAGTTACGTAATAAGACGTGGCACAAGTTCATAAAAAATGTTACGCGAAGGTGCGTTGCACAAGTTTATTGAATGTTACGCGGTGACGCGTCGCACAAGTTCACAAAAGAAAACGTTCTAGATTCAAGGCGTCGCACAAAGTTACTAATTATTACGTATTAGCATGGCACTAGGCGTTTCTGAGCCTGGTTACTCTAAGAGGGGTGAGGGTGATTGGAGGCGGCCAATCCCGTATAACAACGTCTCGAGGCGGTGTTTGCGTCCACTGTAGTGGAGCGCGGACCGCAGCTAAATTCGCTCAAAGTTCCCTTACGGGTTGGGGTCAGCGCCGGAGCGACTGGTTTTAATTAAAGTTCTGTTCTTCGGGAGGCGGCCCGTGCCGTATACTGAAACTACCACGCAGACCAAGTGTGGTGCAGGGGGTTTTAAAAGTTATGCGGCCGGATTAAGTCCTGGACCGAAAAATTGGACCGGGTACGCACGGAGAGATAATTAAAAAGGGGTTTCAAAGAAGTGACTATAATTACCAGAAGTGAGTTCAATGCAGACAATGGATGATGTCTCTCCGTGGAACGTGCGTCCGCCCCGGTCCACGAGTCGCGCTGTACTGGCGTCATGTCATGGCGCCCGGCCGAGGCTCGGTCGCCCTCGCGCCAGGGTTGACCTCATTACATTAGTTTCTAATGTGACATGTTAATAAGAGAATTTAAGGGTGTTAAATTCTTACATTAATTATTAAAGTTGAATCAAGATCACTCGTCCCTTCTACAAATTGAAGTTAGTATGTTTTAGAATTATTTGATTTAAATTTTTACGTCACACCAGCGACTGTTCGTCTCTTGCCGGACTGCTCTGGTGGGGGTAATAACGCAACACAAGGGTTTAATAATTATGTCACATGGTTCAATTGACTAATTTAGGCAGAAGGCCGCCAGGGGGACACTCACACACGTATCAACGTATTTACACACGTGAGTGCCCGGGCACTCCTACGTCGCACTTTCGTTAATCAATTTTTAATGTATACATAATATTGTTTAATATTCTGTGTTTGTTTTTACACCGTGGTCGGCTGTAATGTCGGTCTGTTTTTTAGGGGGGCCGGGTTCTACCTTGGTTGCTGGTGGCTCGCCTGACTCGGGTGGGCCATGGCTAGGGGCGCGTTCCGTTAGCGGGGTTGAATACTGGCGGTTGCAGGTCGGGCTTTAGGGTGGCCTTCGGTCGGACGACGTCAAGTCTTGTTAAGACATTGTGGAACAGATATTCTCAATTTATAATTAAGGCTACTATTTACAAGTCGGTTAAACATTGTGAAACTGATTCCTGGTCTCTAGTCTTATTCCTTCTCTTTTCCTGCTCGTGGCACTTACAAATCTGCTCCCCATTTTTTGCACTGTCTCCAAATGATGGTCTTTGCAGCATGTAGTTTTTCCAGATACATTCCTCTTTTGGGTAATACTTCACTCATTATAACACGTAAGATATTCAGAGGAAATGTTAAGTGAATCATAAATGTGCACCCATTCAAAAGACACGATTCGGAAGAGACACAAAATTTTAGCGAATTTTTGAAAATACAAAAAAAAAGCCATATTGTTATACTCGAGCCTGTCAGTTTGTTGTACAGATGGTTCAGATTGACGTCCCAGTTGTTCTAGAATAAAATCTGACTATTATTTGAAGGGTAATTCTTAATTTGACTGCTAGATATGTTTATGGCTTTTTTCTTCTTTTTTATAACCATGAAATTTGACAAATAAAAGCACGAAAAATTATTTAGATATTTATAAATATAATTTATTTAAAGAAAGTTTTAAATAAAATATAACTGTTGAAAATATATATTTTTTTTATTCTTCATTGTCATCCAAGGAATTATCATCGTGAAAAATGGTATACAAACAACATTAACTTTTCACTTCACTTTATAAATAGTTGACAAAATAGTTCACGTGTAGGTTGTGTTCTGCCGCTGTCTCTCTTATACTCGGACGCATCGGCCAATGGAGTGGAAGAGAGATAAATTCGTCACAAGTCGATCATGTCTCTCTATCGCTTGTTCTGCGCTATCGCTTCGATGCTCGGCTCAGGCGGAACGTGACAATGAGTCATGAATTTTCGTGCGTGCAGCCGGAGTTCATAGATTTATGAGTCGTTATCACGTCAAAAAAAATCACCAACACTCGAGAATGTCAAGGTTACTTTTTTTTGTTAAGTTTGTGGCCTTCCCAATCCATTACTTTATGCTAAAATCATCAGATTATTTAAATTCACACTTTTAATCTAGTAATTTACATACCTTACCTTAATGTGATGCTCTTGATTATATCTGACAATCATTTTTTTTTTACAATTCTAATGGGCTGCCCTAGATGCACGTTCCTATATAAAGGGCTTATATATGGTGGAGGTACTCAACAGGATGCAAGGTATCCTCCCTTATGTTTATCTGCTGCACTAGAGTAAATCCCTAAATCCCCTATGCAGTGGCGGTTATTGCATTAGAGCACACTCGCACGTGAACCCCCTCGCCTCATTTAAATAGGCGCCTACTGTAATACTTTAATATCATACACATCAAATAATAAATAAATGCAACCCATTTGGTCTTATAACCATTAGCAATATTTTCCAAAACCGGCGCTATAGAATAAGCGCAGCTTGCCGCTGCTTTGTTTGCTGGGATCGCACGTGCGATGGCGACTAGGCGGACGACGGCGCGACGT
The DNA here is from genome assembly GCF_032445375.1 of Bacillus rossius redtenbacheri. Classification (NCBI taxonomy): domain Eukaryota; kingdom Metazoa; phylum Arthropoda; class Insecta; order Phasmatodea; family Bacillidae; genus Bacillus; species Bacillus rossius. The sequence goes on along the minus strand of NC_086331.1, from coordinate 60,028,489 downwards.
GGTGGGGGTAGCTCCCCGTAAGCCAGCCTAGGAGCACAGTCCAGTCGTGTGCAACACTATCCTGTGCGCGGCGCGACATTTCTTGTCCTGTTTCTCTCATTATAGCTGCATCTTCGAAAATGATGACGGCGCTGTTTGTCACGTGTTATTGTTCTACTTAAGTTCGTTTAGTGTGACGTTTAAAAAGTTTTTTTTACTACTAAGTTAAGTTACTCGTTATGGCCTTGAGTAAGTTAACAGTCTCGGACATAAATACACTGGTGTTCTCTAATTTGTCATTGGAAAGGAAAATCGAAATAAAACAAGCAGGCAGGCCAATGCCTAAACTTACTATAGTGCAAGTGACTAGGTCAAAAGATAGGGAGTTCAGGAGAGAATTTAAGCAGGACATTAAACAGAAAAACTCGTGGATCTGTGGATGCGAAGAAACCAACCGGCTCTATTGTTTTCCTTGCCTGCTCTTCGCGAAACGAAGTGGTTAATCTATTTGGGTAAGTTTTGGCGTCTCAGATTTGTCTCACTTAAGTCAAAAAATAAAGAAGCATGAGAGTGCAGAAACACCTTTGAATTCCGTCCTGGAGTTTCATCTTTTGGGGAAATTAGACATTCGCCAACAACTTGATTGTGCCTACCATTTGAACACTAAACAACATAACGAGCAAGTTACAAAAAATTGTTATGTCTTGTCTAAAATTATAGATTGTATAAACTTTTGCGGGGCGTTTGAATTCGCGCTGCGAGGTCACGACGAGACACAAGAGTCTGCTAATCCTGGAATTTTTAGAGGGTTAGTTAATTTTTCAGCAGAGTTAGACAAACCTTTGAAAGACCACCTTGCAAATGCAACTGTTTTCAAAGGGACTTGTAAAGAAATCCAAAACGATTTGCTAGATTGTATGCTTAAAGTCAGCCAAGAATATATAAAAAATAAATTTCATGTGCAAGTTTTGTTCAGTGATTGCAGACGGTCAAGCAGTATAACGATTCTGGCAGTTTGTAAATCCTCCAGGACATGATGCTGCGTCAATCGCAGAATGTATTCGCATTGTTTTGGAAAGTAATGTTGACAAACCCGAGAAATTGATATCTCAGAGTTATGATGAGGCTAGTGTAATGAGTAGGCATCACAATGGTGTTCAGGCCATTATTCAACAAAATTATATATATGCACATTGCGTGCATTGTTATGCACATCGGTTGAATTTAATTGTGGCACAATCTACAAGCCAAAACCATTAAGTCCGTGCATTCTTTTCCAATTTCAGTGATATAACTAACTTTTTAGCCACTCACCAAAGAGAATTGCTGTTTTTGATGGCGTTGTTGGCAGGAGAATTCCTCGTGCTTCTTCTATAAGATAGAATTTTAAGAGTCGTACTGTTAACACGGTGTACAAGTAAAGAAAACTACTGATTGAATGCATGAACGAAATTTAGTCGTCATGCAAGCAGTCAACAACAATCAACCAGTCGGGAGCTATTCGGCGTATGTTGAATGATCCAGTGTTTGTATTTTGGCTGACAGTTTTTCACACTATAATGCCGCACGTAGACATTTTGTTTAGTCAGCTACAAAAAAGGAGCATCGATGCCGATAAAGTCAGGAAACATGTTGACAGTTTTCGACTTTCATTTGAGAAAGAAAGAGAGAATATGGATAAAGTGAGAATGCGAACTGAAATTTCGGTGCCAGAGCAGCATTCTAAAAAAAGGAAAGTGGAAGATGTTCATGTAAATAGAACTGTTGCAGCCAATGAAGTATTTTATGTGATTACTAATCAAGTAAAGTAGAGGTTTTCTTTCACAACATATTAATCTGCGTTATGCCTTTTTGATTCCGAAAACTTCCAGGAATATGATAAGCAATTTCCTGTTCATCTTCTTTAACAAACAACCAAAACATATCCTTTCTTAGATAAGGTTCGTTTGAAAACTGAGCTAGCAGTAATTTACAAGTGACACGACTTCCGAGATATGGATGGATCAGCTAGTCTTCTGCAGTTTGTCCTTGAAAACAATTTACAGACTACGTTTACGGAAACAAACAAATTGTTACTTATTACCGGTATTTCAACTGTTCCGATGACTACAGTTGAAGCTGAACGATGTTTCTCAACCCTGAAGACGATAAAAACATTTTTAAGAAGTACATTGTGTGAAGACAGACTCAGTGCGTTAGCCATTCTTTCAATAGAAAAAGACATGATAAACAAAGTACCAAATTTTAATCATACGGTCATTGAATTATTTTCTTCTAAAAAACATGGAAGGATCGATTTAGTTTATAAGAACTGAACTTAAGCATTTCAATTTCAATAATATTCTAAATAATATCCTCACATTATGTTTTCCTATGTTGTTAAAACCAGAGTTCGTAAATTGTTCAACTTCATTTTTAGGCGAAATGAACTGTTCAGCTCATTTTACAGTGATTTTTCAGATTCGTTTCAAGTTAAGATGTATATAGTGATGCTCAAAGAAAGTTCTGTCAAAGGAAAAGATTAAAAATTTAATTTAATTTGTGGATACCATATGTTTATTTTAATATTGTACTACTGTAATTATAACTACCGGTAATTCAAATTTTGTAAGTCAATGCTGTATTTAAATATTGTAAATGTAATGCTGTTGTAAATACAATATATCTATTTATATATAATTACCAACAAAACAATGGATAAAATGATATACCTTATTTAAAACTGGTCACATCAATAACACTATTGCTGGCAAACTGTATCAGAATTTTGTGTACTTTATATTTTATGGTAATCATTTGTATTTATTTTTTAAAAAAAAATTCACACTGCATAATTTAACATTGGCTATATTATCAGTGTGAGCGGCATATCCGGTGGCTATTTTGGAGGTAAAAACTTCACTTTCGCCCCACAATAACTTGGAAAAAATTGTTGGTATTTATGTGATTTAAAATGCCCAAAAAGCACCATTTTACACCTAAAAATCCTATTTTTTTTCCAGGGGGAGGCCACCGGACCCCCTGCTTCTAAAGGGAGGGGGGTCGGTGATTCTTTATATAAAGAGCCCAATGCTGTGAACCCCCATTTTCAAAAGGCACCAGCCACCACTGCCCCTATGGGACTCCCTTAGGGCACCGTTACACGGCAATCTGAACTAATCCAGGTGACATGTTCAGCTGTTGAGTGCGGTTACACACAATCTGAACATGTTTCGTTCGAGGCCATTTCCCATTTAACTTAAACAGGTTGGCAAAGTAGTTCAGATCGACATCTTCTACATTAGCCTCTGATTGGCTGATTAGAATATAAACAGTCCTTTGCAGAAATTCAAGATGGAAGGTGTTCCTGGCACAAGTAATATTTTACCGAATGCAACAAAAAAAATTCAACAGGTAATTATATATATTTTTTAAAATTGATTTTTACCTTAATTTTCTTAAAACTGAGATAGGTACTCTCGCTCAAAATATAATAAAAAAAGTTAAAAAAAAATACTGTGCATTTTTTTGAATTCCCGATTTGTAAAAAATTATTGAGCAATATGAAAACACATTCCCGTAAAATTGAAGTCATTTGAGTCCGTGACTTTTTAAAAAGTAATTATCTCAACTGTGCTCAATTTGATCAAGTCGCAGCGGAGCAACCGGGTAGGACTATCTATCTCACGTGGAAAACAGATTTGGCCTTGCTATTGAAAATCAACATACATAATTTTATTACAGTACAGGTGATAGTAGTATGTAAATGTATGTCCGAGATCTGGCGCCGGCGCATGGATTGTGATTGTTGGTCCGCCATATTGGATTGTGTCGTCATGGCGGCCGTCTTGGATGACCGTGACCTTGACCTTTGACCTTGACCTTGAAAATTTGACCTTGACCTTGAAATTTGACCTTGACCTTGACCTTTGACCTTGAAATTTGATCTTGACCTTGAACTTTGACCTTGACCTTGAACTTTGACCTTGACCTTGAAATTTGACCTTGACCTTGAAATTTGACCTTGCCCTTGAACTTTGACCTTAACCTTGAAATTTGCCCTTGACCTTAAAATTTTACCTTGACCTTGAAATTTGACCTTGACCTTGTCGACCATAATGGATCCGACATTTTATGTTCAGTACATGCTACCAGGAGCTACCACCTGCTGGAGTACACCATCTTGTGTGTGTACTCGTATTATAGAGTACATTTCCATCTGGATAATTTTATTCTAACCCGCTACAGTGCAGTAATAATTTATTATTATTGCTGTGACACCTGCCATCTTGTCATTTGGTTGCCATTTTGTAAATCCGTAATTATTTAGCTAGAAATTCGGGAAAAGTTCCAAAATTCATTAAATAAATCACTCATTAATTTACATATTGATTCGATCGATTACTGTCCTCGGTTCGATACCCGATCGATGAAATAATGTTTAATTTTATAAAAATTAATAATTACAATAAACCATGTTCAACATTCGTAAAGAGACTTTAAATCCTCTACTACCATCATCCTATCAGACATCAAGACCACCATATTGGAAATTCGTAATTTTAATGCTAGAGATTCGGGAAAAAGTTCAAAATTCATTAAATAAATTTGTAATCTATATACTGATTGGTTAGATCGACAAAGGTCCTTGGTTTGATCCCTGGCCGATACAAAACAACTTTAATTTTAAAAAAGTACCAGAAAAGTGTAAGGTTCGAGAAATAAAACACCACAAAGTCTTTTACAAACATAATATTTATTACACAAATTCTATCCTACTACAGAATCACTTGCGAAAGCCAGCAATCTTATAAAAATTTAGCCCTGCATAGACGTGCTACGACTACCTCTTAGCTCCAACAGCTCCAAATGCTCCAAATGGCTCCAACAGCTCCAAATGGCTCCAAATGCTCCAAACGGCCTCCAAATGGCTCCAAATGCTCCAAACTGCCTCCAAATGGCTCCAAATGCTCCAAATGGCTCCAACAGCTCCAAATGCTCCAACAGCCTCCAAATGCTTAACACAGCTCCAAATTCTTAAGACAGCTCCAAATGCTCCAAAGGCTCCAAATGCTCCAAATGGCTCCAACAGCTCCAAAAGGCTCCAAATGCTTCAAAAGGCTCCAATTGCTCCAACAGCTCCATCTTCAATTGGTTCCAACTTATTCCAATTACTTTTCTTATCGAACTTGGCATGATTACTAACATGTCTTTATTAGTATACATTTTGACCGGCAGTGGTAAAGTATTTTGCACCTTTAGGTTATAAGTTTTATTTAGAAATCAGATTTCGATGAATGGTAGATACCATTTGGAAAGAAAATATATTAATTTATCTTCAAGTTTATACACTTACATTTAATTTAAGCCATTATTGTATGTAGCCAGCTTCCCTCAGTTCTTTGAGTATGAAGGATATTTCTTTAATGTTCGAGTAGTTCCTCTACGAACAGATGCCACCAACAGTCTTAGCCGGTCAACCAATATGTTTGGATCTTTCCATGATGTGTATTCAATCTCTTCTGCCACCATCTTCCTTGCACGTTTATTATAAATATTATGATCTCTGCTGTCCTCCATTTTAACACCAACCACAAGGTCACATTCGTCATCGAGCCAGTGATGATCACAAGCTTGATCAGATTTATTTAATATATCACGACGTTTCCATCGTTTTGATCTCAGGACACCGCCACAGCCTTCGGTCTTGTCCGCTTTAGCTGCCTCAGCACAGTCTTCGATCACGTCGCCAGCTTCAGAGTCACTGTAGCAATCACCGTAAAAGGCATCGTCTTCACCCAGATTACCGTAAGAACTCGTTATCGTTGATGTCGAGGTGTCTGAATCGCCTTCATTGTTCCTTTTTTAGGAGTCCATTATTTTTACAAAGTATGGACGATCTACTGAATATAGGCTTGAGTGTATTCTCACTTTTCACGGTGTTGATACTTCCATTAGTTTCAGTCTTCCCGAAACCATCAGCATCCTTCAATATTTGTTTCTCGTCACGATCGGCGTGCTACGGCTTCCATCTTTTCTATATTAATAATATTATTTGTCTTAAAATCTCCGCATCCGTGTCACTATCACATATTCAAATCATCATCATCGTAGCTGTCATCAATATTGTCATGAGCTGCATCAATATTACTCATTTTATGATATCGTTTCTACATTTCAGTTGTCAGAGATTAACCACAATCTATGATCTTGTGAGCTTCACAATACTCTCTATTGTTTTCAAATGCTCATTCTCATTTTCTGTAAAAGCCTATGAGTCCAGTTTTATTATTTAATCTGTCAACCCATCATCACAAACTCAATTAAATTATTTAATTATATAGAACAAAAATCAACAAAGTTACTTTCATTTAATCTTAGGAACCGTATCATCCTTTCCACCTATAGTTTAGTTTCTTGAAACCAAGAGTCTTTCATTATATATACCATGCAGTGTTCTTCAACAGATGTGGTATAACACCATTTCTACATACAAATCCATCCTATCAATGATTTGTTTACACATAAAAAAACCTTCACGTTATTTTTACATGTTTTATTAAATTATCTCTTCGACTAAAATAATTACCACACATAGTAATTTCTACAAAGGACACTTTGTCCAAGACATTTTAACCATCATCTGTCTGAAAACAACCATGTTCCGTCTATATCACAAATTAAACGAGGGTTAGAGGAGATAGGTCAAACAAGTGCTAGTCACTCATAGGGTAAGGACCAGGTGTTCGATACCTATCTCAGACACTGTAGCATCTATGTATTTTTCTTACCTCATGTAGAAAAATATGTTCCAATGCATACGAATTTAAACTTATCCACGTGCGTCTAGTCAAAAGTACATAAATTCAAGCACGTCAACCGCAAAAAAAAAAAAATTCTCAAGGATAGAGGCAGAGACTTCTCGATCGAGACACGCATACCGTCACCCGCAAATGAACATTGACCCCTCACGCAGGAGTTGCAAGCTTGCAGAATGCTGCGGCAGTCATATGTTTGCTCGAGTCATACACACATCACGTCGCCAGCCTTCCCACTCATTTCACGTAAAACTCCAGTGAATCGTAATCCAGCATACGTAAAGTACTTGCTGGAACCACTTCAAAGTATGCATCACTGAACCAGAGCAGAAAATCAGCTTATGAATGTATAACTTGCTACCAACAAAAATAAATTCGTAGCACATATACGAGAAGAGTCGAACCCCACATACCATACTGTAAAGGTCGATACTCTGATAATTATAAGCAGCAAAATATTTTAAATCAAGACCTCGGCCAGTATACATTCTTTTTTCCATGTTGTAAGAATTCATGTTGGGAATTAGCAACGAAGGAGTGAGTAACTTGGACGAAGAAGCGCTTACCAAGCATCCAGAATCTTACTGATACAGCCCATCCAGTGCACCAGAGTACTCCGAAGTATGATCAATTGATTAACATTAATTAATTTTTTAATATCACCTCCGTAGTGTACACCAATATATGGCAGGTTACGATTTAAGACCATAAATTTCCCACTAGTCTTTTAGTTTTATTTCGGGGAGTAATAAATTATTTCTCAGAAATAATAAATCAAGTTCCTAGTCAGATTTGCTCTAATGTTACGGTATTACCTGTATCAACACATTACCAAAACATCTCCCATAAAAAATCTTAAGAATGCAGATGACATACTCAGACAAAAATAATTTTAGCAAAAAAAACTGTCTTCAGCATTATTGGTAAAAAAAATAATACACACAAACAAGACAAAACGCGCATTACAAATTCGACCTAAATTACGTGTCACATTTAGTTTATTACAATTAGATAAACGATGTAGGTTAAGAAAAATAAAAAAATTCTTTAATTATATAATTTATTTAAAATTGTTCATTTATACACAATAAAATCTGACTCGGTATATATATCGTATACATTTTTCAGTCCATGCAGCATTCATTTTTATTAAAATAAATTATTATATTTCGTTTTAAGAGTGACAAAATACAACTAATTCATACAGATCACGATACATCAGATCAGGAGTGTAACACCTTAGAGGACCAGAAATTATGCTATAAACCCGCTTTTACAAAATTTATAATGTTTTTTCAAGTAAACTTTTCGTGTAACCTGTATACCGCACTTCTTACACAAAAATTTTACACGGTCAAGATTTCTTCTGCAGCCATTAATTTCCTGGATGCGTGTACTTCGTAGTCGTTCAAAACGTTTACCACAGTAGCGGCACTGATACAGATATTCATCGCAATTACCATCGCTTCCCCGATGTTCAACTTGCAAATGAACTTTGCTTTTACAATGTCTAATCAAATTACTTTTGTTTGTGAAATGTACACCACATGGGTCACACGGAAATGTCACACGATTAGCGTTTCTTCAGTGGCGGATCCAGGATTTTGGTTTGGGAGGGGCTTGACCCAGCTGAGGCTAGTCTTTATCAAGGCAAACAATAAAACAATAGTGGACCCAGATGCTTTTGGAGGGGGCTTGAGCCCCTTAGCCCCCCTTCTGGATCCGCTACTGCGTTTCTTCTACAGACATGATTTTCATGTCTTCTTGCATGTTGACGGTATTTAAAACTTTTAAGGCCGGGCCCCATCAGAGTCCCAACTCCCACTGCAAGCACAATATCCCTGTTACTTTCCACAAGGTAAATACTTGCCCAGATGGGGCCTAACCTGCATATTAAAAATTCAAAAATCAACGTGAACATCAAAACCTATGCTGAAAAATGTAAGGTGGCAAAAACATTGACCGAACAAATCAAATATATTTTCAAAGTTTATTGTTAATCTTTATATCTCACAAATAGTACAAAAATAGTTAGATCTCATAAATATATCACAAATGTTTTATAATTGACTAGAGATATCTCATAAATAATACAAAAATAGTTAGATCTCATAAATAACAAATATTTTATAATTTACACACAATAAATATTCCTGACTTTAATACTTTCTTTGGTTTCAAAACTCTAGGCTAGAAGAGCCAACATTTATTACAAGGTACATTGAAATGCTTAATGACTTTAAACCAAAAATAAACAAACCATTAATCAACTCGCAAGGAAAAGGTCTTTGGAGAGCTAAAATTAATTAATTATTGAAAGCAATATGGCCGCCAACAACAAGCAAAATGCGCAGGAGGTGCAACAAAATTGACCAAGTGCCAATCCACATTATGAACACCTAAAGCAACACTAAGCTTAAACAGGTGCATCATATTCGCACAAAACACAAGTCCAATGGTTACTACTCAAAGTTATTTTCATCATTATCAAAAGTTTAAACTCTACTAGCCATATCATAAATAATTACAACACTCATACTTAGCTCTCAAAAACACCTTGCCTTCTGTCAATCTATCTCTCTCTCTCTAATTCCTCATGATGATGTTGGTGATGGTACTGCTGCTCCATGCCTAACTGATCAAAATCCCGTGCTTATATACCCATTTCTCACCCTTCTTCCCTCCTATTGCCCCTTTAATTTCTCGGGATTAGTAGAGATAATTTTCGAATGTTCTAGAAAGATCTTCATACCAGTTCACATAATCGATAAACAACCAATTTCCGGGATTTATTCTTCTTCTTGCTAAATCCGGAGTTGGTAACACTGAATTCGATGTTGTGTAGGAATGAAGTCTCCACTTTGTCTATGGTATTTTGTTTGAAAGTGCAATGTCTTCTGCCGCACAAAGCCGTAGCTTATCTATGAGTCGTGACGTCACAAGATGTCAGTTTATTCCTACACGTCAACATAGAAGGTAAGCTTCTTCATGTCCTTAAATGTTTGGTGGTGGAAATTTAATTTAACGTCTTGTGACCAGACACAGTCACATCCTCCTCCCCTGAAACTTCACTGCAGGAGGGCATCTTCTTCCAGGTGATGAAAAGTCTTGGGATGGCCAGTCACAAGTCAGATTTTCACCTGTCAGTTTCCACAGATCTAGAAGCCGAAGTATTCAAGGAAGCGGACTAAGTACCTGCTGGTGGGCGAGCTGCCATCAGAGCTGATGTTGTAACTGAGACGAACTGGTGGGTGATGTTGTAGCGGGGGAGCGGCATGCTTCTGCTGTTGGATGCTGAACTGTAGATGGTCTTGAAGAAAATGAAGTTCTCGAAGTTCTCATGCAGCAGTCGGTGTACTCGGTGTCGAGGTAATCCCAGAAACAGAGGGAGCAAGAGGAGTAAAAGGAGAGACCTACGTAATTCAACCCCTTCCCAAAAAAAAAAACGGAGAGAGAGATAGAGAGACCTCCAAGACACTAATTCTCATGTTAAAAACAAACTCATCTTACAACCTACAAACTATATCACAGATCAAAACTTGACTAGACAACATATGTCAAATATTTCATACAAAAACACATCATTAATAAGCGTATAAATTCTTAAAAGGAGCATAGTGATTTTGAACACATCATATTCAAGAATCATAATATCAACAAAGATCAACAACAATATTTAGCTTAACTAGGTTACATTCTCACATATAACATAATACTCTTAGATAAAAAGACTTGATCTCGAGAGAGAGAGAGAGAGAGATCACATTACATTCTAAGAATTAAAGTGTTTCAATTGCCCCACATGGGCTTTGAACCTTTTCATTGGCTGATCTAGTTCCTCCAATACAACTGACACATCTGTTGTGAATTTAATGATCTTATATGGACCCAACCACAGAGGGGCCAGCTTAGCTGAAAAATAGTCAATCTTAGAACTAAGAAAATGAGATTCTAACAATACCAAATCACCCACTTTAAATGAAACATCCGATTTAGTCTTATCGTATTTCTCTGCCAACTTTTGGTGGGAACGAGTTAAATTTTTAACCACATCAGCCCAAACATCATCCATCTTTTTATTTTCTGATTCCCAAACAAAGGGATTCAATGACCACATATTAATCAGAGGATGAAACAACGCTCTTCCTAAGAAAAGTTGTGAGGGGGTATGCTTAGTAGCATCATTAATTACATTATTGAAGCACAAGGCCAGGTAATACATGGATTCATCCCACTTGGGCTGTGAATCATCTGTAAGAGCTCGAAGAGCTACTTTTAAGGTCCTGTTGTACCTTTCCACAATATTCCCTTGGGGATGATAGGGTGAAGTGTGCACCAACTTAGTTCCCCAATCGAACAACAAATTTTTCATTTCTACTGATGAGAAATAGGTGGCATTATCACCAACTATGGAAACTGGGGACCCAAAATTAGGGAAAAGATATTGTCCCAGATGCCGACATATCTCACTAGCCTTAATATTCCTCAGAAGGAAAAAGAAACAATACTTGGTAAAACTATCAACACCTACCAAGATAGCTGTATAACCTGATGTGGTTCGTGGCAAAGGACCTATTACATCTAGATACAAACGCTCCCAAGGATAACTGGCAACATTAGCGGCATACTTACCCTCACTTTTTTTATTACGCGATTTTGCCTTTTGGCAGCTTACACAAGCCTTAACTTTTTGTTCTATCTCCTTATGCAAACCCGGCCAAATAAACAACTCAGTGATCCGAGCTATTGTTTTATCACGCCCTACATGGCCATCAAAAAATGAATTATGATAATAGTCGTATATCATACTACGAACCTCCTCTGGTGCAAAAATGCGAAATTTTCCTTTTTTGGTAGTTAACCCTACTAGTCCCTTATTTAAACAATAATCTGATGTTCCTTTAGCAATACTACCTAGTATCTCCTGACATTCTTTATCCTTCTCCTGATATTCCTTAATATTGACAAACAATCTTGGAAATTGCTGTATTACAGAGATAGAATTTTCTTCAACAGTATTAACCGCTGATTCAGGTTGAATGTTTGCAGGGACTGCGGACTGTATAAATTCATCCTCACAATACATTCTTGAAAGTGCATCAGCGACAGCATTCTCAGTCCCACGCACATGATGAACTTCGTAACTAAATGCGGACAACCTAACTAACCACCGAGCTAGCCTACCAACAGGTTTCTTTGATGCAAGAAGCCAACTCAAAGCTTGATTGTCGGTGTATAATTTAAAGGTGCCAAATTCCAGGTAGTCTGAAAAATGCTCCATCCGAACAGACATGCCAAACACTCCTTCTCATAGGCGGTGTACTTCCTTTCAGCCTGAGTCAAAAGACGACTCGCAAAAGCAACTGGGGCAAGATGACCTTTTATTCTCTGACTTAACACGGCACCTAAAGCAATGGAGCTAGCATCTACATGCAATTCAAAACTCTTTTCAAAATCAGGAAGTTGTAGTACAGGAGGTTGACTAAGAGCTTCCATTAATTTAACAAAAGCCTGTTGTTGTGGGGCTCCCCAAACGAAATCTATGTTTTTCCTCTTCAAATAGTTCAGGGGTTCTGCTAGCTGAGCGAAATTAGGAATAAATTTGGCATAAAAAGCAGCCATCCCTAGGAAACGCCTAACTCCTTTCAAATTTTTAGGAAGAGGGAAAGCTAAAACTGACTTCACCTTGTCAGGATCAGTCCTCAATACTCCGTTGGAAATAATAAATCCCAAATAGCGTACATGGTTCTCTGCCCAAGCAACCTTATTGGGATTTACAGTCAGTCCTGCTTCCCGTAATGCTTCTAGTACCAGACGAATATGATTAATATGATCTTCAAAAGTTAAACTATGGATGCATACATCATCAATATTAGTGAAAACAAAATCATGCACATACTTTCCCAACACTTTATACAAGATTCTGGACATAGCTTGAGGCCCACAATTCACTCCCATAGGCAGCCTAGTCCACTGATACAGACCCCATGGAGTACAAAAAGCTAAAGGTTCACGAGAATCTGGATGAAGTTCACACTGATGAAAAGCAGAATTTAAATCAAATATAGTAAAGTACTTTGCCTGACCAACATACTGAAACACTGAATCTATCAATGGAATAGGATATGGGTCCAAAACAATCTTATCATTAATTTTCCGGAAATCGCAAACTAAACGGTATTCTCCTGGAGACTTTTTAGGTACTAAGAATGCAGGACTAGCATAAACACTGTTTGAATCCTCTATGACACCCTCGGTTTTGAAATCTGAAATTATTTTCTTAAATATTTTTACCTTAGGGGGAGTTACCCTGTAGGGGACTGATGCTACTGGATTATCATCCTTCAATTTCAAAACTATCGGATATTTGTTACAGTACCCCAAACTTGAAGTAAGTACATCTGAAAATTCTTTTTTGAGATTTTCAATCTCCTGATCCTGAAACTCATCTAAGCTAGAAATTTGAACATTTCTATTATGAAAAGATTTTGTCACTAATGATACCGGCATCCCGGGGCAAAAACCAAATTCCAGACTGGAGTTGCGAACATCAACCCTCGCTTGAGTCTTAGCCAGAAAATCAATTCGTAATATTATATCTTGGGATAAAGCTTCCAAGAGGATCCACGAGAACCCTGCAATTTTAACTTTAACTTTAACTGTGGCACCAGATTTTACTAATCATCCATCGGCAAGGGAGAATGACATTACCTCATTTTTAAATACCTTAACTGACCCGGTTGGGGAATTGCGTAGCAAATGGTTACAACAAGAGACACTCATCAATGAATTAGACGCCCCTGAATCAATTAATCCAAGAACTTCATTACCAAAAATATCAATGGTTACATATAATAAACCATATTTCATCGATTCATTATATTGGTTAACATAATTCAAACCTTGCGGCTTTTTCTTAATCGGACAATAATACTGAATGTGCCCTTCTTTATCACACAAAAAACATTTAATTTGCTTCTTTTCCTCAATCCTATTCGAACCATTCCCATTTTCGGGTCTCACATTATCAACTGCCTGAACCTCTGCCTGGGAGCTCGACTCTTTAGAAATGTCAGTCTGCTTAACATTAAAAACTTTCCCTTTCCCGGTTTTAACCTGCTTAGAATTTTGAAGCCGAAAACAGTTCTCTGTGATATGGTTAGTTCTATGGCAAAATTCACACTTCTGAAGTGTTGAGACCTTAGGTTTAGGAGCAATACTCAAACTACTGTCAGCAACGGTTAATTCTACTTGGGTGACCAATATAAGCAACTCTGACAATGTGGCTGGTTTCATAGAGAAAACGAAGAAACGACTGTAAGCTGGGGCCAGATTATGAAATACCAATTCAACTAAATAACTTTCTTCACAGGGAAAACCTAACACTTCCACCAGACACATTGTTTCATAAACAAATGAACGCATAGATTCATGGGGACTTTGACTCCTATCCAGAATCTGCATTCGGATTTTCTGAATAGCCACACTAGATCCCACATTCCTCAAAACTTCCTGACTTAATTTTGCAAAATCCCATTTCTTGTGAATAGCTTCACTGAAAATAGGCTGAAGTAACTCAGGAACTTTTAGAAATGCCGCAGCAAACACTACTTTATAACTACATATTCCAAGTTTGCTTACTTTCAGAATCTCTACCAGAAATGTTACTACCAAAGACAACCCAAGACTTTTAAGCAGAGGAACCCTTTCTACCACACTACTAGGGAGAGATTTTAACCTTTTCAGAATCGACTCACCCGGTTCACTAACTGCCTCATCGTCCTTTCTGACTAACGAGCGGACCGCGCTTCGGAGACTGTCTATGGAGTCGCTCTCTTGGCAGGATATCCCTGCATCTGTGAGTAACGCGATCAGAGAAGCCTTGCTAAGGGACTGGATCCATGCAGTACGAGGTCCTGTAGACACTGTGGCAAACACCCAGCAACTTTTCCACACACAAGTAAACAATTATCACCACTTCCCCAATGTTATGCCACACTTACAAAAGAGAAAGAGCAAAGGTAAGCAGAGTTGCGCAGGAAATGAGGCCGGGCCCCATCAGAGTCCCAACTCCCACTGCAAGCACAAATCCCTGTTACTTTCCACAAGGTAAATACTTGCCCAGATGGGGCCTAACCTGCATATTAAAAATTCAAAAATCAACGTGAACATCAAAACCTATGCTGAAAAATGTAAGGTGGCAAAATCCTTTAACCGAACAAATCAAATATATTTTCAAAGTTTATTGTTAATCTTTATATCTCACAAATAGTACAAAAATAGTTAGATCTCATAAATATATCACAAATGTTTTATAATTGACTAGAGATATCTCATAAATAATACAAAAATAGTTAGATCTCATAAATAACAAATATTTTATAATTTACACACAATAAATATTCCAAACTTTAATAATTTCTTTAGTTTCAAAAATCTAGGCTAGAAGAGCCAACATTTATTACAAGATACATTTAAATGCTTAATGACTTTAAACCAAAAATAAACAAACCATTAATCAACTCGCAAGGAAAAGGTCTTTGGAGAGCTAAAATCAATTAATTATTGAAAGCAATATGGCCGCCAACAACAAGCAAAATGCGCAGGAGGTGCAACAAAATTGACCAAGTGCCAATCCACATTATGAACACCTAAAGCAACACTAAGCTTAAACAGGTGCATCATATTCGCACAAAACACAAGTCCAATGGTTACTACTCAAAGTTATTTTCATCATTATCAAAAGTTTAAACTCTACTAGCCATATCATAAATAATTACAACACTCATACTTAGCTCTCAAAAACACCTTGCCTTCTGTCAATCTATCTCTCTCTCTATAATTCCTCATGATGATGTTGGTGATGGTACTGCTGCTCCATGCCTAACTGATCAAAATCCCGTGCTTATATACCCATTTCTCACCCTTCTTCCCTCCTATTGCCCCTTTAATTTCTCGGGATTAATAGAGATAATTTTCGAATGTTCTAGAAAGATCTTCATACCAGTTCACATAATCGATAAACAACCAATTTCCGGGATTTATTCTTCTTCTTGCTAAATCCGGAGTTGGTAACACTGAATTCGATGTTGTGTAGGAATGAAGTCTCCACTTTGTCTATGGTATTTTGTTTGAAAGTGCACTGTCTTCTGCCGCACACAGCCGTAGCTTATCTATGAGTCGTGACGTCACAAGAGGTCAGTTTATTCCTACACGTCAACATAGAAGGTAAGCTTCTTCATGTCCTTAAATGTTTGGTGGTGGAAATTTAATTTAACGTCTTGTGACCAGACACGGTCACACTTTTGTCACAGTATGTACAGAGATGTCTCCTCGTTAGACCTTAAGTCACCGATGGTTCGGAAAGTATATTGCTTTCAATGTGCACTGCTGTTGTAGGTGGCGAAGTCCCGTATGTTGCATGAGCTGGAGATTTTCCAGTAGACATTGACAGATAATCTGTACTGGATGTCAAAGAATATGAAGTATACTCGTCATGATGCAGACGCTGGGAATTGCTCACAAAATGTTTTATTTACCAAATTCGGTGTAGTTGCAGGTATCAGAGTCTCCTCTGCTGTCGAATATGCACACAGTGATGTCTCTTGGAGTGAAGAGGCAGTAGATAAAGCCATCATCGGGATCTCTGGAGATGGTAGCCTCGTTACCATTCGAATCTCTGGGGCTGCCCTCATCGTTGTCATCGGGATCTGCTTCGTCATCATCGCCTCCGTCGTCAGGGACCCCGGTGAAGACGCGAGACCCTCCGCCAAGATCTCTGCAGCCGTTGACCCCGCCACCATTGGGATTTGTACCGATGTCATCGTTGCTACCATTGAGTTCGGATACACATGAATATTCATGTATCGGACTTATATGCAGACAAGTCAACCCATCAGATCTGCACTGTACCACTACAAGAGGTGGACTGAGGGACCTGCTGTCTATGACTCGCTTAAATATCAGCGTCCGCTTGTATAATATGCAAGTCAATACATCAATTGTTACTACTTAATAAATTAGCAATTTCAAAGAATACAAGTTTATTTTATATATTCAAAGAACTAATCACACATCCTACATATACGGTTAATTTAGACTTACTAGAGGACCAAGAGTCTCTGAACAATGGAACTTTCACAACCCAAACATAATGTAAAGTAGGTACCCAAATTTAAATTTTATTATGTACAGCTACACATAACCTCCAACTGACTCCAAATAACTACAACACATGACTAAAATAATTTATACGATACCAGGCTAGGTCCAAAGTAAATTTTTTTGTACCTCTCATCTACAGTTCAGAGGACCTTCAGTGTTGATATAGCTACAGCCAAGACATGTCCAGTACCATACATCTTCAAAGCCTTCAAAGTCGATCCTTGTTAAGCCTTAAGACAAAAGTCTCCGAAACAAGAGTCCTACTCTATAAGTTTACTAGACACATTAATGCTTTTCATAGCACACATTTATAAATATCTTCGTAAATAACCCAAAATATTATCAGACCACTAGCATTCGATTTATGCACCAACATATCCATCAACACAAGTCCATCCTACATTAAGCTCCTCACTTATTTTCATCAGTCTACTCGGCTACACTCAGCACACAAATACCAAAAGAAGTCAATTAACAACCTAGTATTTATGTACATTCGGACATTTAACATGTGGTGCCCGCCATATTGAAATTTGGGCACCACCTTAGATATTTGTATTTAGTGTCTTATTAGTTCGGGAAAAATTCCAAAATTCACCGAAAAAATCACACATTATTTTACACATTGAATCGAAACTTGCTTCGATCTATGGACGAAGCTGAAAATAAATTTAATTTAAATACCAGAAAGTGTCAGGTTCGAGAAATAAAACACCACAAGTTCTTTTACAAACATAATATTTATTACATAAATTCTATCCTAATACAGGGTCACTTGCGAAAGCCAGCAATCTTATAAACATTAAGCCCTGCATAGACGTAAATCGACTAATTCTTAGCTCCATCAGCTCCAACTGCTCCTAATGCTCCAACAGCTCCAACAGCTCCAAATGCTCCAACAGAACCAAATGCTACAATAGCTCCAACAGCTCCAAATGCTACAATAGCTCCAACAGCTCCAAATGCTCCAAAGGCTCCAAAGGCTCTAAATGCTCCAACAGCTTCAACAGCTCCAAATGCTACAATAGCTCCAACAGCTAAAAGGCTCCAAATGCTCCAACAGCTCCAAATGTTCCAAATGCTACAAATCCTCCAAAAGCTCCAAATGCTCAAAATGCTCCAAATGCTCCAAATGCTCCAACAGCTCCAAATGCTCCAAATGCTCCAAATGCTTCAAATGCTCCAATTGCCCCAAATGGTCCAATCGCTCCTAACGCTCCAACTGTTTTAAATTATTTTTTTTTTTATCGAACTTGACATGTTTACATGCATGCCTTAATAAGTATACATTTTTGGATGTCAGTGGTGACTTTTTTACACCTTTACGTTATAAGTTTTATTTGGAAATGAGCTTTCGAGAAATGTTAAAATCCATTTTGAAAAAAAATATTAATTTTTCTTCAAGTTTATACACATGCATTTAATTGAAACCATTATTTTATGTAGCCGGCTTCCTTCAGTTCTTTAAGTACGAAGGATATTTCTTTGATGTTCGAATAGTTTCCTGCACAAAGTGAACCCTGTAGAAGTCTTAGCCTGTCAACCAATATGTTGGGATCTTCCCATGAGCTACAATCAATCTCTTCTGCTACGTTCATCTTACTATTATGTTTATAATAAATATTATTATCCCTGGTGTCTTCTGTTTCAACACCAACTACAAGGTCACTTTCGGCATCGAGCCAATGATTATCACAAGCTTGATTAGGTTAATTTATTTTATTACGTCGTTTCCATCGTTTTGGTCTCAAGACACCATCACAGTCTTCGCTCTTGTTTGATTTAGGTGCTTCAGCACAGTACTCATTCATGTCGGCATCACAAGATTGATCAAGATAATTTATTTTATTACGACATTTCCACCGTTTTGGTCTTAGGCTGCCATCACAGTCTTCGATCTTGACCGCTTTAGGTGCTTCAGCACAGTAAGTACTCAATCATGTCAGCCTTAGTTGTGACAGCACAGTCAGCGATCATGTCAACCTCAGCTGTGTCACCACAATCTTCAATCATGTCAGCTTCAGATGTTTCATCACAGTCTTCGGTCTTGTCAGCTTCAGGTGGTTCTCCATCTTTCACATTTTCATGGAGACGACTAGATATTGGTGTAAATATATTTTCATTTCTAATGAGGTTGCAACTTTCTTCGTTCGTTTTTAATTTTAAATTATTGTTTTGATCTATATCAATATTTTTAGCATTAGCTTTTTTACATTCTTCATAATTATTATTGACGTCTAATATTCTGCCTTCGTTCCTCTTCCACGATGTTGGAACACAGTCTTCGTTATCTTTATTCATCTTAGATGTACAGTTCATGCAATGTCTATCCAAGTAATATCTTCTACCAAAGGATTTATGACACTGACTGCAATTAAATGGTTTTTGACAAGGACCCAAACTACACTCGCTTCTCTCATGACGTTTAGCATTCTTTCTCAAGGTAAACACCTTGCTGCAGTATCTACAGTGATGTCGGTTTGATACAGCTACAGGCAACGAATCAGGGTACATGTTAGCTTCTGCGACTAATGGCAGATGAAAACTAAGAGTTGTAAACTAAACCATTACTTAAATATAATTTTTTTAATTATTTCGTCAGCAAATTTGTTGAGCAAAGATAGAGTTCTAGTACAAGCCAGAATTTTATGTATTTTTTTTCATTATTTTTTATTTAAAATATTTTTTTTTCTTGTATTTTTATATCAAAGAAAACTTGTGGTGGTTTTCTCCGTGTGCTTCTGATTATTCTTGTCAATATTATGGTTGTTTTCTCCGCGTGCTCCTGATTATCCGTGTCAATATTATGGTGGTTTTCTCCGTGTGCTCCCGATTATTCTTGTTAATATTTTGATGGTTTTCTCCAAATGCTTATGATTATTCCTGGCTAGACATCTGATGGTTTTCTCCATGTGCTTCTGATTATCCTTGTCAATATTATGATGGTTTTCTCCGTGTGCTCCCGATTATTCCTGGCTAGACATATGATGGTTTTCTCCGAATGCTCCTGATTATTTCTGGCTAGACATATGATGGTTTTCTCCGAGTGCTCCTGATTATTTGTGAGAAATCGATCTCTGCATGAAGGATTTTTTACTTAATGAGTCAAGTCATTTTATTCAGAGTTACATTTAATTAGTGAAATTCTGCTAATAAATTGACACTTACAATATTTTTATCAGGTGGATTATAAAAATATCCTTACTCAGACAAATAATGTGCTTTGAGACAGCTGAGAAGCATTAATATGTAAGACAACCTGCATTGTCCTTGATGTCTAAGACAGGTAATTTTATTCAGAGTTTCGTATAAATTTCCGAATTCATATTATCAAATCATCACCTAATTTTTTTTATCAGGTGGAAATCAGACAAAAAAAATTCATTAATCAGACGATTACTACGCCATGAAACAACTGGGAAACGCTATCATACACGAAGATTTCCCTTCCCCTTGAGTTGTAGCGAAGCCCTCCTTCTGTTGCGATCGTTAGGGAGCATCCCGCATCCCACACAAAACAATGACTGCTTATACAGACAACAGAGACTGCTTATACAGACAACTGATACATGATGGTTGCTAATATGTGAATAGGTTATCTTGTGATTCTCGCTAGGCCATGATGTTATTCAGTAATTTTTAAATAAGGTCGATGTTCTTCCTCTTGAGATCTAGGGAAGCACACCTTTTTAAACAGATCGTTAGTGAGCATCCCGCATCTCGCATAAAAGAAATAAATATTATTTACCAGCTAGCAACACGTGGCGTCATCTGATGATGAAAAGTAGAACTACTTACACCCAGTACTTTTGTATGAGATAACTTAACTCTCGCTGACGAAATAATTAAAAAAAATATTCTATTTAAGTAATGGTTTAATTTACAACACTTAGTTTTCATCTACCATTAGTCGCAGAAGCTAACATGTACCCTGATTCGTTGCCTGTAGCTGTATCAAACCGACATCACTGTAGATACTGAAGCAAGGTGTTTACCTTGAGAAAAAATGCTAAACGTCATGAGAGATGCGAGTGTAGTTTGGGTCTTTGTCAAAAACCATTTATTTGCAGTCAGTGTCATAAATCCTTTGGTAGAAGATATTACTTGGATAGACATTGCATGAACTGTACAACTAAGATGAATAAAGATAACGAAGACTGTGTTCCAACATCGTGGAAGAGGAATGAAGGCAGAATATTAGACGTCAATAATAATTATGAAGAATGTAAAAAAGCTAATGCTAAAAATATTGATATAGATCAAAACAATAATTTAAAATTAAAAACGAACGAAGAAAGTTGCAACCTCATTAGAAATGAAAATATATTTACACCAATATCTAGTCGTCTCCATGAAAATGTGAAAGATGGAGAACCACCTGAAGCTGACAAGACCGAAGACTGTGATGAAACATCTGAAGCTGACATGATTGAAGATTGTGGTGACACATCTGAGGTTGACATGATCGCTGACTGTGCTGTCACAACTAAGGCTGACATGATTGAGTACTGTGCTGAAGCACCTAAAGCGGTCAAGATCGATGACTGTGATGGCAGCCTAAGACCAAAACGGTGGAAATGTCGTAATAAAATAAATTATCTTGATCAATCTTGTGATGCTGACATGAATGAGTACTGTGCTGAAGCACCTAAATCATACAAGAGCGAAGACTGTGATGGTGTCTTAAGACCAAAACGATGGAAACGACGTAATAAAATAAATTAACCTAATCAAGCTTGTGATAATCATTGGCTCGATGCCGAAAGTGACCTTGTAGTTGGTGTTGAAACAGAAGACACCAGGGATAATAATATTTATTATAAACATAATAGGAAGATGAACGTAGCAGAAGAGATTGATTGTAGCTCATGGGAAGATCCCAACATATTGGTTGACAGGCTAAGACTTATACATGGTTCACTTTGTGCAGGAAACTATTCGAACATCAAAGAAATATCCTTCATACTTAAAGAACTGAAGGAAGCCGGCTACATAAAATAATGGTTTCAATTAAATGCATGTGTATAAACTTGAAGAAAAATTAATATTTTTTTCAAAATGGATTTTAACATTTCTCGAAAGCTCATTTCCAAATAAAACTTATAACGTAAAGGTGTAAAAAAGTCACCACTGACATCCAAAAATGTATACTAATAAAGTCATGCATGTAAACATGTCAAGTTCGATAAAAAAAAGTTATTTAAATCAGTTGGAGCGTTAGGAGCGATTGGACCATTTGGGGCAATTGGAGCATTTGAAGCATTTGGAGCATTTGGAGCATTTGGAGCTGTTGGAGCATTTGGAGCATTTGGAGCATTTGGAGCATTTGGAGCTGTTGGAGCATTTGTAGCATTTAGAACATTTGGAGCTGTTGGAGCATTTGGAGCCTTTGGAGCCTTTGGAGCCTTTGGAGCTGTTGGAGCTATTGTAGCATTTGGAGCTGTTGGAGCTGTTGGAGCATTATGAGCCTTTGGAGCCTTTGGAGCATTTGGAGCTGTTGGAGCTATTGTAGCATTTGGAGCTGTTGGAGCTATTGTAGCATTTGGAGCTGTTGGAGCATTTGGAGCTGTTGGAGCTGTTGGAGCTGTTGGAGCATTAGAAGCAGTTGGAGCTGATGGAGCTAAGAATTAGTCGATTTACGTCTATGCAGGGCTTAATGTTTATAAGATTGCTGGCTTTAGCAAGTGACCTTTTAGTAGGATAGAATTTATGTAATAAATATTATGTTTGTAAAAGAACTTGTGGTGTTTTATTTCTCGAAACTGACACTTTCTGGTATTTAAATTAAATTTATTTTCAGCTTCGTCCACAGATCGAAGCAAGTTTCGAATCAATGTGTTAAATAATGTGTGATTTTTTCGGTGAATTTTGGAATTTTTCCCGAACTAATAAGTCAATAAATACAAATATCTAAGATGGTGCCCAAATTTCAATATGGCGGGCACCACATGTTAAATGACCGAATGTACATAAATACTAGGTTGTTAATTGACTTATTTTGGTTTTTGTGTGTTGAGTGTAGCCGAGTAGACTGATGAATATAAGTGAGGAGCTTAATGTAGTATGGACTTGTGTTGATGGATATGTTGGTGCATAAATCGAATGCTAGTGGTCTGATAATATTTTGGGTTATTTACGAAGATATTTATCGATGTGTGCTATGAAAAGCATAAAAGTGTCTAGTAAACTTATAGAGCAGGACTCTTGTTTCGGAGACTTTTGTCATAAGGCTTAACAAGGATCGACTTTGAAGGCTTTGAAGATGTATGGTACTGGACATGTCTTGGCTGTAGCTATATCAACACTGAAGGTCCTCTGAACTGTAGATAAGAGGTACAAAAAAAATTGACTTTGGACCTAGCCTGGTATCGTATAAATTATTTTAGTCATGTGTAGCAGTTGGCTACACTGTCGGTCGGTATAGGTAGCGCTCCCATCGTCTTCCTCCCCTTTTCCCCCTCCACCCTATAGTCTCCTTCCCTCCCTCCATCCCCACTCCCATCTACTCCCTCCATCCCCGCCGCGATTTTAGCGCGCCTAGTGGCGTAGTTTCAGAGGCCTATATAAACTCCAGATTTTGCATGTTTTGTCACTGTCTGCTTGCTCTTCGGAGTGATCGACAGTCTGTCGGGCATTAGGCGATGTTAGGCTTAAACACGGTGAATCTATGCTAGTGGTAATATCGATGGGGTCTCGCTCGCCGTCGTTACGTTTCGGAAGGTTATTATGTCCGTATGTGGTCAGATGGTAGTAGGTTCAGTTATGTTATGGTTACCTACCGTATCGCTTCGTTGTTATTTAGTGCAAACTTGAATACTAGTTGTTTGAATTTCTCTCTTTTATGGCACTCGCGTTGCGCTCAGTAAGGCTTACTTACATCAAACTCTTGTCGGTAGTAGATGCGCCAGAGTTCGTGTTTCCTTGCTTATGATTGTAGCTTCATTCACGTCACTGCCCGACGTACTTCCGTGCAGACGTCTGATATATTTCAAGTCAGTAGTAGGTTTAATGATAGAGTTGTAGAACGGGCGTTTGGCCCATTTAAATTTGTATTGCTCTGAAATCGATATATATATATATATATATATATATATAGGCTATGTCGTTATTTCCTAAAATCACGATAGGTATAAGAATATACTGACGTAAGCTGAAAGAATACGTTGTGCCTTATATCATGTTAGTCATGAATAGCCATCTGTTTAATACAGTTCAGAGATCTTGCGCAAGTAACGTTCGTCCTATTGGATAAAGTTGTGTGTATTTGATTTTCTCTGCACTATTATTTCAGCAGACTATTATCTTATGTTTTATACGAATGTTATGCTCGTAATCTAAACTGCGTATTATGTAAATTATTTGTATCTTATACCCTCTTTATTAGCAGTAAGATGTCACGTGTAAATGCAGTTGATTGCAAAGTTATTGGACTATGAAAATCTCGGAAATGAATCACGAAAACCACGTTATCATATTGTAAACACTTAAGTAAAAGATTTAAGGCGATTGAAATATACAAATATACAAAAATGTATAATGCAAAGAATTCTATGTTGGTGGCCATGTGCCAAATTGACTCATGAATAATTTATTATGCACGGAATTGTTACTACAGCCCAATTGGTATATTGAGCTAGTGTGTGCAGCTTATTATTATCAGTATTATTATTATTTATGTCCTTTATCTAAAATTGTACTTTTATAAATATATATATACCTGTTTCGTCAATAATAAAATGTTATTTTTGGTAGCTTTGGATTTAATTCAAAACCTTACTGCGCCTTAAATAAGGGTAATAGAACCCTTTATTTTTTTTCTTGTTACACTCTGTATTGCAGTTAGGGATAGGTAGGCACCATTTTCAACCCTCCCCCCGCTGCACATGTGTTGTAGTCATTTGGAGTCAGTTGGAGGTTATGTGTAGCTGTACATAATAAAATTTAAATTTGGGTACCTACTTTACATTATGTTTGGGTTGTGAAAGTTCCATTGTTCAGAGACTCTTGGTCCTCTAGTAAGTCTAAATTAACCGTGTATGTAGGATGTGTGATTAGTTCTTTGAATATATAATATAAACTTGTATTCTTTGAAATTGCTAATTTATGAAGTAGTACCAATTGATGTATTGACTTGCATATTATACAAGCAGACGCTGATGGTTACACATCGTTTGCCCTACAGGCGTTTGCCCTAAACGTAGGGCAAATGCCCGTAGGGCAAACGACTTTAGGACAAATGCCGTTTAGTGCAAACGACTGTAGGGCAAACGCCGGCAAGCACTTATGTTTTGGATTAACGAAACCACACCAACTTTTAGGGCAGACGCCTGTAGGGCAAACGACTGTCGAAAAACTTCTTTTAGGGCAAACGCCTTTATGGCAAATGCCAGAGCTTGGTCCGAGTGGGATTATCAAACATTTTGTGCAAACGCCTTTAGGGCAAATGCCTGTAGGGCAAACGCCTGTAGGACAAACGCCTGTAGGGCAAACGCCTGTAGGACGAATGCCTTTAGGTCAAACGCCTGTAGGGCAAATGACTTTAGGGTAAACGAAGTTTAGGTTTTTTGGGTAATGTAGGTTTTTTCAATTTTGTATCGATTTTAACAGTGTTCTTGTAGTTTATATTTGTTCCGCAGGTGGCAGTACCTTAATAAATGTTAACCCTCTAAATGCAAAGTTTACAAAACCGTCGCTAGATGGCACTTATGTAAGCCTATATCGAGGTTTGGTGGGAATTCATGTGGTATGAACTTCCTAGATTCACCAACAGATGGTTTCCCTGCGCTAAGTTCGATGTTATCGAATATTTTTTCTGTAAAATATTTCGGAACATTAGGTGATGTAAGGTCTTCGACCAAAAACAATCGTATAATAAAAAAACAGTATTGGCGATTTAACAAAAATATCGCTGGAAAAAGGTTCAACATTTTTTGGTAAAATTGTGGTTGGCAGTATTCTTATTACTTATGATTTATTAGATTCAGAGCAACAATTCATTACCATAATACAAAATTCGCCTCTTTTTACCCCCTTAGGAATTGAGTTTTGCCAAATGGTCGAATTAGTGGTTGACAGTATTCGTATGTATATTATTAGTACCCACAATTATATAATACTTGTGTTTGATTAAATTCATAGTTTTAATTAACCTTCTTAAAACATATTTAACCCTTATTCAACCCCTTACGGGCGAAATTCTGCAATATAGTATTATTGTGGTTAGTAGTCTTCGTGTTTTGATAATTGGTTTCCAATATCTTTTCATTATCGTAATAAGTTTCGTATATATAATTAATTACCTTAATATAATATTCACCCCTTTTTAACCCCTTAGCAATTGCGTTTCGCTAAATGATTATATTTTGATTAGTAGTGTTTAAGTCTTTATTATTTCTAACATTTCTTTTCTTTATGCTTAATTATCTTAAAATATATATATAACCCTTTATCACAGCTTATGGCTTGAATTCCACTAAATGGAACAATTGTTGTTGGTAGAATTAGTATGTTTATTATTGGTAGTCAATATCTTTTCTTATAATAGATTATTTTCAGAGATAAAACTTTCATTTTTAAACCATATATAGGTACCCTTTTCACCTCATTAGTGGTTGAAATTTGCAAAATGATAAAATTTTCGTTGGTAGTTTTTGAATGTTTATTATTAGTACCCATGGTATTTTACTGCACGTTATTAGATTCGGAGATATAAATTTCAATTTTCAAACCATATCTATCCCTTTTTCACCCATTAGTGGTTGAATTTCGAAAAATTATGATTTTGTTGTTAATATTTTTGTGTGTTTATTATTGGTTCCCATTATCTTTTGTAAAACTTTATTAAATTCAAAGATATGATTATAATCATGAACACAATTTAACCGCCTAGGGGTTGAATTTAGTAATTAAAAATTGCTGTTATTAGTTCAAGTAAGTTACGTTTATTATTGGTACCAAATATCTTTCATTTTGCTACATTAAATTTGGAGATTTAATTGTTAATCTTAAAACCATATTTACCTTTTTTTCATCCCTTTAGGGGTGGAATCCCGCAATTTCATATAGCATAGGATATACCATATCCGAAGACCTTTGTTTAAAAAGAAATTATCAAAATCCCACCAGTAGTTTTCAATTGATGCCGGAACAGAAATACAGACAAATAGACAAACAGAATTTTTTTTAAAAAAAACTGTATTTTCTAGTTCACAATAATGTAAATAGGCGTTTAATAGTTGTTTCATAAGTACCTTTGTATAGACTTTTCATCTCGAAAATAGATAATCTATAGATTTTGTAGCCGAGGTAATTTCCCATGTTACAAGAGGTAAACAAGCTGTGTAACCTGACAGACACAAAACAAAAATAAATAAATAATAATGATACTTGAAAAGAAAAATTAAACAAAATTACTTAGTTAAGTATTAATTGTGAAGCATTCGTAATTAGTCTAATAATAAAAATAAGAAAAAGATAATAAGTAATTACTTACGCATATAGCGCCTATCTGAATTGTCAAAATGCATTAGTAGTGATGATGGTTAATGTGCGAATAATAAACTCAAAGCGTTAAATAATATGTTCGTTTATACAATATTAATACTTAATATATTGTTAAATATATTTTTACTCGATATTTGACGGTTATGTTCCGAGAAAGACAACTAACTCCGTTGTATTGTTACTTAATGCGTTATATTATGTCCTTAAACGGAGAAGGGGAGGGGGGAAGAAAAGAAGGCACATAAAAAAGAAGAAAAAAAGCGCTTATTTGAATTCCTGATACAAATACTTTCGTTGCAACAATGCAAAAATGTTAACTGCTTTCGTATGAATGTGACATATTGTTTACGATTCAAATGAGTATGACACGGAAACAAAATGTAAAAGGACAAAACAAGAACAGCCTTTAACTTCAAAGCTTCTGTGAGGTTAATTACTTTCGATTTATCTAAGTCACGCTATTTATGTATCGAAAGAAACTTGAGATGTATAATAACTTACCTAGTATGAACTGTAGTAATTATACTTCACATACATGGGTAAAAGGAGGGGGAAGGGTGCTGTCTTCCAATTAACTGAAAATGTTGAGTTTGTTAGTAAAAAACCTGCCTATATGCGACAAAATATATTCATATTTAATAACAAATATTAAAACATAAATTACAAATTAAAATAAATTTTATAAAATATCGTGAAATGTTGAAACTAGTCCATGCGATTAGTAATAATAATATTGAACACATTATAGTAATCAATCACTTGCATATATATAAATATCAACAAATAATATTATGTTATATATTAGACATTTTCCAAACAATCACAGAAATTTCCAAAGGGCGTCCCTACCACACTTAATTAAGCAAATATCTGCCTAGTATGCCTACTAAGGAATACCCTAAAAACTAATTATTTGAAACATTTGTAAACTTTATATATACTTATAAAAATTTTTTACAAATCGCGGTAATAAATAAATTTAGTAATAGTGTCCATGAATAAGAACGAAATAAAAACAAGTGAAGCACTGCTATCTGAGAGTGATATTTTATGACAATGGTTTCAAGCTCAATGCTAAACCGCCCTAGCTCTCGATACTAGGCTGCCGTGTAGGGCCTACATAAGTATCGCAATAGGGCATTCATCACATAGCACTAAATAAAATTTTAAGGAGTGAATTCTTTCAGCAGCATACACGAAAACACCTTTTCCATTACGTAATCGCATATCACTATAAATACGGCTGAGAAACCATACAATTTCCATTTTATGTGTACTAAGGTTCTATACAAATCGATGTTTTGTTTTGATTCATAAACCATGTTAAAATATGAAACTAAACTAATAAAAACCAAGTGATTTGTACGATTTCAAAGACGACACGAGACAACATGGCATACACCGCGCGCTCAAAAAAAAAAAAACTGTCATTGCAATCTAGAAGTAATAGTCTTTCCAGCACAGCATGTACATAGCAATGAGACAAAACAAAAATAACAAATAACGTATTTATTTATTAAACATAGGTGATTGTGAATAGACGTCACTTGCTCCTACTAAATTATGAATAACATATTTTCCAGTAAATTCTGTTTGTTTAATTGTTTTGAAAATATATTAATTAAAATTGAACTTTTTTTGCGAATATGCTGATTCATTAGAATATGAAACAGAGTTATATTTAATGATCGTTCTTTGTGTATTATACTTTTACGTAATTCATTATTGTACATTCCACACCACATCAAAATCGTTCCTAGTTTACACTCATACCTATGACATTCATTCAAATATTGTGGCAATATGGATGATACGATTAAATGCATTTTTAAAAGTTGTACATTTCATTGGTTGTCACACATTAAATCAGTCTTTTATTGTACTTCACTTGTTCCCATTGTAATACTTGTACTGTGGCGTTGTGGCGACACTTTTTTGTACTACTACTCTTGTTGTTGTGGTGTTTGGACTGTTCACTTTGTGTACTCTTTTCCTCTATAGTTTTATTCTCCTTGGGAAATTATATTAATGTAATTATTATGATTGGGCGCCTTGTTTTTCTAATTATATATCAATATTGACTTGCTTCTGATATATAGTGATAATATTGCAAGACCCAGGAGATAATTTCTAGATGAGTGAGACAACTGATATAAATTTAACATAAACAAAATAAAACTGAGTATAAATGATCATAGAATGTAGTGTATAAATGTTGGGGGAAATGTATCAGGTAAATATGTGAAGTTGTAATAATTAAATATAAAAGTTTTGGGGCACAAGACACAAAACACATTTAATATAACATGAACACTGAAATGACATATACATATACCCTTACACTGTAATAACATTAAATATACACAAAAAAACACACTTATAAATGCAGTTAGGTTGGTATTGACAGAAGTTAAGATAATAAAAAAAATAATATGGATTTAATTTGGGTGTTATTAAGGCAGACCTGGTGATGTTTAACTGGATCAAACGTCTGGATTTATGGTGGAATGGATTATTGAACAGTTCGTTAATTGTATTAAATGAAAAATAGTCCGGAAATGATTTACTCAGATTTAAATGTTAAATGTTTTAGTTTATGCCGTTGTATCTCAAGTGAACTCTTAAAATATTTACCGCGGCTAGATAGTTCAGTGGGAGCATGAGCCCTAGACACGCAGACCACTGGTATATTATTCCAGCTAAATTATGCAATCAAAACAAATGTTAATTAGCCAGTGCTATTATAAACGTAATTACAATTATTCTGACACGTCGCACAGCTCGTGTTGTAAACAAAATCTCCAACAAAGTTATTAAATATTTGTGTGGACTTAGGAAGATGATCGTAGATAAAATGTCAATGGCTTAAGCGTCCTTCTAATTATGGTAATAACTAGTTACCAACAATATATTTCCTGCCACATTTACTCACGGCACGCCCCGGCATCGTGTAGAATTGGATGCACTATTATTTATTATCACGTCGGCATCGGGCTAAGCCTTACGCAGGATGCCTCAGACATTTCTTTTTTTCTATTCTCTAATTTCTCCCTGTTGTACAAAAATCTCATTGTTAGCTTTAAAAATCAGATTTCTGATTGGCTGTGGTAAAAACATAACAGGAGGCCTTCGTACATATGTACGCAGCAAGATACAGGTAAGTGATAAAAATATAATGAATTAATAATAAATAACAATTAAATACCAAAATATCATAAAACAATTTCAAACAAATTCAGTTGATGATAGAATTCAAATGAAGTGCTGTAAATGCTGTAATGTCTATTGTTAATGAAATTAGAAATCAGAGTTCCTATTGTTCGTGGCTATAGATTATTGACACTTATTCAACAATATTATATAATTATGACATAACAACAATAAAATAATAAAATATAACAATTAATTAGACAATAATAAATAAACAAAATCTGAACGAAAACTGTTGTTATCGTACACCATAAAACTTATTAGGTGTTAAGCTATAGATCGTCTGGGCGAATTAGCAAAATATGCACACTCATGATGGAAGTATTTTCACCGCATTCTACAAACATATTAATAAAACGACAGATTCAGTTGGGCACATGTTATATAAAAATTGAAAATAGGCATGAAGGTCTCAAAGGCTATTTTAACAGTAACTTTTAAACAGTGAAAATGTTTTTATAAATGCATATGTATTATTATCCTCTGCCTTGAATTATTTTAGGGTCATCGTTTTTAGGACGACTTTAAGTGAAAATTCCAGCAGGCAAGGATAATAAAATTTTGTAAGCTCCTTTTGCTAACGCTTGTTTTTATATATAGCAGCAATATTAAATTAAGTTAATTCGTTCGCTAGTTAACCCCCCCCCCCCACCCTGGAAAATATTACATAATCAAATTCTCTGTTAAAAAATTATTTAAAAATACAATCCAGTCACTGAGATTGGCGCACCATCTGTTGTAAGGTTGAATTACCAGCTGCATTCTTAGACTTCAACGTTGGGAAAGCAAACCGTATGTGCTGCCATCTAATTTGTGAATTCTGTACTTTGTACTCATTTGGAGAATGGTTCCAACATTTGTCAACAGGGGCGACACACGTAAGGACATATATCTTCGAAAAGGTTTGTAGGGCAAACGCCTGTAGGGCAAACGTCGGCAAGCATTCATTTTCAGATTATTGAAAATTCGCAAACTTTTAGGACAAACGCCTGTAGGGCAAACGCCTGTAGGGCAAACGACTGTCGAAAAACTTCTTTTAGAGCAAACGCCTTTAGGGCAAATGCCGGAGCTTGGTCCGAATGTGGTTATCAAACATTTTGTGCAAACGCCTGTAGGGCAAACGACTTTAGGACAAACGCCTTAAGGGCAAACGCTTTTAGGGCAAACGCCTGTTTGGAATGAGGAATGCGAGAATATGCTTCGAAAATGCGTTTAGGGCAAACGCCTGTAGGGCAAACGACGCACTCCCGTCCAAAACATAAGTGCTTGCCGGCGTTTGCCCTACAGTCGTTTTTACACTAAACGGCATTTTCCCTAAAGTCGTTTGCCCTGCAGGCATTTGCCCTACGTTTAGGGCAAACGCCTGCAGGGCAAACGATGTGTACCCGCACAGATTACCTTATTTATATGATTTTTTTACATTTTTTGTTCAAGAAACAGAATCAAACACATATGCGTAATTTAATTGCTTATTATACTTAAAATGCTGTATATATATGTATATATATATTAACACTAGACAGATTGCTCTTTAAGATGTGAAAAGTCAATCACACTGTGCTCTGTCGGCTTGAGGAGATAACAAGTTTGTATTTCCAAAGCGAATTGCTTGCTAATTAATATGTAAAGTTAATGAAAATTTTTGTTAATTAAATTAAAACGTCAGGTGGTATTTGTGCGGTGTATAACTGCTACCGCTGCATTTACGGTTGTAAACTGTATAATATAATTTTTCCTTTTTCCAAAGGACAATGCAAGTTACTTACTATTAACATATTAAAATTATTATTTGAAATTATTGGGAAAATTATTGATTTATACATGAGTAGTATGTAATAGCAGGAGGTGGCACAGGCTTCAGGCTGTGGTGTGTGGTGGGGTTAATGATTGACAGACCTCTGACGTCACGGCAGCCATCTTGGACTCAAAAATTCCTCAAAATTGACTCAAAATGATTCAAAATGACTAACAATTTCCCGTTTTCGCCGGAAAAATTCTAGTTTTCTTCCTCAAAATTCAAAAATTAGGATTTCGAAAAACCCCAAAAGACTTTTGTCTTAGAAAGAACACAAATTCCTAAAAGCGGCTTAAGCATTCATGTCTACAGCCTCAGATAGACCTCCGACGTCAACTAGTTATATAAAATCACCGTTGCAATTTATGTTAGTGCGCCATCTTGAAAATTTTTTATTATCCGATTTTAATGAAAAAAAAAATAAAATTTATAAAAAATTTCAATTAATATAATATTAATAAAAAATATTAAAAAAACACTTTTGAAAATATCGCTACGGCCACCATACTGGATTCTATATATGCTGCATGTTTCGTTACGCCCCGCCATTTTGGATGAGTACGATGTCATCGTTATATGATTCGTTACGACCGCCACATTTGATTTTCGTTACGGCCGCCATCTTGAAAAACTGTAATGTTTATGCTAGAAATTCGGAAAAAATGTCAAAATTAAAAAAATGTATTAATCAAAATTAAATAAAATTGAATTTAAAAATGGACTTAGGCATTGGAGTCCTCAGTTCGAACCCGGTAAGAGCCAAAAATAAACAAAATGTTGATAGATCCTTCTTCCACAGAAGCCGCCCTCAGACTGACCTCCCACCACCAATACCAAGGTATATATCATCAGCTGGTATGATGTCATGTCCGCCATCTTGTTTACATCTGCTGGAGACCGACATCTTGTTTTCGACTCTTAGATTGCACTACTTTCATATTAGTTAAAATTTAACCTGCTAGAGTGCAGCAATAATTTATTATTACTGAGTAACCAACCATCTTGACATTTGGGTGCCATCTTGGAAATTCGTAATTATTTAGCTAGACATTCGGGAAAAATGCAAAATTCATTAAATAAATTCGCAATCAATATTATGATTGATTCGATCAGTTCATATATTCGGTTAGATCCCTTAGCGATGCAATAATTATTAATTTTATGTAAAAAAATATTGATTTAATAAATAAAGATCAAAGTCCTAAAAAAGCATAGTTTCCAAGTCAACAATTATCCTATAAGCCATTACGACTGCCAACTTGAAAATTTGTCATAATTGACAATAGAAATTCGGGAATAATCACAAAATACATTAAAAAATCACTCTTTAACTTACATATTGACTCGATACGTGATTCGATCCCTGGTCGATACAAAATTTTAAAATTTATGTAATAAATAATAATTTGCTTACAGCATGTTCAAAAACCTTTAAGAGGCTTAAAATTTTCTTCTATCAGCCTCCAGTAAGTCATTATGACCACCATATTATAAATTTGTATTTATTGACCTATAAATTCGGGAAATATCCCCAAATTCACCGAAACAATCACTCATTTATTTACATATTGAATCAATGGATTCCTAGCCTCTGTTTGATTCTTGACCAGTGACAAGTGTAACTAAATACTAAATATATTAAAAAAATTTTCCCTTACCTTTCGTGGAGTTTATTAATCATCCACCCTACGAAAAAAACTCAAGACAATATACCTGTCCAACGAATTAAATATTTTGTCGGTAAGCCTAACAATAAAGTCTAGTTTTTTGATACTTAAAATAACCTCTAAAACGCTCCTGTACGAAGCCATCCATACATATAGACCAAGCATCTTCGGACCGCGCGACCTGGTCATGAACAATGTCAGACATGTAGACCATGAACACACAGTACACACAGTAAACGAAACGAACACACAGTACACACAGGAAATGAAATGAACACACAGTACATACAGGAAACTGAATAAACACAGGACACACAGTACACACAGGAAACGGAATAAACACACAGTACACACAGTACTCACAGGAAACGGAACGAATACACAGTACACACAGGAAACGGAATGAACACACAATACACAGGAAACGGAATGGACAAACAGTACATTAAGGAAACAGAACGAACACATAAGTAGTATATAATAGCCGGACCTGGCACTGGGTCCTGGGTGTGGTGCCTGTGGTGCCGACCGCTATCTTGGATTGTGACGTCACGGCGGCCATTTTGGAGGGTAGTGACCTTGACCTTTGACCTTTACCTTGAATTTGACCTAAACAATTTGCCAAAATATGCCCAAAATTCCTCAAAATTAGCCAAAAATCGTCAAAATTTCAATTTTTTTGGATAAAAATTCAGCCAATAAATCTCAAAATTTTTTATAAATTGAAAATTTCGGTTTTCGAGGGAAAAATTCCCGTTTCAACGGAAAATTTTCCTTTTTAGTCTATAAAATTTATTATAGGCTATAAATGTCCATATATAGGCTTAAGCATCCATGTCTACAGCCTCCGATAAGCCTCTGACGTCATCATGGATAATGATGTCACCGTTGCAATTTCCGTTACGGCCGCCATCTTGAAAAACTTTTTTATTATAATTTTTAATGAAAAAAAATTAAAATTTATAAAAAAATTCAAGTAATAAAAATTTAATAAAAAAATAAAAAACAAGATTTTACGGCACGGGGCTCGGAGTCCTCGGTTCGAACCTTTGAGGACAAAAAAGAGAAAAAAATGGCGACAGGTCCTTCCCTCACTGTGGCTGCTGGCAGAATGACCCCTACCACTTTGTTCATAGAATATACATCGTCAGTTAGCATGACGTCATGTCCGTCATCTTGTCTTCGTTTGCTGGAAGCCAACATCATGGTATCGTTTGCTAGAGTGCGCTGACACCACATTAGTTTAATTCTTACCCGCTAGAGTGCAGTAATCATTTATTATTATTACTGTGACATACGCCATCTTGAAATTTGGGCGCCATTTTGGAATTGTGTAATTATTTAGCTATAAATTTGGGAAAAATTCCAAAATTCACCAAAAATATCACTTATTAATTAACAGATTGATTCTATCAGTTCCTGTCCTTGGTTCGATACTCGGTCGATGCAATAATGTTTAATTGTAAGTAAAAAAAATTATAATTTCAATAAACCATGTTCAAAATTCTTAAATCCTCTACTAACATCATCCTACAAGCCATCAAGACCACCATATTCTAAATTTGAAATAATTAACCTAGAAATTCAGGAAAAAGTTCAAAATTAATTAAATAAATTTGCAATTAATATACTGATTAAGTAGATCGTCTAAAGTCCTTGGTACGATCCTGTATGTTGCAAAAAAATTAAATAGAACAACAATTTAACACAATAGTGACAGGTTCGAGGAATAAAACACCACAAGTTCTTTCACAAAATAAATTTTATTACTTAATTTATATTCTACTACAGGATCACCTGCGAAGGTTAGCAATCTTACAAACATTTAAGCCCGCATAGGCGTGAAATGACTAATTCTTATCTCCAATCGGTTTATACTAGACAGATACCAGCCAGAACCTTTACTGACATAGTCCTCCTCTTCTTGACAGAGTTTCCGGACACCGTGTTTAACAGTTTGCTTCGCATCGTTAGAACTGTAAATTACTGAAGCCGATGTCTTGAATGCACACTTCTTCACGTTGTCATCGAACGGATATGGCTTTCCATATATACAGTCCAACCACAAAATATATTTTAATGGGCCGTTTGTTGCTACGTCATCAGTAAGCTGATTGATTATGTCCTGTCTGATATCATCAAGAAAAGTTCAAATGTCCTTCGACTCACTTAACGTATTTAGATAATAGTAGTCTTTCAACATTCCACGAAATACAGACTGCGCCAAGTAGAAGCCATTATCTTTAACTTGTAATGCACCGAACACAGTCTTAGGTTTATTTTCATGTTCAGACGTCATAGCAATCGGTTGCTGCACATATGTTTTTTTTGCTTGTACGCTCACGAGTCACCAATCTAAACCGAGGAGTCGAATTTTCTACAGGTATTTCAACAGTAGGCGCACGGACTTCACCTTTACAGTTTTTCGCATGTCGGCGCAAATTATCAATTCGAGTAAACCATTTATGACACTCATCACAGCGAAACTTTATGCGTGAAGGATTCTTCGTACAATTACTCCTCTCATGTCTCTGTACATCATGTGCAAATGCAAAGGTCATATCGCAGTAGCCACAAGGGCGCCTAGTTGAAGACTAACCCGATCCAGATACTGACGTTGCCGAAGTTGTACCATTTCCAGGCATATTCTTATGCACATCAATCATTCGCTGTTGTGTAGAAACCTTTACTTTCTGTCGCGCAACAGGTCCTTTGCATGTCTCCAAGTGTTGCTGCAAATTATCATTTCTTGTAAATTGCTTGCGACATTTCTCACAGCCAAACATTTTTCGATAAAGGTTCTTAGCACATTCTCTCTTCTCGTGTCGACGAGCATTGCTGATGTTTGAGAAAATGTTGTCACAGGAACGACGTCGATGATTGTTAGTTGTTGACGATTCACCATCCATTGAAGTCACTTTTGAGGGTGAAACAGCGTTCGTGAGGTTTCCTGTACATCCAGCACTACCGGCATTAAAGTCTCTTCTGCTGGTGATATCACGTCTGTTGAAATCTCCTCCAATATTGACGTCGTCGTTGCCAACGGGATCTGCTCAACCATCGTCGTCTCTGACGTCATGGTTCCCGTAGTCGATGGTACAATGCCCATCAAGTTCGTCGTTAAAGTCGGGAAAGATGCCATCGAGTTTGCAAGAACAAGTTATTACGTGACTTATGCGCCAGGTGAAACAAACTAGGTGATCCTTACACCGTCGACGACAGTAACAAACTGAGCAACCTGCTGTCTAGGACTCGCTTATATACATGCGCCCGATGGAATAATACGCTAGTCAAATCAAGAACCATTTACTATAATAAACAAGTCAAAACGACATTTAAAAAGAGGATCATTTATGATCGTAAAAATTCGATGAGGTATGGTACGTTCTCGTCTCATGAATTCGATCTCAACAATATACGCTAGGCTCCAAGAGCTTCAAGTCGTACCATCATATCCATCTACACTTGGCTTCAAGAGCTACAATTCGCGCCATCAGATACATATATATTTGGCTTCTATGCTCCAATTGACCATCAGTTTCAAGTGCTCCAACAGCTCCAAAGCTCCATCACGCAATGTACACAGTGTATGCACAATACACGCAATTTACGCGCAATAAATGTAATAATCACACAGTACACACAGGAAACGAAATGAAGAAATAGTACACACAGGAAAAAACGGAATGTACACACAGTACACACAGGAAACGGAACGAACACACAGGCTTAGTTGGAAATCAGAAAACAAGAAATAAAACATACTATGTTTTAAAATATAAATAATTTATTTATTTTTCAATAAAACACACATGACAGTTAAACAAATTATTATTGTATGTAGCCATATTTCCTCAGTTCTTTAAGTATGGACGATACTTCCTCGATATGCGAGTAGTTTCCTCTACGAACAGATGCCACCAACAGTCTCAATCGGTCAACCAATATGTTTGGATCTTTTCATGATGTGTAATCAATCCCTTCAGCCACCATCTTCCTTGCACGTTTATAATAAATATTATAATCTCTGGTGTCTTCCGTTTTAAACCAACCTCAGGGTAACTTTCATCATCGAGCCAGTGATCATCACAAGCTTGATCAGATTTATTTAATATATCACGACGTTTCCATCGTTTTGATCTCAGGACACCACCACAGCCTTCGGTCTTGTCCGCTTTAGCTGCTTCAGCACAGTCTTCGATCACGTCACCAGCTTCAGAGTCACTGTAGCAATCACCTTAGAAGGCATCGTCTTCACCCAGATTACCGTTAGAATTCGATATCGTTGATGTCGAAGTGTCTTCATCGTCTTCATGCTTCTTTTTTTAGGAGCCCATCATTTTTACAAAGTATGGAGGATCAACTGAATATGGTCTTGAATGTATTCTCACTTTTCACGGTGTTGTTACTTCCATTTGTTTCAGTCTTCCCGAAGCCATCAGCATCCTTCAATTTATGTTCTTCGTCACGATCGGGTGAGCCAATACCATCACGCTCAGAACAAGGAAAATTATTGTCGTAATGCAGATCACTCTTCTTTAGTCTAGTAGATCCATCGATGTCCTCTATGCCGTAAGTAGGCTTGGTTTAACATGTTCTACCATGGCTTTTTAAGCTGTCAATTCGTGTTAATAACCTGCTACACCGATTACAGCTTCACATTTTGCGTAGTGGGTTTTTAACACAATCATTCTTCTCGTGTCGTCTAGCATTCCTTCTCATGACAACATCCTTGCTACAGTATCTACAGCGGTTGCCTTCCGATTCAGCTGCAGATAGGAAAATAATGATCTATGGTAGCTTCTGTGACTAATGTTAGATAAAAACTGACAGTTTTCCAATTGGCATCAATTACTTAAATATAATTTTTTAAATATTTCATCAGCGAGAGTTAATTTATCTCATGCAAAGGTACTTGTTGCAAGTACTTCTGCTTTTCAACAACAGATGACGCCATGGTGTTGCTTGCAGGTAAATATTATTTATTTTATGTGGGATGCGGGATGCTCACTAACGATCGCAAAAGAAGGATGGCTCCGCCAGACACCAAGGAGAAGGAAGTTTTTCTTGTATGTTAGTGCTTCACAGATGTCTCATGGTATATTATTTGACTGGGCAATGTTTTTTTTAATCCAAATTATAAAAATATTATCACTTCTGATTTAGTAGCAGAAAATCACATTTTAATTATATCACAGGATAAAATTACTTAACTCATTAAGTAAAAAATGCTTCATATGGAGATAAATTTCTCATCTGTAACCAGAAGCACTCGGAGAATACCATCAGATGTCTAGTCAGGAATAATCAGAAACACTAAGAGAAAACCATCAAAATATTGTCAAGAATAATCAGGAGCTAACGGAGAAAACCACCATAATATTGACAAGAATAATCGGAAGCACACGGAGAAAATTGCCACAAGTTTTCTCTGATAACATAAAATTACAGAAAAAAAATCAATAAAAAATGCAAAATAAAAAAAACGAAAAAATACAAAAACAGGTTCTGCTAGCTTGTGAACTTCTCATTTTTGTGCAAATTTAGAGTTCTAGTACAAAATATAATTTGAAGCATCACTTGGAGACATGCAAAGGCCCTGCAGTGTGGCAGAAAGTAAAGGTTTCTATACAACAACGATGCATTGATGTGCATAAGAGTATGCCTGGAAATGGTACACCTACAGTTACATCGACATCTGGTTCGGGTTTGTCTTCAACTAGGCATCCTTGTGGCTACTGGTATATGACTTTTGCATTTGCACATGATGTACAGAGACATGAGAGGAGTAAATGTGCGAAGAATCCTTCTCGTATAAAGTTTCGCTGTGATGAGTGTCATAAATGGTTTACTCGAATTGATAATTTGCGCCGACATGCGAAAAACTGTAAAGGTGAAGTCCGTGCGCCTACTGTTGAACTACCCATAGAAAATTCGACTCCTCGGTTATAGATTGGTGACTCGTGAGCGTACGAGCAAAAAAAAAAAAAAAAACAGATGTGCACAACCGATTGCTATGACGTCTGAACATGAAAATAAACCTAAGACTGTGTTCGGTGCATTACAAGTAAACGATAATGGCTTCTACTTGGCGCAGTATGTATTTCGTGGAATTTTGAAAGACTACTATTATCTAAATACGTTAAGTGAGTCGAAGGACATTTGTACTTTTCTTGATGATATCAGACAGGACATAATCAATCAGCTTACTGATGACGTAGCAACAAACGGCCCATTAAAATATATTTTGTGGTTGGACTGTATATATGGAAAGCCGTATCCGTTCGATGACAACTTGAAGAAGTGTGCATTCAAGACATCGGCTTCAGTAATTTACAGTTCTAACGATGCGAAGCAAACTGATAAACACGGTGTCCGGAAACTCTGTCAAGAAGAGGAGGACTATGTCAGTAAAGGTTCCGGCTGGTATCTGTCTAGTATAAACCGATTGGAGATAAGAATTAGTCATTTCACGCCTATGCGGGCTTAAATGTTTGTAAGATTACTAACCTTCGCAGGTGATCCTGTAGTAGAATATAAATTAAGTAATAAAATTTATTTTGTGAAAGAACTTGTGGTGTTTTATTCCTCGAACCTGTCACTATTGTGTTAAATTGTTGTTCTATTTAATTTTTTTGCACCATACAGGGTTGTACCAAGGACCTTAGACGATCTAATTAATCAGTATTTGATTGAAAATTTATTTAATGAATTTTGAACTTTTTCCTGAATTTCTAGGTTAATTATTTCAAATTTAGAATATGGTGGTCTTGATGGCTTGTAGGATGATGTTAGTAGAGGATTTAATGTCTCTTTAAGAATTTTGAACATCGTTTA
This sequence comes from Bacillus rossius redtenbacheri, assembly GCF_032445375.1. NCBI lineage: Eukaryota > Metazoa > Arthropoda > Insecta > Phasmatodea > Bacillidae > Bacillus > Bacillus rossius. The sequence continues at coordinate 59,987,537 of NC_086331.1, read as the reverse complement.
TCGACATTATTATATTTTTACTTAAAATTTAACATTATTGCATCGACCGAGTATCAAACCAAGGACAGGAACTGATAGAATCAAATCTGTAAATTAATAAGCGATATTTTTGTTGAATTTTGGAATTTTTCCCGAATTTCTAGCTAAATAATTACACAATTCCAAGATGGCACCCAAATTTCAAGATGGCGTATGTCACAGTAATAATAATAAATGATTACTGCACTCTAGCGGGTAAGAATTAAACTAATGTGGCGTCAGCGCACTCTAGCAAACGATACCATGATGTTGGCTTCCAGCAAACGAAGACAAGATGGCGGACATGACGTCATGCTAACAGACGATGTATATTCTATGAACAAAGTGGTGGGGGTCATTCTGCCAGCAGCCACAGTGAGAGAAGGACCTGTCACCATTTTTTTCTTTTTTTTTTGTCCTCATTTCGAACCGAGGACTCCGAGCTCCATGCCGTAAAAGTTAGTTTTTTAAACTTTTTTTTTACATTTTAATTTTTTTTCATTAAAATCGTATAATAAATAAGTTTTTCAAGATGGCGGCCGTAAGCGAAATTGCAACGGTGACGTCATTATCCATGATGGCGTAAGAGGCTTATCGGAGGCTGTAGACATGGATGCTTAAGCCTATATATGGATTTTTCTTGACTCTGGTATTTTTATGGACTAAAAACGGGAAATTTTCCCTTGAAACGGGAATTTTCCCCTCGAAATAGAAATTTATAATTTATCAAAATTTTTGAGATATTTTGGCGGAATTTATTTTTCCAAAAAAATGGATATTTTGACGATATTTTGGCTAATTTTCGGAATTTTTGGCAAATTTTGGTTAATTTCGGAGGTCTAAGGTCAAGGTCAGGACCATACAAGATGGCCGCCCGTGATGTCACAATCCAAGATGGCATGCGGCACGACAAGCACCACACCCAGGACCCAGTGCCAGGTCAGTTATTATATACTACTCACATAGTACACACAGGAAACAGAACGAACACACATTACACACCGGAAATGGAATGACCACACAGTACACACAGTAGACAAGGAATGAACACACACACTCAGTAGCGTAATAACAGACTTATTTAGAAATCAGAATACAATAAATAAAACATTAAGTTTTTGTTATTTAAATTATTTATTTTATTTCTCAACATTATACAAATGCAGGTAAAACAAGTCATTATTGTAAGTAGCCAGTCTCCTTCAGTTCTTTGAGTATGAAGGTTATTTCTTTGATGCACGAATAGTTTCCTGCACAAAGAAAGGCATGCAGAAGTCTTAGCTGGTCAACCAATATGTTTGGATCTTTCCATGATGTGTAATCAATCTCTTCTGCTACGTCATATTCCTTTAATAAATATTATAATCTCTGGTGTCTTCTATTTTAACACGAACCAAAAGGTCTCTTTCATCATCGAACCAGTGATCATCACAAGCTTGAATAGGATAATTTATTTTATTACATCGTATCCATCGTTTTGGTTTCAGTATACCATCACAGTCTTCGATCTTGTCTGCTTTAGGTGCTTCAGTATAGTCTTCGATAATGTCACCAGCTTCAGAGTCACTATCGTCATCACCATAGAGGTCAGCATCTTCACCCGAATAACCTTAAGTACTCGAAATCGTTGATGTTGGAGCTTATTTATCGTTTAATATCTTCCTTTTTAAGTGTCAATCATTATACCAAAGTATGGAGGATCTAATGAATATGGGCTTACATGTATTCTCACTTTTCACGGTGTTGATACTTCCATTTGTTTAAGTCTTCCCGAAGCCATCAGAATCCTTCAATTTATGTTCTTCGTCACGATCGGGTGAGCTAATACCATCACGCTCAGGACAAGGAAAATGATTTACATCAACCAGCACACTCTTCCTTTGTGTAGTGTCTTTATCGATGTCCTCTATGCAGTAAGTGGGCTTGGCTTTACATGTTCTACCATGTCTTTTTAAGCTGTCAATTCGTGTTAACAACCTGCTACACCGATTGCGGCTTCACATTTTGCGTAGTGGGTTTTTAACACAATCATTCTTCTCATGTCGTCTAGCATTCCTTCTCATGACAAAATCCTTGCTACAGTATCTACAGCGGTTGCCTTCCGATTCAGCTGCAGATAAACAACCATGATCTATGGTAGCTTCTGTGACTAATGTTAGATACAAACTGACAGTTTTCCAATTGGCACCATTACTTAAATATAATTTTTTAAATATTTCAACAGCGAGAGTTTATTTATCTCATGCAAAGGTACTTGTTGCAAGTACTTCTGCTTTTCAACAACAGATGTCGCCATGGTGCTGCTTGCAGGTAAATATTATTTATTTTATGTGGGATGCGGGATGCTAACTAACTATCGCAAAAGAAGAAAGGCTTCGCTAGACAACAAAAAAGGAAGTACTCCTTGCATTTTAGTGCTGCTCAGATGTTTCAGGGCATATTATTTGACTGAGTAATGGTTGTTTCATTTTAATTCCAAATGATAAAATTATTGTAAGACACAAAACAATGCTACGAGGCTTCGATAATTCATGGCTCCAACTGTCTACAGTAGCTCCCTCCATTCGGAGGCAAGAGTTAATTTATCTCATGCAAAAAAACTTGTTGCGAGTAGTCCCGATTATTGACATGAGAGGTAGAACTTCCTTGTACTTGGTGTCTAGCGAACCCTTCCTTCTTTTGCTATCGTTAGTGAGCATCCCGCATCCCACATAAAAGAACGAAATAATTTTTGAATCAACACAACATTTCATGTTAATAATCGGGACTACTCGCAACAAGTTCTTTTGCATGACATAAATTAACTCTCGCCTCCGAATGGAGGGAGCTATTGTAGACAGTTGGAGCCATGAATCATCGAAGCCTCGTAGCATTGTTTTGTGTCTTACAATAATTTTATCATTTGGAATTAAAATGAAACAACCATTACTAAATAGTAATATACAAATGGGGCTGCGGGCACAGGCGCCAGGCGCGGGTGCTTGGTACTTGTCCACCATCTTGGATAGTGACTTCACGGCGGCCATCTTGGATTACTTTGACTTGAACTTTAATTTTGACCTTGACCTATGACCTTAAAAATTAGAAAAATTAACAAACATTTATCAAAATTTACCCAAAATTCGCTGAAATACGCCAATATTTCCATTTGTTTGATAAAAATCACTCCAAAAATTCTCAAAAAATTCCACAATTCGAAAATTATGATTTCGAAAAATCTCAAAATAAATTTCGCCTCAGAAAGAACAAAATATTCCTAAAAGAGGCTTAATAATCCATGTCTACAGCCTCCGATAAGACTCTGATGTCATATAGGATTATGACGTAATCGTTGCCATTTCTGTTACGGCCGCCATCTTGAAAGTCCGTAATTTTTATGTAAGAAAACCGGGAAAAATATAAAAAATCCTAAAAAAATTAATCAATCGAATTATATAATAAAAATTAAATTTACAATAAAATTGTAAAAAAAATACACTTACGACATGGAGCTCGGAGTCCTCGGTTCAAACCCGGTAAGGACAAAAAAATTAAAATGGAGACCGATCATTCTTCAACGGAAGTATCTGGCAGACTAACCTCCCACCATATTTAAGGTATATATATCGTCAGCTAGTATGATGTAATGTCCGCCATCTTGAGAATCCATAACTTCAATGCTTGAAATTCGGGAAAAATTAATAAAAAATTTATTAATTACATTATAATAAAAAATCTTTCAAAAACACCATAGCACATATCGTTAAGGTCGCCATTTGGATTATATTATTGTTGCATGTTTCGTTACGCCCATCATATTACTTGAGTACGATGTCATAGTTACACTTTTGAATATGGACACCATATTGGTTTCTATTAATGTTGCATGTTTCGTTACGGCCACCATCTTGAAAATCAACAATTTTAGTGCTATCAATTCCGAAAAAAATCCAAAAAATATTTTAAAAATTGCCTAATTCAAATGTTTAGTTACTTAATCAATTTGCTCCTCGGTTCGATTCCCGGCGAAAGTAAACCAGTAATTTATTAATATATTAAAAATTCTCAATAAAAATGTAATAAAAACATCTTGCGACACACCCGACAAATTGAATTATGTCACCACTGTATCAATTATCGTTACGGACGACATCTTGAAAAACTTTATTTAGTATCCGGTTGAATAAAAAAGTTCAAAATTGAAAATTTAACTTATTAATATACTGATTGATTAGACCGATTCCCATCCTTGGTTAAAAACCGGTAAGACCAAAAATAAAAACCGACAGATAGTTCCTCCACATAAGCCACCTGCAGACTGACCTCCCACCACCAATACCAAGATATATATCGTCAGCTGGTACGACGACATGTCCGCCATCTTGTCTTCGTCCGCTGGAGGTCACCATCTGGTTTTCGTCTGCTAGAGTGTGATGATACCATGATAGTGTAATTTTCTGATCACCATAACTTTAACCTCGACTGTTGGCATTGAACTTTGACCATGACCTTAAATTTGACGTTGACCCTGGTCTTGAAATTTGACCTTGACCTTGACGACCATCATGGATCCCACATTTTGTGTTCAGTACACGCTACCAGGAGCTACCACTTGCTAGAGGACATTGCCACCATCTTCTTTTCGTCTGCTGGTGGACACCATATTATTTGCGTAATCGTATTATAGAGTGCATTACCATCATACTAGTTTTATTCTAACCCACTAGAGTGCAGTAATTATTCATTTATACTGAGTTGCCCACCATCTAGAAATTTGGGCGCCATCATGAAATCGTGTAGTTATTTAGCTAGATATTAGGGGAAATAATCCAAAAAACATTAAAAAAATCACTCATTAAAGTAATGATTGATTCAAAACTTGGTTCGATCCCTAGACGATATATAATTAATTATATAAAAAATCAATTTAGCATAATAGTGACAGGTTCGAGAAATAATACACAGCAATTTCTTTTACAATCGTAATATGTTTTACTTAGTTTCCATTCTACTATAGGATCACCCTGCGAAGGTTAGCAATCTTATAAACATTTAGGTCTACATAAGCGTGAAAAGACTAATTCTTAGCTCCAATCGGTTTATACTAGACAGAGACCAGCTCTAACCTTTACTGACATAGTCCTCTTCTTGACAGAGTTTCTGAACACCATGTTTAACAGTATGCTTCACGCCGTCAGATATATAAATTACTGCAGCCCGATGTCTTGAATATACACTTCTTCACTTTGTCATCGAACAGATATGACTTTCCATATATAGAGTCCAGCCACACGTTATATTTTACAGGAACGTTTGTTGCTACATCATCAGTTAACTGATTTAAAATATTCTGCCTGATACCGCCAAGGAAAATAAAAATATCTTTGCTCCAAATGCTCAATCGGCTCCAAATGATGAATCAGCTCCAAATACTCCAACAGCTCCAAAGCTCCAACAGCTACAAAGCTCCAAAGCTCCAACAGCTATAAAGCTCCAAAGCTCCAACAGCTCCAAAGCGCCAACATCTCCTAAGCTCTAACAGCTCCAACAGCTCCAACAGCTATAAAGCTCCAAAGCTCTAAAGCTCCATCAGCTCCAAAGCTCCATCAGCTCTAACAGCTCCAAAGCTCCAAAGCTCCAATAGCTCCAATGCTCCAAAGCTCCATCAGTTCCAAAGCTCCAAAAGCTCCATCAGCTCCAAAGCTCCAAAAGCTCAAACAGCTCCAAAGCTCCAAAGTTCCAATAGTCATTGGCTACAATTCCTACAAGAGATCCAAAGTTCTTATTGTTCCAAGTGCCCCAATTTCTCGAAGTGCTCCATCTGCACCATCTACATTTGGCTCCAAATGATTTCAATTACTTTTTTTTGATAGAACTTGTCATGATTAATTGCATGACTTTATTAGTCTACATTTTGTCTGTCAATGGTGACGATTTTTATACACGAGTCAAAACATCATCGAAAAGGAAGCACATTCAACGAAAGAGGAAGTACAATCGGAAGCACAATCATCGAAAATGAAGCCAATTTGGAAGTACATTTGAAGCACAATTAACGAAAGGAAGCAATATCAGAAGCACATTCAAAAAAACAGGAAGCACATTTGGAAGCACATTCGGAAGCACATTCAACAAAACAGGAAGCACAATCGGAAGCACATTCAACAAACAGGATACCCATCTAACGAAAAGGACGTACATTTTCACGTACATTAAACTCAGTATGTTGTGTTAGTTAATTTTACTTTAGGTTGCAATGACTCGATCAGTCATTGGCTCCAACAATCAATGAAGTCAAAAGTATTTGACGCCAAATAGTTTTAGGCCTAGCGCTTTTTGACTACAAGACTAGGAGGCTACGAATATTCGAGACTACAGGACTACATGTCTAAATGAGTACTTGACTACGAAGCTACAAGTCTACGAGGCTCCAATTGCTGCATCTGTCTTCGGCTGAATTTTCTCTTTGGCTCGAACTGCTGCAGCAATATTATGTTATAAGATTACAATGCTACTTGGTTACGTAGCTTCAAGTCTACGAGGCTCCAAGGTGTCATGACTACGTGACTACGAGCCATGAGGTTATGAGACTACGCGATTACGAGTCTACAAGGTTACGAGACTGCGAGACAGTACTACGAAGCTCCAGAACACAAGGTTAAGAGATCGTGATTATTATTTGACTGAGTAATGATATTGTGTTTTAATTTCAGGCTTGTTTACTTAATGAGTCATGTCATTTTATTCAAGGTTACAAGTGAATTTCTGCTGCTAAATCAGATTTTGCAATATTTTTATCAGATGGAATTAAAACATAATATAATTACTCAGTAAAATAATAATAATAAGCTCTGAGACATCTGAGAAACACTAACAGGAAGAACAAACTTCCCTCTCCTTGGTGCTTAGCGAAGCCTTCCTTCTTTTGCAATCGTTAGTGAGCATCCTGCATCCCATATAAAAAGAACTAAATCATTACCTGTAAGCAACATATGGGGTCATCTGTTGGCAAGAATCGACACTACCTTAAAAAAGTACTTTAGCATGAGTTAAATTAACTCTCACAACTGAATTGTGTTATTGTAGTCAGTTAGAACCAAGTAGTCTTGTAGCCACGTAGCCTCGTATCCTGGAAGCTTCGTAGTCCAGTACCTACACGGTTAGTAACCTTGTGTTCTGGAAGCTTCGTAGTACTGTCTCGCAGTCTCGTAACCTTATAGACTCGTAATCGCGTAGTCTCGTAACCTCATGGCTCGTGGTCATGTAGTCATGATACCTTGGAGCCTCGTAGACTTGAAGCTACGTAACCAAGTAGCATTGTAATCCTATAACATAATATTGCTGCAGCAGTTCGAGCCAAAGAGAAAATTCAGCCGAAGACAGATGCAGCTATTGGAGCCTTGTAGACTTGCAGCTTCGTAGTCAAGTACTCATGTAGACACGTAGTCCTGTAGTCTCGAATCTTCGTAGCCTCCTAGTTTTGTAGTCAAAAAGCGCTAGGCCTAAAACTATTTGGCGTCAAATACTTTTGACTTCATTGATTGTTGGAGCCAATGACTGATCGAGTCATTGCAACCTAAAGTAAAATTAACTAACACAACCTACTGAGTTTAATGTACGTGAAAATGTACGTCCTTTTCGTTAGATGGGTATCCTGTTTGTTGAATGTGCTTCCGATTGTGCTGCCTGTTTTGTTGAATGTGCTTCCGAATGTGCTTCCAAATGTGCTTCCTGTTTTGTTGAATGTGCATCTGATATTGCTTCCTTTCGTTAATTGTGCTTCCAAATGTGCTTCCAAATTGGCTTCATTTTCGATGATTGTGCTTCCGATTGTGCTTCCTTTTTGTAATTGTGCTTCCTCTTTGTCGAACGTGCTTCCGATTGTGCTTCCTTTTTCGTTGAATATGCTTTCTTTTCGATGATGTTTTGACTCGTGTATAAAAATCGTCACCATTGACAGACAAAAAGTAGACTAATAAAGTCATGCAATTAATCATGACAAGTTCTATCAAAAAAAAGTAATTGAAATCATTTGGAGCCAAATGTAGATGATGCAGATGGAGCACTTCGAGAAATTGGGGCACTTGGAACAATTAGAACTTTGGAGCTCTTTTAGGAATTGTAGCCAAAGACTATTGGAACCTTGGAGCTTTGGAGCTGTTTGAGCTTTTGGAGCTTTGGAGCTGATGGAGCTTTTGGAGCTTTGGAGCTTTATAGCTGTTGGAGCTGTTGGATCTTTGGAGCTTTATAGCTGTTGGAGCTTTGGAGCTTTGGAGCTGTTGGAGCTTTGTAGCTGTTGGAGTATTTGGAGCTGATTCATCATTTGGAACCGATTGAGCATTTGGAGCAAAGACATTTTTATTTTCCTTGGCGGTATCAGGCAGAATATTATAAATCAGTTAACTGATGATGTAGCAACAAACGTTCCTGTAAAATATAACGTGTGGCTGGACTCTATATATGGAAAGTCATATCTGTTCGATGACAAAGTGAAGAAGTGTATATTCAAGACATCGGGCTGCAGTAATTTATATATCTGACGGCGTGAAGCATACTGTTAAACATGGTGTTCAGAAACTCTGTCAAGAAGAGGACTATGTCAGTAAAGGTTAGAGCTGGTCTCTGTCTAGTATAAACCGATTGGAGCTAAGAATTAGTCTTTTCACGCTTATGTAGACCTAAATGTTTATAAGATTGCTAACCTTCGCAGGGTGATCCTATAGTAGAATGGAAACTGAGTAAAACATATTACGATTGTAAAAGAAATTGCTGTGTATTATTTCTCGAACCTGTCAATATTATGCTAAATTGATTTTTTATATAATTAATTATATATCGTCTAGATATCGAACCAAGTTTTGAATCAATCATTACTTTAATGGGTGAATTTTTTAATGTTTTTTGGATTTTTTCCCGAATCTCTAGCTAAATAATTACACGATTCCATGATGGCGCCCAAATTTCAAGATGGCGGGAAACTCAGTATAAATGAATAATTACTGCACTCTAGTCAGTGGCGAGGCGTGAGGTTTATATGAGGGAAAGCAACAACTCCATTCACCCCAAAACACCTTGTGGGGGGGGGGGGGGGGGTCCGGGGTCCCTCCCCCGGGAAAATATGGATTTCAAGGTACAAAAGGGTGCTATTTAAGTAGTTTTCTTAACTGAAAATTGACTATTCCACAGGTAGAAAAATTGACATTTTTTTAAAATTATAAACTATTTTTGAAAAATAATAATGTTTGGCATACATTATTTTGATAATAAAATACCTACTCTACATTATTTATATACTAAGTGGGAGTGTAGTATCATCGATATCTGGTACAAAATATATAAACAGAAAACACATGGCAAAGTAAGTACTTAAAATAAAGAGAAGAAGCTCATAAAAATGTCCTACTAGAATAGTAAAAATTAAATGTTGGTATTTTTTGTACCAACACAAAAGAAACTATCGTCATACGTGATCAGAACCTCTGTTAACTGGTACGTGGTTATTCACAGTCACCCCAGCGAGATTGCAACTCTCGAGCTGGGATCCCGTATCCGCCACCCGCGGGACGCGGTCGGTAGCAGTTGGCACTGCTAGGCCGCCTCCCGTACGCCCACAAATCCCCCACGCACTGCCAGCCTTTGGTTACCCAATAGGGCGCAGGGAACTCCCAGCCAACAGCCCGCGAGAGAGATGCGCGCGCCCTGAGAGACGACCGCCGACTGAAACGCCACCTCGCCACCTGCTCTGCCAGAAGAGTCTAGCGACAGCATGCTACCTTCCTGCAACTGTCGCACCGCTTACGCTCGTTCCGGGGCCGGCTGCCGCATTGCTCAGGCTCGTTCCTGGGCCGGCGGCACGAACATATATGTCATCTGAAACTTCCAACTATCAAATATGGCCTCGTGGCTGAGCGCTCAGCGGCGCTATAATCTAAATGTAAGGTTGACGGTTCGAATCCCGGCAGATACGGATTTTTTTTTTACTTGTAAAAATAAATACGATCACGTAACATTTCAAAAGCAATAAATATATTTGAATAATGAATGCAAATAAAAGTAAGTTTATTAATTAAATTGTAATTTTCAGGTAAGGACATGATAACTAATGGTCAATTAGGTTAGGTTAGCTACATTATAAATACTTTAAAACTTTGTGGACGGTTGATTTGGTTAGGATAGCTACATTAAAGATACTGTGAAATCATGTAAACTGTTTCCTAGCGCTGGATAGCTACATATTAAAAAGTTATTTGCAACCATAAAATTATTTTACAGTAATTTTAATGTAGCTATACTTACCTAATATAACCAACCATCCACTAAACAGTCTATGTGGCATTTTTATACTGGAGAGAAAAAACGCGCGCTTAAAAATAAAAAAACATCCAGGGGGTAGGCGCTCCCGATCGGCTAACTTCGGAAAGGATCGGCATTTGCGGCCAGTTGCAGGAAGGTAGCATTGCTGTCGCTAGACTCTTGTGCTCTGCCGAACTGTAGCGGACATAGCCGAAGTAGTCGGCGGAAGAATTCCACCGTCTGCTTCGGCCATGTTCGCTTGAGTTCGGCAAGAAAGCGCTACCTTCGTAGCTTCTACCACGTGTTTTTACAGCGAGTTCGCTTCGAGCCTTGGCCGAGGACGGACGCGTCAAGCGGAGCTGCGAGATTCCAGGAACAGCCTGTTTACTCGCGCACAGGCCAGGTGGTATTCCCAGGTTTTTCTAAGAAGTGTAAGCGTGCAAAACAACCCGGGTTGTAGCTAACCCTACAGCCTAGCCACAACCCGGCTTAATACCGGGTGCGTGGTCAGTGGGTGTTAGTACGTTGTAGGGTGTAACTAGCGACATGACTGAGCAGTTAAGCGACGAGCAGGTGATGCAGGAGTGCATCGATGTGCCCCTGCCGAGCGACGACGAAACTGAAATGTCTAGCGACGACGGCTTTACAACAGTCGTCTCAAAAAAACAAAAAACGGGAGGAAAGGACGAAAGACTGCGCCCCCCACTGACGAACCCCGCGATCGCCAGGCAGCAGGCCGAGCGACTTCGCAAGCAGCCCGTCAGAAGGGCAAACAACTCGGCCAATCAAACGGCCGCCAACACGCCCGCAGGTTCGAGCCCTGCCCCGCCAAACCCTGCCCCTCAGGCAAAGAAAATGCAGGTGAAACCCCTGTATGTATTCGTGGATTCTGGCCACAGTTACCCGGCCATCAAAACAGTGCTGGATGCAGCACTGCAGGAGCGCTGGTCGTGCGTCAGTCGCGGCCATGACCAGCTCATGATTCACACTGCCACCGTGGAGGAGTACCACAGGGCAGTGCGTGCACTGGAGCAGGCCGGAGTGCAACACTCTGTGCTGCTGCAACGGGACGAGATCCCGAACAAGTTTGTGTTTTGTCGAGTGCATAGCAGCACCGACAAACAATTCATTCAGGCCGAGTTCACTGCAATGGGGCTTCCAGTGCAGAACTTCTGGTTTCTGTACAACAGGCAGACCAGGCAGCCTATAAATAAGTTAGTCGTAGAGCTCCCGAAGGCCGTAAATCCAGAAAGGATTTACGACTTGAAGTCATTCGGAGGCCTCAGCATTCGTGTTGAGGACTATCGACACCCCAAAGGCCCCCTCCAATGTGGCAACTGTCAGAGGTTTGGCCACCCCTCAAAAGGCTGCAGAGCTTCCCCTGTGTGTCGATGGTGCAGCTAAGGGCACAAAACCGAGGTTTGCCCCCAGGGAGGTGACAGGACGAAGGCAAAGTGCGCGCGATGTGAAGGCCCGCATTGCGCCAATTACAGAGGCTGCATGGCCTACAAGAGGGAGAACTGGCGTCACCTCCCGCAACAGGAGCGGAAAGACAGAGAGCTGCAGTCCAAACGCGCAGTGCGCGAAAACAAGCGAGCAGCTGCCGCAGCTCAAGTCCGCCCGCCCCCACAACAAGCCGGCCCCTCAGGCTACTGCCCCCAGCCCCCAAGACAGCCGTGGCGAGCCCCGAGCTACCCCGCCCCTCCACAATGGCAGAGCCCTAACCAGTATTCAGTGCTGAGCGATAGACATGAACTGGAGTACCCTGTCTTGGCAAACCCACCCAGGTCTAGAGGCCAGCCCCTGCCCCAGAGGCCCCCGAAGAAACACCATTCGGGGCACAAAAACGGTAAAGGCCGGGCGCAAGGTCATGTGACGGATCAGCCAGGTACTAAGGCGCCACCCAACTCCACCCCTCCCCCCAGTGATTCCAAGAAAGTCGCGCCTGGGAAACAAGCCAGCCCGATGCAGACTGATTCAACAACAGAATTGCCAACTGCTTCACCGCAGCTAAAACCCTTGGAGAATCCAGCGATGGGCGCGAGTGAGTTTCTGAAGCTCGTAGGCCAATCGGATGCCATTGCACAGGACCCTAACCTTGCACACGTCCTGGAACCAATGTGCATTTTAATGGCTATTTGGTGTAATCCGTCCAAGTCAATAGAGGACAAAATAAAAGCCACCACGGGCTTCGTGACAGCATTAGCGGCCAGCTTTAATGCCGCACACCCTTAATTTAGGTTCTGCCATTAATACTACCCCCGTAGACAGTAGATTAAGTACCATCCTTTACTGGAATGCACGAGGAATTAGAAATAAAATAATCGAATTTACCGATCATTTAATTAAACATAATATTAGAATCGCGGCGATAAACGAAACACACTTAATTCCAACAGATCGTCTAACTATCTTAAATTACACTATTTATAGGCGCGACCGCGATAACAGAAGTGGAGGGGTTGCCCTACTAATCCACAGAAGTATACAACATAGTGAATTTCATTTACCTGAATTTAATAAATTAGAAGCTGTTGCAATTACTTTTAAAGTCAATAAACAACAAATAGTGCTTATTTCGATGTATGCACCACCGGGCAGGTCACTAACTGAAAACGAGCTGGACATCTTATATGGCTCAGCTCCCACATTCCTAGCAGTCGGCGATATTAATGCCAAGCATAAAGACTGGAACTGTCGGAGCAATACAGCCAATGGCCTACTGCTGCAAAGACACGAGTCTAACAAAAATTATCAAGTACATGCTCCCTCAGAGCCCACTCACGATAGCGGAGTACTAAGGCACAACCCCGATATTTTAGATATTGCATTAAATAAGAGAGTTCAAACGGGATTCGAACTCAGAGTCTTTCACGAAATGTCGTCTGACCACTTTCCAGTACATCTACTATTCGATGACGTGGACACTGACATCAGTCCTCCGAGAAAAATTAAAGACTACAAGAAAGCCGACTGGAGAGGCTTTCAGACGTATTTAGTCGATAATTTGCCTGCAGCCGATGCTGCCAACTTCGAAACGAAAGATAACATCGAATCAGCAGTCACTGAACTTACAGTTAAAATTCAAACTGCAATTAACTCGTGCATCCCAGAAAAGGTGGTTAGATTTAAGCAAGATGAACTGCCGGTGTATATTAGGGATTTAATTTCTCAGAAAAATAGATTAAGGCGCGAATATACTCGACGTAGGCAGCGCGACATTAAAGCGAGAATTAATGAATTACAGAAAATAATTTCCGATGAAATAACTCTTTGGAGGAGCAGCCAATGGGAGACGAAAGTCTCTCAGCTACAGGTGCAAGATGGTAGCACCTGGAGTATGACAAAGCGATTCCTTCATAAGATAGATAAAATACCTCCGCTACAAACTCGCACTGGGTTCGCTTTTACACCGACAGACAAGGCACAAGCCTTCGCGAATACCCTTGAATTAGCCTTTCAACCTAATATCGAACCATGTGACCCGCAATTTAATGCCGGAATATACAGAGACCTTACAATTAAACTTAATCAGCCTTTAACTTCAAAACCTTACTTAACTCAATCACAGGAAGTTAAACAGGCTATCAGGCGTATGAAACCACGTAAGGCACCAGGAAACGATGGCATTCAGGCAGTAGTCCTTAAGAAACTGCCCGACGAAATTTTGGAATACCTAGCTCAATTAATAAATGGAATACTTAAACTACAGTATTTTCCATTGCAGTGGAAAGAAGCGAATGTGATAGTCTTTCATAAATCCGGAAAAGATAAGACACTGCCCCAAAATTATAGGCCCATTAGTCTGCTGAGTACATTGTCAAAAGTAGCCGAGTGCATCATTCTGCAGCGACTGAATGCTCACATTAAAGAAAATAACGTACTGCCGGACGAACAATTTGGTTTTCGCAGCGCGCATTCAACAACGCATCAACTGGTCCGTATGACAGAACATATAATAACTGCGTTCAATCAGAATAGCTATAATCTCGCAGCGTTTTTGGACATAGAAAAAGCCTTTGATAGAGTACTTCATGAAGGCTTAATTTATAAATTATATAAAACTGGCTTCCCCGATTGTTATATTAAATTACTGGCCTCGTATTTAGAAAATCGATCGTTTAGAGTCACGACAGAAGGAGCACAGTCCGATTTAAAAATAATTAAAGCAGGAGTCCCACAAGGCAGCATTTTGGGGCCGGTTTTATTCAATATTTATATCCATGATATGCCTAAGCCCGCACACCGATCAGTTCAGTTTGGCTGCTACGCGGACGATACGGTATTGTTTAGCAGATCTAGTATTCTAGAACTCGCAGCAGACAGATTGCAAACCGCGTTAAATTCAATAGAACAGTGGTGCACAAAATGGCGAATTAAGGTAAACCCTACTAAATCAGAAGCTATAGTTTTTACGCGTAAACATCTCCCGCCACTCGAAGATAGACCACGACTAACACTTTTCAATGAGCAAATTCCTCACAAAAATGTTGTTAAATATTTAGGCGTGCACATGGATAGGAAACTACTATGGCGCGATCACATAGAGGCGAAAAGAAAAACAGCTTTCACTAGGCTCATGGCCCTCTACCCCGTCATGAGTAGACGTTTAGGTAGCTCTGTTAAAAACGGAATAATAATTTATAACGCACTAATAAAACCAATAATCACGTATGCATCGCCGGTGTGGGCAACAGCAGCGGAATCTCACTTAATCAAGCTGCAGAGAATTCAGAATAAGAGTATTCGTATTGCGACAGATGCGCCTGTGTATTGCCCCGTAAGGGCTATGCACAGAGAGCTCAAACTCGAACTTTTAAAAAATTATTATTTCCGAACTGCGCAAAAATTCTATGATAAATGTGCCATAAGCAGAAACCCATATATTTCATCACTGGGCGAACAAGATCCAGAGTTGCATGGAAAATATAAAATGCCAAATTCAATCTTGGCTCACAGACCTCCGTAGTGTGCTGTGGCTGGCTGAACGATCGGCCAATCAGTCTCCCGCGAGTTGAAACTTAAATTATAGACATTAATGAAATAATTTGCTAATTCAAAATGGTCCGAAGCACGCAGGTGTAGGTTTGGCTCCCGGGAGTTCCACTGCCTGTGCTGTTAGGGCTGACTCCCTATGTCCGATGGGCATGGCCCGCCTGGCAGGCTTCACCTCCAGTGCCGGTTGTGTTTCTGAAAGACATGGGATTTTGAATTGCAAGCTTGCAACAAATACCAAATGCGAATAGGTCTTGACTTAATTCACCTGTAACTTTATACACCGACAGTTCCTCTATATTTAACTAGTAGTATAGTAGTAGATATTAGAGATTTGTAAATCAGTATTAATTCCTAGATACTAAGTAATAGTCATAAAAATATATATTTCTAAAATAATAATTTAAAAAAAAAAACTAAAAAAAATAATAAAATAAAAATAATAAAAATAATATTTATAGTTATTATTGTAGTTTTATCTTAAGCACTGCACGTCCATCCATGAGTTGGGTGTTTGCATATTTTCGTAACGAAATGCCTAGTTTGTAAGTCATTTATCTGTTACATGTCTTAGTTTCTTAGTTTTTTAGGTGCTGACTGGCGGCGGAGTGAGTGGTCAGTGCAACCACTCACCACCAGGGGCGCTTGCGTCCCTGGTCACTAAATCCAGTACTGGACAATTAGTAAAGCGGACCACAAGTCCAAGTGCCCAACCCCCGCATGGTAGACTCTTTTCTACTCTGTCCAACACTTCATCCAGACCATCCTCTTATCTCCTGTAAATTCCTAAACGTAATGCATGCCAATTTTCATCCCGCATGAATGTGCCCAGGGTTTTCCCTGTGTCTATGCAGGTTTTACCTGGGCCCAACCTATCTCTAGTTATAGTCTAGATTTAAGAGTGAGGGGAGTTAGTCATGGCGCCAATCGCTGCCATGGCTGGCCAATCCCCTCCTAGCACATGATGCATGCGACCCTCTCCCTGCATGGCTAATCCCAGCATGACTAGGCGTATAGGCTTCGGCCTGAGACGCACCTAGGTCCCTCCCTAACCCGGACCCCTCCAAAATACACTTAGTTTTAGTTAGGTTAGGAAAATAAAAAAGAATAATTTACAGCCAATCCCCTCCTCGAACCTTTGTACCATGCCACCCCCCTTCCGAAAGGAAACTACTGCGGCAGCCTCCCTGCTGAAAGCCGTCCTACCAGCGCTTCTAAACCTAGCAACGCTTCTAAAACAGCATGTTTTGTGTGTCGACGAGTTCTTTTCTTATAGCGCACAGCGCACAGTATTGGGTCCCAAGAAGATAATGTAAAAAATACATACACCTAACTGCACGAGCCAAAGTAAAATACTATTCTGAATAAAATATTTATTTTAAAATACATTGTCTGCAAACTACCTGGGCAAGCAATGCTTGCCTTGCTTGCCCTGACGAGACGCCACTGACTCTAGTGGATTAGAATAAAACTAGTATGATGGTAATGCACTCTATAATACGATAACGCAAATAATATGGTGTCCACCAGCAGACGAAAACAAGATGGTGGCAATGTCCTCTAGCAAGTGGTAGCTCCTGGTAGCGTGTACTGAACACAAAATGTGGGATCCATTTTGGTCGTCAAGTTCAAGGTCAAATTTCAAGGTCAAGGATAAAGTTCAAGGTCAAAGTCAAATTTCAAGGCCATGGTCAAAGTTCAATGCCAACAGTCGAGGTAAAAGTTATGGTGAACAGAAAATTACTCTAACATAGCTTCAGCACACTCTAGCAGACTTAAACAAGATGGTGACCTCCACCAGACGAAAACAATATGGTGGACATGTCGTCATACCAGCTGACGGTATATGTCTTGGTATTGGTGGTGGGAGGTCAGTCTGCAGGTGGCTTCTGTGGAGGAAGGATCTGTCGGTTTTTATTTTTGCTCGTACCAGTTTCGAACCAAAGATGTGAATAGATATAGTCAATCAGATTATAATAAGTTATTTTTTGGTGAATTGCGAACTATTTTTCATTAAAATCGGATAATAAATAAAGATTTTCATGATGGCATCCGTAATGATAATTGATACAGTGGTGACATAATTTAAAATATCGGTTGGGTCGTAAGATTTGTTTACATTTTTAATGAGAATTTTTGAAATATATTAATAAATTAATGATTTATTCTCGCGTGAATCGAACTGAGGAGCAAATCTTTTAAGTAACTAAACATTTGAAGAAGACAAATTTTAAAACATTTTTTTTTTGGATTTTTTCGGAATTGATGGCATTAAAATGGTTGATTTTCAAGATGGTGGTCGTAACGAAAAATGCAACAGTATTAGAATTGAATATGGTGGCCATAACGAACAGTGTAACGATGAAATCGTACTCAAAAAATATGGTGGGCGCAACGAAACATTCAACATTTATATAATCCAAGATGGCGACCGTAACGATACGTGCAACGGTGTTTTTGAAAGAATTTTTTATTATAATTTAATTAATATTTTTTTCATTATATTTTTTTCGAATTTCTAGCTATGAAATTACGGATTTTCAAGATGGCGGACATTACATCATATTAGCTGTCGATATATATACCTTGAAATAAGTGGTGTGTGGTCAATCTGCCAGCGGCTTCTGTGGAGGAAGGCTCGGTCGCCATTTATATTTTTTAGACCTTACCTGGTTCGAACCGAGGACTCCAAGCTCCATGTCGTAAGTGAACATTTTTTTAATAAATGTTTTTTAAAAAAAATAATTTTTATTTTAATTTTAAAATTCGATTGATTAAATTTGTTATGATTTTAAAATTTTTTCCCCGTATTCTAAAATAAAAATTACGGATTTTTAAGATGGCGGGCATAACGAAAATTGCAACGATGACTTCATAATCCTAGATGACGTCAGAGGCTTATCGGAGCCTGTATACATAGATGCTTAAGCCTCTTTTAGGAAATTTTTGTTCTTTCTAAGGCAAAATGACTTTTGAGTTTTTTCGAAATTATAATTTTCGATTAGTGGAATTTTTTGAGAATTTTCGGCGGGATTTTTTTCAAACAAATGTAAATTTTGGTGAATTTTGGCGAATTTAGGGTAAATTTTGGCAAATTAAGGCTAAGTAAAGCTACTTTTAAAGGTCAAAGGTCAAGGTCAAGGTTAAAATTCTTGATCAAGGTCATCCAAGATGGCCACCGTGACGTCACTATCCAAGATTTGCGGACTAGCACCAACCACCAGCGCCTGCCCCTGTGCTCGCAGCCTCATTTGTATACTACTCTCAGTAAAATAATATGCCCTGAAACATCTGAGAAGCACTAACATGTAAGGCGAACTTTCTTCTACTAGTTGTCTAGCGAAGCCTTCCTTTATTTGCGATCGTAGTGAGCATCACTCATCACACATAAAATTACCTACAAAGCATAACATGGTGTTATCTGTTGTTGACAATCACAACTACTTACAATAAGTTGCTTTGATGAGATAACTTAACTTTCACTAATGAAATATTTAAAAAAAATTATTTAAATAATGGTTTCAATTTTAAAATTGTCAGTTTGCATCTAGCATTAGTCACAGAAGCTACCATGGATCATGGTTTGTTATCTACAGCTGAATCGGAAGGAAGCCGCCGTAGATACTGTAGCAATGATTATGTTATGAGAAGGAATTTTAGACGTCATGAAAAGAATGATTGTGTTAAAAACCCACTACGCAAAAATGTTAAACTGTAATCGGTGTAGCAGGTTGTTAACATGACTTGACAGCTTAAAAAGACTGGTAGAACATGTAATGCCAAGCCCACTTACGGCATAGAGGACATCGATAAAGACACTACACAAAGAAAGAGTGCGCTAGTTGATGTAAATAATTTTCCTTGTCCTGAGCGTGGTGGTATTAACTCACCCGATCGTGACGAAGAACATAAATTGAAGGATTCTGATGGCTTCGGGAAGACTGAAACAAATGGAAGTATCAACACCGTGAAAAGTGAGAATACATTGAAGCCCATATTCAGTAGATCCTCCATACTTAAAATAATGATGGACACTTAAAAAGGAAGATATTAGACGATAAAGAAGCTCCAACATCAACGATTTCGAGTTCTTACAGTTATTCGGGTGAATATGCTGACTTCTATGGTGACTCTGAAGCTGGTGACGTTATTGAAGACTGTACTGAAGCACCTAAAGTAGACAAGATCGAAGACTGTGATGGTATACTGAGACCAAAACTATGGATACGCTGTAATGAAATAAATTATCCTATTCAAGCTTGTGATGATCACTGGTTCGATGATGAAAGTGACCTTGTGGTTCGTGTTAAAACGGAAAACTTCACAGATCATAATATTTATTAAAGGAATATGAAGTAGCAGAAGAGATTGATTACACATCATGGAAAGATCCAAACATATTGGTTGACCAGCTAAGACTTCTGCATGCCTTTCTTTGTGCAGGAAACTATTCGTGCAACAAAGAAATAACCTTCATACTCAAAGAACTGAAGGAGGCTGGTTACATACAATAATGACTTGTTTTACCTGCATTTGTATAATGTTGAGAAATAAATGAAATAATTTAAATAACAAAAACCTAATGTTTTATTTATTGTATTCTGATTTCTAAATAAGTCTGTCATTTCGCTACTGTGTGTGTGTTCATTCCTTGTCTACTGTGTGTACTGTGTGTTCATTCCGTTTCCAGTGTGTACTGTGTATTCGTTCTGTTTCCTGTGTGTACTGTGTGTCCTGTGTTCATTCAGTTTCCTATGTGTACGGTGTGTTCATTTCATTTCCTGTGTTTACTGTCTGTTCGTTTCGTTTACTCTGTGTACTGTGTGTTCGTTCCGTTTACTGTGTGTACTGTGTGATCATGGTCTACATGACTGACATTGTTCATGACCCGGTCTCGCGGTCCGAAGATGCTTGGTCTATATGTATGGATGGCTTCGTACAGGAACGTTTTAGAGGTTATTTTAAGTATCAAAAAACTAGACTTTTATGTTAGGCTTATTGACAAAATATTTAATTCGTTTTACAGGTGTATTGTCTTGAGTTTTTTTCGTAGGGTGGATGATTAATAAACTCCACGAAAGGTAAGGGAAAAATTTTAATATATTTAGTATTTAGTTACACTTGTCACTGGTCAAGAATCAAACACATGACAGGAATCCATCGATTGAATATGTAAATTAATGAGTGATTTTTTCGGTGAATTTGGGGATTTTTCCCTAATTGATAGGTCAATAAACACAAATTTCTAAGATGGAGGTCTTAATGACTTACTGGAGGCTGATAGTAGGGGATTTTAAGCCTATTTAAGGTTTTTGAACATGCTGTAAGCAAATTATTATTTTTTACATAAATTTTAAAATTTTTCTATCGACCAGGGATCAAACCACGTATCGAATCAATGTGTAAATAAAAGAGTGATTTTTTATTGAATTTTGTGATTATTCCCGAATTTTTATTGTCAATTATGACAAATTTTCAAGTTGGCAGTCGTAATGGCTTATAGGATAATTGTTGACTTGGAAACTATGCTTTTTTTAGGACTTTGATCTTTATTTACTAAATCAATATTTTTTTTACATAAAATTAATAATTATTGCATCGCTAAGGGATCGAACCGAATATATGAACTGATCGAATCAATCATAATATTGATTGCAAATTTATTTAATGAATTTTGGATTTTCCCGAATGTCTAGCTAAATAATTACGAATTTCCAAGATGGCACCCAAATGTCAAGATGGCGGTTTCCTCAGTAATAATAAATGATTGCTGCACTCTAGCGGGTTAAATTTTAACTAATATGAAAGTAGTGCACTCTAAGAGTCGAAAACAAGATGTCGGTCTCCAGCAGACGTAAACAAGATGGCGGACACGACACCATACCAGCTGATTATATGTAGGTACCTTGGTATTGGTGGTGGGAGGTCAGTCTGAGGGCGGCCTCTGTGGAAGAAGGATCTATCAACGTTTTGTTTATTGTTGGCTCTTACTGGGTTTGAACTGAGGACTCCAAGGCCTAAGTCCATTTTTAAATTCAATTTTATTTAATTTTGATTAATAAGTAGTATAGGAATGGGCATCCGGGGACTGGCGCTGGCGCGTGGTGCCGGTGCCGGTGTCCGCCATATAGGATTGTGACGTCATGGCGGCCATTTTTGACCCAAAATTCCTCAAAATTCCTCAAAAATGACTGAAAATGACTCAAAATTTCCCGTTTCGAGGGAAAATTTCCCGTTTTTATTCCTCAAAAATCCCAGCGGCTAGAAATGTCCTGATAGAGGCTTAAGCATCCTTAACTCAAGCCTCAGTTAAGCCTCTATCAGGATGTGACCTTGACCTTTGACCTTGACCCCGGCCGCCATTTTGGATCCGCCATTTTGGATGAAGTCATTGTGTTCTAGAAAATTCCGGTGATGTGTTTTCCGCCATATTGGATGATGACGTCACCGTTGCATTTTCCGTTACGGCCGCCATCTTTAACTATTTTATTTATTATCCGATTTTAATGATTTTTTTTTTAAAAATTATAAAAAAATTCAAATAATAAATTTTTTAATAAAATACTTATAAAAAATATACTTTTACGACACGGAGGTCAGAGTCCTCGGTTGGACCCCGGTGAGAGCAAAAAAATTAAAAATGGCGACCGATCCTTCCCTCACAGTGGACGCAGGCATACTGACTCCCACCACTTTTTTTTCAAAGCATATATATTGTCAGGTAGTATGACGTCATGTCCGCCATCTTGTCTTTGATGCTGGAAGCCATCATCAGTGTATCGTCGGCGAGAGTGCGCTGACTCCATGTTAGTTTAATTCTTATCCGCTAGAGTGCAGTAATCATTTATTATTGCTGTGACACCCGACATCTTGTCATTTGGCCGCCATCTTGAAAATCCATAATTATTTAGCTAGAAATTCGGGAAAAATTCCAAAATTCATTAAATAAATTTATAATCTATATACTGATTGATTAGGTCGACTAAGGTACTTGGTACGATCTAGGACGATGCAAAAAAATATAACATCAATTTAACATAATAGTAACAGGTTCGAGGAATTAAACACCACAAGTTCTTTTACAAACATAATATTTATTACATAATTTCTATTCTACTACAGGATCATTTGCGAAAGCCAGCAATCTTATAATCATTTAGTTCCGCAGCGGTGTGAAATGACTAATTCTTAGCTCCAATCGGTTTATACTAGACAGAGTCCAGCCAGAACCTTTACAGACATAGTCCACCTCTTCTTGACAGAGTTTCTGGATACCGTTTTTAACAGTTTGCTTCACATCGTTAGAACTGTAAATTACTGCAGCCGATGTCTTGAATGCACACTTCTTCACTTTGTCATCGAACGGATATGGCTTTCCATATATACAGTCCAACCACAAGTTATATTTCAAAGGTCCGTTTGTTGCTACATCATCAGTAAGCTGATTGATTATGCCCTCTCTGATATCATCAAGAAAATTACAAATGTCTTTCGACTCACCTAACGTATTTAAATAATAGTAGTCTTTCAACGTTCCACGAAATGCAGACTGCGCCAAGTAGAATCCATTATCGTTCATTTGTAATGCGCCGAACACAGTCTTAGGTTTATTTTCATGTTCAGACGTCATAACAATCGGTTGCTTGGCATCGGTTTTCTTGCTTGTACGCCCACGAGCCTTCAACCTAAACCGAGGAGTCAAAATGTCGGCAGGTAGTTCAGCAGTAGGCACACGGACTTCACCTTTACAGTTTTTCGCATGTCGTCGCAAATTATCAATTCGAGTAAACCATTCATGACACTCATCACATCGAAACTTCATACGAGAAGGATTCTTCGTGCATTTGCTCCGCTCATGTCTCCGTGCATCATGGGAAAATGCGAACGACGTATCACAGTAGCTGCAAGGATACCGTGGTGATGAAGACGAACCTTTCAGACCCGATCCAGATACTGACGTTGCCGCAGTTGCACCATCTCCAGGCATACTCTTATGCACATCGATGCATCGTTGTTGCGCCGAAACCTTTACTTTCTGCCGAACAGCAGGACCTTTGCATGCCTTCATGTGCGTTTTCATATTATCTATTCTGACAAACTGCTTATGACATTTCTCACACACAAACATTTTACGATATAGGTTCTTGGCACATTCTCTATTCTCATGTCGTCGAGCATTGCTGTTGTTTGAGAAAATCTTGTCGCAGTAACAGCAACGATGTTCGTTAGTTGTTGTCGATTCGGCATCCATTGAAGTCTCCATTGATGGCGAACCAGCGTTCGCCGAGTTTCCCTGTGCAGCCAGCACTAGCGGCATCAAAGTCTCTTCTGCTGGCGGTACCACGTCTGTTGAAGTCTCCTCCAGTGTTGACGTCGTCGTTGCCAACGGGATCTGCACCTTCTCCGTCGTAGCTGTCGTCAAGGTTCCCGTAGTCGATGGTACATCCTCCATCGAGTACGACGTTAAAATCGGTAAAGATGCCATCGAAGTCTCAAGAACAGGCAATTACACGACTTATGCACCAGAAGAAACAAACTAGGTGATCCTTACACCGCCGTCGTCAGAAACAAACTGAGCGTCCTGCTGTCTAGGACTCGCTTATATACATGCACCGTATGGAATAATACGCAAGTCAAATCAAGAACCATTTACAATAATACTAGAGTCAAATCTACAAATTAAAAAAAGAGGATCATTTTATCGAAAAAAATTCGATCTCTCCAATATACGCCAGGCTCCAAGAACTACAATTCACGTCATCAGATCCATCTACATTTTGCTCCTATGCTTCAATTGACCATTAGCTTCAAGTGCTCCAACAGCTCCATCAGCTCCAACACGTAATGTACGCAATGTACGTGCAATACATGCAATTTACGTGCAATAAATGTAATGATCACACAGTACACACAGGAAAACGGAACATACACACAGTACACACAGGAAACGGGACGTACACACAGGAAAACGGAACGTACACACAGTACACACAGGAAACGGGACATACACACAGGAAAACGGAACGTGCACACAGTACACACAGGAAACGGAACGTACGCACAGTAGACACAGGAAACTGAATGTACACACAGTACACACAGGAAACGGAACGTACACACAGTACACACAGGTAACCGAACGTACACACACCAAACGGAACGTACACACAGGAAACTAAACGTACACACAGGAAATGGAACGTACACACAGTACACACAGGAAACTGAACGTACACACAGTACACACAGGAGACGGAACGTACACACAGTACACACAGGAAACGGAACGTACACACAGTACACACAGGAAACAGAACGTACACACAGTACACACAGAAAATGGAACGTACACACAGTACACACAGTAAACGGAACGTACACACAGTACACACAGGAAACTGAACGTACACACAGTACACACAGGAAACGGAACGTACACACAGAACACACAGGAAACGGAACGTACACACAGTACACACAGGAAACAGAACGCACACACAGTACACACAGAAAACGGAACGTACACACAGTACACACAGGAAACGTAATGATCACACATACAGTAGCGGAAACACACACAGGCTTAGTTGGAAATCAGAATACAAGAAATAAAAACATTAAATTTTTACTTTCAATATTTTATTACTTCTCAACATTACACAAATACAAGTAAAAGAAGCCATTATTGTATGAAGCCAGCTTTCCTCAGTTCTTTGAGTATGAAGGATATTTCTTTGATGCACGGATAGTTTCCTGCACAAAGCGAGCCATGTAGAAGTCTTAGCCGGTCAACCAATATGTTTGGATCTTTCCATGATGTGTAATCAATCTCTTCTACCACCATCTTTCTTGCTTGTTTATTATAAATACTTTTAATATCACAATCGTCCCAGTGATCATAATAAGCATTATCAGATTTATTTAATATATCACGTCGTTTCCATCGTTTTGGTCTCAGGACACCGTCACATTCTTCGATCTTGTCAGCTTTAGGTGCTTCATCATAGTCTATGTCTTTGTCAACAGCCTCAGAGTCACTGTAACAATCACCGTAGAAGGAATCGTCTTCACCCAATTTACCGTAATAATTCGTTGTTGATGATTTCGAAGTGTCTTCATCGTCTTCATGCTTCCTTTTTAGGAGTCCATCATTTTTACAAAGTAGGAAAGATCTACTTGAATTCGGCTGGAATATATTCTCACTTTTCACGTTAAGGATTCTTCCATTGTCTTCATTCTTCCGTAAATCATCACCCTCCTTCAATTTATGTTCTTCCTCACGATCGGGTGAGCTAATACCATCACGCTCAGGACAAGGAACATTATTGTCATAATGCAGATCACTCTTCTTTAGTCTAGTGGATCCATCGGTGTCCTCTATGCCGTAAGTAGTCTTGACTTTACATGTTCTACCATGTCTTTTTAAGCTGTCAATTCGTGTTAACAACCTGCTACAACGATTACAGCTTAACATGTTGCGTAGTGGGTTTCTAGCACAATCATTCTTCTCATGACGTCTAGCGTTCCTTCTCATGACAAAATCCTTGCCACAGTATCTACAGCGGCTTCCTTCCGATTCAGCTATAGATAACAAACCACGATCCATGGTAGCTTCTGTGCCTAATGTTAGATACAAACTGTCAGTTTTCTCCAATTGGAACCATTTCTTAAATAGAGTTTTTGAAATATTACATCAGCGAGAGTTAACTTATCTAATGCAAAGCAAATTGATGCAAGTAGTTCCGGCTGTCGTCAACAGATGGTGCCACGTGTTGCTTGCAGGTAAATAATATTTAGTTCTTTTATGCAGGATGCGGGATGCTCACTAACGATCGCAAAAGAAGGATGGCTTCGCTAGACTCCAAGGAGAAGGAAATCCGTCCTTCCTGTTAGTGCTTCTTAGATATCTCAGAGATTATTTGATTAAAAAATGATTTTTTTTATTTTCCACCTGATAAAAATATTACAAGTGTTGATTAAGTAGCAGAAATTCACTAATTAAATATAACCTTAAATAAATTAACATGACTCATTACATAGAAAAAATCCTTCATGAAGAGATCAATTGCTCATCTGTAACCAGAAGCACTTGCAGAAAACCATCAAAATATTGCCAAGTATAATCA
Organism: Bacillus rossius redtenbacheri; assembly: GCF_032445375.1. Taxonomy (NCBI): domain Eukaryota; kingdom Metazoa; phylum Arthropoda; class Insecta; order Phasmatodea; family Bacillidae; genus Bacillus; species Bacillus rossius. The sequence goes on along the minus strand of NC_086331.1, from coordinate 59,961,126 downwards.
GGAGCACACGGAGAAAACTATCATAATATTGTCAAGAATAAACGGGAGCACACGGAGAAATCCACCATAATATTGACAAGAAAATTCAGGAGCACACGGAGAAAACCGCCGCAAGTTTTCTTTGATATCATAAAATTTCAGGAAAAAAATAATACTAAAAATAAAAATAAATTAATAAAAAATTTAAAAAAAAATAAAATAAAAAATTACATAAATATATTCTGCTAGCTTGTGAACTTCTCATTGTTGAACAAAGATAGAGTTCTAGTACAAGCCAGAATTTTATGTATTTTTTTATTTTATTTTTTTTTAAATTTTTTAATAATTTATTTTTATTTTTAGTATTATTTTTTTCCTGAAATTTTATGATATCAAAGAAAACTTGCGGCGGTTTTCTCCGTGTGCTCCTGATTATTCTTGTCAATATTATGGTGGATTTCTCCGTGTGCTCCCGTTTATTCTTGACAATATTATGATAGTTTTCTCCGTGTGCTCCTGATTATACTTAGCAATATTTTGATGGTTTTCTGCAAGTGCTTCTGGTTACAGATGAGCAGTTGATCTCTTCATGAAGGATTTTTTCTATGTAATGAGTCATGTTAATTTATTTAAGGTTATATTTAATTAGTGAATTTCTGCTACTTAATCAACACTTGTAATATTTTTATCAGGTGGAAAATAAAAAAAATCATTTTTAGTCAAATAATCTCTGAGATATCTAAGAAGCACTAACAGGAAGGACGGACTTCCTTCTCCTTGGAGTCTAGCGAATTCATCCTTCTTTTGCGATCGTTAGTGAGCATCCCGCATCCCGCATAAAAGAACTAAATATTATTTACCTGCAAGCAACACGTGGCGCCATCTGTTGACGACAGCCGGAACTACTTGCATCAATTTGCTTTGCATTAGATAACTTAACTCTCGCTGATGTAATATTTAAAAAACTCTATTTAAGAAATGGTTCCAATTGGAGAAAACTGACAGTTTGTATCTAACATTAGTCACAGAAGCTACCATGGATCGTGGTTTGTTATCTATACCTGAATCGGAAGGAAGCCGCTGTAGATACTGTGGCAAGGATTTTGTCATGAGAAGGAACGCTCGACTTCATGAGAAGAATGATTGTGCAAGAAACCCACTACGCAACATGTTAAGCTGTAATCGTTGTAGCAGGTTGTTAACACGAATTGACAGCTTAAAAAGACATGGTAGAACATGTAAAGTCAAGACTACTTACGGCATAGATGACACCGATGGATCCACTAGACTAAAGAAGAGTGATCTGCATTATGACAATAATTTTCCTTGTCCTGAGCGTGATGGTATTAGCTCACCCGATCGTGAGGAAGAACATAAATTGAAGGAGGTTGATGATTTACGGAAGAATGAAGACAATGGAAGAATCCTTAACGTGAAAAGTGAGAATATATTCCAGCCGAATTCAAGTAGATCTTTCCTACTTTGTAAAAATGATGGACTCCTAAAAAGGAAGCATGAAGACGATGAAGACACTTCGAAATCATCAACAACGAATTATTACGGTAAATTGGGTGAAGACGATTCCTTCTACGGTGATTGTTACAGTGACTCTGAGGCTGTTGACAAAGACATAGACTATGATGAAGCACCTAAAGCTAACAAGATCGAAGAATGTGACGGTGTCCTGAGACCGAAACGATGGAAACGACGTGATATATTAAATAAATCTGATAATGCTTATTATGATCACTGGGACGATTGTGATATTAAAAGTATTTATAATAAACAAGCAAGTAAGATGGTGGTAGAAGAGATTGATTACACATCATGGAAAGATCCAAACATATTGGTTGACCGGCTAAGACTTCTACATGGCTCGTTTTGTGCAGGAAACTATCCGTGCATCAAAGAAATATCCTTCATACTCAAAGAACTGAGGAAAGCTGGCTTCATACAATAATGGCTTCTTTTACTTGTATTTGTGTAATGTTGAGAAGTAATAAAATATTGAAAGTAAAAATTTAATGTTTTTATTTCTTGTATTCTGATTTCCAACTAAGCCTGTGTGTGTTTCCGCTACTGTATGTGTGATCATTACGTTTCCTGTGTGTACTGTGTGTACGTTCCGTTTTCTGTGTGTACTGTGTGTGCGTTCCGTTTCCTGTGTGTACTGTGTGTACGTTCCGTTTTCTGTGTGTACTGTGTGTACGTTCAGTTTCCTGTGTGTACTGTGTGTACGTTCAGTTTCCTGTGTGTACTGTGTGTACGTTCCGTTTTCTGTGTGTACTGTGTGTACGTTCCGTTTCCTGTGAGTACTGTGTGTACGTTCCGTTTCCTGTGTGTACTGTGTGTACGTTCCGTTTCCTGTGTGTACTGTGTGTACGTTCAGTTTCCTGTGTGTACTGTGTGTACGTTCCATTTCCTGTGTGTACGTTTAGTTTTCTGTGTGTACGTTCCGTTTGGTGTGTGTACGTTCGGTTACCTGTGTGTACTGTGTGTACGTTCCGTTTCCTGTGTGTACTGTGTGTACATTCAGTTTCCTGTGTCTACTGTGCGTACGTTCCGTTTCCTGTGTGTACTGTGTGCACGTTCCGTTTTCCTGTGTGTATGTCCCGTTTCCTGTGTGTACTGTGTGTACGTTCCGTTTTCCTGTGTGTACGTCCCGTTTCCTGTGTGTACTGTGTGTACGTTCCGTTTTCCTGTATGTACTGTGTGATCATTACATTTATTGCACGTAAATTGCATGTATTGCACGTACATTGCGTACATTACGTGTTGGAGCTGATGGAGCTGTTGGAGCACTTGAAGCTAATGGTCAATTGAAGCATAGGAGCAAAATGTAGATGGATCTGATGACGTGAATTGTAGTTCTTGGAGCCTGGCGTATATTGGAGAGATCGAATTTTTTTCGATAAAATGATCCTCTTTTTTTAATTTGTAGATTTGACTCTAGTATTATTGTAAATGATTCTTGATTTGACTAGCGTATTATTCCATACGGTGCATGTATATAAGCGAGTCCTAGACAGCAGGACGCTCAGTTTGTTTCTGACGACGGCGGTGTAAGGATCACCTAGTTTGTTTCTTCTGGTGCATAAGTCGTGTAATTGCCTGTTCTTGAGACTTCGATGGCATCTTTACCGATTTTAACGTCGTACTCGATGGAGGATGTACCATCGACTACGGGAACCTTGACGACAGCTACGACGGAGAAGGTGCAGATCCCGTTGGCAACGACGACGTCAACACTGGAGGAGACTTCAACAGACGTGGTACCGCCAGCAGAAGAGACTTTGATGCCGCTAGTGCTGGCTGCACAGGGAAACTCGGCGAACGCTGGTTCGCCATCAATGGAGACTTCAATGGATGCCGAATCGACAACAACTAACGAACATCGGTGCTGTTACTGCGACAAGATTTTCTCAAACAACAGCAATGCTCGACGACATGAGAATAGAGAATGTGCCAAGAACCTATATCGTAAAATGTTTGTGTGTGAGAAATGTCATAAGCAGTTTGTCAGAATAGATAATATGAAAACGCACATGAAGGCATGCAAAGGTCCTGCTGTTCGGCAGAAAGTAAAGGTTTCGGCGCAACAACGATGCATCGATGTGCATAAGAGTATGCCTGGAGATGGTGCAACTGCGGCAACGTCAGTATCTGGATCTGGTCTGAAAGGTTCGTCTTCATCACCACGGTATCCTTGCAGCTACTGTGATACGTCGTTCGCATTTTCCCATGATGCACGGAGACATGAGCGGAGCAAATGCACGAAGAATCCTTCTCGTATGAAGTTTCGATGTGATGAGTGTCATGAATGGTTTACTCGAATTGATAATTTGCGACGACATGCGAAAAACTGTAAAGGTGAAGTCCGTGTGCCTACTGCTGAACTACCTGCCGACATTTCGACTCCTCGGTTTAGGTTGAAGGCTCGTGGGCGTACAAGCAAGAAAACCGATGCCAAGCAACCGATTGTTATGACGTCTGAACATGAAAATAAACCTAAGACTGTGTTCGGCGCATTACAAGTGAACGATAATGGATTCTACTTGGCGCAGTCTGCATTTCGTGGAACGTTGAAAGACTACTATTATTTAAATACGTTAGGTGAGTCGAAAGACATTTGTAATTTTCTTGATGATATCAGAGAGGGCATAATCAATCAGCTTACTGATGATGTAGCAACAAACGGACCTTTGAAATATAACTTGTGGTTGGACTGTATATATGGAAAGCCATATCCGTTCGATGACAAAGTGAAGAAGTGTGCATTCAAGACATCGGCTGCAGTAATTTACAGTTCTAACGATGTGAAGCAAACTGTTAAAAACGGTATCCAGAAACTCTGTCAAGAAGAGGTGGACTATGTCTGTAAAGGTTCTGGCTGGACTCTGTCTAGTATAAACCGATTGGAGCTAAGAATTAGTCATTTCACACCGCTGCGGAACTAAATGATTATAAGATTGCTGGCTTTCGCAAATGATCCTGTAGTAGAATAGAAATTATGTAATAAATATTATGTTTGTAAAAGAACTTGTGGTGTTTAATTCCTCGAACCTGTTACTATTATGTTAAATTGATGTTATATTTTTTTGCATCGTCCTAGATCGTACCAAGTACCTTAGTCGACCTAATCAATCAGTATATAGATTATAAATTTATTTAATGAATTTTGGAATTTTTCCCGAATTTCTAGCTAAATAATTATGGATTTTCAAGATGGCGGCCAAATGACAAGATGTCGGGTGTCACAGCAATAATAAATGATTACTGCACTCTAGCGGATAATAATTAAACTAACATGGAGTCAGCGCACTCTCGCCGACGATACACTGATGATGGCTTCCAGCATCAAAGACAAGATGGCGGACATGATGTCATACTACCTGACGATATATATGCTTTGAAAAAAAAGTGGTGGGAGTCAGTATGCCTGCGTCCACTGTGAGGGAAGGATCGGTCGCCATTTTTAATTTTTTTGCCCTCACCGGGGTCCAACCGAGGACTGTGACCTCCGTGTCGTAAAAGTATATTTTTTATAAGTTTTTTATTAAAAATTTTATTATTTGAATTATTTATAATTTTTAAAAAAAATTTCATTAAAATCGGATAATAAATAAAAAAGTTAAAGATGGCGGCCGTAACGGAAAATGCAACGGTGACGTCATCATCCAATATGGCGGAAAACACATCACCGGAATTTTCTAGAACACAATGACTTCATCCAAAATGGCGGATCCAAGATGGCGGATCCAAAATGGCCGCCGGGTTCAAGGTCAAAGGTCAAGGTCACATCCTGATAGAGGCTTAACTGAGGCTTGAGTTAAGGATGCTTAAGCCTCTATCAGGACATTTCTAGCCGCTGGGATTTTTGAGGAATAAAAACGAGAAATTTTCCCTCGAAACGGGAAATTTTGAGTCATTTTGAGTCATTTTTGAGGAATTTTGAGGAATTTTGGGTCAAAAATGGCCGCCGTGACGTCACAATCCAATATGGCGGACACCGGCACCGGCATCACGCGCCAGCGCCAGTCCCCGAATGCCCATTCCTATACTACTTTAATACATTTTTTTTAATTTTGACATTTTTTCGAACTTCTAGCATAAACATTACAGTTTTTCAAGATGGCGGCCGTAACGAAAATCAAATATGTCGGTCGTAACGAATCGTATAACGACGACATCGTACACATCCAAAATGGCGGGGCGTAACGAAACATGCAGCATTTATAGAATCCAGTATGGTGGCCGTAGCGATATTTTCAAAAGTGTTTTTTTTTAATTTTTTTATTAAAATTATATTAATTGAAATTTTTTATAAATTTTAATTTTTTTTATTAAAATCTGATAGTAAAAGATTTTCAAGATGGCGCACTAACATAAATTGCAACGGTGATTTTATATAACTATATGATGTCAGAGACCTATCTGAGGCTGTAGACATGGATGCTTAAGCCTCTTTTAGGAATTAGTGTTCTTTCTAAGGCAAAAGTCTTTTGAGGTTTTTCGAAATCTTTTTTTTTTAATTTTGAAAACGAAAATTTTTGAAAACGAGAATTTTTCCGTGAAAACGGGAAATTTTGAGTCATTTTGAGTCAATTTTGAGGAATTTTTGAGTCCAAGATGGCTACCGTGACGTCAGAGGTCGGTCGGTCATTGGCCCTACCACACACCACAGACTGAAGCCTATGCCAGATCCGGCTATTACATAGTACTTACATGCATGAACATAATAAAGTTATTTTATTTTTCTATGGAGATGCCATAAATGGGTGCTTGAAAGTAAAAACGATGATTCAGAAATTCACAAAAAAAGAAATATTTGTACACATCTAGGCCTAAGTTTATAAAATTACAAAGTTTGTTCAGACCATTTTCCATCTGGCTGCTTTAGAAACCCGAATTTTGTATAACAGCGATAAGTATAATTGACATTATATTATTAATAATTGATAAATATCTTATAGTCTATAAGTTTAATAATATGTGTTTATACTACCACTGGCACTTAAAGATTGTAGTACGTATGTTATGTTATAAATGTCAGGGTTTTCTTGACTGTTAGATACATCGTGTTGTGATAACAGAGTCAATAGATTCTATCAATGTTCTGAATAATTTCTCCAAGTTTTGTTTGCAGTCCCTATAAAAATGTACAAGCCTAACCCTAAGACTAGAATAAAACACATGGTTGCGTGACCACCATGCGTTAGAGATGCGAAAATTCACAAATACATGTATATGAGTATATAAGAATGAGTGAAAATATGCGAGTGCGCAAACTGCAAGTGATCAAAGTATGCGAATATGACTTCGAGTGCCCCACTCCTGAGCCCTATCTCTCTCCACAATCGAGCACCCCACTCCTTTTCGCTGAAATTTTCGCTTCCTTATGAGCGTTACATTTTCGTTACGTTTTGATGTCGTTGCCTCGACTTACTCTACCGGCTGTAAATAAGTTTTATGTCAAAATTTTGCAAGCAATATGTATTCTAACAAATTATTTTAGTAACAGTTTATTGCAAAATATATAATTTAAATAGAAGCATTGTTTTAAGGTAAATATGGTTAATTTATTAATTTATTAATTTCAAAATGCCCAGACAATATTTCTTCAGTATATTTTGTACAATTTTTAAACATTTTCTTCAATCCCTGTTGTACTACTTTACACATTATTTTAGACATAAAATAATATACTGTAGAAATGAAATGCGCATCCTAATCAAGTGTTACAGTGAATTATTAATGATTTATATAAGTAAATCGTCACACTAATTCGTATCTGCCATTGAGAACGTCGAAGTCCTTTCGTTCAATTTTGCCATAACTTGCCTGTTTAGTTGCACGAAATCGTGTCATCAAACATTCCCACTGCTTCAGACTTGGGACGTGCGATAAACTCCATTCCTCTCCAGTAAAAAGCCACAGGCCGTTGAATGCAGGGAGGAAGCATCGTGCCCGCACAGTCGGCGAGCAACGTGGCGCCCACCACTCCATTTACTCCGGTCTAATGGGGCAGCCCTCTCTTGCGCGCTGTGGACAGCGGCCTTGCGAGTTGCGCAATAACGGTCGGCGAAGCTGTTGCCACACAGACGTCAGGCCACGGAACTTGCTCGGCGAGCCACTGACGTCACAAGCACGAGAGCCGAGGGGCTCCTGGGCGAGGCAAGACGGGAAACCGCCCAGGGCCGCACGCCTAAAGGGGCCCCACAGTGGCCTTTTCATTTTCCTTTTTGAAGTAATACTTCTTTAGGCGCGTTATGGAAAAAAAAAATGACGAGAGTTAATACTTATGATGCGCCCGCACCATGCTATCAAATTTACAAAAAAATTAAATAAAAGCTACGTAAAAATTAGAAATATGTAAGTGCTTTTAATACTTTAGTGATTGATATTGAATACTGGTCCATTTAATTAAAAACATTTATTTATTGTGAATATTAGGAATATAAATTGTGTTTATAAACTTTTTGAAGTATATATACATAAATGAGTTTATGTTATCGTATGTATAATTTATTCGTGTTATAAATTATAAATTATTATTCAATAAATAATTACAATAATAAAATAAGAATAAACATTCAGCATATTTATTGATTTTCATTATTAATTAGAATCTAACTTGATTATTTTACTAAATAAAAATAATCATTTTTATTCACATGTTTATATTAATATTGAATACTGAGTGTTTATTTAAATTTAATAAACTTTAATTTAAACTTTACCAAGCATAATTATAATATCACTCCAGTGCTTTTATTTTGTTTGTTTCTATTAATTATTTGCATGCAAAATTAAAGTTAGTTTTATACTACGCCAAGTAAGTACCCTTTTTTATATTTTATGAAAATTATAAACATTAATTAGAGAAAGGAAGAATTAAATTGTTATTAGCCGTTTATTCAAAGTTCTGGTACACTTTTCAAAGTGGTGCTCTTTTCAAAGTGGGGAATTATTCAAAGTGCAAAACTTTTGATTTCAATTAAGTTTAAATGATTTAATATTAAAAAAAATTACAAAATGTACGTTCTTTTATATAATAATGTAATTTCACTGGAATTGGATCGTTAGAATTCATAAAATCAACCCAAGTGTAATTTAACATAATTTAAGACAAATTAGAAAATAAATACTGAAATTTAAGTTTTCAGGATGTCGTTAAAATGTTGTTTGAAAGATCTTATTTTTTAAAAATTTTCCCAGGCAAGGACCACGAAACCACACCCTCTTTATTAATGGGGGTTATTCCATAAATCACAATTAATACAATTTTAAGTCTATAATTATGACTTTTGAAATCAAACACATAAACTTTGACTTTATTTATCACCCGGAAAAATATCAAAGGTCACAAAATGTGTGAGATTCCACTCCACGTGGTTTTCATGCAAAATTTACAAGAATATTACACTCACTCGTGGTCATATTTTTTCTGTTAAAAAGTTCAATGAAAAAAGACACTTTGAACTTAACAAATAAAAATACTTAACAAAAACACTTACTCTTACAAACACTAGTTCATTTGCTTACATGTGTGCGAAAGCGCAGATGCTGATCATTAAACATACATTTAATTCGTCTGAATCCCGTCTGAATATATACTCGTGCATGCGATAACAGACGACATATGACAATATATAACTTTATACAAATTCACTGAAAACTGTAACTCAAAATCTCTGCGTGAAAAATTACAAGCTCGACAAAAACTAACTTCTAACAGTGTCCATTAATACAAATAGAAGTGTGTGACATAACAGTACTCCACTAATTTGTGTTAGAATGTACCAGTAATCACTGTGCATGTATCAATGACCACAGCCATCACGTATTTTACTAGCATAAACCCCATGCAACGATGGCAAGTGTTAGCATCGTGTAACCGGGATAACCTCGGTCCAGCTTCGTTACTTGCACGCTCCGTTTCAACATTACAACGTACCTCTCTATGTCATCGTATCTATCTGGGAGTGCGTCGTTTGCCCTACAGGCGTTTGCCCTAAACGCATTTTCGAAGCATATTCTCGTATTCCTCATTCCAAAAAGGCGTTTGCCCTAAAAGCGTTTTCCCTAAAGGCGTTTGTCCTAAAGTCGTTTGCTCTACAGGCGTTTGCCCTACAGGCGTTTGCCCTATAGGCGTTTGCCCTAAAGGCGTATGCACAAAAATTTTTATAATCACATTCGGACCAAGCTCCGGCATTTGCCCTAAAGGCGTTTGCCCTAAAAGAAGTTTTTCGACAGTCGTTTGCCCTACAGGCGTTTGCCCTACAGGCGTTTGTCCTAAAAGTTTGCGAATTTTCAATAATCCGAAAATGAATGCTTGCCGGCGTTTGCCCTAAAGTCGTTTGCCCTACAGGCGTTTGCCCTACGAACCGTTTCGAAGATAGATGTCCTTACGTGTGTCGCCCCTGTTGACAAATGTATGAACCATTCTCCAAATGAGTACAAAGTACAAAATTCACAAATTAGATGGCAGCACATACGGTTTGCTTTCCCAACGTTGAAGTCTAAGAATGCAGCTGGTAATTGAACCTTACTTACAACAGATGGTGCGCCAATCTCAGTGACTGGATTGTATTTTTTAAATCATTTTTTAACAGAGATGTTGATGATTTAATATTTTCCATTGTTGGGGGAGGGGTAACTAGCGAACAAATTAACTTAATTTAATATTGCTGCTATATATAAAAAAAGCGTTAGCAAAAGGAGCTTACAAAATTTTATTATCCTTGCCTGCTGGAATTTTCACTTGAAGTCGTCCAAAAAACGATGACCCTAAAATAATTTAAGGCAGAGGATTATACATATTCATTTATAAAAACATTTTCAGTGTTTAAAAGTTACTGTTAAAATAGCCTTTGAGACCTTCATGCCTATTTTCAATTTTTATATAACATGTGCCCAACTGAATCTGTCGTTTTATTAATATGTTTGTAGAATGCGGTGAAAATACTTCCATCGAGAGTGTGCATATTTTGCTAATTCGCCCTGACCATCTATAGCTTAACCCCTAATAAGTTTTATGGGAACAAGTGAAGTATAATAAAAGACTGATTTAATGTGTGACAGCCAATGAAATGTACAACTTTTGAAAATGCATTTAATCTATTCATCCATATTGCCACAATATTTGAATGAATGTCATAGGTATGAGTGTTAACTAGGAACGATTTTGATATGTCATGGAATGTACAATAATGAATTGCGTAAAAGTAAAATACACAAAGAAAGATCATTAATTATAACTCTGTTTCAGATGCTAATGAATCAGCATATTCGCAAAAAAGTGCAATTTTAGTTAATATATTTTCAAAACAATTAAACAAACAGAATTTACTGGAAAATATGTTATTCATAACTTAGTAGGAGCAAGTGACGTCTTTTCACCATCACCTATGTTTAATAAATAAATACGTTATTTGTTATTTTTGTTTTGTCTCATTGCTATGTTCATGCTGTGCTGGAAAGACTTCTAGATTGCAATGACAGTTTTATTTTTGAGCGCGCAGTGTTATGCCATGTTGTCTACGTGTCGTCTTTGAAATCGTACAAATGACTTGTAGTTTTTATTAGTTTAGTTTCATATTTTGACATGTTTTATGAATCAAAACAAAACATCAATTTGTATACAACCTTAGTACACATAACATGGTAATTGTATGGTTTCTCAGCCGTATTTATAGTGATATGCGATTACGTAATAGAAAAGGTGTTTTCGTGTATGCTGCTGAAAGAGTTCACTCCTTAAAATTTTATTTATGTGCTATGTGATGAATGCCCTATTGCGATACGTATGTAGGCCCTACCCGGCAGCCTAGTATTGAGAGCTAGGGCGGTTTAGCATTGAGCTTGAAACCATTGTCATCAAATCCCACTCGCAGAAAGCAGTGCTTCACTTGTTTTTATTTCGTTCTTATTCATTGACACTATTACTAAAATTATTTATTACCGCGATTTGTAATTTTTTTATAAGAATATATGTATAAAGTTACACAAATGTTTCAAATTAATAGTTTTTAGGGTATTCCTTAGTAGGCATACTAGGCAGAGATTTGCTTAATTAAGTGTGGTAGGGACGACATTTGGAAATTTCTGTGATTGTTCGGAAAATGTCTTATATACAACATAATATTATTTGTTTATATTTATATATATGCAAGTGATTGATTACTATCATGTGTTCAATATTATTATTACTAATTGCATGGGCTAATTTCAAAATTTCCCGATATTTTATAAAATTTATTTTAATTTGTAACTTATGTTCTTATGTTTTAATATTTGTTATTAAATATGAATATATTTTGTCGCATATAAGGCAGGTTTGTTACTAACAAACTCAACATTTTCGGTTAATTGGAAGACAGTACCCTTCCCCCTCCTTTTACCCATGTATGTGAAGTATAATTACTACAGTTCATACTAGGTAACTTATTATCCATCTCAAGTTTCTTTCGACACATAAATAGCGTGACTTAGATAAATCGAAAGTAATTAACCTCACAAAAGCTTTGAAGTTAAAGGCTGTATTTTTTTTTTTGTCCTTTTACATTTTGTTTCCGTGTCATACTCATTTGAATCGTAAACAATATGGATCGGTATAAACTGATAGACTGTAGTTGATACCGGCCCAACAATATGTCACATTCATATGAAAGCAGTTAACATTTTTGCATTGTTGCAACGAAAGTATTTGTATCAGGAATTCAAATATGCGCTTTTTTTCTTTTTTATGTGCCTTCTTTTCTTCCCCTTCCCCTTCTCCCTCTAAGGACATAATGTAACGCATTAAATAACAATACAACGGAGTTGACAGTTGTCTTTCTCGGAACATAACCGTCAAATATCGAGTAAAAAATATATTTAACAATATATAAAGTATTAATATTGTATAAACGAACATATAATTTAACGCTTTGAGTTTATTATTCGCACATTAACCATCATCACTACTAATGCATTTTGACAATTCAGATAGGCGCTATATGCGTAAGTAATTACTTATGTTTTTCTTATTTTTATTATTAATAACGTATGCTTCACAATTAATACTTTACTTAGTAATTTTGTTTAATTTTTCTTTTCAGGTATCAATATTATTTATTTTTGTTTTGTGTCTGTCAGGTTACACAGCTTGTTTACCTCTTGTAACATGGGAAATTACCTCGGCTACCAAATCTATAGATTATCTATTTTCGAGATGAAAAGTCTATACAAAAGTACTGACGAAACAACTATTAAACGCCTATTTACGTTATTGTGAACTGGAAAATATAGTTTTTTAATTTTTTTTTTTTTATGTTTGTCTATTTGTCTGTATTTCTGTTCCGGCATCAATTGAAAACTACTGGTGGTATTTTGATAAATCTTTTTTCAAACAAAGGTCTTCGGATATCGTATATACTATGCTATATGAAATTGCGGAATTCCACCCCTAAAGGGGTGAAAAAAGGGTAAATATAGTTTTAAGATTAACAATTGAATCTCCAAATTTAATGTAGCAAAATGAAAGATATTTGGTACCAATAATAAACGTAACTTACTGGAACTAATAACCGCAAATTTTAATTACTAAATTCAACCCCTAAGCGGTTAAAAAGGGGTGAAAATTGTGTTCATGATTATAATCATATCTTTGAATTTAATAAAGTTTTACAAAATATAATGGGAACCAATAATAAACACACAAAAACTATAAACAACAAAATCATCATATTTCGAAATTCAACCCCAATGGGTGAAAAAGGGATAAATATGGTTTGAAAATTGAAAAATTATACCTCCGAATCTAATAACGCGCAGTAAAATACCATGGGTACTAATAATAAACATTCAAAAACTACCAACAAAAATTTTATCATTTTGCAAATTTCAACCCCTAAAGAGGTGAAAGGGGTACCTATATATGGTTTTAAAATAAAAGTTTTATCTGTGAAAATAATCTATTATAAGAAAAGATATTGACCACCAATAATAAACATACTAATTCTACCAACCACAATTTTTCCATTTAGTGGAATTCAAGCCATAAGCTGTGAAAAAGGGTTATAAGTATATATATATTTTTAAATAACTAAGTATAAAGAAAAGAAATGTTAGTAATAATAAAGACTTAAACACTACTAATCAAACTATAATCATTTAGTGAAATGCAATCGCTAAGAGGTTAAAAAGGGGTGAATATGATATTGAGGTAATTAATGCAAATTATGGAAACCCCAGAACAAAACGAACTGGAATACTTCTTCATTGTGTACTTCAGCTGTATGTTGTGTACACATTACGGAATAAAATAGTAAGAACAATATGTAGGAGTTTAACCGCATTAATACTATTAGGCTAATTAAGAAAATGTTTAACAGCTACTATTCGCATTATTTACCTATATGCTCGTAATATTTTAAGTAATGATAGTGTAATGCACGTCTGACAGCTGAAATTGAAATAAGCAAAGCCCCGGGAAAAAAGTTGAACCTTTTTCCAGCGATATTTTTGTTAAATCGCCAATACTGTTTTTTTATCATACGATTTTTTTTGGTCGAAGACCTTACATCACCTTATGTTCCGAAATATTTTACAGAAAAAATATTCGATAACATTGAACTTAGCGCAGGGAACCATCTGTTGGTGAATCTAGGAAGTTCATACCAAACGATTTACCACCAAACCTCGATATAGGCTTACATAAGTGCCATCTAGCGACTTTTTTGTAAACTTTGCATTTAGAGGGAAAACATTTATTGAGGTACTGCCACCTGCGGAGGAAATATAAACTACAAGAACACTGTTTGAATCGATACATAATTGAAAAAACCTACATTACCCAAAATAACCTAAACTTCATTTACCCTAAAGTCATTTTCCCTACAGGCGTTTGCCCTAAAGGCATTTGCCCTACAGGCGTTTGCCCTACAGGCATTTGCCCTAAAGGCGTTTACACAAAATGTTTGATAATACCATTCGGACCAGGCTCCGGCATTTGCCCTACAGGCGTTTGCCCTAAAATAAGTTTTTCGACAGTCGTTTGCCCTACAGGCATTTGCCCTACAGGCGTCTGCCCTAAAAGTTGGTGTGGTTTCGTTAATACAAAACATAAGTGCTTGCCGGCGTTTGCTCTACAGTCGTTTGCACTAAACGGCATTTGCCCTAAAGTCGTTTGCCCTACAGGCATTTGCCCTACGTTTAGGGCAAACGCCTGTAGGGCAAACGATGTGTACCCATCTATCTCACCTACAAGTTACCGAGGTGCAGCTTCCTTCAAAACACCAGCCCTGGTCTCGGCACAGAAAGGTACAAAGTTCAAACAACAGTTTTGCGAGTATAATCCGAAGCTATGCCAACTTCATTAACCTCCGCCTCGCAAGGCATATGCCAAAATGCAAAACGTTTCTTTCAAAAGTTAATTTCGTGCCCAAAGCTCTGACCCACCGGCTCAAGACATTCGATGCAGCCGTGCAGTTAGGCCTTGTTCCATTACTTTCGCCATGCCTGCTATGGAGCAAGTGTTACACCATACAGCAACAGTGTCTCGGACACATTAAAAAAACCTAACGACACAATTTTAATGCATTTGCTACGTTTCAGAAATAACCTAGGTGCGAAACAATTGGCTGAAGCCTGGGTGCTTATCTTAAGTTTATCTTTTTAATGATGGTTGTCGTTACTTATAGATTATCGTTCATTATCGACAGTTTCCATTATAAGTTTTTCTGTGACGTCTAAAATTGTTGCAAACTAAAGTTTCCTCACGAGGGTATGAAGATATCGAAAACAATAAATACATCATTATTGAAAAAATGGGCGATACATAGAGAGGTGGTATTTGATACATGTAGCTATCGAGATAGTCAAATTTAATGCTGAAAATCAAGTCATTGACTTATAAATAAAAATGAAATTTATAGGGATAAAATTATTACTTTGTAACGGAACCCAATAATGTTATTACGATATCTCGCTTGAGTAGTTAATTTCAAATTCATATTTGCAAAAAATAACACTGCTTTAAGATATTTTTTGTGTCTTAATTCAAAAACTTTCCATAAAACTGAGTATCATATTGTAAAATGGAGGGATGTAAATAAATGAGAGGAGGTGGATAGTAAATTAAATTAGGATTGAAAAATATATGATTCTGGGAAAATGCGATTAAACTTATCAGGGCATAAGGGGAAGTGTAAACTCTAAATTTTACCCACACTCGGTACAGCAAATCAGGTGCACTAGATAAAATCGGTACCGACTGGATCCTAAGTTTTGACGTCCCATAGAGGTCGTTTTCTGGAAAACGTTTAAATGTATTTAACCTATGGACTGAATAAAAATAAAAATAAACAAACAGTCATTCAAAACTATTACACATTTATTAGGAAAATTCAAAATTCTAAAACCAGTCCTTACAAACTGAAGTTAAAAATAATAGTATTATCCTTAAACTCAAGCAAAGACTTATTACGTTAAAGAGTATTCAGAGGCAATAAAATAGAGAGCTTCTCCAAACTTTATTCTTGCCATTATGATGGAATACTTCATTTATTAAACCTTTTTTTATTATTTCTTCTTAGTTGCGACTATACAGTATTCATAATTTTCTTGAAGATATAGAATTTGCCCCTTGACAGGCCTTGAACACGAAGTTGGGCCTTTCTTGCCCTAAGTGCCTTAACAAACTTACATCTTTAAGTCGGAAGGGCCTCTTCAACCCCGAACTCGTTTAACTTGGGTCTCGATGATCCAAGTGAGTCGTAACTCTACATCTCCAAATAACTGACTCGTTACCACTGAGGAGCATAGTCTCCCCCTCAGAATGAGAACCACGCACGGTTAAAACTCGATTGAAAAACCTCTGTCACATGTTCTAGAATGTTTCAGCTCAACCTTAACCAAATTTTTGTAACCTGGGGTTCGATCCCCAAATGCACACTGCGAGTAGGCGGTAGGCGAGAGTGTTGTCGGGTTTCCCGCCTGCGGGGCGTGTCGTGTTATTCTCTAATACTAACAAACCACAGGCGCTCTCTACAACCAGTGTGTCATTTTACAGGCTCCCCAGATATAATACAAATATTACAAATAATATAAATACGCTCATCACTGATTTACTAAATGACTCTCTGACTTAATCTGTAACACTGTATAAATTCTTCTTTCACGTGCTCACAGTGTGACATTTTCATTGCTCTTTGCTAACTTGTTTCTCTTAGCATTGCTGACGAATCCGTGGCGCAAAGATAATACGCATGGGGGGATAGCGTCATATTTTGACGAGGCCGATAGTTTCAGCATATTTCAGTGATTGTTTTTTTAATCATCTTTCAACGGGTGCCTTAGGTGTCTTACAACTAACTAGTTAATGATAGTGCCTGGGAATGGTTACTTAAGACCAGCTAATTAATTTGACCAGTGATTATAGCCTCGTGCACATGAGCTTGGAATTTAACGATATGTTGTGAGCGACGAGGTGCGGTCGAATTCCCTCATGTGGTTTGTGTTCAGTATTTGAGAACGCCACAATGAAGCCCATAGGTGGGAGAACCCGTCATCACTACCACAAAACCGAAGTCGTAAACATGGCCGACGCACATGTTGCGGTATGAACCTATACCTATACATTCCCATTCGTGATCATTGGGGGATGCAATAAACGTATTGGCGTACCAAATGAAAATTATAGTAGCAAATTGAATACCGAAAACATATTGCAAACTTAAATAGCCATAAAAATAAGTAATCACAACTTTATAAAAGATATGTTAGAAATCTGGCATCATTATATTGATTAAACACAATCTAATGATATTTTACATTGTGCTTCTATAGCGCAGTGATAAATCGTGCGCGCACTCATCAGCTTTTGATTTGCTTTCCTCACTAGAAAAAACGTTTTCACTAATTTATATGAAAAAATATTGCAGTATATACAAATTGTACTTTAAACAAAACTTATTTATCAACTTTTTTGTCTGTCTTATTGGTGTAATAACTTTTAATACATAGCTAAGTCTGTTGGTTTAGTTATTTCATACTACAATGCCTTCATTCATTACTTTTATTAAAAATTAATAATATAAGCTTAATAAACTTTAACAATGAATTACCTCTTTAATTTAACACGCATAAGTTCTTTAGTAAATAAGTATCCATATATTATTCATGAGTGAATAATTTATTTATAGTAACTGCACCCTGGTAAATGGAAGAGCGAGCTGCTTTTTTTCCACTAAGAATTTAATAATGATGGGTATTACTAGTGTGTTAAAATCACCACAGCTAGAAGTGGACTGGGGATCCCGTCGTCTGGGCCTCAATTGTATACCCACACAATCACTGGTATCATATGCGAGTCAGAACAACAGCCATTTTTTGTGTTTGTTTTAAATTAATATATGTTTGGTTTAAATAAATATGTTTTCAGAAGGTTAATCTGAGGGCACATTTAAACTCTAGCAATAAAACAGTAAATTCACGTATTACATATTTATTAAAAAAACAAACATTTTAGGTTAAGGCATTGAATATTCTCGTAAGCAGATTCTTTAATTTTGCACAGACTGCCTCGTCGACTCTAGCTACTACCTCGTCAACTACAGTTACTGCTCCATCGACTATATAGGCAAGTAGCGTTAAACATCCAATTTGGAAATAATTCCTACAAAAGGTTTCTTTGTTTCAATGGCTTCATTTGTGACCCAATATGACTCTCCTAAGTTTCCCCCCTCGGGGGAGTTGTGGAAAAGTGGTGGGGGGTGAAAATGTACCCCCAAAACGGGTGTTTTTACGGTTTCTTGCTTTTATCTCCCACACTAAACAAAATATTTGAAAAAATACATTTTATATGAGTTATAGAGCATTAATCTCTGCGTTGAATGGTACCAATAAATTTTTTTTGGACAATTCGTTACCAAACTACAGCAGCTGAAAGTTTGACCAATTTTCAATATCAGTGTAAATGGTTGGTTTTAACTACAGGTTTTAGACGATATCTTATTCAAAAATGAAAAATTAGCCAATTGGCCCATCTGTCAACATTAATTACAATGGTTGTTTTAACTTCAGGTACAGAATTTGGTCACAAACATGATAACAATAATATAATATACAAAATTAGTATATTTATATTAACCTGAAAAATTGTCACTAAATTAAAACATATATACATAATGGGCGAATATAAGCATTAAATAATAGACATGCTGAAATAAAATTAAAGTCTTCGACGTTTCTCTGCCGTTGGACCACTGGACTCAATATTTTGGTCGATGTCTGACACTTCTGATTCATTGTCAGTCAAAATGTCGAGGTCTCCATACACATCTTCTTCGGCATCTTCCAATAATTCTACCAGTTGTAGGGCGTTTGTGCATGAGGTCCCCTTGCAACTGGCACAAATTATCGAATATTTCAAACCTGCCTTCCTGCAGCCAAAAGCACCTGCACACCCTTTGCTGCACTTACAAGAAATCTTCATCAGAAGCTACTGTGGAGCTGGTTCCTTGGAGGTAAGAACAGGGGCAAGTCCAAAGTTGGACTGCTGCCATCCCCACTGGAGCGGATCCATCTGGTTCCCTAACCACATTTGAACTTGGAGGTAGGTGCTGAAGCAATGTTGGCAAACTGCTTCCGTGGTTGGTGGTAGGGAAGCCAAATTGAATTTATATTTTATGAGGGATTTGGCAAACAGGTCAAACCGCACCTTGTCCAGATGGTCCTCTGTTCTACCACCATAGAGGATGGTCAAAAATTATTGCCCAGGTTCTGCAATTGCTTGAGGTTGTGAATCGTGATCAAAGAAGGGTTTGATGTCCTCTAAAAGGTGCACATTCTTGGCCACATGTTTCACTATTTTCTTCTTGCCCAGCTTGTAAAATGAAGAAGTCGTGTCGCAACCACTAATGGCGTGGAGGAAAATGAGGACCTTTTTCAGGTCGTCGGCGAGTTTACAACTCTGGTGGGTGAATACGTTTTGTGGTGTTGTTCCTCTTCCTGGTTTGAAGTAATAAATGTTAGCCGATGGTGTGGCTAGAACAGTGAGGATGACCAACAAATCCGTATCCTCACCGACTAGAGCAACCTTCTCATGACTTTGGGCTACTTCGATGGCTGTGGTGAAGATCATGTGGTCTGCATCCTCACGAGCTTGCTTGACTGACATGCCTTCACTTTCCAGCTTCTCAGTAAGCAAGCTGATGAGTCGCTCCTTGTTCCTGTCATTTGAAAGAAATTGCTCCTGGGTCATCGTCACCACCATTTAATTTGTGAAGATGACCTCAGGAGCAATGTGCCTCTTCATTCTGCGGAGCCGTTCTACAGATTTGATGCTTTTGGTACGCAGGTGTTTGGGGTAGCCATCAAAAACCACAGTGGTAGCTTTTCTGTTGTAGTGGCATTTCAAGTAATCAACATACTTGTTGATAATACATTGAAAGGCATCGCCATTCTTCCATACCAATCGGTGTGATTAAATTCCTCCATCAATGATGTGAGCCGCTCCATCGAGGTTAACTTCTCCTACAGGATCAAAAAAGTCATAAAGTACAGACTTAGGTGCCTTCCTCATTCCAACCTCATCGAATAGAGACAGGGGATATGGTGCCAGCTCGTATTGGAAGAATTCCCTTAGCTCTTCATCAGATTTCTTGAGGAGTGCGATACAGTGAAACATTGTCTCAGGATTGACTGGTACATCCTCCCCATGAATGGTAAACTTTGACTTGAAACCTTGAATGTTCATGACACGATTCTTTCTGACAAACTTGATTTGGTCAAAGTTTTGTCCCACCAAGGTAAGCATTGACGAATTCCCAATTTCAAAGACTCTGTGACAGTTTATTGATTCATCTCCCATATACACCTGTACTGATGGAAATTATGAGTCATTTGCTGGAAAAGGATCGTGAGATTGAAACCACTCCACAAACTTCTGTACATCTCTATTATCATGCTGGACTCTAGCATCTCTGGCATCAACATGCTGCTCTGAGGTGGTGAATGAAACCCCGCTAAAATACTCGACCTGTTGTGCCACTGTTGTAACTATTGGCATGGTGACTGCCCATCTGCTGAGAGTACTATCTGAAACACCACAACCATGACTAAACCCTCCACTACTTCTTAATCAGATCTTCTGATTGTAAACCATCCATTCAGCACAAACCTCTCATACTCTTTTTGAGATAGTTTCTCTTGTAGGTCCATCATGTCTTGCAGATAGAGCTGCCCTGACTTAGCATACAAAAAATGCCCACTTGCATGGAAATAGGGCAACATATTCTTCACAGTACTCAGATGCAGCTCCCAGTCACCAGTCCTCTTTGCCTGTATGAACTGCTTCATGAGGGTGGTAATTTTAAGTATAGCACCCATAACTTGTTAGTGGGACTATTATCCTCCAGTTCCTAGAAGAGTTTCTCAGTGAACAGCTGCTTCAAATATTCGTGATCAAGTTCTTCCAAGGGAGTCTTTGAATGGGAAGGTTCTTCTGAGTCCTCATTACCCCTCATTTTCGTAAGGATGACATTTGCAGGGGCCAAATTGCAGATAGTATGTGCACGAACTGCCCTTCTATAAGCATGTCCAGCCATCATTTTTTCTTTTGATGCTTGGGCATAAGCAATGCTGAATAGCTCTTGCAGCCCACTTCCATTCATGTTGTAGCCTATGGTTACCAGGTACGACATTAAAAGATGAAAACCCCCAACAGTACAATGACTATGTTCAACTCAGAATCGGGAGTGGAAGGTGCCACTATCTCATGTGCCTTTAGATAGAGAGGCTGGTCAAATGTGACAATACAGACATTTTGGTCGAGGATCTTGCATTTTTCAACTGCTGAGAGAAGTGAAGTAAAGATGGTGTCATAGTTACTGGGAGGTGCATTGATGAATGGAAGGAAAACCGCGAGTGATGTTGAGTAGGGTTTTCAGGACATGAGCTGCTCCATAAAACCATTCTAACCTGAGATTTCATATCCTTTCCATTTTCCCACAATCCAGTCGAAATCAGACTGTTGAATGATCACGCTGGAGAAATTTTCCCTCAAGTCCTTAAACACAATGTTTTAGAAAGGTGCTCTGGTTTTTTCGTTTGTTATTGGAATCACACCAAACTTTCCTACAATGCTTGCTTATGGAACAGTACTGACTCTAGCTATAGCTTTACTACTTGAAGATGCAGAAATCGCTGGAGTTTCACAGTGGATACCACCCATAGCACGGAAAATATTTGAGCCATCTATGGTGTCAACATTGACATCCACATTGCCCCACACAAATTGGGAAAAAGTGTCTGGATGAACAGAGCTGGGTGGATGGTTCATACATGATACCTCAAAAATTCTGGCTTCCTCATAGGAACAGCAGAACCCTAGTCCATTGGCTAATTGAATCAGGTCCCTTAAGCCATATTTCCTGGCCAGGAGGGCCCCGACTCCAACTTGGATGGGTGAATGGAACGACCTTGGTCTGGTGGCTGATATTACTGCATGAGCGATAAAAGTCACTTTGTTTTTTTCTTTTTTAAGTGTTCCTCGTTTGCCTTTCAATATGGTAGAACCAAGCAATACCTGCAAGGTTTGTGGAACATCATCCTCGCAGGTTTCAACAAAACGCTGTGAGTCTGGATAGGCATCAAGGGAGTACACTTTTGCACGGATATCTTCCCTGATTATGTCAGCTACAGCTCTAACAATTCGTAGGCGTTCTTCCTCTTCATTCGCTTGTTTGGATTCATACCATTGTTGGGTCAAAATTTTGTAGCCAGTATTGCGGAAACAGAGTACTGTCTCTTGGTTTTGACCAACTGATATAATAATGTCACTCCCATAATGGTCTTCCAACCTTCTCTTGAGTTGTTTATCGGTCGCTTTAGGGCCAGAAAAATCTCAATGTAATTGCAAACATGATCAAAAGAAGCAGTGATGTTTTCATCTGGGGGCCTACCCTTGGAACTCGTTGGGTGAACAGGTAAAACAAATTTTCTCATGCAGTTCTGATGGTATCTCCCATCACTGGCAACCAAATCACTCACTGTGGCCAAGCGTGATTTGACTTCTTCCACCCACTGGTCTCCCCGGGAAGCTGCAGTTTCTAACACATTGTTCTTGAAATTTATAGTGGTCACTAAACTGACATTTACCCGCCGATTAATATTCAGTCTTAGTTGTTGGGAGATGAAATCATCACGGGCATCCTTGTTACAAAAAAAACAAACAAAGTATTCTGAAATTAAACCCCGACTGACCTGCTCGGCATTGACGTACTCTACTCCCACTTGCTATCATTGCAGCAGTCACATTCTTCTCCCCGGTATAAGATTTATGACATTAGAGGTGCAGCTTTACAGTCTCACATGTCTGAAAGCGAGTATGCTTTCGATCACCTCGTTTCTTACTGCACTCAACCAATGTTCTGATTCCTCTTGCTTTCACAGTCATAGCCTCACCCTTTTCTATTGTCACTTCACACACAGCACACGTATCCGTCATATTGTATCGCGCGGAAACATGTTTATCATATTACTGTAGGTCACTTTTTTTTGCTAGTTTTGCTTGCATTTGCGAGGTTTGATGCCTTACCTGCGCTCTGTGGGCGCAGTTACGCGGCGTCCGAGGCGTAGTTGCTTGAGGCATCGTGTGATGTCTCTGCATGTCAGGTGCCTTTTGGTGCTAGTGTTAAGGTCGAGTTGTGAGCAGGGATACCGTGTAGGAATTTTTTGTTTGGCAGTTAGTGCCGTGACTGTTGTTAGATTGTTACCAATCGAATTCATGCCTTTATGTGCTTGCTTCAAGTGTAGTTGAAACCAACCATTACTGCTATTGTTGAAAACTTGTCCAACGTTAATCTGCTGTAGTTTGGTAACATGTTGGCCGAAAAATTCGCTCTTGACCCCATTCGATGCAAAATTTAATTCTTAAAAAATGTTATGTTAAATAACTGTTTGATAAAAAGGCGAATTCTAAGATATTTAAGAAAAACTGATATTAAAACGAAAATTATTCGTAAAATTAAGATATTGATACGACTATCACGTTTTGTAATTTAGCTACGGGTGGTCCAAAAAAAAATTTCCTGGTTTTTTCTACAAAGAATTTAATGCTCTACAACTTTTATAAAAGGTACTTATTCAAATTTTTGTTAAGTTCAGGAGATACAAGTGAAAAATTGCAAACTTATCCGTTTTGGGGGCACATTTTCACCCCCCACCACTTTTCCACAACTCCCCCGAGGGAGAAAACATAGGAGAGTCATATTGGGCCATAAATAAAGCCATTGACGCAAAAAAACCTTTTGTAGAAATTATTTCTGAATTGGGTGATTTTTGTGTTTAATGCTACTGGCTTTCTTACTGGAATGCTGGCTTCGCGCTCACGAATACAGGTATCAGACTGGTCATCATCAACTTTGCTCTCGGTGAAGACTATCTCGGTGAGACATAGACGACGACGTCTGCAACCACGGCTGTGGCAGGGCGTGACTTGGTACTTGTTGGTACAGTAACACAGTCAGAGCAACGACGAAATGTACATGTCCTCTGACATGTGGATATCTGCCAAGATACATCGCAGGTTGTAATAGGTTGCAATAAGTCATGACCTGTACAATTTGGTTTTGCACGTGGATACGAAACCACTACTTTTTCGATGCTGGCTGAAAGTATCGTACGCGGTCTCATGTGATAGCACAGTTTCCAGGTTCACAGCACTCTAGCACCTGCTGAGTCAGTTCTAAGGACAGCGAAAAGTGTGAATATTTTTAGTCCTGAACACCTCAATAACATGTTTCAGTATATGTGCACAGATATCCGGCAGCCCAGTAGCAGTCTCTTCACTGCTGGAGATATCTCTTATGCTCACATACACGTTGGCAAGATGGATAGAAAACATCTTCTTGCAGGTGGGACGAAAACTATTTGTACGAACTGTTGCACACAATTATACATTGTGCCGTTTCATGTTTTGGCACTCGTAAAATAGTAAAAATATTTT
The DNA here is from genome assembly GCF_032445375.1 of Bacillus rossius redtenbacheri. Taxonomy (NCBI): domain Eukaryota; kingdom Metazoa; phylum Arthropoda; class Insecta; order Phasmatodea; family Bacillidae; genus Bacillus; species Bacillus rossius. Next base: position 59,936,654 of record NC_086331.1, on the reverse strand, counting down.
TGTTTTCTGTACCTAATAATTATTTTATATTGAGTCTTATAATGTTTACTTGTGTTTAATTACATTTTAAACCTAATTTAGTTTTATTAAATTTAATTTTATTAATGATATTTACTTTAAATGTTTTTATTATATTCCATTAAGCACACAATTCTATTTTTCGTTTGGCTTCAGTCAAAACCTTCCATTTGTTCGCCGGATGTTCTGTGCTAGCCTAAGAGTTTTTAGTAACGCCCGCCTGTCCGCCGTGTCCCGGCGTGCTGTCCACGTGATTGTCAGCCGTTGCTTGCAGTTTCTCCTCGCTCCTTCACGTGATTTCATATAAAAAATCTGTACTCTAGACCATTTTTTTTCCTAGAGCATTTTTTTTTAGTACCGTCCACGCAACCTGGTGGCAGTTCGGTAAGCTTCCGATGCTCCATTGTTTTAGAATTACTTACCCGCTTCGTCCGTTGTTCTCGGCATTCGCCAAGATGGCTCCAGTCAGTGATGGTGGTTGATTAATGTACTTTTTCGCACCTTAGTTTTTTTTTTTGGGTAGACATCTCACGTAGAAGTGGTGTTTTTATTTGGTTCTACAAGATGACGTAAAGTCAGTGTAAATTTCTTCAGCCTCCGATTTCGGTAAGTCACGAGAAAGCATGAGAGAGAGTGAGAGTATTTTTTTTGTTGTTGCCTTTTTTTTATTTAATTTTTGTTTCTCTGCAACCTTATGTTGCAGGAGGTTAACGTTTTGGATCCTCTTCAAGTTCTTTACGTTTGGGTTATTCTTTAACCTACCTTCAAACATTATGTATTGAATCTACGTCCTGTCGGCCCGGGAAGCATGGTTCTGCGCCGGCTGCTGTACAAGTTTTCGTCTTGAACATGTCACGGATATTTATCATCTTCAGCTAAGTCCGTTCTTTTTTTAATGAATTATTATTATTATTGTTTGTCGTCTAAACGTTTCGTCACGTAACGCTTACAAAAGAAAAAGACTTTCGTCGCCTAATGTTGGGCAAAAGATTTTAATTACCTAATGTTTCCAAAAAAGGACTTTAATTACTTAAATGAAGTATTTTTGTAATATGTTTTGTTTTGTTCCTGAAGAAGTTTTTAATCTACATGTAAAGTTATAGACTCAATTAGTAAAATCCTAATTATGGATATAACATGATATTTAAATTTATTAGAAAAACTAAATAACTAATATAAAGTAATTTTTAACATTATTAGCCTGTAATTTGGGTGCACCCTAGGTTTACTATTGATAACAAACATTCCATTTTAATGATAATTTTATGACTTTTGTTTACCTCTTCAGATGAGTCATTGTTTTTATTGTTTAGCTTTAAATGTATTTTCTAACTAAATATATCACCACTAATAGATGAAGATACGTATGTTGTTGTCATTTACTAAACTAAGTTCCTCTGGACTTAAGTAATTATAAGTGATGAGGTGTATTCTGTTGTGAAGCTGGTTTACCCTGACACGTTTCCAGTCAAATAATTGTATGATATCAATATTAATCTCATTATAATTTGGTAGCAGTAACAAGTCAAAATCAAATAAATAATAATAATAATAAACAACCAGTTGTCACAAGATGGTAGCAGAGCAGAGTTTTTTTTTTGAAGTGCTTTGGTGCAGGTGTTTATCTTGTGGCGTCACCAAGGTCGCGTCACGTCTTCGCACACGTCTTTTTTTTTTATTCTTGTCAGTCTATGTTGCGTTTCAGTCGCTAATGTAATGAGTTAATCGAGTACGTTAATTATTTAAATTATGAGTTTTAGAACGATTGTTTGTATCTTGCGTTTAACACAGTAATATAACAGATTTTTCCTAGTGCTTCTCTCGTGACTTATTTTATCGGTGGTATTCCCAACTATTATGTGGATTATAATATTGTTTTTTAAAAGAATTACAAGGTATGGTAGAGCCTCTTATTTTTCTCTCCAGTGCATATGTTGAGAGTTGTCATTTTTTTTATCTGTCTTGATACGTCGTTTTGTTTACAGTAAGCCATTTATTTAATAGGGGAACTATAATTATTTAATAGCTAATATTAAGTTAATGTGTGATTTTGTCTTCGTTCAATATGAATTTTACTTTCGTTGTTTGAACTCCTGGAGTTTGTTTATAAAAAATTCCTAGCCAAGATGGAGTCTTTCGCAGCACAGTGCTGCCAACTTTGAATGTAGTACTTTCATACTGACCCAATGTTGTGGTGTGTTTACTTCTGACATTATTAGTTCTCGACTCTTATTTGTCTTTTTCATTTTTTTTTGGCTTGAATTTGATGTCCAGGTTAGGCATTTTCGGAAAATAGTGGTTCTTACTTTTCGTGTTTTAGTAAATCATGAGTAAATGTATTTTTTTTGGAGGGTTTATGTTTGTAGTAACCTAGTATGTTATTTAGGAGTTAAGGTGGGGAGAGTTATTTTTTTTAACACTTATTCCTGCTTTCAGTTGAAGGTCCAATATTCGGGTCCACTGTTAGCGAATTAGTGTCTTTAGGGTCTTTGACTCAGTTGATCGTGGCTTGATCACCCACGTGTCCTAGTCTTTGAGTCCCTTGTAACTTTTGAACTCGAGTCATAAATAAAACATAAGTAAATAAAAAACCATGGTACTAGTTTTTAAGTTGTTGCAACATTTAATTTTTTTTAATATATTATTTCTGGGGAACAAGTTTAGTTATAGGGTTTTCTTAGTTTGAATTTTTATGTTCAAGTAATCATGTGGTTATTAGTTGGTATTTGGGGTATGTATTTTCGTACAAGTTATTTTGTTATCATCTTCATGTTTGGTTTTCATGAGTTTTTTTTTGTGTCCATTTCACATAATTTAGGGTTTGGTGTATCAACTAGATTAATATCAACACTGATTTTTTTCTGTTTTAGTTAATCATGTAAGATTGAGGTTATGTTTGGTAATTGTCGTTTAATTTGTCGCAAGTTGTTTTGAGAGTTTTAAAATTTATATTCCTTTTAACCTATAAAATTGTCGTGGTTTTAATTACATAATTTGCATATTCTTTATTAATATAATTCTAAATGATATTTCAATTTTATAAGATTGCAGGTTTTGTTCGTGAGAGAATCGTTTGCATATTATTTCTCCTTTTCATAATATTTCCATGTTTCTGATTTTTTTTTGCAGATTGCCATATGTTGAAAAGTCTGTGGTTTCTTCAGTAATATTTAATTGATGTAATGTTTGTTTACTTTTCGTGTATCACCAATTGGGGCACGTTTTTCGTTACCTAACCATGATAGTTATTTTTAGTTTTTGTTGCCATCATTTAATAAGTTCTTTTTATAGCAGGTTGTTTTAATAATCTCTTATGTTGTTTCTTCTGCCCATGTTTTGTTATAGGTCATCTTGGGTATGTATTTTAGATATTGATTTCTTTTCAGAGACATTTTGCCGTTTCCCTATTATGTTCATTTAATGTGTGTTCTAGTGCTTTTCATTGCACAGTTTAATAATTGAGGTTATGGTATTGTTTTATAAGTATCTAATTTGCAGTATATTTACTTTTGAATCAAGTATTTGGGTAATATATTCTTTTTGTCTTAAATTGTGTTGGATCATCATTTAAATTTTTTCTCTTGAGCCTATTAATTTTTTTCATTTAAATTTCACTATTTTGCTTTGTTTTGTTTTAATTATTTTGTTTCAGTAAGATGCAGTAAAAGGTCAGTGGTTTTCTTGTTAGAATTTTGTCGTTTCTCTTTTTAATTTTTTTTTAAGCACTTATAAAGTTTTATAGTTTTGATACTATGTATGTATACAATTTTGTACTGTGGGAGTAAGAGACTTCCAGACGATATTTGGGTTGTGTTTTAATTGTGTTGTCGACTTTGGTCAATTTTTATTTTAGGCAGGTCCTCTGAGCCAGAGCCAGTGAGCCAGTGCCAAGTCCTGTTGAGAAGTGTTTAGGCTTCACCAGCACTTTTCATTTTTGCAGGCCTCAGTCATTTTTTTTTATCAAACCATTTATCTGCCATGGAAGATCCAATCACTCATTTTAATAAAAGTTTAAATTTAGGTTAATATATTTTGTGAATTTATTTGTTTTTAAATAATAATAATTTTTTTTGAGTGCTAACTTTGATTCATTGCTTTTCTATTTTGTTTGTCTTGCTAGTGTCATCTTTTAAAATAACATTTTAATATTTGGGTTTTGTTTTTTGTCTTGTCATCCAAAACATATACTTTTCAAAATTTCTGTTTTGTAGGTTATGTGTGTGTTAGTTCATGTGGGGATGTGGTGTGTTGTATGTCTTGTACATCTTCCACACGATACAGCCATTGCACATGTGTTCCACACATTACACCGTGTAGTGTCATCAACTTAATTATTTTTTCAATTATTTTGTTTTGCAAGTTTTTGGTTTGAATTTAGATGTTCCTTTTGTTTTAATTTTGTGTACTAGGTTGTTGCTGTATGACATCTTTCCGGTGGGGTGTCTGCTGCATGGAGTTTGCTAGGGTGGTTGCGGCTTCGGCTCGGTGTTGCTGCGACTCACCGTTACAGCAATCTCTGGTGAATTTCGTGTAGTGGAGTTCTGCTGGGTGGGATTGTCGTATAGTGACACATTCTTCATTCTAAGGTATGGTTTCAACTTTGATTTCTTCTCAAAAATTTTTCCTTTTAATACATTGCAAGCAGTTCTTTTTTTATTCACTTCACCTTGGCTGAATCGTAACTTTATTCATGTTATATTTTGTGTTAGTGGTCAAGCTTGCTTTTGCAGGTGCTAAATTATCTCTTGAGTGTCTAAGGTATGGGACTTAGTCATTCACCTTTGGACGACCGTTTTCTTTGTTTTTATTTTCAATTTTGTGTTGTCGCTTTGAATAAGCATTTTAAAGATTTTTGTTTCCTTTTGTTCGGGCTCATGTTTATCTTCATGTGTTGTTTGAGCTGCAGTCTTCAGAGCGGTATCATAAGATCAGGATTTTAGTGACCAGGATTTAAGTAGGGGTAGAGAATCCCCAATTTTTTTTGTAATAAGCAAGGGGTAGAGAATCCCCAATTTTGTTAATATGGAGGAGGTAGGAGACCCCCCATTAAGCTGAATAAGTAGGAGGTAAAGAGTCCCCACTATTCTGAATAAGCCGACGGGCATTTTTTTTATGAGGTATCATCCTCTTTTGTTGTAGTATGTAACTGGTTGTCCTGTGTACTTGTACCACCATTCTGTCCTGTTTGTTCTACAATCACACATTGAAAATATTTCGGTATTTTGGTAGTCTGATCTTCGATTAATTTATTCTTTAGCTTTTAGATTTTTCTCTCGCAGGTATGTGAGCATCCTACGTTCAGCTAATTTATGTCAATTCTGAGACCAAGTTTTCTATGGTATTTTATTGAGCGAGCATTTAAATAATTTTTTTTAATATGAAGGGGTGAGTAGTCCCCATTTTGTTTTAATTATTGTATGAAGAGGTGTATATTCCTCATTGAGTATGGAGTTTATAAGGAGAATATTTTGTTGTTTCTCAGTAAATATATAGGGGTTTTATGCTCGTGTCTGTGCTGTTTGTTTCTTCAGCAGTATAATGATTTATTTTTGATTTCTATATTTGATATAGTCTTTTCTTTTTAACATCATTAATTCTTATGTCACTTTTTTTTGGGTAAATTGAATTGTTTTTGATGGCAACTTTTAAAACTTAAATTTTTTTTTTAAGACGGTAGCGTCTGTTTTGAGGGGAGGAGTGTGTGCCGTTTCATGTTTTGGCACTCGTAAAATAGTAAAAATATTTTTGTTTTCTGTACCTAATAATTATTTTATATTGAGTCTTATAATGTTTACTTGTGTTTAATTACATTTTAAACCTAATTTAGTTTTATTAAATTTAATTTTATTAATGATATTTACTTTAAATTTTTTTATTATATTCCATTAAGCACACAATTCTATTTTTCGTTTGGCTTCAGTCAAAACCTTCCATTTGTTCGCCGGATGTTCTGTGCTAGCCTAAGAGTTTTTAGTAACGCCCGCCTGTCCGCCGAGTCCCGGCGTGCTGTCCACGTGATTGTCAGCAGTTGCTTGCAGTTTCTCCTCGCTTCTTCACGTGATTTCATATAAAAAATCTGTACTCTAGACCATTTTTTTTCCTAGAGCATTTTCTTTTAGTACCGTCCACGCAACCTGGTGGCAGTTCGGTAAGCTTCCGATGCTCCATTGTTTTAGAATTACTTACCCGCTTCGTCCGTTGTTCTCGGCATTCGCCAAGATGGCTCCAGTCAGTGATGGTGGTTGATTAATGTACTTTTTCGCACCTTAGTTTTTTTTTTTTTTGGGTAGACATCTCACGTAGAAGTGGTGTTTTTATTTGGTTCTACAAGATGACGTAAAGTCAGTGTAAATTTCTTCAGCCTCCGATTTCGGTAAGTCACGAGAAAGCATGAGAGAGAGTGAGAGTATTTTTTTTGTTGTTGCCTTTTTTTATTTAATTTTTGTTTCTCTGCAACCTTATGTTGCAGGAGGTTAACGTTTTGGATCCTCTTCAAGTTCTTTACGTTTGGGTTATTCTTTAACCTACCTTCAAACATTATGTATTGAATCTACGTCCTGTCGGCCCGGGAAGCATGGTTCTGCGCCGGCTGCTGTACAAGTTTTCGTCTTGAACATGTCACGGATATTTATCATCTTCAGCTAAGTCCGTTCTTTTTTTAATGAATTATTATTATTATTGTTTGTCGTCTAAACGTTTCGTCACGTAACGCTTACAAAAGAAAAAGACTTTCGTCGCCTAATGTTGGGCAAAAGATTTTAATTACCTAATGTTTCCAAAAAAGGACTTTAATTACTTAAATGAAGTATTTTTGTAATATGTTTTGTTTTGTTCCTGAAGAAGTTTTTAATCTACATGTAAAGTTATAGACTCAATTAGTAAAATCCTAATTATGGATATAACATGATATTTAAATTTATTAGAAAAACTAAATAACTAATATAAAGTAATTTTTAACATTATTAGCCTGTAATTTGGGTGCACCCTAGGTTTACTATTGATAACAAACATTCCATTTTAATGATAATTTTATGACTTTTGTTTACCTCTTCAGATGAGTCATTGTTTTTATTGTTTAGCTTTAAATGTATTTCCTAACTAAATATATCACCACTAATAGATGAAGATACGTATGTTGTTGTCATTTACTAAACTAAGTTCCTCTGGACTTAAGTAATTATAAGTGATGAGGTGTATTCTGTTGTGAAGCTGGTTTACCCTGACACGTTTCCAGTCAAATAATTGTATGATATCAATATTAATCTCATTATAATTTGGTAGCAGTAACAAGTCAAAATCAAATAAATAATAATAATAAACAACCAGTTGTCACAAGACATAGTGAGTCTGAATTCAACCGAAAATCATCGAATGCAGGTTCATACCGACAAAAAAAGTTGATAACATCTACATCACTGTTACCAGTGTCCCGTGACACCAGAACGTAACACTAGTGAAACGTGTGTGTTTCCAATATTGGACGTTTCTAATCCCTGAAGTGTCCGCAACCAGTTACACTCCAACTCAGGGCACGCTTCATTCCTGCGAGTTAGGCAGCCCGCTAGCTTCGAACTCACTTCGGCTAGAAGATGCTAGACAATTTCATTGTCACTGGCCTGGAAGTGTTGTGCTCGGAGCGATGCTCTATTCGATTAATATAGAAGCTAAAAAGCGTTAGGAAGTGTGGGTATATATACACCCTCGGCTACAGTAAAGAGGGAGCAGAAGGGTTCATCGACACCTACGGTGAGACCAGCACGTTGCGCCACTGGCCGTCTGCCTGAATCATCATGCTACCCTAAAGCGCAACACTTCGATGCGGAAGCCCTGTTATTCAGTGTTAAGGTGCTGCGCTCCCGATGTTAGAGACGGATAAAACACAAGTTGCTGTTGGGAGTCTTGGTAATCATGCTCAGGGAACGAATACTTGAGTTGGCTCATGTGATCAGTTGATAAGTTGGTGTTGGTATAGTCTTAGCTTAGGATAAAAGGGCTGAAGAGGCGCACACGTTGCGTGGCGTGGTACATTCGAAGCGGGTGTTGGAACTGTTATCCCCATGTAATGATAATTTTTCCCCGACCATGAATTATGACTACATGTCTGTCACGTCGTATGAATGATATGTTTGTACCCGTGCACTAAACTATATGCGACCAAACGAGTGGTACTTGTTGCAGTAATTGTAAACCTGTTTGGTTTTGCGGATACATTAAACACACTTTATGATGACTGAGTTTGTTCACAAGGGGCATCTAGTAGGGCGGCCGAGAGGGAGCGAGTGTGGAATTCGTCCTGATTATTCGCCGTGACGTCCTGGTGTCTTCGGATGTCGGAGTAGCTGTGTGTACTGAGCTGTGCGAAACGAGCCTGTGGAGGAGCCACGACCACCTGCCTCACGAGTCGAGGTTTTCGCCCGCTGGATGGTAAAGCACGAGCCAGGGACTCGTCGGGACAACTTGTCGGCGCATCTCATATTGGCAAGGCGAGTTGCGGCTTTCTGATTCGCATCCAGTTGGCGGGACAGTGTGCACTAGTAAACCTTTGCTATAAATAATAGTAATTTTTATGTAACGGTCATTCAACACATTTTATTTTGAGATATTTATTTCCCGTTTAAAATACATGATTTAAGGATGCTGAATAAAACTAAAGCTAAGTAAATTTGTTTGCAAATATATTGTTGTTAATTTTGGCAAGCAGTTTCAAGTGAATTTGTATTGTTACGAAACATAAGCAGGGCCGCGGCACGCAGGTGCAGAGCTGGCTGACGGTCCCGCACGGCCACTGACGTCATGTGGCCACCACAATGTGAGAAATGCCGCGCGCGCCTGGTAGATTAGAAGGGTTGCCACTTCTCCCCTCCTTCCCACCGCTCCCCTAACGAGGCTCTGCCTTTGACACGTTATCTGACACCTGACAGCTGCGGAGTTAAGCGAACCGCCGACGCGTGTCTCGAGATAGGCTCCAGCCGTGCTCGCGTCTTCTTGAAGTGGCGCCTGGGCCTATATAAGCCCGGGACGCTGGCCTCCAGGGAGTGCAGTTGGGAGTGGAGTTGATCGGGGCGATTGGGCCGCGGGTGCGGCGGAGTGTCCGGGTGATAGTGGCACCGGTGCGGCGGAGTTCCTGGGCGAGCGAGTTCCTCGGCGATAGTTGGGTGGCGAGAGTGCCACGGGTGCGGCGAGAGTCCCAAGCGAAGTTCCGAGTGAAGCGTCGAGCGGACCTCGGCAATGGGAAATGCGACGGCGGCGGCGGATTGCGGCGACGAAGTCCCGCGATGGAGGTCCACGAGGGGTGCTGCGGCGAGAGTTGCGCCAGTGGAGCGGCCCAGCGAGGTGTGCGGTGTGTAAAAACCGAGTGACTGGGGAGTAAACATTTTTAAGTGTAATTGATTATTAGGCATTTTTAGAAGATTATTTGTTAGTGATGTAAAAATTGGAAATCAATAAAACGGTGTAGTTAAATCTTTGATGTGCGAGGTGCCGAGCCACCATCTTGAATTGTGACGTCACGGCGGCCATTTTTGACTCAAAAATTCCTCTAAATTCCTCAAAAATGACTCAAAATGACTCAGTGTTTCCCGTTTTCAGGAAAAATTTCTCGTTTTCTTCCACAAAAATTCGAAAATTATGATTTCGAAAACCTCAAAAGTCGTTTTGCCTTAGAAACCACGAAAATTCCTAAAAGAGGCTTAAGCATCCATGACAACAGCCTCCGATAAGCCTCTGACGTCATCTAGGATTATGACGTCACCGTTGCAATTACCAGTACGATCGCCATCTTGAAAATCTTTATATATTATCTGATTTTAATGAAAAAAATTAATTAATAAAATTTAAATAAAAAATTAAAATAAACAATCATTTACGACACGGAGCTCGGAGTCCTCGGTTCGAACCCGTCGAATGCAAAAAATAAAAACGGCGACCGATCCTTCCCTCACAGTGGCTGCAGGCAAACTGACTCCCACTACTTTTTTCAAAGCATATATATCGCCAGTGAGCATGACGTCATGTCCGCCATCTTGAAAATCCGTAATTTTTATGTTAGAAAATCGGGAAAAAATTTAAAAATCATTAAAAAATTAATCAACCGAATAAAATAAAACAAATCCTTAAAACCACCGTTGCACTTTTTGTAACGGCTGCCATTTTGAAAATCCATGATTATAATACTAGAGATACGAGAAAAATTCCTAAATTCATCAAAAAAATTACTTATTAGAATGCCGATTGATTAGTTCAATTCCTGTCCTTGGTTCGAAACCGCTAAGAGCAAAAAAAAAAAACAACATATCCTTCCTTCACAGAAGCCACCTACACACAGATATACAGCCACCAATACCAAGGTATACAGGTATATACAGTCAGCTGGTATGATGACATGTCCGCCATCTTGTCTTCATCTAGCTAGAGTGTGCTGATACCATGTTAGTATAATTTTCTGGTCACCATACCTTTGTCCTCAACTGTTGGCATTGAACTTTGACCTTGACCTTTGACCTTTGACCTTCAACTTTGACCTTGATCTTGAAATTTGATCTTGACATTGAACTTTGACCTTGACCTTGAAATTTGCCTTGACCTTGAAATTTGCCTTGCCCTTGAAATTTGACCTTGACCTTGAAATTTGAACTCGACTTTGAACTTTGACCTTGACCTTGAAATTTGACATTGACCTTGAAATTTTACCTTGACCTTGATCTTTGACTTTGACCTGTCGACCATCATGGATCCGACATTTTATGTTCAGTACATGCTACCAGGAGCTACCACCTGCTGGAGTACACCATCTTGTGTGTGTACTCGTTTTATAGAGTACATTACCATCTGGATAGTTTAATTCTTACCCGCTAGAGTGCAGTAATCATTTATTACCGAAGTGCGTCCGCCATATTGAAATTTGGGTGCCATCTTGAAATCATATAATTATTTAGCTAGAAATTCGGGAAAAATTCCAAACTTCACCAAAAAAATTGGCAATCATTCTACAGATTGATTCGATCCGCTCCTGTCCTTGGTTCGATACTCGATAGATGTAATAACGTTTTATTTTATATAAAAAAAATCAAAATTTCAATAAACCATGTTCAAAATTCTTAAAGAGACTTTAAATCCTCTACTACCATCATCCTATAAGCCATCAAGACCAAAAACTTGGAAAATTCGTAATAATTAACCTAGAAATTCAGGAAAAAGTTCAAAATTCATTAAATAAATTTGCAAACAATATACTGATTAATTAGATCGACTAAGGTCCTTGGCACGATCTGGACGAAGCTAAAAGAAATTTAATTTAAATACCAGAAAAGTGTAAGGTTCGAGAAATAAAACACCGCAAGTTCTTTTACAAACAAAATCTTTATTACATATTTTCTGTTCTACTATTGGATCACTTGCAAAGGCCAGCAATCTTATAATCTTTTAGCCCTGCATAGGCGCTAAATGACTAATTCTTAGCTCCAATCGGTTTTATACTAGACAGAGACCAACCAGAACCTTTACTAACACAGTCCTCCTCTTTTTGGCAGAGTTTCTAGATACTGTGTTTAACAGATTGCTTCACATCGTCAGAACTGTAAAATTGTAACGGTCGATGTCTTAAGAGGACTTCTTCTCTAGGTCCTCGAACGGATACGATTCACCAAATACACAGTCCAGCCACAAGTTATAATTTAAAGGTACGTAGGTACGTTGTAACTTCATCAGTAAGCTGATTGATTATGTTCTACCTGATATCCTCAAAAAAATTAAAATGTCTTTAGCTCCAAATGCTCTTAAGGCTCCAAATGGCTCCAACAGCTCCAAATGGCTCCAAATGCTCCAACAGCTCCAAATGCTCCAAAAGGCTCCAAATGCTCTAACAGCTCCAAAAGGCTCCAAATGCTCCAAATGCTCCAACAGCTTCAAAAGGTTCCAAATGGCTTAAACAGCTCCCAAAGGCTCCAAATGCTCCAAATGTTCCAACAGCTCCAAAAGGCTCCAAAAGTTTCTAAATGGCTCCAACAGCTCCAATGGCTCCAACAGCTCCAAATGCTCCAACAGCTCCAAAAGTCTCCAAATGCTCCAAAAGGCTCCAACAGCTCCAAATGCGCCCAAAGCTCCACCAGTCACTGACTCCAACCGATTTCAATTACTTTTCTTTATCGAACTTGGCATGATTACTTGCATGTGTTTATTAGTATACATTTTGACTGGCAGTGGTGACGTTTTTTACACCTTTTATTTATAAGTTTTATTTAGAAATCAGATTTCGAGAAATGATAGATACCATCTTTAAAAAAAATATTAATTTTTCTTTGAGTTTAAACACATACATTTAATTTAAGACATTATTGTATGTAGCCAGCTTCCCTCAGTTCTTTGAGTATGAGAGATATTTTTTTTATGTTCGAATAGTTTCCTGCACAAAGCGAACCATGTAGTAGTCTTAGCCTGTCAACCAATATGTTAGGATCTTCCCATGAGTTATAATCAATCTCTTCTGCTACGTTCATCTTCCTTGCATGTTTTTAATAAATAATATTATCTCCTGTGTCTTTCGTTTTAACGCCAACTACAAGGTCACTTTCGTCATCGAGGCAGTGATTATCACAAGCTTGATCAGGATAATTTATTTTATTATGTCGTTTCCATCGTTTTGGTCTCAAGCCACCATCGCAGTCTTAGCTCTTGCATGCTTTTGGTGCTTCAGCACAGTACTCAATCATGTCAGCCTTAGATGTGTCATTACAGTCATCCATAATGTCAGCTTCAGATGTGTCACCATAGTCTTCAATCATGTCAGTATCACAAACTTGATCAGGATAATTTATTTAATTACATCGTTTCCATCGTTTCGGTCTCCGACTACCATCACAGTCTTCGATCTTGCCATCTTTAGGTGCTTCAGTACAGTACTCAATCATGTCAGCCTTAGATGTGTCAGCACAGGCATCGATCATGCCAGCCTCAAATGTGTCTTCACAATCTTCAATCATGCTAGCTTCAGATGATTCATCAAAGTCTTCGGCCTTGTAAGCTTCAGGTGGTTCTCCATCTTTCACATTTTCATGGAGACGACTAGATATTGGTGTAAATATCTTTACATTTCTAATGTGGTCGCAATTTTCTTCGTTTGTTTTAAATTTTAAATTATTATCATGATCTAGATCAGTATTTTTAGCATTATCTTTTTCGCCTTCGTTCCTCTTCCGCGATGTTGTAGCCCAGTCTTCGTTATCTTTATTCATTTTAGTTGTACAGGTCTTGCAATGTCAATCCAAGTAATATCTTTTACCAAAGAATTTCTGACACTGACTGCAATGAAATGGTTTTTGACAAGGACACAAATTACACTCGCTTCTCTCCTTTCGTTTAGCATTCTTTCTCAAGGTAAACACCTTGCTACAGTATCTACAGTGATGGCGATTTGATACAGCTACAGACATCGGACCAGGGTACATGTTAGCTTGTACGACTAATGGCAGTTAGTGTTTCACAGATTTCTCAGAGCTTATTATTATTTGACTGAGTAATGGTTGTTTATTTTTTTAGTTCCACCTGATGAAAATATTGCAAGTGTTGATTAAGTAGCAGAAATTCACTAATTAAATGTAACCTTGAATAAAATGACATGTTTCATTAAGTAAAAAATCCTTCATGCAGAGATCAAGTGCTCATCGGTAACCATAAGTACTTGGAGAAAACTGCACCCACGCGTGTTTTAACAGTGTTTCTATAATATTATAGGCTCCTTCTGAGAGGGGTGCTCTCAGAATGGTTAATCTGATTGCCGTTACAAAAGGGATAAACAACAGTGCTATAACAAGTAAACGAGGGATTTCCAAAAACGACTGTTACCAGAACAATTTATTAAATAGTTTATCCAGGGCGATCAACAACTGCCAAAGTTCATTACATATGTTCAAACATGGGAATTTCACATTAATATGCTTTCCAAGAGCAAGTTATTGATAAGAGCATACTCCATCATGATCTCAAGTATGTGTAAAGTTATTTTAATTTTATTAACACGTTACTGTTCCTCGTCATTAAATATGTTCCTCTATCAATACAGATTAGAAATTCACACTAAATTTTGAAAGTTACAAATTTGAGAATCACACTCAGTCTCATTGGACACACGCGGCAGAAAGCCCCATATTACACAAAGCGATCCATCTTAAATGATCCTCAAGGCACAAACATACAAAAGTGGTTAACACGCCGTACATCATAAATTTGCACTCTAAATAGATATAAAAAAAGGGAAAGACGTGGTAAAGAACAAACAGAGAATGTGCGCACATTAATTACAAAAAGAATAAAAAGTGGTAAGCTTCACTGCCAACGCTGGGACTAACATTCCTATCCTAGCGGGTAAATTACAGAGCCCTCACGAAAATTGTCTCGCAGTGCGCGAACCACAAATACATCTCGCGAGTCACGGTTGACTAAGGGAGGAAAAACTCTAAGAATTACTCAAAACAGAATTTAGAAGGTGGCAGCCGAGACAATGATCAAAAAAAAAAAAAAAAACTAGTAAGGAAAATTTAAAACATTTACGTTAAAAAAACGGGGGTGGCCACCGCGCCCCATCAGAAATCACTCAAAGTCAATATCAACTCAAGGTCAATATCAACCGTACCTTATCAGCGAGAGCAAAAGAGTGTTGATCGGTCGGAGTCCCAGCGTCGAAACAGAAAGAGGAAGGGGGAACAAGCCCTTATAAAAACTACCCTGGTGGCGCTAGCGTCGTCAATCGCCGACCGAAGAAACGAAAAGAGGGGAGCGGGAGGGGAGGGGTTTCAAGCAAAAGTAAATGGAGGGAAAGAGAGGGAGGGAAGGCCGTGTGCACGGGCGCCCATGCCGCCCGTTACAACTCCCCACCCCTAAACAGCTGCTACCCAGAGCCGAGAAAACTGAACAGAAGTGTGGTAGGCATTTTCTTCGGAATTTAGATGTCTTGCTCGGAGAAGAGGTCTGGACGAGTGCAGTGAAGTTCCGCGACGACGGCGTGCGGCCACACCGAGGAGATGAGACGCGCCTCAGGAAGCAATTCAGCGGCGGAGACCAGCCGCCCGGGCGACCGGGCGCAGGCCGATAGCTCAAGCCAGGGAGCGGAATCCAGGAACGCCTCCCGCAGGGCGCCACATTGCGAATCGCCCCTCCAATTCAGCAGAACCGGAGGGAGGGGCCTCTCAAAAGGCAGATGCACGTGGAGGGGCCCAGATCTAGCCTTACGTCAACCTGTCCAGCAGAAGATTGTTCGGCCAAAGTAGCAGCAACACGACGAGCCACGGAAGCCCTTCAGCCCCGGAAGGGCGTGGTGGAGGAGTCAGGCCGATGACGTCCTCTGCTCAGAGCGAAGAGTGCGGCCTCAACCAAGGCTGGCCAGCCTCGGGAAGGTACTCCAACATCCCAAACAGATGCGATGACGATTGCTGCCAGCAACGAGCATGGCAAGCAGGCAGCAGTGGGGCGGGGAGCATGACGATATGGAGGAAGTGACGATCTCGATGACGAACGAGGCGGTGCACAGGCGATCACCGCCGACGAGGCGCCCCCATGCACAGCTGAAAAAAAACACAAACTTCGCCGGCTGCAAACGACGCCCCAAGGCAATCACTAAAACACCTATCATAAAAAAAAACAAAGCAAGGTTTCCAAGCAAGGAAATCCTTAAATATAACAAACTACTCTATAAAACACTGAGTCTTAATACAAAATACAAACCTAAAGAGTTAGAATGCATAAAGAAAACACCCAGGCGTAGGGGCTCAACACACTAATTTACAATTTTTTTTTAATTGTGACACATGTGCCTTCTTAAATTTATTCTTACACTTATTGTCTTGAAGCAAAACGGTATTTGAAGATAGAAAACGTCTAATGACAAAGGGACCGCTGAAAGGCGGCAAAAGCTTGACATTAATCTTAGCACTTAAGGAAGGCAGAACAAAAGATCTACACAAAACAGTGTCTCCTGTCTCAAAGTTATAGGGACTTCTGTTTGCGTTGTATCTAGCAATAACAATTTTACGCCCCTTCGCAAGGTTACAAGTTACGTCATAAAGAACACGTTCCAACTCAGAAGCATTTAAAGAACTATCCAGCGGCGGCAGTCCCCGCTGGTTGAGTAAGGGATGGGAAAGCTTCCTCCCCAGAAAAGGAACAGAGGGGGAATGTCCAGAGGCAGAATGGAAGGCGGAGTTCAAACCTACATTAGTAAAGTCCAAATCCTCATCCCACATGGTCTGATCGACACGATAAAAAGACGTCCAAATTCCCTTTAACACCTTATTGACCCTTTCCGACTGATTACCCTGCGGGAAGTAAGGAGTACTAAAGACAGGCTTAATCGCCCACTCGAAGCACATGTCTTTGTACACGGTGGACCTAAAGTAAGCAGCATTATCGGAAACTAGAACACAAGGGGTCCAAAAATTTTCTAGACCTGTTCCTTCAAAGTTTTAACTATCGTAACTGATCTCATATTTTTAAGTGGAAGCAGAATCACAAATTTCGAGAAAATATCCAGAACTACGAGCAAACACATATTTCCCTTACGAGATCGCGTAAGGGTACCAAAAATATCAATATGCACTACGTGCCAAGGCGCGACCGGCGCATCAGCCCCGTAAAGCCCAACCTTGGAATTATGGGGGGGCTTAGAGATCTGACAATCCACACAGGATCTGACAAAATCACGCGCATCCTTGCGGAGCTCAGGCCAAAAGAAATGTCCCGCAATCCTGCGGTATGTCTTTTCTATGCCAAGATGTCCGCCTACCAGAGAGGCATGGAAGTAGGTTAGAATCATAGGTCTTAAGCTTAACGGAACCACTACCCTTCGGGACCGACCCGAATCACCCACAAAATATAATAGACCCTGTTCCTCCTTAAATGGCAGGGGCTTAGAATCACGCAGATCCTTATGGGTTTGAATGCAAAAGGCGTCATCGCGCTGCACCTGTTTAATGTTTACAAAGGATTCAGGAAAGACTTTACAGACGGACAAAAATTCAACAGGATCGGGGCGAGGTTGCAGACCGTCCTCAAATTCCTCAGAACAAAACATACGAGAAAGGGTATCAGCAACCACATTCTCCGACCCCTTAATGTGATGAACCACAAAACGAAAGCGAGAAAGGCGAAGGATCCAGCGACCTAGTTTTCCCAGTTGATTAGGGTGATTACATAACCACGACAGGGCCCTATTATGGGTATAAAGATCGAAAACTTGGGTGTCCAGATAGCTTTCGAATTTTTCCAGTCTAAAAAGAATTGCTAAGGCTTCCTTTTCATACGTCCCAAGGTGTCGCTCAGACTCAAGCAAGGTTCGACTTGCAAAGGCAATAGGTCGTAGCCTGCCGTTCTCCATGTGCCCTATCCACGCCCCCAGGGCAATAGAAGATGTGTCGACCTGAAATGCGAACCGACGATTAAATTCAGGCAAAACCAAGAAGGGTGGAGAAGCCATACGTGTCTTGAGCGTAGAGAAGGACTCTTCCTGTTCCTCTCCCCACACAAAGGAAGTGTTTTTCTTGCGCAAAGTATTTAAGGGAGCGCAAATGCTGGCAAAATCCGGAATGAACCTCGAAAAATATCCGAGCATTCCCAAGAAACGCTGGACACCCTTCAAGTTTTTGGGACGTGGGAAATTTACAATGGGCTCGATCTTTTCCGGATCCATTATCAGGCTACCCTCTGAAATAATATATCCCAAGAATTTAACAAAATGTTTACCTGAAGAAATTTTATTAGGGTTAACTGTTAATTTAGCAGCTCGGAGCCGAGTAAAAACTTCCTTTAGATGTACTAAATGTTCTTCAAAGGATTCACTGTAAACAATAATATCGTCGATATAATTAAAAACGAATTGAAATTTTAAATCACTGAGAACGTGGTCCAATACACGACTTAAGGCCTGGCTCCCAAAACTGACACCCATAGGGATCCTGTTAAATTAAAAGTGACCGAAAGGAGTGGAGAAGGCGGTGTATTTACGACATTGAGTATCCAAGGAAATTTGATGAAAACTATGATTCAAATCGATCGTAGAAAAGATCCTGGCCTTTCCTAGGTGTTGCAAAGCACTCTCCACGGTTGGAAGAGGCCAGACATCATCAACAATCTTATCATTCAACGGTTTGAAATTATGCACTAGGCGCCAGTCAGTGCCATTCTTCTTCTGCACGAGGAAGGTGGGAGTGCTATACGGTGATTGAGACGGCGTAATAACTCCTTCCTCCAAGAGCCTATGAATGATATCCCGCATCGCTTGCAACTTGGGCGGCGATACTTTGTGATAGCGACTGGAAACCGGGATCTCATCTTTAACAAAAAATCGGTAGGGCAGGATGTCACAATTCCCTAATTTATGGGTAAACACGTCCGGAAAGGAGCTAACTAAATCACTAATGGCCCTGTCTCGCTCGCAAGACGATTTATGCTCGCGACAAGTCAAAACAATAGGGGCACGTGCCTCATGTTTTAAAAGAATGGAAACGTCAGGGGCAAAGGGTAAACGTAATTCATGCATATTAACATTCAACACACAACGAGAATGGCTCAAAAAATCCAGGCCTAAGATAAGATTAGGCACAAGACCAGGCACAACACTAAAAACCCAGTCCCACGAAAATCCCTTAATTTTAAAATGTAAGACGACAGACTTAGAGGCTCTCATAGTTTCTCCATTAGCGACGCACAACTCCGTCGTGACGTCATCCATCACACGTCGCGATAAACAGGGAAATTTATCACTCAGAGAATTAAACAGCTCTTCGCTGATCACGGAGCGAGTGGCTCCCGTGTCGATGAGGGCGGACAAAAAATAATCCTGAATCTTTAGGGAAACAAAATGTAAATGCTGCGGGCGAAAGGATTTACGACGCAAGCGACGGAGCCGCCCTTTCTTGCGACCCATCACTGCCCGTTTCCCGGGCAGTCGGCACGGTAATGACCCATGCGCTGGCACCAAAAACATCTCCGCTTCCTTATGTCAAGGGACGGACTCGTGCAGTGCGCGGACCGATGCCCAAAGGCACAACAATTCGCGCAACGACCCGCTGTTCGTACTGTGAAAGGGAGAGGCTGCCGCCTCGGCAAGTTCAAGGTCGCGTGCGGGCTGTCCAACTGCCCGCCAATAGCTGCGCTTTGACCAGGCGCATCCAAGGTCACGGACTCGACCTTCACGGGCTGGGTTATCCTAGGCGAGCTGACTACCGGCGGCAAGCGACCGCGGGTCTCCCGGCGTGGCGCGCAAGCCCTAGCCATGGGCTCGCTTACACTCGCGTCGTGTATGACGGGAGGACGAGCGAGAACGCCGTCCAGGCACAACACTGAATGTCTTATGGGCCCGCCGCGAATATTTTCACCTTCCCTACTCTCGGAAAACCTAGAAGCCCTGGGTTCAAACTGAGGGAATTTGGCCTGGTACTTCTCTATCGAACTAAGGTTATTCTCCTCTTCATCTCCCCAAGCTCGCAAGCCCACAAGGGTAGTAGGCGGAGTTAGCATAGCACAATGCTCCAAAACACGAGGCGAAAAATTACCTAGAAGTAATTCCACGAACTCGGGCTTGGGCATGTCCAGCTCCAGGGCATCAGCATAATTCGTCACAGAAGTGACGAACTGAGCAATTGATTCCCCCGGCCTTTGGAACCTATATACTAGGTCCCTTTTACATGCATCCAAAATTCTAGGCGGGCACACGGAGCGGATTAGAGATTTTTTTAAGCCGGAAATTCCAAGCCTTGCAAAATAGCTTGTGTAATACTAGTCACAAAAATGCCTGAACATTTACTTAAGAGCGCCTTCATGAAAGCTTCCTGGGGAACCAACTTTAACTTATTTAATCTATCGGCAGCAATAATAAAATCTAACACGCCCTCAGGATTTCTCTCCCCCAGTAAAGGAAGCGCTTTAAGAGTGGAGAAAAATAACTTCTGATTGAATGAGGAAGTGGGTTGATTCACGTCCGGAGGAGACTGCCGCGGCTGGTCTCCTGAGGGGGAGGCACTCGACTCTCGCACGAACTGCACGAGACGGGACCGCATGGAAACCACGGTCTCCCTAGGGGCAATAGAAGGCCATTCTCCTCAAAGTGGAGGGGAACCACACATAACTTAGAAAGTCACAACTTAGAACTGTCATAACTTAGAAAACTTGGAAAAATCCACGTAACTTAGAAACACACAACTTAGAAAGATCATAACTTAGAAACACACAACTTAGAAACACACAACGTAGAACCACGCAACTTAGAAACGTCATAGTGTAGAAAATCATAACTTAGAACTATCACATCTTAGAAACACACAACTTAGAACTGTCATAACTTAGAAACACGTAACTTAGAAACACGCAACGCAGAACCACACAACTTAGAAACGTCGTAACGTAGAAAGTCACAACTTAGAACTATCACAAGTTAGAAACACACAACTTAGAACTGTCATAACTTAGAAACACGTAACTTAGAAACACGCAACGCAGAACCACACAACTTAGAAACGTTGTAACGTAGAAAGTCACTACTTAGAACTATCACAAGTTAGAAACACAGAACTTAGAACGATCATAACTTAGAAACACGTAACTTAGAAACACATAACGCCGAATCACGTTACTTAGAATTTGAATGAGAAGGCGTAAATATTTTGAAAGGACTGTAGTGAGAAATATTTTTGTTTACACTCCCTGCTTTCAGAGCTGCACTCTTGTGGCTAAATAGTTACTTTCGTGTTCAGTTTGGTTTTCTCTGTATAGATGGCGCTGTTTGTTCCACACAGAGCTAAATTGACTTCAGCTAATGGTTTGCTCGCCACATCTGAACGACACGTTTATTTTATTCCTGTTTTCAATGATTATGATTTGATTTGTGTTAGTAAAACAGTTTTTTTTTGTATAGCTATAATAAATTAAGTTGATTACATAATGAGCGTTGGGCTAAATTCACGTTTTTAAATAACTACAAGTAAAACCAAGAAGAAGAAAAATTGAATTAATTTTCCCGGTTTCTATGACGTCACTGTTGACGGAAATTTAAAACGAAATATATATATATATAAATTTAACTTGTATTATCTGAAGTACTTTTGTTTTAGCGTCATTAGGTATTCTTCTCTCGAAGGTTACATTAGTGCAATTTATTTAATATAAAATTTTTACTTTTTTTTAAATGTAGCGTTAAACATAATTTAAAAATATAAATACAGGATGTATGAAAAATAATCGTTAAAATTTTAATAAGTGAGAAATCACGTAATGTAGAGAAAGCAGAAACATTAATGTTCAGACGCAAGGTAGTTATTAAATCTTTTTAAAACATTTTATATAAAAAGCGTTGCAAATTTTATATATGAGGAACATACAAATTTAATTTTTCCATTTCATAAAATTTATATCAAGGTACTATTTTCCTGTTGATTTCCGGGGCAATACTGCACAAGAAATGTTTACTGGGGATGATGAAAACGTTTGGCCAGACAGCTGGTTCCAACATGACGGCAAGGTCATTGGAGAGGTTGTAAAAAATCAAGATTCATGAAATTATTTCGAACCTGAGCTTTCGCGTTTGCGCTACGTCGTTGTATTATACGTAGTGCATTTCCGAGTAACTCTCATAGTAGTATACGAATGACGGTCCGGAAACAGGATGCAGGATGTGGTTGTGGTTGGCGGTGTCAGCCATCTTGGATTGTGACGTCACGGCGGCCATCTTGGATGCAGCGTAACGGGACACAACGTAACGGGACACAACATAACGGGACACAACGCAACGGGACACAACGTAACGGGACATAGCGTAACGGGACATAACATAATGGGACAAGTAGATCACGGCGGCCATCTTGGATCCGCCATCTTGGATCCGCCATTTTGGATGATGTCATTTTGTTTTCTCGAACATTCCGACATTTTGTTTTCCGCCATATTGGATGATGACGTCACCGTTGCAATTTCCGTTACGGCCTCCATCTTTAACTTTTTTATTTATTATCCGATTTTAATGAAATTTTTTAAAAAATTATAAAAAAATTTAAATAACATAAATTTAATAAAATATTTATAAAAAACAAACATTATCAACACGGAGCTCGGAGTCCTCGGTTCGAACCCGACGGGTGCAAAAAAATTAAAAATGGCGACCGATCCTCTCCCCCACGGTGGGTGCTGGCATACTGACCCTCACCACTTATGTCAAAGTATACATATCTTCACCTAGTATGATGTCATGTCCGCCATCTTGAAATCTGGACGCCATCTTGAAAATCTTTATTTATTATCCGATTTTAATGAAAAAAATTCCAAAATTCATCAAAAAATTAATGTATTTGAATTCTGTATGATTATATCGATGTACGTCCTTGGTTCGATTCCCGACGAGAGTAAACGGTCGATCCTTCCTCCATGAAAGCTACCTAGACTGATCTACCACCACCAGTACCAAGGTTTATATCATCAACTGGTATGACATCATGTCCGCCATCTTGTCTTCATCCGCTGGAGTCCACCATCTTGTTTTCGTCTGCTAGAGTGTGCCGATACCATGTAGTATAATTATCTGGTCACCATACTTTTGTCCTCAACTGTTGACATTGATCATTGACCTTGGCCTTTGACCTTGACCTTGAAATTTGACCTTGACCTTGAAATTTGACTTTGACCTTGACCTTGAAATTTGACCTTGACCTTGAAATTTGACCTTGACCTTGAAATTTGACCTTGACATTTAAATTTGACTTTGTCCTCGAAATTTGACTTTGTCCTTGTCGACCATCATGGATCCGACATTTTATGTTCAGTAGATGCTACCAGGAGCTACCACCTGCTGGAGTATGCCATCTTGTGTGTGTGTACTCGTATTATAGAGTACATTTCCATCTGGATAATTTTGTTCTAACCCGCTACAGTGCAGTAATCATTTATTACTGTGACACACGCCATCTTGAAATTTGGACGCCATCTTGAAAATCCGTAATTTTAATGCTAGAGATTCGGGAAAAAGTTCAAAATTCATTAAATAATTCACTCATTAAAGTAATGATTGATTAGATCGATTCCCGTCCTTGGTTCGACCCCTGGCCGATACCAATCAACTTTAATTTTAAAAAATACCACAAAAGCGAAAGGTTTGAGAAAATAAAAAACACCACAAGTTCTTTTAAAAACTTTTATTACATACATTCTAATCTACTACAAGTACATAATAAACACAGACAAAGTACTAAAGTCTTGTGGATTCCTCGATTCAAACAGTCTTCTTATTTTACGCACAAAGCCTTTTACATGACTTTAAATGTCTATCCGATCCGTTCATCACCGCAGCCAGAGACGGACTGAAGTTCATATCACCAGGGTCCCACTTATATATTCTCATTTGCTGGTACAACACACGAGTCAAAACAATAACCATGTTCATTATACTTCTCGGAGCATTTTTTATAATGAAGATGTAAGATATCAAGACGTGAAATTAGTTTTTGCACTTATTGCACTGAAATTGTATTCTTTTAACATTATTAGAACAACTGCTTCTTTCATGTCTGCGAGCATTTGAGGTAATAGTAAATGATGCGTCACAGTATTTGCACCGACGCAATGTATGCTTTTCATTAGTGGAAGAATCCATTTCTGACGATGAAACTTCGGATGATGGTGGTATCACATCTGTTGAAATCTCCTCCAATGTTGACGTCGTCGTTGCCAACGGGATCTGCACCTTCTCCATCGTAGCTGTCGTCAAGGTTCCCGTAGACGATGGTACAACCTCCGAGTTCGACGTTAAAGACGGTAAAGATGCCATCGAGGTCTCAAGAACAGATAATTGACACGTCTTATGCACCAGAAGAAACAAACTAGGTGATCCTTACACCGCCGACGTCAGTAACTAACTGAGCGTCCTGCTGTCTAGGACTCGCTTATATACATGCACCAGATGGAATAATACGCTAGTCAAATTAAGAACCATTTACAATAATACTAGAGTCAAATCTACAAATTAAAAAAGAGGATCATTTGATCGAAAAAAAATTTCGATCTCTCTAATATACGCCAGGCTCCAAGACCTACAATTCACGTCATCAGATCCATCTAAATTTTGCTCCTATGCTTCAATTGACCATTAGCTGCAAGTGCTCCAACAGATCCATCAGCTCCAACACGTAATGTACGCAATGTACGCACAATACATGCAATTTACATGCAATATATGTAATGATCACTCAGTACACACAGGATACGGAACGTACACACAGTACACACAGGAAACGGAACGTACACACAATACACACAGGAAACGAAACGTACACACAGTACACACAGGAAACGGAACGTACACACAATACACACAGGAAACGAAACGTACACACAGTACACACAGGAAACGAAACGTACACACAGTACACACAGGAAGCGGAACGTACACACAGTACACACAGGAAACGGAACGTACACACAGTACACACAGGAAACGGAACGTACACACAATACACACAGGAAACGGAACGTACACACAGTACACACAGGAAACGGAACGTACACACAGTACACACAGGAAACGAAACGTACACACAATACACACAGGAAACGAAACGTACACACAGTACACACAGGAAACTAAACGTATACACACAGTACACACAGGAAACGGAACGTACACACAGTACACACAGGAAAAGGAACGTACACACAGTACACACAGGAAACGGAACGTACACACAGTACGCACAGGAAACGGATCGTATACACAGTACACACAGGAAACAGAACGTACACACAGGAAACGAAACGTACACACAGTACACACAGAAAACGGAACGTACACACAGTACACACAGGAAACGGAACGTACACACAGTACACACAGGAAAAGGAACGTACACACAGTACACACAGGAAACGGATCGTATACACAGTACACACAGGAAACGGATCGTATACACAGTACACACAGGAAACAGAACGTACACACAGGAAACGAAACGTACACACAGTACACACAGAAAACGGAACGTACACACAGTACACACAGAAAACGGAACGTACACACAGTACACACAGGAAACGGAACGTACACACAGTACACACAGGAAAAGGAACGTACACACAGTACACACAGGAACTGGAACGTACACACAGTACACACAGGAAACGGATCGTATACACAGTACACACAGGAAACAGAACGTACACACAGGAAACGAAACGTACACACAGTACACACAGAAAACGGAACGTACACACAGTACACACAGAAAACGGAACGTACACACAGGAAACGAAACGTACACACAGTACACACAGGAAAGGAAATGTATACACACATTACACACATTAAACGGAATGATCACACATACATTAGCGGAAACACACAGGCTTAGTTGGAAATCAGAATACAAGAAACAAAAACCTTAAATTTTTACTTTCAATATTTAATTACTTCTCAACATTACACAAATACAAGTAAAAGAAACCATTATTGTATGTAGCCAGCATTCCTCAGTTCTTTGAGTATGAAGGATATTTCTTTGATGCACGAATAGTTTCCTGCACAAAGCGAGTCATGTAGAAGTCTTAGCCGGTCAATCAATATGTTTGGATCTTTCCATGATGTGTAATCAATCTCTTCTACCACCATCTTACTTGCTTGTTTATTATAAATACTGTTAATATCACAATCGTCCCAGTGATCATAATAAGCATTATCAGATTTATTTTCTATAACACGACGTTTCCATCGTTTCGGTCTCAGGACATCGCCACATTCTTCGATCTTGTCAGCTCTAGGTGCTTCATCACAGTCTATGCCTTTGTCAACAGCCTCAGAGTCACTGTAACAATCACTGTAGAAGACATCCTCTTCACCCATATTACCGTATGAATTCGCTATCGATGAAGTCGAAGTGTCTTCATCGTCTTCATGCTTCCTTTTTAGGAGTCCATCATTTTTACAAAGAATGGAGGATCTACTGAATATAGGCTTGAATGTATTCTCACTTTTCACGGTGTTGATACTTCCATTAGTTTCAGTCTTCCCGAAGCCATTAGCATCCTTCAATTTATGTTCTTCCTCACAATCGGGTGAGCTAATACCATCACGCTCAGGACAAGGAAAATTATTGTCGTAATGCAGATCACTCTTCTTTAGTCTAGTGGATCCATCGGTGTCCTCTATGCCGTAAGTAGTCTTGACTTTACATGTTCTACCATGTCTTTTTAAGCTGTCAATTCGTGTTAACAACCTGCTACAACGATTACAGCTTAACATGTTGCGTAGTGGGTTTCTAGCACAATCATTCTTCTCATGACGTCTAGCATTCCTTCTCATGGCAAAATACTTGCCACAGTATCTACAGCGGCTTCCTTCCGATTCAGCTGCAGATAACAAACCACGATCCATGGTAGCTTCTGTGACTAATGTTAGATACAAACTGTCAGTTTTCTCCAATTGGAACCATTTCTTAAATAGAGTTTTTGAAATGTTTCATCAGCGAGAGTTAAGTTATCTAATGCAAAGAAAATTGATGCAAGTAGTTCTGGCTGTCGTCAACAGATGTCGCTACGTGTTGCTTGTAGGTAAATAATATCTAGTTCATTAATGTGGGATGCGTAACGCTCACTATCGATCGCAAAGGGAGGTTGGCTTCGATAGTATCCAAGGAGAAAAAAAGTTCGTCCTTCCTGCTAGTGCTTCTCAGATTTCTCACGGTCCGCCATCTTGGATTGTGACGTCACGGTGGCCATCTTGGATGGGTGTGACCTTGACCTTTGACCGAAACCTCAGGAATGATTGCAAGCACACGGATTAACCATCAAAATATTGATAAGAATAATCAGGAGCACACGGAGAAAACCATCATAATATTGGCAAGAATAATCAGGAGCACACGGAGAAAACCGACACAAGTTTTCTTTGATATCATAAAAATATAAAAAAAAAAATTAATAAAAAATTAAAAATAAAAACAAAAAAAAAATCAAACATTCTGCTAGCTTGTGAACTTCTCATTGTTGAGCAAAGATAGAGTTCTAGTACAAGCCAGAATGTTTTATTTTTGTTTGTTTTTATTTTTAATTTTTTATTAATTTTTTTTTATATTTTTATGATATCAAAGAAAACTTGTGTCGGTTTTCTACGTGTGCTCCTGATTATTCTTGCCAATATTATGATGGTTTTCTCCGTGTGCTCCTGATTATTCTTATCAATATTTTGATGGTTAATCCGTGTGCTTGCGATCATTCCTGAGGTTTCGGTCAAAGGTCAAGGTCACACCCATCCAAGATGGCCACCGTGACGTCACAATCCAAGATGGCGGACCGTGAGAAATCTGAGAAGCACTAGCAGGAAGGACGAACTTTTTTTCTCCTTGGATACTATCGAAGCCAACCTCCCTTTGCGATCGATAGTGAGCGTTACGCATCCCACATTAATGAAATAGATATTATTTACCTACAAGCAACACGTAGCGACATCTGTTGACGACAGCCAGAACTACTTGCATCAATTTTCTTTGCATTAGATAACTTAACTCTCGCTGATGAAACATTTCAAAAACTCTATTTAAGAAATGGTTCCAATTGGAGAAAACTGACAGTTTGTATCTAACATTAGTCATAGAAGCTACCATGGATCGTGGTTTGTTATCTGCAGCTAAATCGGAAGGAAGACGCTGTAGATACTGTGGCAAGGATTTTGCCATGAGAAGGAATGCTAGACGTCATGAGAAAAATGATTGTGCTAGAAACCCACTACGCAACATGTTAAGCTGTAATCGTTGTAGCAGGTTGTTAACACGAATTGACAGCTTAAAAAGACATGGTAGAACATGTAAAGTCAAGACTACTTACGGCATAGAGGACACCGATGGATCCACTAGACTAAAGAAGAGTGATCTGCATTACGACAATAATTTTCCTTGTCCTGAGCGTGATGGTATTAGCTCACCCGATTGTGAGGAAGAACATAAATTGAAGGATGCTAATGGCTTCGGGAAGACTGAAACTAATGGAAGTATCAACACCGTGAAAAGTGAGAATACATTCAAGCCTATATTCAGTAGATCCTCCATTCTTTGTAAAAATGATGGACTCCTAAAAAGGAAGCATGAAGACGATGAAGACACTTCGACTTCATCGATAGCGAATTCATACGGTAATATGGGTGAAGAGGATGTCTTCTACAGTGATTGTTACAGTGACTCTGAGGCTGTTGACAAAGGCATAGACTGTGATGAAGCACCTAGAGCTGACAAGATCGAAGAATGTGGCGATGTCCTGAGACCGAAACGATGGAAACGTCGTGTTATAGAAAATAAATCTGATAATGCTTATTATGATCACTGGGACGATTGTGATATTAACAGTATTTATAATAAACAAGCAAGTAAGATGGTGGTAGAAGAGATTGATTACACATCATGGAAAGATCCAAACATATTGATTGACCGGCTAAGACTTCTACATGACTCGCTTTGTGCAGGAAACTATTCGTGCATCAAAGAAATATCCTTCATACTCAAAGAACTGAGGAATGCTGGCTACATACAATAATGGTTTCTTTTACTTGTATTTGTGTAATGTTGAGAAGTAATTAAATATTGAAAGTAAAAATTTAAGGTTTTTGTTTCTTGTATTCTGATTTCCAACTAAGCCTGTGTGTTTCCGCTAATGTATGTGTGATCATTCCGTTTAATGTGTGTAATGTGTGTATACATTTCCTTTCCTGTGTGTACTGTGTGTACGTTTCGTTTCCTGTGTGTACGTTCCGTTTTCTGTGTGTACTGTGTGTACGTTCCGTTTTCTGTGTGTACTGTGTGTACGTTTCGTTTCCTGTGTGTACGTTCTGTTTCCTGTGTGTACTGTGTATACGATCCGTTTCCTGTGTGTACTGTGTGTACGTTCCAGTTCCTGTGTGTACTGTGTGTACGTTCCTTTTCCTGTGTGTACTGTGTGTACGTTCCGTTTCCTGTGTGTACTGTGTGTACGTTCCGTTTTCTGTGTGTACTGTGTGTACGTTCCGTTTTCTGTGTGTACTGTGTGTACGTTTCGTTTCCTGTGTGTACGTTCTGTTTCCTGTGTGTACTGTGTATACGATCCGTTTCCTGTGTGTACTGTGTGTACGTTCCGTTTCCTGTGTGTACTGTGTGTATACTTTTCGTATCCTGTGTGTACTGTGTGTACGTTCCGTTTCCTGTGTGTACTGTGTGTATACGTTTCGTTTCCTGTGTGTACTGTGTGTACGTTTCGTTTCCTGTGTGTATTGTGTGTACGTTTCGTTTCCTGTGTGTACTGTGTGTACGTTCCGTTTCCTGTGTGTACTGTGTGTACGTTCCGTTTCCTGTGTGTATTGTGTGTACGTTCCGCTTCCTGTGTGTACTGTGTGTACGTTCCGTTTCCTGTGTGTACTGTGTGTACGTTCCGCTTCCTGTGTGTACTGTGTGTACGTTTCGTTTCCTGTGTGTACTGTGTGTACGTTTCGTTTCCTGTGTGTATTGTGTGTACGTTCCGTTTCCTGTGTGTACTGTGTGTACGTTTCGTTTCCTGTGTGTATTGTGTGTACGTTCCGTTTCCTGTGTGTACTGTGTGTACGTTCCGTTTCCTGTGTGTACTGAGTGATCATTACATTTTTTGCATGTAAATTGCATGTATTGTGCGTACATTGCGTACATTACGTGTTGGAGCTGATGGATCTGTTAGAGCACTTGCAGCTAATGGTCAATTGAAGCATAGGAGCAAAATTTAGATGGATCTGATGACGTGAATTGTAGGTCTTGGAGCCTGGCGTATATTGGAGAGATCGAAATTTTTTTTCGATCAAATGATCCTCTTTTTTAATTTTTAGATTTGACTCTAGTATTATTGTAAATGGTTCTTGATTTGACTAGCGTATTATTCCATCCGGTGCATGTATATAAGCGAGTCCTAGACAGCAGGACGCTCAGTTAGTTACTGACGTCGGCGGTGTAAGGATCACCTAGTTTGTTTCTTCTGGTGCATAAGACGTGTCAATTATCTGTTCTTGAGACCTCGATGGCATCTTTACCGTCTTTAACGTCGAACTCGGAGGTTGTACCATCGTCTACGGGAACCTTGACGACAGCTACGATGGAGAAGGTGCAGATCCCGTTGGCAACGACGACGTCAACATTGGAGGAGATTTCAACAGATGTGATACCACCATCATCCGAAGTTTCATCGTCAGCAATGGATTCTTCCACTAATGAAAAGCATACATTGCGTCGGTGCAAATACTGTGAAGCATCATTTACTATTACCTCAAATGCTCGCAGACATGAAAGAAGCAGTTGTTCTAATAATGTTAAAAGAATACAATTTCAGTGCAATAAGTGCAAAAAACTAATTTCACGTCTTGATAGCTTACATCTTTATTATAAAAAATGCTCCGAGAAGTATAATGAACATGGTTATTGTTTTGACTCGTGTGTTGTACCAGCAAATGAAAATATATAAGTGGGACCCTGGTGATATGAACTTCAGTCCGTCTCTGGCTGCGGTGATGAACGGATCGGATAGACATTTAAAGTCATGTAAAAGGCTTTGTGCGTACAATAAGAAGACTGTTTGAATCGAGGAATTCACAAGACTTTAGTACTTTGTCTGTGTTTATTATGTACTTGTAGTAGATTAGAATGTATGTAATAAAAGTTTTTAAAGAACTTGTGGTGTTTTTTATTTTCTCAAACCTTTCGCTTTTGTGGTATTTTTTAAAATTAAAGTTGATTGGTATCGGTCAGGGGTCGAACCAAGGACGGGAATCGATCTAATCAATCATTACTTTAATGAGTGAATTATTTAATGAATTTTGAACTTTTTCCCGAATCTCTAGCATTAAAATTACGGATTTTCAAGATGGCGTCCAAATTTCAAGATGGCGTGTGTCACAGTAATAAATGATTACTGCACTGTAGCGGGTTAGAATAAAATTATCCAGATGGAAATGTACTCTATAATACGAGTACACACACACAAGATGGCATACTCCAGCAGGTGGTAGCTCCTGGTAGCATCTACTGAACATAAAATGTCGGATCCATGATGGTCGACAAGGACAAAGTCAAATTTCGAGGACAAAGTCAAATTTAAATGTCAAGGTCAAATTTCAAGGTCAAGGTCAAATTTCAAGGTCAAGGTCAAATTTCAAGGTCAAGGTCAAAGTCAAATTTCAAGGTCAAGGTCAAATTTCAAGGTCAAGGTCAAAGGCCAAGGTCAATGATCAATGTCAACAGTTGAGGACAAAAGTATGGTGACCAGATAATTATACTACATGGTATCGGCACACTCTAGCAGACGAAAACAAGATGGTGGACTCCAGCGGATGAAGACAAGATGGCGGACATGATGTCATACCAGTTGATGATATAAACCTTGGTACTGGTGGTGGTAGATCAGTCTAGGTAGCTTTCATGGAGGAAGGATCGACCGTTTACTCTCGTCGGGAATCGAACCAAGGACGTACATCGATATAATCATACAGAATTCAAATACATTAATTTTTTGATGAATTTTGGAATTTTTTTCATTAAAATCGGATAATAAATAAAGATTTTCAAGATGGCGTCCAGATTTCAAGATGGCGGACATGACATCATACTAGGTGAAGATATGTATACTTTGACATAAGTGGTGGGGGTCAGTATGCCAGCACCCACCGTGGGGGAGAGGATCGGTCGCCATTTTTAATTTTTTTGCACCCGTCGGGTTCGAACCGAGGACTCCGAGCTCCGTGTTGATAATGTTTGTTTTTTATAAATATTTTATTAAATTTATGTTATTTAAATTTTTTTATAATTTTTTAAAAAATTTCATTAAAATCGGATAATAAATAAAAAAGTTAAAGATGGAGGCCGTAACGGAAATTGCAACGGTGACGTCATCATCCAATATGGCGGAAAACAAAATGTCGGAATGTTCGAGAAAACAAAATGACATCATCCAAAATGGCGGATCCAAGATGGCGGATCCAAGATGGCCGCCGTGATCTACTTGTCCCATTATGTTATGTCCCGTTACGCTGTGTCCCGTTACGCTGTGTCCCGTTACGTTGTGTCCCGTTACGTTGTGTCCCGTTACGTTGTGTCCCGTTACGTTGTGTCCCGTTACGCTGCATCCAAGATGGCCGCCGTGACGTCACAATCCAAGATGGCTGACACCGCCAACCACAACCACATCCTGCATCCTGTTTCCGGACCGTCATTCGTATACTACTTCTCATTACTTGATGTGAGATAATGTAGTATTTTTACGGGAATAAGGTTTTAAATTTAAAAGTATATATTTTATTACAAATTTTTTCTTTGTTACTGTGATTAATTTATTGTTTGCGTAACCTATTTTCATAGTTTTAAAATAAAATTCGATAACTATTTTCGTTTAATATACCTATTCATATCTTTGAATGAGTTACCAGTAGTTATTTATAACGATTTTTGACTAATATTATAAAAAATTTGCAGGGGTATTTTCCGTTTGTATATTAATCATTACTTTGAATTAGTAACAGTTTAGAAAAATTTTCTGTTTCTTTTCTTCGGCTCGTAGAAGTTTCAATCGAGTTCATATTTCAACGTGACTCATGTGGCTGAAAATGCGGGTCGATCTGCTCGGTGTGACCTGCGTTATGCCCTATGTCTAAATCAGAAATTTTACTATCTCTCGCGGACTTTCTCTTCCATCACGTAAGATTGCAGCGTATTATGTCTACAGACTTTTAAGTTTCCAATGTCTTAGTAAATAAGTTGAAATTTACGTACTACGGCAGTTACCCCCCCCTTTTTTTATAGTAAAGTGTTAACAATATACGGTTTTTCATCAATTAATTATTACATTATTTTTTATTCCGTATTTCGCACAATAAACGTAAAAATTTAATATTATGTATTTTAATGGTTCTATAAAAAAAATTCCCTTTTCTTATTTACTTTAATAGTAAGAACTGTATAAGGTGATTTGGACGAAAATTTTAAGCTCTATTGCTTGCAACCAGATAACTATTTACTCGACTTTGAATTAACACTTTCACTAATTCATTGCCAAGTGCGAGTAGGTGATTCACAAATGAATTAACTAATTGTTTTCTTGAGAAAAATGCTGTGACACATTTACTTAATTGAATGTCTGTGGTTGGTTATGTTATGTGTAGACCTACATTATATCAGTCTGTGGCTTTTTGCCTTATAGTGCTACACTCCATTAACTAGTAATTTGAACATTATTTACTTGTTATGTTTTGTCATATTTTGACTTTTTTTTTTTTGCAGCTGAAATTAACAGTAGGTCCTTTCCCTTGAAACACACAAAACTCCTTTTGATATATTTTTAAAGAATTCTTAACAAAAAAAGTATTTATAATGAATAAGAAGTTCATGCCAGTATGCATTCAAAATAAACTTTTTTTCTAACATTCCGTATGAGAAGTGTATAAATGTATGTCCGGAAACTGAAGTCGGTGCGTAGTGTGTTTGGAGTCCGCCATCTTGGATTGTGACATCACGGTGGCCATCTTGAATGACCTTGACAATGATCTCGCCGCCATATTGGAATATACCATTTTGTTCTGAAACTTTCCACCATCTTAAAATCGAATGCCCCAATTCGTTACGGCCGCAATCTGGTTTTTCCATTATCTTGTTTTTATCTGCCTGAAGTTGTCATCTTTCTTTTCTTTCTTCTACTGGAGGTCGCCATATTGGATTATGTAATGTCTACCATTTTTGTTTCTGCTATTTTTTCCTAGTGTGTGTCAGCTACTTTCTGTCTCATGTACATAAGTTCGATGTTCCATTACCTACTAATGAGGTTATGATCCTTGACGACATATTAAATTTAATTTTTTATACTGTATACATTGGCAGTTAGGTGATTCGAACCATGGCAGTTCGGAACTCTGGATTAGAAACATACGCCTTTTACCACATGACCATCGAGACATTTAACACACTGAGAATTATATAAGGTATATATAAAAAATGTCGCATATTCGGACTTGTAATTTTTTTCAATATGATGAAATAAAAATAGCAGAATTTGTTAGAGGGAACTGCTGCCATACTTGTTTTCAATTCACAATTATAGGAGCGCGAGTGTCACGTAGTACACCAACCATATGCTAGAGGGCGCTGCCACCATCTTTGTTTTCAGTTCTTGCTACCAGGCACGTTAGTGTCCATCGGTTTACTATAGAGCGCTACTGCTATGTTGGCAAGAGTGCAGGAGCATTTATTGCAACAATGTTGTCACTTCCGCCATCTTTTCGGACATCATAGCCGTCATATTGTAATTCTGTAATTATTAACCTATATATCCGGAAATTATTCCAAAAATTATAAAAAAAATCGCCCATTAATGTAATGATTGACCCGATTGATTTAAGTCTTTGGTTCAATCCTTGACTAATACAAATAAAGTTTTATGTTAAAAATTTAATTTTAATTTAATTAAATTCATTTAAAAATGCAAAAATTTTATATTTACTGTCCTGATCTATCAGCTTCCAGTGAGCCGCAGATGTAGGTTTGGTCACCATATTGAAATTCTGTACTTATTAAATAAATAATCGAGAAAAAATCGACAAAATATTATAAAATTAGCCAAATAATATATCGATTGAATCAATCGATTTCAGTCCTCGGTTCGAACCTTGGTCGATGAAAAAAAAAAAGGATTTTAGACTAAAAAAATATATTTTTTATTTCTCTCTTTACCTTCTGACAATTGGATAGTTGGCCTTACAACGAAACGTCTCTCTAGACAGGCCGTATGACAAGCGTCTCCACACCAAAAGGTTTGGAAACCCCTTCAGCTTACTCATGTACCATTTCAGGTATAGACAAAGTATCCCGAACCAAAAGATCCAATACATCGGTTCTCAACATACTGTTCGAACAGATCATTTACAATGTCAGCCTTGTAGACCAAGCGTATCCGAACCACGATATATTCGTTTTCGATACTTATGTTTTACTGCTGATAATGACACTGCACCCGTTAAAGTCTCCTCTAGTATGTAAACGACGATGGTAGACCTCCACAATGATCTATACTGACGATAGTCAGCATTACTGTTGTTGTAGGTGATAGGTCAGATTGAACTGAAGAACCTCCAATTGGTGATGGTACATACGTCATCAAGGTCTTCGTCGTTGTTGCGACTGCTACTGTCCAGTCCGAGTAAAGATTTTAATCAACATTTCCAAATTGCTCTGGCTTCCACAGCTCCAACTGGCTACGACGGCTACGATGGCTACAGCAGCTCCAACTGGCTACAACGGCTACAATGGCTCCAACTCTCGACAACAGCTACAACTGAATTTGGCTCCAATTGGTTTCAATCATATTTAGCCCGAAACTGTCTCGATTGCTGAGAAGGCTTTTTTGTTACTTATTATTTTGTTTGGTGACGATTATTGCATATTTTAGTTAGAAATTGTAGCGTGAGAAAACAATCTTAGGCGATAAATTAAAATACAAGAAATAAAACATTTTTTTTTCAAAATACCAATTATAATTTATTTTTCAATAAAACACACTTGCAGGTAAAACAAGGCATTATTGTACTATCCCGTACATCTTAGTTCATGAAGTATAGTACATTTTTCTTTAGTGATGGATATATTTTTAACATTTTGGGAAGCAAGTAGAAGTCTTAACCTATCGACCAATATTTTAGGATCATCTCATGTTGTGTAATCAATATCTTCTGCTGCTGCCTCCATCTTCTTTGCGCTTTTACTGCCAATTTCCTGAGAAACTTTATAGTCTTCTGTTTTAAAACCAGCCTCATAGTTATTATAATCATAATCGTCCCATTGATCATCACAAAAATGATCAGAATTGATAATTTTAACATGTCGCTTCCATCGTTTAGGTCTCAGTGTTTCATCACAATTGTCCATCTTGTAAGATTCAGGTGCTTCAGCTTGGTCTTTGATCTTGAAAGGTTCAAGTGCGTCATCACGTTATTCGAACTTGTCAGCTTCAGATGCTTTTATATTGTTTTCAGTTCTGCAAAGATGACTTGAATTTGCTATTGATAATTTTTTTTTCATTTCCATTAAATATGATACTTTCTTCGTTAGCATTTAATTTCAAATCATTAACGAAATCTAGGATAGGGTTGTCTTTATTTCACTTTCTTGTTATCATCAGTTAGCTAGGTTGTACAGATATTGTGATGTTTATTCAAGATATTTCGTCAACTAAATGATGCTGAGTGCAACTAAATAATTTTTGGTAATGTCCCAAAATACACTCGCTTCTCTCATGACGGTTAACATTTATTGCAAGGTAAATTTCTTGCTGCAATAACTACACTTGTGTCCGTTCGATAACGGCTACAGACATCGCTACGGAATCCATACTAGCTTCTGTGAGTGTGGCCAGAAGCATACTGAGTGTTCCAAACTAAAACAGAAATTCAAGTAGGAATTTCAGTAAACCATCAGCTAGAGTTAATTTTACATTTGTTGAAAAATTCATCTCCAAGTAGATCTGCTTTTCACCAACAGATGTCTCCTCCTGTAATTGCTCACAGTGTTCGGAATTTAAACAATATATCTGAATCCATCTAGTACAATTTACCTTGTATAATAATGCAAGTATAAAACATTCGTTATTTGTTATATTTTAAGCGAGATGCGGGATGCTCACTCACGATCGGAATAGGAGAGCTTTGTTAGACCTCAAGCAGAAGGAGAATAGTCTTGCATGCTGTGGTTCTCAGCTGTTTTAATACATAGAAATCGACTCAGTGATAAATCTAATTTATGTGTGAGTTTCACCTGATTTAATTTGTAGTTGTAATTTGGTAACAGGAATTCACTAACTAAACGTAAAACTGAATACAATTGCATGTCTCATATCGAAAAAATGCTTGAAATGATTACCTACTATTTAATGATTAACCAGAAGCACGCTAAGAAATTCAACAAAAGTTTTGACAGGAATAACCAGGAGCACAGGGAGAACACCAACAAAATGTTGTCAGGAATAAAAAGTGGCCGAGGTAAAAGTCAAGGTCATGCAAGATGGCCGCCGTGAAGTCACAATCCAAGATGATGGACCTCAACCACACACAATGTACTGGCACCAGATGCCGGACATACATTTATATATTACTTGTATGCCACATCGGAATGTTTTAGGGGAAAATTACAGTGTAGCGGTTCCTGGAAAACAATTTGAATAGTAACTAAAGTTAAAGGTTAGTTATTTTGCCTTTATTAATTACGTATAAAGTTTTACTTACGTACCAAATAAATATTACTATTTCTGAACTTACGCAACGAATCTTCCACTTGACGGTTTTGTATTAACCTTATTTACAAGAAGCTGCTATTTTATAAAATTACCATATTAGGAACCTATCCTAATTTTTTGTGTTACAATATAGATTTTATACTCCTTATATACGAATTCTAACCAAATGAATAGTGCCCACAGCGTCATCTAAGAATAATTAGTTCTTGATTTTGGCTAGGTTAATTTTAGTTCTCAGCAGGGGCGTAGCCAGGGGGGGGTTTTAGGGGTTCGAACCCCCCCCTTAGCTCCAAATCTTTAATTAATTTCTTATTCATCACTCAAACAAATTTCATATTAAAATTAATAAAATTTTTACCATTACAATATTTAAATTTAAGTACCGAAAACTGCTAAAATAGCACTATTATACACCTTAAAATCCAAATTTTCCCGGGGGAGGACCCCCGGACCCCCCGCTTTAATACGGGGGGGGGGGGGGGGCTATGCTTCTTAACACCCCCCATACGCAAATCCTGGCTACGCCACTGGTTCTCAGTATATGTTCTTAAAATCTTAGTGGGTTGAGTGTTGGAAAAACAATTGTTTTAACTGTGCGTAGCCTTGCTTTTGTGAATAACAGATTGTTTTGCAAAACAGCCTTTCTGTTTTATTTGTACAAAACATTTCTTTAAGATATTTTCGTATGGTAAGCTTTCACTTGATTCGTTGTGAGGATGATTTTGACTTTCCACCAAAATCTATAGAATTGGTTGTAGGGAAAGTGGAAAATAAGTACATTTCATCTTAAACTATTTTAGTAATTTGGTTGCTCTTGTATTATGTACTAGCCAGGCCCCGATTTCAGGAGCCAGCGCTCTGGGAAAATAATTTTTAGCCGCCCCCCTTTCTTTCCAGCTCCCCGCAAAAATAATAAAACTTTTCAAAGTCACGCTTATTTATAATAAGTTTTAAAACAGCATATTATGCAACTAAATACTAAGGTTTTTCAAAGACAAAGGGTGTGTTAATTTTTTAAATTTAATTATTGCTTGTAGTATTTTTATACGGCTGTTATAGTTACCGTAATAAAATATGAGTTACAGTATACTATTAAACGAATTTTATGTCTTTTTTCTAAATTATTTTATTTAGTAATTTATATTTTTAGGCATTATTTCTCGTCCCTCAAACCTTTTTGTCCAATTTTTTTTTCGTACCACGAATTCTTTCGCCGTTCAAAAACTGGAAATCTGGGCGAATGCCCGGTTGACCCATATAGAAATTGGAGCCTAGTACTAGTACATTTTGTGGATCTACAGTGATGAAATTACTAGAATATGAAGCGTAATACGAAGTTAGGTCATGATATGTAAACATATAAATGCCTGATTATTAACTATTCATGTATACTTGGTTTATAAACACATCATTTTTTCCTATTATCATCGAGTTCTAAGGTAAAGCTGCCATGAAGTGAACGAAATTTTTATAAGAAATTGGAAATTCTTTCTTTTATTTTCAGTATCACTGATACAATAATATATTTGAAAATATGATTTTTTTACATCCGGTCATTCATATATGCTAATCCTGTATGTAACCTGTGGGTTGTTGTTTTTACACTGATTTTTTTTGCAAGTTCTCGTAAAGCAAACGCAGTTGTGAATCATGGTAGTTGAAAAAATAGACGTCCAATAGCGCTGGATTTCAGTAATTAATAAACAGAGTATGCGGTTGTTTTCAAAGAATTTATTTGAGAACTTTTAATATGTAGTTCGCTATTAAAATACATTATTTTCAATTTGCCTCCAGAATCATTACTTTGTTTTTTAATTATATTTAATTATATAATTATGTTTATATACATGTGTGTGTGCGTGTAGGCGTGTGTGTGTAAATCATGACCGTGGTTATTTTATCGTAACTCAACAAATTTTCAGTTAATTTATTTTTTTCGTAACCGGAAAAATTTAATTACTTCATTACCATTTGTTAAGTTTTCACACACTGTGGAAGCAGCGAACGCATATTGAAACCTAAATTTCTTGAAGTCCCTTTACACATTGTGGAGCGGGCTTGAGCGGTAGATACGTGGCACTTTTCACGTGGAAGAAGTGTGAAATACATGACAATTTAACAATTGGATGTAACTGTAGTAAATTATGTTTAAGAAGTGACCACGGGCGTCTGAAATTAAATAAAATCAACAAGTATAATTTGGCTACACCTTAAGGTGTTCACTAGTTGGCTACAAGGCTTATGTTATAAACTTCGCAAGGAAAGCAAACGCACAGGACGCTACATGCAACAAGTGCAATAAAACTGCGGCAATTTATAGGTAAAATACGCCAGACGCTAGACATCGCCGACCCTGCAACTTGAAACAATACAAATGTCGAAACAATTTACATTTGGCTTATTTCTATAAGTAATGTTAATTTTTATTTCAAAGTAAGCAATTCTTTATAACTTCATTAAAAAATTTCATGTGCTTTCACTGTTTGGTAGTTTCATAAGTGAAAACGTGAAACGTGTAATAAAAATAAAAGTCGTTAGCTTCCATACATATAACTTCAGTGTTTTCGGAACACGTTACCTTAAGTATGGAGGACAGAATTGCAAGATGTCTTGTATGATTTTTAAAGGTTATTTGAAAACATTGTTATTTACCTTTTCTTGAGTTTCTTGTCTGAAACTGATAAGACTCGGTCTCATTGGGGGCCATCCCTAAATAACGCCAGGCGTTAAGGGGAGGGGAGGTGGTCGACGAAGTGTGACATTGTGTGACAAGGGGTAGGAGGCTACATAAGCTTCGTGATGTCACTTGTCCAAATATAAAATATTTAAATGCGAAACTTTAAATGTAAGCGAAAAACTTAGAAATATTACCAACATATCAATACGCCTATACGATTTAAGGTAATCAACTCATGAATGCGAAATTCAAAGAAGTTTTCGAGATTTGAAATTAGAGCGATTTATAGTATCAGCTGTGCAATATTTTAAAGATTTTGACTTGGATGCTATTTACATTGCCACCAATGCTCCGGGAAGAAGTGCATTCAACAGAGTTGAACGATAAATGGCCTCTGTGTTCCTGACATTAACAACCAAAATGAGAACGAAATGCCTGCTATGTCAGTGATAAGCAATATAGAGGAGTGGGTTCAGAGTCCTTGGACACAGGATGATTGAGTTTTGTATCTTTCATTGATATAATTATTACTTTATCAGTATTTAAGTAGTTTATTGTTTTGTCAATTTTAAGAAATGTTGATTTAATGTTATCTTGTTTAAAACATAGTTTTAATGAAAGTAAAAATAATTTTAAAACTGCTGTTTTAATTAAATTAGTTCAATATACAAAGTTGGAAAATGTGTGACGTCACACCATCTGTGACAAGTCCCGAGTGGGAGTGGAGGGCAAAAAATCATGATTCGTGTGACATAATTTATGGATGGCCCCTTGTAAGTGTACACGTGCATCTCTCAAAGCTCGTTGTTGTATTATCTGAAAGGGTGAAAAAATTTTACGTGTTAGAATACGATTGTATAAAATGAAAAAATGCAGATTTTTTTAAATAACATTATTTAATGTGTAGGTTTAATTTTGGAAGTAACTTGGAACACTTAAACTAAAAAAAAAATCATTTCCCCATAGAACTCAAGGAGACTGTATTGCGTTTTTTAAATATTTTGTGTTTGTGAATACTCGAATTATATTTCATACAAACCAGCACGAAAATCTGCGTAAGTTTCATTCTGTCCTTTGTCTTGAGAATCCGTTTGCCCGTAAATTGTTCCCCCACCACTTGGCAACTTCTCTCCCCTCCCCAGTGACGCACGGGTTTCCTGCCACACCTCATCCCAGCACATTTCAGGTATTCTTCTCCAAAGACCCTACGACCTTGAGTCCGGGATCTCAGGCGCCCCGCT
Organism: Bacillus rossius redtenbacheri; assembly: GCF_032445375.1. Lineage (NCBI taxonomy): Eukaryota > Metazoa > Arthropoda > Insecta > Phasmatodea > Bacillidae > Bacillus > Bacillus rossius. The sequence continues at coordinate 59,895,455 of NC_086331.1, read as the reverse complement.
GAGGCATCACAATGACTAGCCATACAGTACAACCTGCAAACATTTCCGTCGACAACAAGCAGTCGCTGTGCTCGTATAAACAAGCATAAATATTCGTTCAACCTATTCATAAACAAAACTAAATTAACTTTTTTTTATTTTAGTATCTGATTTCGGCGGGAGGCACATATATTATTTTATTGAAAGAAATGTCAATGACTTAAACAAATATAGGTAAACGACTATGAAAAATAAACACAGGCCTCTTCCGTTCAATTAGCACTTTTATTTATTTATCCTACTAATATTACAAATGCAAATTTGATTTTTATTGTTTGTTTATTACGCTTTCACGCCTTAACTACTCAACCGATCATTATTAAATTTTGCATACACATTGTCAGGGATACAGAAAAGGACATAGGATACCTATATTTCATCAAAGAATAAATTATAGTTTAATAAACTAAAAGAAAACTTTAACAGCAAATCTAACTGATATATCGCTGGGTGTAGTTATTTTTCGTTGCTATGAGCAATCCCGGAGAAAAATTTCCATAACATAAATTGTATGTATATTTTTTTTTACTGGCGAAAAATCTTATCAAATTTAAAAATCTAAACAAAAATTGGCGAAAGGGTCTACGAAAAAAAAAAATGAATAACCTAGAACCACAAACATGCGATCCCGCTTCGAATGGTGATGGTCCCATACCGGTACGTTTAGTCGTGTTTACGTGATTGCACCTCAAAGCAGAAGAAATTTCATCATTTATATATATACTAGCTGCCCGACCCGGCTTCGCACGGCTATACTACAGGGAAAAGAAGACCAAATCTCCCATTTACAGTAATAATAAATGAAATACCATGGCAATTAATATATTACAATGTTTTTTAATGTAGCGGACTGAAAACGAATAGCACCGATGGTTTCCCGACTCTCGAGCACGCAACGTACAACTAGTGTACCCGTACTTCGCTTCGGCAGTCTGCAGGCAGTACACTCTTACGCCGCTCATTTTACATGCCCCTCCTTGTGGGTACGCCACTGCAGCGCCTCGAATGGAAAAAGAAAACAAAGCGATGCCCGTTGCCATGGAGACGAAGTAACCACTGTTCCATGGGCTTAACCACCCTTGGGAGCTGATTTTCGGAAAACTTCATCCTGAGTAACATAAGGAACATTACTGTCAAGTTTCAAGTCTGTAGGATACCTATATACTTGGAAAAAAGAGCAACTTTTATTATTTAAATTCCCCGCAAAATATCAACGGTGATGAGGACTGCACTAACAATGACATAGTCGTTGCCATAGATACGAATAGCCGTTGCCATGGTGATTTTCTACCAATTCATCACAACATACTACTCTAAACCTCTAAAAATTATCAGTGTTTCTCTACTATATTATGCATGTTTTATATGTATAAACCTTATTATTGAATAAATCTCTCTATTAAAAAAAATTGCATCAAAATCTGTACCGTAGTTTTAAAGATCTAAGCATTCATAATGATAGACAGCGGGAAGCGACTTTGTTTAATACTATGTAAGATATAGATTACAAGCTTAGTTAATAAGGGATGTTAACTAACTGTAGGTAAAATTTAATATGGAGTGAAATCTTAAATTCGCGACAAGGCAGAACCTATTACTCTACTAACACAAACTCCGCTATTTCTTTTCTTCTCCAACACTTAAACCTGATTTATATTGTGTAGTTTTTTTTTCTTTTGTAAATATTTAACCTCTACCCGTATTGAACAACAACCTGAATTAAATGAGTTAATTACATTATTAATTAATTGAATTTAATAGTTTTGCTTCCTGTGACGACCGACAACCTTAATTTAATGACAAAATCTACTTAAACGCGAGCTAACCGTGGGATAAAGCTAGGAAGTAGTAAATGTAATGGATATTAGTTTTATTATATTTAAAGAAATGAATGTATTATGTATCATTTATTCATTTCTTGTTCTACAAACTGCTGAAAATGTTTTATATATACACACATGTACATACAAACACAAACACTCACACATATTAGGTGTGTGTATATGTATATATATTCTTTACTTGCATGCTTGCAGTTGTTAGGCTAATACTACACTATGCTTTTCTGACGCTGCGGCTAAAACTTACACTGAATATATATTACTTTTGACACGAGTAACTAAGAAATTTACTTTATCTTAAGTGAAGTATAAACAGACTTGTAAAACATTTATTCAATAAATTAGTTGTATAATTCTTTATTTTTTTAATTTTTAGACCAGTTTTTTCTAATGAAAAAGGTGTGGGACTAAGTAAGTTGTATGGTTGGATCAGATTTAGCATGTTTTCTTTAAAGAAGCAGTACAAATAACTGATATCAAAATGAATGTAAAAATCGAACAATTTCTTATATTTAGTTTTTAAATTCAACTTTATTTAATTATTGCTGTATGAATGTGGTAATAATAACAGATGGACTGGGTTAACATTCAAAAGTGATGTTAACTTGTGAGAATTATAATATATCATATTTCAAAAGCACGTGTGCGCCACGTTTCGGTGCAACCATGCAGTAATAAAATAGTAAGTGAATCAATGAATAATTTTTTTAACACATTAAATAGTCATAATTGATTCTACACAAAAATATCACCAAGAAAGTATTGAAATACAAATTATTTTATTCCGAACTTAAATCGAAACTGAAATTTTAACACCACACATAATTTTACGACAACAAACATATTAAAAATGTAAATCTACTTAAATATTTGTTGTAAAGCCAATTTAATTAAAACGCCAAGGTTTGAACCAAGTAGGAATTTGAATAATAAAAATTTATTGGCAGTTTCTAAAGAGAAATGTGTGTAATACCAAAGACCTTTCACGACTGCAGTGAAGAAAGCATCGACAATGCAATAGCTGCGGTCAGTAGGAATAACACGGAATAGAGACTATACTAAAAATCTGTCAAATTAAAAGTCATGCTACAAAATAAGTATGGTGTTCATAAAAACAAAACCTTTTAAGTGTTTTGTAAGGAATTTCCGAATAGAAAAAAAAGTTCATATGAAGAAAAAAATACTAATATAATATAAAGTAAACTTAATATAGGTATGCAGAAGAGGCATGTGAGGGGAGTATGTTTAAAATAATAGTTTTACAATTTATGAAACACGGGATTTGTCGCGTTGTCGAAGTGTATATAATGGCGTAAAGATCGTTTAACATGAAATAAAGGAAACTTGATTAAATTACCCCCTTCCCTTTCCTCTCTTCCAGAAGAATCTATGTAACAAATTAAAGTCTCCGAGCAACGCGAAAGACAGACACAAAAACTAATTTATTATTTTAATTGACAGAATTGATAAAAATGCATAGCAAAACAGGGTTTAAAATATATGCATTGATCTTAAAAGTAGAGAAAGTTTTAAATATATTTATTGTAAAGAAAGATGGTTTGATTAGTTAGCAAAACGTAGTTAGGTACACACTGATGGCTAGCGTCTCCCTTCTGAGCTCCGTGTGCGTGGCTGACAGCAAATAAAGACGAGACTACAATCGCATTACTTAATAAGGTGCATGTCAATGAAATACTGTAACGCTATAGGCGTATAAGCTTGACAGGAGCAAGGCACTAAGCCTAGGGATTGCAATACAGCTAAGTGGAATCCCGCAATCCCGCGGGATCCAGCATCATTTGAAGGCCTGGGAGATCCCGCACTGCTTGTGGATCCACATCGTGAATTTGTTGACAAATCGCGCAAAATTCAGTCAAATTTGCCATAAAATGCATGCACTTTTGTATGTGAATCCAATTATATGTACAAATAAGGCATTTATAAATTATTGATTTGTATAAACAAAACATATGCGTTTTCTTGGTTAGAACTTTTGCAATTTTTTTAATGATGTTACATTACATGACACTTGCGTTGCCTTCTTTAAACAACAACTAAATCAGAATTTTTTTGTTAAATGGGTATTTCTGTATTCACTTAAATATAGAACAAGAAAACAATGTCTTTAAAATTTTTTTGCTTCCTTAAAATATTTTTAATGACTCTTTATGTATATACCATACTTTCCAAAAATTTCTAAAAATAATTATTTGCATTAAAAGTTATGAAAGAATTTCATCATATGAGAATAATTGTCATTAATTTTTTTTAATTGTATGAAGATTTACCAGCATTCTTTATATTTTTATGACATGTTCAGTGAGATTGAAAAGTTATAGAAAGAGTGTTTTAACATAAAATACTTCTTGCTTGCTGCGGAGGAGATCAGTCACCTAATGGGCTTGGAAGTGTAAAGACAGCGGTGGATTTTTTGTTGTCTTCCCGAGGTTCAAATACCGTAATTGAATTAATTGACACTAATAATTTTTTTTCATGTGACTGGTTTCAAATACGTCTTAATAGTTGTCTGAAGAAAAGAGAATGAAAAAAGAATTCATATTTTTTGTAATTTATTAAAAAAAAATTATTTGAATCTTTCAGTTTCTAGGTAAAATTGGAATCTAGGATTCAAATTTCACTCGAAGTATAAAATTCTACCTGAGTTATGGAACTTTATTAGATCTGTTATTTTTCTGTCAAAGTAATACGTCAAAGTCGGGTAGAACCCAACTTTAACAACAATAACAACTCTAAATTATGTTTTCGACTTGCCAGACCTTACTACTTGCAAGAATTCAGAAATTTGTTAGTCCATGAAAATGTAATGTAATTTTGTTCTCTTTTAATGTTAAAATATTCAAGTTAACCAACATGAAAATATCTGTTTAAATTATACTTTCCTTATTCATTTAATTTAAAGGAATTTTGTAACTGGTAAAAATTACGACAAAATTTTTGTGACTGCAGAAGTTACACTAATTATTTTGGCAACCAAAGTCAACTACAATTAAAAAATACAGCAGTATGAATCAGTCCACCGGGAAATATCTTCAGGCAATATTTTGTATGGTTACGAAAAAATAAATACTTAAATTTGTTTTCAGGCTAATTTTTCATATAAAATTTTAAACAAAGTTTTTAATTTTTAATGAGTCTAGAGAAATCGTTTTAAAATAGAATTCTGAAGTAGGGGCCTATTAATCGTTAACACAAATAAATTATGGATAGTAAAAGTAAGCTCAGGAACAGTATAATTAATGTAAGGTTATAAAATTAGTACTTAAAATAAAGACTCTCTTAAACAATTAACGTTATTGAGTTAAAATAAGATAGGATGGCTGGTCGCTACAGCAGTATCAAATATAACTTCGAAACACAACTCATAAACTTTGTACGTGTTTTTGGCATTGTTTTCTTTATAATCCAATACACGATTAAACTCTATTCGACAATCCGTTTGAAGTGTACAAAACAATGTCGCTAAGATTTTTTTCTCATTTCCATTAGCCTACAACACAAACTCTAGATGATTTACTTACAAATAAAAAAATGGTTGAAGTAATATATTGTAAAGTGTAATGAAACCATTGAACTATCAAGTATATATTTTAAATTTGCATGATTATAAATCCCTGCAGTAAAAAATAAAATTTACATATACAAAAAAAGCATATGAGATATGTTGATTTCAAACTTTTGTCAAAATATAGACCCGTAAGTCTGCTCAGTGTGTATTTATTAGACCAATTTTTAGACTAAAATAATACTATTTAACTGTGAATTGCACATAATGAAAACTTTAAAAAATGTTTCACTGTAAATTTATTAGCTAGCTTTCTGTGTTGTATGGGATGATTATGCATTTTCTATAAGACGTCGACTAGCCGCAATCATTAATGCATTTTATTACAAGTAATACTTCAGCGAACAAACATTATTATTGAACATTGGACTGTGAATTATTTTTTCCGTTTCACAAATGACCAATAATTCAATAAAACGAAATAACATATAAATTTAAACTATTTGTTTTAATTACGCAGTTTAAAAACACGAAGAGTTATTTGGTGTTCACTATTACAAAGAATAAACCAATCGTATTGTTCCCAGTATTAAAACCATGCAATTAAAACTACCCATCAAGTTTTAGGCATTGCTAGCTAATTTAAATGGCCGTTATTTCCATCATATTGGTAATTGGATGTTAACTTTATTTTTTAATTCAGTTGAAGTAATTTTTTGTTAGATTGCGTTTCAAATAATTTAGGCTATTTTTTTATACCATTGTTCAATTTTGTGTTTCAATTGGAGATAAGCTCATTTTTTTACTATTCTACAATTAATAATATATAAAATTTATTTCTCACAGATGTTCTTTGTTAAATGTACGTACTGTGTGGAAATGCCATAGTTTAAAAAAAAAAGTTTATAAAAATGTAGTATTTAAAGTAACCAATAGAAAGCACTCCTGGTAAAGATGGTTAGGTATTCATCTCCATCTAGCGGGCAAAGTGAGAACTATGTAGGGACTGCATGAAAGACCGTATGAAAACCTTCGCCACAAACTAGCAACCGAATGTTAACAATTCAAGATCCACAAAACTTAGAAACGTCATAACGTAGAAAATCATAACTTAGAACTATCATAACTTAGAAACACACAACTTAGAACTGTCATAACTTAGAAACACGTAACTTAGAAACACGCAACGCAGAACCACACAACTTAGAAACGTCGTAACGTAGAAAGTCACAACTTAGAACTATCATAACTTAGAAACACACAACTTAGAACTGTCATAACTTAGAAACACGTAACTTAGAAACACGAAACGCAGAACCACACAACTTAGAAACCTCATAACGTAGAAAGTCACAACTTAGAACTATCACAACTTAGAAACACACAACTTAGAACTGTCATAACTTAGAAACACGTAACTTAGAAACACGTAACTTAGAAACACGCAACGCAGAACCACACAACTTAGAAACATCATAACGTAGAAAGTCACAACTTAGAACTATCACGAGTTAGAAACACACAACTTAGAACATTCATAACTTAGAAACACGTAACTTAGAAACACGCAACGCAGAACCACGCAACTTAGAAACGTCGTAACGTAGAAAGTCACAACTTAGAACTATCACAAGTTAGAAACACACAACTTAGAACTGTCATAACTTAGAAACACGTAACTTAGAAACACGCAACGCAGAACCACACAACTTAGAAACGTCGTAACGTAGAAAGTCACAACTTAGAACTATCACAAGTTAGAAACACACAACTTAGAACGATCATAACTTAGAAACACGTAACTTAGAAACACGCAACGCAGAACCACACAACTTAGAAACGTCATAACTTAGAAAGTCATAACTTAGAACCGTTATAACTTAGAAAATTCTAAGTTATGTGTTTCTAAATTGTGTGTTTCTAAGTTGTGTGTTTCTAAGTTATAACAGCACCCCCAAGTGGAGCACCAGGTCCTCACGATGCAGTTGGTAAATCCACGATACTCCGCCGGCAATAGCCATGGTCATGAAACAGGCAAACAGAAAACACAGAAACTCTGAGACAGCAGAGTAGCGCAGGCTTTGCACCCACGCGTGTTTTAACAGTGTTTCTATAATATCATAGGCCCCTTCTGGGAGGGGTGCTCTCAGAATGGTTAATTTGATTGCCGTAACAAAAGGGATAAACAACAGTGCTATAACAAGTAAACGAGGGATTTCCAAGAACGATTGTTACCAGAACAATTTATTAAATAGTTTATCCAGGGCGATCAACAACTGCCAAAGTTCATTACATATGTTCAAACATGGGAATTTCACATTAATATGCTTTCCAAGAGTAAGTGTTTGATAAGAGCATACTCCATCATGATCTCAAGTATGTGTAAAGTTATTTTAATTTTATTAACACGTTACTGTTCCTCGCCATTAAATATGTTCCTCTATCAATACAGATTAGAAATTCACACTAAATTTTGAAAGTTACAAATTTGAGAATCACACTCAGTCTCATTGGACACACGCGGCAGAAAGCCCCATATTATACAAAGCGATCCATCTTAAATGATCCTCAAGGCACAAACATACAAAAGTGGTTAACACGCCGTACATCATAAATTTGCACTCTAAATAGATATAAAAAAAGGGAAAGACGTGGTAAAGAACAAACAGAGAATGTGCGCACATTAATTACAAAAAGAATAAAAAGTGGTAAGCTTCACTGCCAACGCTGGGACTAACATTCCTATCCTAGCGGGTAAATTACAGAGCCCTCACGAAAATTGTCTCGCAGTGCGCGAACCACAAATACATCTCGCGAGTCACGGTTGACTAAGGGAGGAAAAACTCTAAGAATTACTCAAAACAGAATTTAGAAGGTGGCAGCCGAGACAATGATCAAAAAAAAAAAAAAACCAGTAAGGAAAATTTAAAACATTTACGTTAAAAAAACGGGGGTGGCCACCGCGCCCCATCAGAAATCACTCAAAGTCAATATCAACTCAAGGTCAATATCAACCGTACCTTATCAGCGAGAGCAAAAGAGTGTTGATCGGTCGGAGTCCCAGCGTCGAAACAGAAAGAGGAAGGGGGAACAAGCCCTTATAAAAACTACCCTGGTGGCGCTAGCGTCGTCAATCGCCGACCGAAGAAACGAAAAGAGGGGAGCGGGAGGGGAGGGGTTTCAAGCAAAAGTAAATGGAGGGAAAGAGAGGGAGGGAAGGCCGTGTGCACGGGCCCCCATGCCGCCCGTTACAAAACCATCAAAATAATGTCAAGTATAATCAGGGGCACACGGAGAAAACCATCAAAATATTGACAAGAATAATTAGGAGCACACGGAGAAAACCACCATAATATTGTCAAGAATAATCGGGAGCACACGGAGAAAACAACCATAATATTTGACAAGAATAATCAGGAGCACACGGGGAAAACCACCATAATATTGACAAGAATATTCGGAAGCACACGGAGAAAACCACCACATGTTTTCTTTGATATCATAAAATTACAGAAAAAAAATTAATAAAAAATTAAAAATAAAAACGAAAAAATACACAAACAGATTCTGGCTTGTACTAGAACTCTAACATTGCTCAACAATGAGAAGTTCACACGCTATCAGAATCTGTTTGTGTATTTTTTTCGTTTACTCCGTGTGCTCCTGATTATACTTGACATTATTTTGATGGTTTTCTCCAAATGCTTCTGGTTACAGATGAGCAATTGATCTCTGCATGAAGGATTTTTTACTTAATAAGACATGTCATTTTATTCAAGGTTACATATAATTAGTGAATTTCTGCTACTTAATCAACACTTGCAATATTTTTATCAGGTAGAATTTAAAAAAATAAACAACCATTACTCAGTCAAATAATAATAAGCTCTGAGAAATCTGTGAAACACTAACTGGAAGAACACACTTCCTTCTCCTTGGAGTCTAGCGATGCCATCCTTCTTTTGTGATCGTTAGTGAACATCTGCAACCCGCCTAAAAGAAATAGATATTATTTATCTGCAAGTGACATGTGGCGCCATCTGTTGTTGAAAAGCATACCTACTTACAAAAAGTACCTTTGCATGGGATAACTTAACTCTCGCTGACGAAATATTTAAAATTTTTTATTTAAGTAATGGATTAAATTTAAAACTCTTAGTTTGCATCTGCCATTAGCCGTAGAAGCTAACATGTACCCAGGTCCGATGTCTGTAGCTGTATCAAAACGCCATCACTGTAGATACTGTAGCAAGGTGTTTACCTTGAGAAAGAATGCTAAACGAAATGAGAGAAGCGAGTGTAATTTGTGTCCTTGTCAAAAACCATTTCATTGCAGTTAGTGTCAGAAATCCTTTGGTAGAAGATATTACTTGGATAGACATTGCAAGACCTGTACAACTAAGATGAATAAAGATAACTAAGACTGGGCTACAACATCGCGGAAGAGGAACGAAGGCGAAAAAGATAATGCTAAAAATACTGATCTAGATCATGATAATAATTTAAAATTTAAAACAAACGAAGAAAGTTGCGACCACATTAGAAATGTAAAGATATTTACACCAATATCTAGTCGTCTCCATGAAAATGTGAAAGATGGAGAACCACCTGAAGCCTACAAGGCCGAAGACTTTGATGAATCATCTGAAGCTAGCATGATTGAAGATTGTGAAGACACATTTGAGGCTGGCATGATCGATGACTGTGCTGACACATCTAAGGCTGACATGATTGAGTACTGTACTGAAGCACCTAAAGACGGCAAGATCGAAGACTGTGATGGCGGTCTGAGACCGAAACGATGGAAACGACGTAATAAAATTAATCATCCTGATCAAGTTTGTGATACTGACATGATTGAAGACTTTGGTGACACATCTGAAGCTGACATGAAGGATGACTGTGCTGACACATCTAAGGCTGACATAATTGAGTACTGTGCTGAAGCACCAAAAGCATGCAAGAGCGAAGACTGCGATGGTGGCTTGAGACCAAAACGATGGAAACGACATAATAAAATAAATTATCCTGATCAAGCTTGTGATAATCACTGGCTCGATGACGAAAGTGACCTTGTGGTTGGCGTTAAAACGAAAGACACAGGAGATAATATTATTTATAATAAACATGCAAGAAAGATGAACGTAGCAGAAGAGATTGATTATAACTCATGGGAAGATCCTAACATATTGGTTGACAGGCTAAGACTACTACATGGTTCGCTTTGTGCAGGAAACTATTCGAACATAAAAGAAATATCTCTCATACTCAAAGAACTGAGGGAAGCTGGCTACATACAATAATGTCTTAAATTAAATGTATGTGTTTAAACTCAAAGAAAAATTAATATTTTTTTAAAGATAGTATCTATCATTTCTCGAAATCTGATTTCTAAATAAAACTTATAACTTAAAGGTGTTAAACAACATCACCACTGCCAGTCAAAATGTATACTAATAAAGACATACAAGTAATCATGCCAAGTTCGATAAAGAAAAGTAATTGAAATCGGTAGGAGTCAGTGACTGGTGGAGCTTTGGGCGCATTTGAAGCTGTTAGAGCCTTTTGGAGAATTTGAAGCCTTATGGAGCTGTTGGAGCATTTCGAGCTTTTTGGAGCATTTGGAGCCTTTTGGAGATGTTGGAGCATTTGGAGCATTTGTATCTGTTGGAGCCATTTGGATCTGTTGGAGCAATTGGAGCCTTTTGGAGCATTTGGAGCCTTTTGGAGCCATTTGGATCTGTTGGAGCATTTGGAGCCTTTTGGAGCTGTTGGAGCCTTTTCGATCTGTTGGAGCATTTGGAGCTGATGGAGCCATTGGATCTGTTGGAGCCATTTAGAAACTTTTGGAGCCTTTTGGAGCTGTTGGAACATTTGGAGCATTTGGAGTTTTTTGGAGCTGTTTAAGCAATTTGGAACCTTTTGGTGCTGTTGGAGCATTTGGAGAATTTGGAGCATTTGGAGCCTTTTGGAGCTGTTAGAGCATTTGGAGCATTTGGAGCTGTTGGAGCCTTTTGGAGCATTTGGAGCTGTTGGAGCATTTGGAGCCATTTGGAGCTGTTTGGCCATTTGGAGCCTTTAGAGCATTTGGAGCTAAAGACATTTTAATTTTTTTGAGTATATCAGGTAGAACATAATCGATCAGCTTACTGATGAAGTAACAATGTACGGACCTTTATATTATAACTTGTGGCTGGACTGTTTATATGATAAATCGTATCCGTTCGAGGACCTAGAGAAGAAGTCCTCTTAAGACATCGACCGTTACAATTTTACAGTTCTGACGATGTGAAGCAATCTGTTAAACACAGTATCTAGAAACTCTGCCAAAAAAAGGAGGACTGTGTTAGTAAAGGTTCTGGTTGGTCTCTGTCTAGTATAAAACCGACTGGAGCTAAGAATTAGTCATTTAGCGCCTATGCAGGGCTAAAAGATTATAAGATTGCTGGCTTTCGCAAGTGATCCAATAGTAGAACAGAAAATATGTAATAAATATTTTGTTTGTAAAAGAACTTGCGGTGTTTTATTTCTCGAACCTAGCACTTTTCTGGTATTTAAATTAAATTTATTTTAGCTTCGTCCAGATCGTTCGAAGGACCTTAGTCGATCTAATTAATCAGTTTATTGTTTGCAAATTTATTTAATGAATTTTGAACTTTTTCCTGAATTTCTAGGTTAATTATTACGAATTTTCCAAGTTGTTGGTCTTGATGGCTTATAGGATGAAGGTAGTAGAGGATTTAAAGTCTCTTTAAAAATTTTGAACATGGTTTATTGAAATTATTTTTTTACATAAAATTAAACGTTATTATATCTATCGAGTATCGAACCAAGGACAGGAGCGGATCGAATCAATCTGTAGAATGATTGCCAATTTTTTTGGTGAAGTTTGGAATTTTTCCCGAATTTCTAGCTAAATAATTACATGATTTCAAGATGGCGCCCAAATTTCAAGATGGCAGGCGCACCTTGGTAATAAATGATTACTGCACTCTAGCAGGTATAATTAAACCATCCAGATGGTAAAGTACTTTATAAAACGAGTACACACACAAGATGGTGTACTCCAGCAGGTGGTAGCTCCTGGTAGCATGTTCTGAACATAAAATGTCGGATCCATGATGGTCGACAGGTTAAAGTCAAATATCAAGGTCAAAGTCAAAGATCAAGGTCAAGGTAAAATTTCAAGGTCAATGTCAAATTTCAAGTTCAAGGTCAAAGTTCAATGTCAAGATCAAATTTCAAGGTCAAGGTCAAATTTCAAGGTCAAGGTCAAAGTTCAATGTCAAGATAAAATTTCAAGGTCAAGGTCAGATTTCAAGGTCAAGGTCAGATTTCAAGGTCAAGGTCAAAGTTCAAGATCAAGGTCAAGGTCAAAGTTTAATGCCAACAGTTGAGGACAGATGTACGGTGACCAGAAAATTATACTAACATGGTATCAGCACACTCTAGCAGATGAAAACAAGATGGTGGTCTCCAGCGGATGAAGACAAGATGGCGGACATGTCGTCATACCAGCTGACGGTTTATAACTGTATACCTTGGTATTGGTGGCGGTAGATCCGTCAGTAGGTGGCTTCTTTGGAGGAAGGATCTGTTGTTTTTTTTGCTCTTAGCGGTTTCGAACCAAGGACAGGAATCGACTAATCAATCGGTATTCTAATAAGTAAATTTTTTTGATGAATTTAGGAATTTTTCTCGTATCTCTAGAATTATAATTACGGATTTTTAAGATGGCGGCCATCACGAAAAGTGCAACGGTGGTTTTAAGGATTTGTATTATTTAATTCGGTTGATTAATTTTTTAATGATTTTTAAATTTTTTCCCGATTTTCTAACATAAAAATTACGGATTTTCAAGATGGCGGAAATGATGTCATGCTCACTGGCTATATATTTGCTTTGAAAAAAGTGGTGGGAGTCAGTTTGCCTGTAGCCACTGTGAGGGAATGATCGATCGCGGTTTTTATTTTTTTGCACTCGACGGGTTCGAACCGAGGATTCCGAGCTCCGTGTCGTAAATGATTGTTTATTTTAATTTTTTATTAAAATTTTATTAATTAAATTTTTTTCATTAAAATTAGATAATAAATAAAGATTTTCAAGATGGCGATCGTACTGATAATTGCAACGGTGACATCATAATCCTAGATGACGTCAGAGGCTTATCGGAGGCTGTTGTCATGGATGCTTAAGCCTCTTTTAGGAATTTTTGTGGTTTCTAAGGCAAAACGACTTTTGAGGTTTTCGAAATCATAATTTTCGAATTTTTGTGGAAGAAAACGAGAAATTTTTCCTCAAAACGGGAAATTTTGAGTCATTTTGAGTCATTTTTGAGGAATTTAGAGGAATTTTTGAGTCAAAAATGGCCACCGTGACGTCACAATTTAAGATCGTGGCTCGGCACCTCGCACCTCAGCCTGAAGCCTGTGCCAGCTCTAGCTATTACATACTACTATTGGGCTATCCATTTACGAACCCAGTAGTTTACGCACGACGATTTATTATTTCCTTTTAATAAATCGTAACAGTATTTTAATAATATAGCCTGTTTACATTTGGGTCCATATATTATAATTTATGGCTCGGGCTATTTAAATTATTAAATGTTATATAATTCCAGATAATCAGTAAATATTCGTTTTCCTTCGTGTACCGATTGAGCCCAAGTATTCATGGAGGTACTTATCTCTTTTGTTTTGATATGATGATGTCTTTTTGCCCCACGGTACTGTTAAAACTTGCTGGAATTCTATCTCTGTGCAAATCATTTTTAAATGTGAGAATTCTAAATGTCTGTCATTGGTTGTTCACAGTGAATAGCGGTTGTCATTTTGAAAACTGTGGGTGACACCCAAAACCCATGAAGCTAGATTGATTTTGTTATTACCATATTCGTGTTGTGATAATAATGTGTAATAAATATGTTTTTGGCACTGCACGCCCTATGTGTGTATTTTATGTAGTTGAGCCACCCCTAAGTGTCCCAACACCACTTATGATCGAAAGTGCTTCTCAAGGCTGGTATAAGCTTTTGAAGTTGTAGCTGAACGATCATTTATTGTAAATGGTAGAAAATGTGGTTAGGATAGAACATCAGCATCTGGATTGTGTTTAATTGAAAGAAGTTTTACAACTACCGTGAATATTGTCACCGTAAAAAAATTATTTCATTGAAATAATTGAAGTTAGCAACACACCACAAAAATATTTGAAAAATAATGGGGGTTACCCCCAATTATTTCAATACTATTATATTTATACACCGACAAAATTCTCAGTGGTTGTAGAACTTTGTTCAATAAAACATAATCTAGACACTTAGTGTTCTGTATTAAATTTTTCATCTACTATTTACGATAAAATGTTGTTCAGCCTCAACTTTAAAGTTTTATACCAGCCTTGGGGAGCACTTTATACAATAAGTCTTATATGTTTTCAATTTATTATGTCGGGATGAACATGCAGCTGATGTTTGTTGGTCTAATTCAGATTCATTCTGTATATACAGGAATCATGCAAGTTCAAACACAACTATTCACACTTGGGGAATCCTTACGTAATAGCAGAGAGTTTCACCAGGCACATGTCCATTCGCATCCATTCTTGTCTTAAAAGTGAGATTTCACACCAACCATACATTGTGCACTAAGCTTGCTCAAGGAAGAGCGGCCATAGCCAGTCTGCAGGCCGACGATTTCAATGGCCCGGTTGCCCAACTTGCACAGCCATTTTTGTGTTCGACTCTGGCAATGTAAATGATGCCACCTCTATTCCGCAGTATTAAATCTTAAAGTGATTTATACACTTGATGGTATGGAATTTTTTTTTCTTCATCCCACTACAGGCCGTGGAAATCTTTGCAAATACATTCGTTGGTCTTCTTGCTTTTTCTCGTCCAGTAGTTTCCAAGAATATGGAGGCTGAAAAATGCGGGTTCAAGTACTGCCATCGTCTTCATTGGTGACGGCAATCTCCTTGAGCAAGAAATCGTTTTGACCATGGAAACCTTTAAGTTTTCAGTACACCTTGATGATAGCAATGCTCAGTCGTAACACATCAGTGTTTAATAGAGAATTTTAAGAAACTTGTCTCGACAAGTGTACGATGCAAGTAAATCGTGAATTATCTGACAGAAAGCATAAATTTTAGGTGGGATATTTCCATCAGTCGTTATCTCAACCCTACAGTCGATTATGTTCGAATTGATAATCCTACTTGTAAAACTTCGTAAAACATCGTTAGAGGAGCCTTCTTTTTGAAACTGTCTGGAATTAGTATTAGCTACTGTCCGTGACTATAGTAACCTTGCTGAAAGTTGGCGTACATTTGATATGTGAGAAGAAATCTTCCATTTTCGAAGTCCATGTTCATGTCCAGATACAGGTAGTTTTCACTGATTATAAAACTATTTTTACATTACTTATACGGGAGTTATCGAACACCGAGCTGCTCACTACGGCGTTCAGCTGTCTTCCAGTCTGAAGACCGACGATGAAGTATCTTAGTTTATTCGCAGCGAAGCTGGACTATACTATCCAGTTGATACGTTGACTTTGAGGCAAGCCAGGTTGTTTCATGATTCCAGGATCGGAATGGTGCATCAATGTTCTTACCATTATACTTATTCAGCTTCTTTTCTGACTTAGATGTGAGGCAGCATCAACTTAATAGACTTTAACATTAGAGAAACATTTGTGGATTATCTGCAACAACGACTATTGCATTAATGTGCATGGTGGCTAGAAGAATTATAGGCTATTTTTTTTCTTCGAAATAATAGTTATATGCTTTTAGTTTTGTACATAACCGAGCAGCATGGACAGAAGAAGATATACTTTGAACTTTCCTTCGGCATACACAGTTAGTTTGTATTCATCCTTGAGGGCCCATCTAAGCAACTTTGCAGCAGACAGTTCATTCGGCATCGGTGGAAGGTAGTTTTTCATAGCAGATGTTATGCCCACATCTCCCGTCTGGTCTACTATGACACCATTGAGAACATATGTAATGCGATCGATCAAGTGAAGAATACCATTGTCAGATATTTTTCATCATAGTCGGATAACTCCATCTGCCTTTGTCATCATGCATCTTTTAAGTAAAAAGACAGCGAAAGTAATGTACAAATATATTGGTGTTAAAAGTAGAATATGAATGGGACTCTGGCACCTGGAGTGGGAGTGTGGATGGGGATCGGGTCAATGACCGACCGTCGCGATGTCACGGCGGCCATCATGGAAGAAATTGACATTTAGCCTAGACCTTTGATCTTGACCTTGACTTTGACCTTGACCTTTACTTTTATCTTGACCTTTACCTTTGACCTCTGTCGTCAATTTGTTTCCACCATCTTAACATAGAGCACCCCAACCCCGAATGTTGCCTGCCATCTTGGATATGTATGGTGTTATCGTTTAACTTTTCATTATGGCTGCCATCTTGGATTATAGAATGTTACAATTTTCATCATCAACAATCTTGAATTATAATGTCACATCCGCCATCTTGGATCTGACGTCACAATAACTTTTTCGATTCTGACATCACATTTGCCATCTTGTTTTCGTCTGCTGGAGGTCGCCATATTGGATTGTGTAATGGCTGCCATATTGTTCTTTTCTGTTCTGCTGGAGGCCGCCACCTTGGATACCATCATATTTGTTTCTGCCGCTTGTTCCTAGAGAGCGCCAGCATAGCTTTGTTTCATCACATAAGGTTGATGATCCAATATCAACCAGAGCTGTTATGTTCCTTATCAAAAAATGAAATTATTTTTTTTATGCAAGATAGAAAGGAAACAGTGTGATTCGAACAATTATAGCCCTGACCTCTGGGTTAGAAATCATACGCCTTTAACCGCACGGCCATCGAAACACTTACCACACTGAGAATAGTAACTAAAGCTTAAAAAATATTTTAAATTCTGGTTTCCATTTACTCTCGTGGAAGTTACTAATCATTTTCTCAACGGAAAACGACTCTATACAAGATCCCTGTCCGACAAATTGAATACGTTGTCGCTGTGCCTTCCATGGAAGTCTAATTTGTCGATACATGTAATACCTTACAACAAGATCTTGCACAGGCTAAGCGTCTCCGATTCAACAGGTATTTTTTGACGGTACTTGAACATTTTAAACAGGTCATGTCTAATGTCAGGCATTTAGACCAGGAATTTCCGAACCACAAGGTCAATTACCGCCTGACTACAATCTTATCGATAAATAATAATAAAAAATAGTTGCATATTAAAAAAGAAGCACATTTAAAAAAAGGAAGCATAATTGTAAGCATATTTGGAAGCACATTTAAAAAGGACGCACATTCGGAAGCATAATCAACGAATAAGAAACACAATTGGAAGACCAATCAACGTAAAGGAAGCACAATCGGAAGATCAAACGACAAAGATGAAGCAAAAGTAGGTGTATTTGGTTCGTTCTGGGACACCGGTGGGCAGTGGGGGATTCGGGGATTCGTGGCAGCCATCTTGGATTACGTCACTTCCGGCGGCCATTGTGGATTTCGACACTTCCGGCGGCAAAAACACCTCAAAATACCCCATTATGCACCAAAATTTCCGTTTTTCGAGAGAAAATTTCCCTTTTCAATAAATATTTCCCTTTTTTTCCCTGAAAAATATCCGGAGGTGCAAGATCCTCAAGGAGGGTCACAGGATCCTCAGGGGGGTCCTCAATGAGGGTCCATTATCCTCTTTTGTAAAGTATAATTTTAACATAATCCCTATACATATCATTTCGCCTATTTATTAGGGCTCGTATTTATGGAGTCACGATGGCCATCTTGAATTATGACAATTCCGGCGGCCATTGTGGATTACGTCACTTCCGGTGGCAAAATAATTTTAAAAGGCCTCATTACACACAAAATTCCCCTTTTCTGAATTATGATGTCACGTCCGCAGTAGTATACGAATGTATTTCCGGCGCCTGGCTTCCGGTTGTGGTGAGTGGTGCTGACCACCATCTTGGATTGTAACATCATGGTGGCCATCTTGTAACACCTGGAACTTGACTTTTGACCTTGACTTTTGACCTTCAAATTTTGCCAAAATTTACCCAAAATTCGCCAAAAATTCAATTTTTTTGAAAAAAAAATCCTATCGAAAATTTTTAAAAAATTCATCAATTCAAAAATTAGAATTTCGATAAACCTAAAAAGTCATTTTGCCTTAGAAATAACACAAATTCCTAAAAGCCGCTTAAGCATCCATGTCTACAGCCTCCAATAAGCCGTTTTTAGGAATTAGGATTCCATGACAGCCCTAATGGAATTTGTCATCTGAAATATAACGTCACCGTTGCAATTTCCGTTACGGCCGCCATCTTAAAAATTTGTAATTTTTATGTTAGAAAATCGGGAAAATGTTTAAAGCTCATAAAAAATTTAATCAAACGACTTTAATAAAAAATTTTTTAAAAAATATAAAAAAATGTCCACTTACGCCATGGAACTCGTATTCCTCAGTTCGAACCCGGCGAGGTCAAAAATAAAAAAATGACATCAGGTCCTTCCTCCACGGAAGCCACCGGGAGACTAACCTCCCACCACTTATGCCCAGGTATATATATCGTCAACAGTATGACATCATGTCCGCCATTTTTAAAATCAGTAATTATCATCTGATTTTAGTAAAAAAAATTAAAAATTCATAAAAATATGAATTAATTAATATTTAATAAAATATTACTAACAAACCATCATTGCACATATCGTTATGGTCGCCATCTTGGATGATATAAATGTTGAATATTTCGTTACGCTCGCCATCTTGGTTGAGTTTGTTGTTATCGTTACATTTTAAGTTTCGTCCGCCATGTATTTTAAAATGTTGCATGTTTCGTTACGGCCGTCATCTTGAAAATCCGTAATTTTAATGCTAGAAATTCCGAAAAATTCCATACTTTTTTAAAAATTGCCTACTTCAAATGTTTAGTTACATAAAGATTTCGGTCCTCGGTTTGATTCCCGACGAGAGTAAACCAGTAATTTATTGATGTATTTAAAAAAATCTCAATAAAAAAGTAATAAAAACATCTTACGACACACTTAACATTTTGAATTATGTCACTACTGTATCATGTATCGTTACGGATGCCATCTTGAAAATCTTTATTTATGATCCGATTTTAATGAAAAATAGTTCAAAATTCAACAAAAAAATTATTAAAATACTGTTTGATTAGATCGATTCCCGTCCTTCGTTCGAACCTGGTAAGAGCAAAAAATAAAAACCGACAGATCCTTCCTCCATGGAAGCCACCTGCAGACTAACCTCCCACCATCAATACCAAGGTATATATCGTCAGCTGGTATGACGTCATGTCCACCATCTTGTCTTCGTCTGCTGGATGCCACCATATTGTTTTCGTCTGCTAGAGTGCGCTGATGCCATGTTAGTGTAATTTTTTGTTCACCAAACCTCTGACCTCGAGTGTTGACCTTGAACTTTGACCTTGACCTTAAACTTTGACCTTAGTTTTGAACTTTACCTTGACCTTGGTCTTGAACTTTAAACTTGACATTGAAAATTTACCTTAACCTGATCTTTGACCTTGACCTTGAACTTTGAACTTGATTTTTGACAATGACCTTTGACCTTGGCCTTTTACCTTGACCTTTATGACCATCTTAGATCCACCATATTGTGTTCAGTACTCGCCTGCTAGAGGACATTGCCACCATCTTGTTTTCGTCTGCTGGAGGACGCCATATTGTGCATTACCATCATATTAGTTTATGTTTTACCTTCTAGAGTGCAGTTATGTGCTCCCTATTATTCTTGTCAATATTATGATGGTTTTCTCTGTGTGCTCCCGACTATTCTGGTCAATTTTTTGATGGTTTTCTCCGTATGCTCCTGTTTATTCCCGTGGTTTCTCTTAGTGCTTCTAGTTATTTCTGGGAAACTGATCTCTCCATTAAGGATTGTTTACCTAATGAGACATGACATTTAATTTGGAGTTACATTTAATTAGTGAATTTCTGCTACTAAATCAGAACTGGCAATATTTTTACGAGGTGGAATTCAAAAAATAAACACCCATTACTCAGTCAAAAAATAAGTTCTGAGACATCTGAGAAACACTAACAGAAAGGACGAACTTCCTTCTCCTTGGTATCTAGCGAAACCAACCTTCTTTTGCTATCATTAGCGAGATTCCAGCATCCCACATAAAAAAAATTAAATAATATTTACCTTCAAGCTAAACGTGGCCTCATCTGTTGACAAGAATTGAAACACTTACAAAAAGTTTCTTTGCATGAGATAAATTAACTCTCGCAGCTGAATGGAGTCCAAGACAGTTAGAGCCAAGTAGTCTCGTAGCCATGTAGCCTTGTGTCCTGGAAGCTTCGTAGTCCTGTAGCCTCGCAGTATCGTAACCTTGTGTTCTAAAAGCTTCGTAGTCCTGTAGCCTCGCAGTCTCGAAACCTTGTTTTCTGGAAGATTCCTAGTCATGATGCCTTAAAGCCGCGTATACATGTAGCTACGTAACCAAGTAGCCTTGTAATGTTATAACATAATGATGCTGCAGCAGTTGGAGCCAAAGAGAAAATTCAGCTGAAGACAGATGCAGCAATTGGAACCTTGTAGACTTGTAGCTTCGTAGTCAAGTACTCATGTAGACAAGCAGTCCTATAGTCTCGTATCTTCGTAGCCTCCTAGTCTTGTAGACAAATAGCACTAG
Source organism: Bacillus rossius redtenbacheri (assembly GCF_032445375.1). Classification (NCBI taxonomy): domain Eukaryota; kingdom Metazoa; phylum Arthropoda; class Insecta; order Phasmatodea; family Bacillidae; genus Bacillus; species Bacillus rossius. Next base: position 59,874,339 of record NC_086331.1, on the reverse strand, counting down.
GACTAAGACTATTTGGAGTCAAATACTTTTGACATCATTGATTTATGGAGTCAAAGACAGTTGGAGCCTTTGGAGCATTTGGAGCTGTTGGAGCTTTGGAGCTGATGGAGTTTTGGAGCTTTGGAGCGGTTGGAGCCTTTGGAACATTTGGAGCTGTTGGAGCTTTGGAGATGTTGGAGCTTTGGAGCATTTGGAGCTTTGGAGCCGTTGGAGTTGTTGGAGCTTTGGAGCTATGGAGCTGTTGGAGCTTTGAAGCTGCTGGAGCATTTGGAGCTGATTGAGCATTTGGAATTGTTGGAGAATTTGTTGCTGATGGAACATTTGGAGACAATGAATTTTGTAACTAAAAACTGTTCGGATTCATAGACTATTGGAGACATTATATCCTAACTTGACATTGACATTCGCATCCTACCGAGTTGAATGTACGTGAGAATGCACCTCCTTTTCGTTAAATGCGGTTCTGTTTTGTAGTATTTAGTGCAAATATGCTTCCTTTTCATTAAATGCATGACCTGCGTGAATGTTGCATAGTAATTACGTGTACATTGCGTGCATTACGTGTATTGTGTGTACATTGCGTACATTATGTGTATTGCGTGTACATTGCATGACATTACGTGTATATTACATCAACATTGCGTGTTGGAGCAAATTGAGCTGATGGAGCTCTTGGAGCATTGGAGCCAAATGTAGATGGATCTTGTGCCGCCAACTAGTATTTTTGGCACAATTTTAAATTTGAATTTTTTTAACTTAAACAATGTCACCAGTCATTCTTTTGCTGCAAGAACTTAAACATGTTCTTTCTCCTGTACACTCCAATTCAACATTTGTCAAACCTGCCTCCCCAAGTTTTCTCAGCCATAGAAACGATTTTTACAAGTCTTTGTCAGTCCGTGTATAGTTTTATCTCCGCCTTGGCGCACGAATGTCGCCTGTATTTCGCCTCCGATCTGTGACGAGAACTGCTATGCCCTGCAAGCTCTCAAGGCAGGCTACTTCCAAGACCTCGCCTGACTCGAGCACTTCTTGAAGTGATCTCGAATCATCTTTGTCAACGTTCAGTCACGCCTCCGGGCCCACTAGATACATTTTCTCACTGGCACAGCAGTCCCCACACACCCCACCTCTCCAAGTTTTCCTGGGAACCCTGCCCAGGGCTTTGACCGGCCACTAACCCCGGCCAGGTTCGGCCTCTCCCCAAGGCCACGACACTATTCCCAAAAGTACATGCTTATGCCACCTGGAGGTAGTTTTGCGAATCACTTCCCCTGGGTTTTTGAACGCCCGCTAAAAGCCTGCCCTCTGGCGTCTCCCGCAGCAACCAGTAACCAGTAGTTCCCTCCCATGCCACCAGGGTGCTGGCCTAGTCTGCTCCATAAGCTCCATGCTGCTATCAGTCGCCTCATGCGAGTCGCCCGCTACTTAGTTCAGACACACCTCAGTAGGTCATGCTGACATCGGCCGGTACCACCAACTTCGAGATATCGAAGTCTACTTTTCTCGACAAGCCCCTCGGTAACCTTCGGAACCTTTCGGTCTGAAAGCCGAAGCCTCCCCCTTTCTTTATTTAACGTCGCCTTTTAATTACAAGTCCCTGCCGCCTCAAATTTACTGCGCGCCGCGATTCTGGGCTGAATACTTCGCAGCTACATCATCAGGACGCCTCTCCATTTTTCTTTTAAGATGTGATCAACTAGACAAGGGATGATTCCCACAACTGTAGTGTTTAGGCGTTAGTCAGTTCGTGTATATCTAGCTAGAGTAGTCATGTTATAGTCATTATAAATAATTAATTTTTTAACATCATTAAATGTCCGCGACGGGTCCGTGTGCTCAACACTCGGGCAGCTCCTGGAAGACATCACCCTGTTTGGTGAGTTTTTACTACATTTACTCCCCGACCATCATCGTGACTAGAAGGCATTTTCTGCCTATTTCACCAACTGTCTGTGAATCAGTCCTGAACATATGTGTTTCGGATCTGTTCACAGACAGGGTACAAGTACCGGACCAGGGTACAAGTACCGGACCAGTTTACAAGAACATGACACATTCCAAGGACCAGATCAGTCTCCACGGGCTGGATGACTAAGGCCTTCTGACGTCCCGTCAGCGGTTCCACTTCGTCCAGAAACATTCAAACCGCCAGCCCTTCAGTTTTTAAAACCTTTTCGGACTAGCATGGAATCATACGTTGAACAGATCAGACAGCCAGCAATTTTTTATTAGGATTTAAAAGATCCTGGCACTGCGACTCAGTTTATTGTTACGAATTTTATTTTAAATTATGTTAATGATCTATTTAATTGTCTAATAAGGGCCGGCCCAATCTTTTAATAATGAGATTTTAAATCCATGTCATATGTTTTTTTTAATCAACTTATATAATATAATGTGAAAATAATCAAAAGTAAGATAAAACCAGAGGTACTAATGTCTAGACGAAATCATTATTTTGCCTTCTGAAACCAAAAGATCCACTGGTTACGCCCAGTCATCAGGAGAGTGAATTGTAACAAAGTTGTAACATAACTTGGGTTTACTCTGTTATGACTGAGGAGTGTAACAGAAATGGTAGCAGAGCCTGTGGTTTCAATTGTAGATAGTGTGTGATTTCGTCTATAAGCAAACCCAGTAATATTACAAAACTAAATATATATTTTTTAATTTTTTTAATTGTTAATATATATCATTTTTATACGAAATTTAAGCTGGCACTATCGTAGGTAGTAACGAGACTATTTGTAACTTTTTCAGTGTAATTTCTCAATATGATATTCAGTTTAGTATTTTGTGAGACTTTTTCTGTTCCGCCTCTCGCGGGCCATAGCGTGGCCTTAAAGCCAGACAGCTCTCACCACCTCCGCGCGACCTGTTATCGCGCGGCAGTCACGTCCGACCTGCGCCCCTTTCACCACCTCGCCGGTAACCGCTCAGTTGTCCCTGTCTTATCTCACGCATGCGGCTCACGCTTGGACAACCCTATCTCTCCCCCCCCCCCCTACACCCGCCTGCCGTCCAGATGACATTGCTCTTTTCTTTCCCGGCGGGAATTCTACGTCGTATAAGTCTGTAACCCACTGAGCATGTATAATAAGATATATAATAATTTAAGTTAAAGCTAACAGTGTTTCTTGTATAGTATGTAAGATAAGAGAATAAGAATTGCACGCTTCTTTAGAGTTCTTAAAATAAGTTAAAATAAGTCAAATTATGATTACTCCAGAGTGCCTCCTTGAGGACGAGGAAGCCTATGAACTCGCCTTTCGTGGTCAACCCACCTCAGGAAATGCCCAAGAGCTGAGGAAAATATTTAGAGCCGTTTGCCAGTTGAAATTGCAGCCAGCTACTTGGAATTTAAGCTTTGACCTCCTAGAAGAATTTAACATAGCATGCAGTAAATTTCAGGACATTACAACTTACATTAATGAAGTGCACAACGAGACAAACAAAACAAACGTGTTACGAATCCTCACGCGAATCAACCACGTCGCCACTAGAATCAACAACCTGTCCATATTATCAACAGGTAAATCAAACGGTGTCTACAGGAAAGAAATAGACAAATGCCGACAACATTCCCGACTACACAACTAGATTGAGAAATAAACTCGTTACACTACGAGAGACACCCTCTGACAGTACTGAAACATTTCCTGATCCCCAGGAACAAATGCCTGGAACAAACGTTTGTTTAGCAGGCAATCCCAACACACAACCTGATGTTTCACAAACACAAATACCAGAACACCAGCACAAGGTCACTTTAGTGCCTCTATTACCAGTATCACCATTATCATCACCGCTCCCAGTTTCCTTCTCCTCATTTCCATTCCACAGTCCTCCTGCAATACCTACTATCAGGTACCCACCCACTCACCCACATATGGTATACCTCCACTTCTATCACGAGGCTGGTAGCCCACCCAGTCACCAAGGTCACCTACACTCGACCTATTACCGAACTCATTGCGCACCCCTCCCACCTCACCCAACCAATGTACCTTCCACCCACTTCGGCAGCCATTTTCAATCCCTACTACCAATTCCAATCAGCGTATTCATCGTTCCAGACCACCCCAGAACTCCACACTCCCTCTGTAGCCATTGGAATGCAAATATCACCCCTACCTAAAGCCAGCACATCCAACTCGGCGACTACGCTCGCACAAGTCACCACCATGACAACTATTCCCCAACCAGACCTACCAGTTCCGCAATTCAGCCCCTCAACCACCTCCCTCCCTCTGGCACCTGCAGCACCCCTCCTCCGAAACAACACCAATCCTGCGCCAAATCACCCCTTGACACCAGCTGTGCAAGGTCATGAAGCACATAACTATAGCAAAATCGCCCACCCAGCGGAAAGGCTACTCACCAATCTTCCAGAAACCAATGGATTGGATCCAAAAAAACTAATTGAGTTTTTGCGGCAATTACTCAAACTACACCAAAAATGCAACCTACCGAATAAGGAGTTTTTTGAAATATTTTTCCCCCTTATCCACCCACCTCTTAGTGAACGAACCTCGTTGGCCATAGAAAATAACTTAACCTTTGATCAGTACCATGCTGACATATTAAGTTTTTTTATTCCAGCGCGCATGCTCACAAACCTGAGACTTGATTGGTACAACAGGCTTCAAAGGAAAGATGAACCACTAAGCAAATACATTTTTGACATAAAGGAAGCCGCGCTAGTCCTTCGCCTAGGAGCTTCAGAGTGCGAAGTTGTTTCAAACATCCTGGATGGAATTAGTCCTGCAGAGCGATCGCGAGCAGTTTTTCAGACTCGACCACAAACTTTTGCCGAGCTGGACCGTTTGTGTATTCATGCCACAAATGTAGAATTCGCCGACTACCAAAGTAACCGGTACGCGAATTCCCCTCATCGACATCCCATTCTTTCAGAGTCACAACAACAACAGAGAAAGGAAAACAGGAACACCAATTTCATAACAAAACAAAATTATTACAGTACTTAATCACCAGAGTGGATATAACCATCCCCAGGAACAGATGCCATTTTGTTAATTTTGTAAAAGATCCGGGCATGTAATTGAGGAATGCCGCACAAAATACAGACAGAGAAATTATTATACCAACAATAACAAAAAAAAAACGAGTAACGAGGTGACCAGTAAGTGGTTTGTCTGCGCCACTTAAACAACAATCATCTTCAGGTAATTTATGCAGTGCAAATAATTAATTCACATGCATCGAGAGAATACAATAACAGATCCAATTACCACCCAAATGGTAATTACACGTCAAAGCATCAACAAAAACACACAAAAAATTCAAATAGATCACAAAAGTCAAACAAGTCTCGTAGAGGGCAAAAACACAAAATGGCCACATATTTCAAATAATGTAAAACATTCTACCGAACCTAGAGAACATTGTAAAAATTCCATGAATCCTAAATATCCAGGCAAGAGAATTTGCCATAATATTTTTGCAAGCCTACCAACAGTATTACCTTATGCTAGCATCTTGATTGGCAAACACGAAATTCTAGGACTGTTTGATACTGGCACTCGTTTGAGATGATTCTCCTCCTGCTTGAAGCCTAGCAAAGCCCTCTATCTGTAAAATAAGGCTGGTTAATGATAAGAATGGTGTGTCTATAAAAGCAAGGAAGTGAAATGGTAGCAAAATATTAGATGATTATAATGATCACGAGAAATGTGAAGAGGTTGATTCTGACAGTACTATCCCAGGTTTTGTTAATTATTTGGAACTAAAAGTTAACGAAGAAAGAAGCATCTTCATGTGGAATTAAAAAAAATTCACACCAAGTTCTAGTCGCCTCCATGAAATTGAGAGCACTTTAGAACAGCCTAAAGCTGAAAAGGTCGAAGACTGCGATGAATCACCTGAAGCTTACAAGAACTAAGACTATGATGAAGAACTTGAATCTCACAAGATCGAATACTGTGATAAAGTGTTGAGACCAAAATGATGGAAACGACTTATTAAACTAAATTATTTAGATTAGAATTATGATGGTCAGTGGGGCCATTACAATTTTAATGACTTTGAGGCTGGTATTAAAAAAGGAACTTCAGAGGTCTTAAATGTATTAGTAATGAAAATTTACGTAAGATGGTAGCAGCCGAAGAGATTTATTACACCACATGGAAATATTCTAACATATTGGTAGATAGGTTAAGACATATACTTGCCTCGCAAAAATGAAGACAATGTTGACAATAATCGACACTACTGTAAACAGGTTATTTTGCATGAGATAAATTAACTCTCACCACTGAATGGTGCTATTGTAGTCAGTTAGAGTCATGCAGTTACGTAGCCACGCGGTATTTTAGCCATGCAGTCTCGTAACCATGTGATCTGCAAGCTTCGTAGTCATATAGCCTCGCGATCACGTAACCTTGAAGACTCGCAATCGCATAGTCTCGTAACATCATGGCTCGTAGTCTCGTAGTCATGATGCATTGGAGCCTCGTAGACTTGAAGCTACGTAAGCAAGTAGCCTTGTAATCTTATAACATAATGCTGTTGGAGCAGTTGGAGCAAAAGAGAAACTTCTGTCGAAGACAGATGCGGCAATTGGAGCCTTGTAGACGTGTAGCTTCGTAGTCAAGTACTCATGCAGACTTGTGGTCCTGTATTTTCACAGTCAAATAAACTTGTGTTCTAGAAGCTTCGTAGCTCTGTAGCCTCGCAGTCTCGTAAACTTGAAGATTCGTAGTCACGTAGTCTCGTAACCTCATGGCTCGTAGTCGTGTAGTAATGATGTCTTGGGACCTCGTAGAATTTTAGCTACGTAGCCAAGTAGCCTCGTAGACTTGTAGCTACGTAAAAAAAGTAGTCATGTAAACTTATAACACAATGCTGCTGGATTAGTTGGAGCTTTATACACTCTAAGGTAGTTGGTGGAGTCTTGTAGACTCGTAGAATTGAAGCTTTGTATCCAAATGGTCTTGTAGCCATGTCGTCTTGCAGTCATTTGGAGCCGAGTAGATTTGTATCCTTGTAGCTTCATAGACATGTAGTTTCGTAGCCACATGGTCTTTTAGCCATGCAGTCTCGCAGCCATCTATACCTCGTAACCAGCTATATCCTTTTATACTCGTAGCTTTTTGGCCTCATAGTCTCTTAGACTCGTAGCATTGTAGCCAAATATCATTGGCGCTGTTGAAACCAAAGGCTGTTGGAGCATTTGGGGCCTTTTGGAGCCTTCGATGCCTGTAGCTGTATCAAAACGACTTTACTGTAGACACTGTAGCAAGGTGTTTACCTTGAGAAAGAATGCTAAACGGCATGAGATGAATGATTGTGTTAACAACCCACTACGCAAAATGTTAAGCTGTAATAGGTGTATCAGATTGTTAACACGAATTGACAGCTTAAAAAGACATGGTAGAACACGTAAAGCCAAGCCTACTTACATCATAGAGCACATCGATGGATCCACTAGACTAAAGAAGAGTGATCTGCATTACGACAAAAATTTTCCTTGTCCTGAGCGTGATGGTATTAGCTCACCCGATCGTGACGAAGAACATAAATTGAAGGCTGCTGATGGCTTCGTGAAGCCTGAAACAAATGGAAGTAACTACACCGTGAAAAGTGAGAATACATTCAAGCCGATATTCAGTAGATGCACCATACTTTGTAAAAATGATGGACTCCTTAAAAGGAAGCATGAAGACGATGAAGACACTTCGACATCAACGATATCGAATTCTTAAGGTAATCTGGGTGAAGACGATGCCTTCTACGGTGATTTCTACAGTGACTCTGAAGCTGGTGGCGTGATCGAAGACTGTGCTGAAGCAGCTAAAGCAGGCAAGATTGAAGACTGTGATGGTATACTGAGACCAAAACGATGGATACGATGTAATAAAATAAATGATCCCATTCAAGCTTGTGATGATCACTGGTTCTATGATGAAAGTGACCTTGTGGTTCGTGTTAAAACGGAAGACACCAGAGATCATAATATTTATTATAAACGTGCAAGGAAGATGGTGGCAGAAGAGATTGATTACACATAATGGAAATATCCAAACATATTGGTTGACCGGCTAAGACTGTTGGTGGCATCTGTTCGTAGAGGAAACTACTCACATATCGACGAAGTATCGTCCATACTTAAAGAACTGTGGAAAGCTGGCTACATACAATAATCATTTGTTTAACTGTCATGTGTTTACTATTAAAAAATAAATGAATTATTTATATTTTAAAAACAGTATGTTTTATTTCTTGTATTCTGATTTCCAACTAAGCATGTGTTTCCGCTACTGTAGGTGTGATCATTCAGTTTTTCCTGTGTGTTAATTCCGTTTTCCTGTGTGTTCATTCCATTTTACTGTGTGTATATTCCGTTTTCCTGTGTGTACATTCCGTTTTCCTGTGTGTACATTCCGTTTTCCTGTGTGTACATTCCGTTTTCCTGTGTGTACATTCCGTTTTCCTGTGTGTACTGTGTGTACATTCCGTTTTCCTGTGTGTACTGTGTTCATGGACTATATGACTGACATTGTTCATGACCCGGTCTTGCGGTCTGAAGACGCTTGGTCTATATTTATGGATGGCTTTGTACATGATCATTTTAAAGGTTAATCTAGGTATCAATAATCTAGACTTTCATGTTAGGCTAATCGGCACTGTATTTATTTCGTTGGTCAGGTACATTGACTTGAGTTGTTTTTCGTAGAGTGAATGATTAATAAACTCCGCGAAAGGTAATGGAAAACCGAATCTAAAATTTATTTATTATTTAGTTACAACTGTCACTGGTAAAGAATCGAACCGTGGACAGGAATCCAACGATTCAATTTGTAAATTAATAATTGATTTTTTGGTGACTTCTGGAATTATTATTCCCGCATATCTAGCTATATAATTACATGATTTCAAGATGGCGCCCAAATTTCAAGATGGCGGGCACCTCAGTAATAATAAATGATTACTGCACTGTAGCGGGTTAGAATAAAACTAGCTTGATGGTAATGATAGTAAGACGAGTACACATACAAGATTTTGTTCTCCAGCAGACGAAAACAAGATGGTGGCAATGACCACTAGCAGGTGGTAGCTCCTGGTAGCATGTACTGAACATAAAATGTCGGATCCATGATGGTCGTCAAGGAGAAGGTCAAAGATCAAGGTCAATGTAAAATTTCAAGGTCAAGGTCAAAGTTAAAGGCCAAGATAAAAAAGTTCAAGGTCAAGGTAAAAGTTCAAGGTCAAAGTTCAAGTTCAAGGTCAATGTCAAAGTTCAATGCCAACAGTCGAGGTTAAATGTATGGTGAACAGAAAATTATACTAATATGTCGCCAGTACACTCTAGCAGACGAAAACAAGATGACGGTCTCCATCGGACGAAGACAAGATGGCGGACATGACGTCATACCAGCTGACGATATATACCTTGGTATTGGTGGTGGTAGGTCAGTCTGTAGGTGGCTTCTGTGGAGGAAGGATCTGATGTATTTTTTTGCTCTTAGCAGATTAGAATCAAGGACGGAAATCGATATAATAATCAGAATTCTAATAAGTTAAGTTTTTGATGAATTTTGGAATTTTTTCATTAAAATTGGATAATAAATAAAGAATTTCAATATGGCGCACAGATTTCAAGATGACGGACATGACGTCATACTAGGTGATGATTTATATGCTATAAAACCAGTGCGGGAGGTCAGTCTGCCAGCAGCCACATTGAGAGAAGGATTGGTCGCCATTTTTATTTTTTTTTGCCCTCACCGGGTTCGAACCGAGGACTCCGAGCTCCGTGCCGTATATGTTTATTTTTTAAATTTTTTTATTAAAACTTTATTAATTGCATTTTTTTATAAATTTAAAATTTTTTTGTCATTAAAATCGGATATTAAATAAAAAAAGTTAAAGATGGCGGGTGTAACGGAAATTACAACGGTGACGTCATGATCCAAGATGGCGGTCATGTTATCCTTATTCCTAAAAATTGCTTATTGGAGGCTGTAGGCATGGATGCTTAAGCCGTTTTTAGTTATTTTCGTGGTTTCTAAGGCAAAAAGACTTTTGAGGTTTTTCTAAATCCTAATTTTCGAATTGTGGAATTTTTTGAGATTTTTTGGCAGAATTGTTTTAAAAAAATGGAAATTTTGGCGAATTTTGAGGAATTTTGTGCGAATTTCGGCTCATTTTGGCTAATTTGAAGGTCAAAGGTCAAGTTCAAGGGTCAAGGTAACGATCATCCAAGATGGCCGCCGTGACGTCACAATCTAAGAGTGCGGACCGGCTCCTGGCTCCACAGCCTGAAGCCTGGCACCGGACATACTATTACCCACTACAATTGGCGTACATTAGAAACCAACACTCAATGATGACAAACATCAGATGAAATCAAGATGACAGACTCCACTAAACTGGATGGCTGCCTCCAGCAGACATTAATGGTTTAATTTTTTATTTTGAAAATAAATATATGTAACGAAAAGTGAAACAAAACGGAGTATGGTGTTCGATGATGTTTTGGTAACGAAAAGTGTAACGCGTAGGAGTGGGGTGTTCGATGATGTCATGGTAACGAAAAGTGTAAAGCATAGGAGTGGTGTGTTCGATTGAAGAGGCGGAAAGTTCTAGAAAACAAAATGGTGGAATCCAAGATGGCTACCAGACGTGACCTTATACAATATGACCATCTCCAGCAGAAGAAAACATGATGGTTGCCTCCAGCAGATGGTGCCTGTATAATTTTATTAATTATATATTATTTATTTTGGTAATAAATATGTTTTTAAACTGGTGGACATAACGAAAAAAGTAATGAATGGGATGTTCGATTATGTCATGGTAACGAAACATGCAATCTACAGGAGTGGGGTGTTCGATTGAATAGGGTGGAAAGTTCTAGAAATCAAAAATGGCGGACAGTACTGTACGAATGTATATCTGGCGCCTGGCTTTTGGCTGTGGTGAGTGGTGCCAACGGAATTGTCGTAATTCAAGATGGTCGTCATGACTCCCTAAATCTGAGCCTTAATAAATAGGCTAAATGATAGATATAGGGATTTACAGGTTAAAATAATACTGCACAAAAGAGGACAATAGACCCTCATTGAGGAGATTGCGACTCTCCCTGAGCATTCTGTGACACTCCTTGAGAATCTTGCACCTTCGGATATTTTTCAAGGGAAAAAGGGGAATATTTTTTGAAAAGGGAAATTTTCTCTCGAGAAGGGAAATTTTCCCTCATAAAAGGGAAATTTTGGTGCAAAACGAGGTCTTTTGAGGTGTTTTTGCTGCCGGAAGTGTCGTAATCAACAATGGCCACCGGAATTGGCGTAATACAAGATGGCTGCCACGAATCCCCGAATCCCTCACCATCCACCGGTGTCCCAGAACGAACAAATACACTTACTAGCAAAATTGGAAGCTCATTAAAAAGGAATCTCAATCGAAAGCACAATTAGCGAAAAGTGAGTACATTTGTAAGCACATTCGATAAAAGGAAGCACATTTGGCAACACATTCAACAAAAAAGGAAGTACATTTGGAAAAACATTAAAAAATGAAGCACATTTAAATAAAAGGACACACATTTGTACGAAAATTCAACTTGGTTGTAAACGATCTCATAGAAGGGAAACGATATAATCGCAGGTATACGATTTTGCCACAGGGATATGATCTCACTAGTAGAATATGTTAATACAGACTTGACAATGTGCATATAAAAAAAGGATGTACTTTTTAAGACAATCAACTTAGTAAGATGCGATCGTCAATTTACTTAAAGCTAAAATGCCTCCAAACTGTCTTTGACTCCAATGTCTTTGCCTCCAGCTGACTTTGGCTCAAACAGTCATTGACACCAAAAATCATCGACTCCAAAAGTATTTGGCTCCAACAGTCTTTGGCTCTAAATGTCATTGGCTCCAAAGGTCTTTGGTTCCAACAGTCTTTGGCTCCAAATGTCATAGGCTCCAAAAGTATTTGGCCCAAATAGTCTTTAGCTCAAATAGTCTTTGGCATAAAATGTAATTGGGTACCCCAGACTTTGGCTCTACTAGTTTTTGGCTCCAAATGTCATTGGCTCCAAAAATCTATGGCTCAAAATGACATCAGATCCTAAAGTTATCAGCTCTAAAGGTCTGTGGTTCCAACAGTCTTTGGCTCAAACAGACTTTGGTTCCAACAGTCTTTGGATCCAAAAGTCTTTGGCTCCAAAAGTAGTCGGCTCCATCTGTCTTAGGCCTAACTGCTCCAGAAACATTTGGCTACAAGGCGACTTGGCTACGAAATTACAAGTCTATAAGACTATGAGGCTACGAGACTACGAGGCTACAGGAATACAAGACTACCGGTGAACAGTACTATGAGACGATGAGTCTACGAGGCTACATCTAGCTAAAAGACTACATGGCAACTGGTTATGAGACTCCAGAGCTACAGTCCTCTTGGTTACATAGCTACAAGTCTATTAGACTACTAGGCTGCAAGGCTACGAGGCTACATGGCAACAAACTCTACGAGACTACGATGCTACAGAACTACTAGACTACGAAGCTACAAGTCAACGAGGTTCCAAGGCTACGACACTACGAATCTTCAGGACTACAAGATTACAAGACTACAAGAATACACATCTATGAGGATAATAGTCTACAGGTCTTGAACTGGCTCCAAAAGCTCCATTCTACAGTGAAAGTTCATCTATCCCAAACAAATAACTTGTTGCAAGTAGTCCCGATTCATGCAAAAGTTGGCGCCACATGCTGTGTTGTACAGGTGTTGATGTTATTCGCGACCCACAATGGAAGTTTTTTTTCTTGTACTAGAATGTTTTGCCCCTGTATGATCTTACTCCCGTCGAACATCTAAGTGTTGCGGATAGGCTTAGACAGTGGATTCTTGGGGGTGATCACGGGACTGGTCATGTGACTCAACCCCCCTTCTTTCTTCCCCCCGGAAGTAGGAGTAACGAGCACATTCTGTTTCGTTCTGAAACGAAGAGGAAGCGGACTGGAGGAGTATATATTGACCCGACCTGGGCACAACAAGCAGAGAAAGGGAGTGAAGGAGTACGAGAAGCATGCCTCAAAGAACATCGTCCTTCTATTGCCCTGCCAGACCACCCGAAGAATGTCACTATGCCTGATAGCGCACCAATCGGTGGAATTGCGCTTTGTCTCTGTGACTGGTAAGAGGAACTTTAACTTTAACTCTGGAATCGGACTTAGCCCAGTCGTCGACGAGGGATCTCAGTGTTCTGGTGTGGACAGCAACAATGTCATGAAGGTAATCGCCAGCGACTTGAAGTGTCAATTCACGCTGTGAGTTGGGCTAGTTTTTTTTATGAAAAGGCGTTCGGCAGTTTTGGGCCCTGTGAGAGGTGACCAGCAGCACTAGAGGTCGTAAAATTATTGCCTTCGAAGTGTGAAATCTTACTCTCTGGGAGGGTAGGAGGTAGAGAAAAGAAAGTATGAGGGCAATGCTGAGGGCTTATGTGTGTGAGTGCGTGACAAGAAACTATCAGTCGGGGTTGGTTTGAGGCAGTCTGGCTATGGCAGTGTATATGTACGACTGTGACATTTTCCCCCTACAATTGACTTTAGACTTTCGAACAGCTGTTGTGTTTCGCTGGTACTTATTTACGACTGTGATGGCTCTACGACAAAAAACTTGTTAAAACGAACTGGAATGAGTGTGACAGGGGCGGACATGCTGGTAGTTGATGAAGAGGGCTGATGCCTATCCTTCGCATCGAGGAGTCGCTATCTTCATGGAAACATGGTGTTCCTGTCATGGAGTACGCCAAAGAAGTCCGGCTCGAGTGCTGTTGGGGCAGGAGAGCGCTAGTCGGCGGGCGTGCTGTTACGAAGAGACGACTAGCAGAGTGAGGCCGGTACAGGACAGCATGCAGAAACTCTAATACGAGTGTTCGGCTGGCTTTGACTCGCAGACACGAGTGCTTTATTTGGAATTGGTTGGTTGTTGATGTTGTTAGCATTTCTAACCATGTTCACTCTCGAGGAATATTATATGCATAATAAATATTCGTGGCAATCTTAAAATAATTGTAAACAATTTGTTGGTGTGAATATCTGTTTACGAGCAAATTATATAAATGCTTGTTTATTGCCGATATATTCATCTTATTGTGTTATTCCTCTGCCTTGCTCTTTTTGATGTTCAAGCGAGTTCAGTGTTGATTATTATGTATTGAGAATTAAGCAGGCATTAGTTATTTAAATATTATTTATTCTTATTTTATTAATATAAGAAAATAATGTTTTTAATCGTCTTTTTTGTGCTATGTTAAGATTTACTATAACATGTTAATCTTTTAAATTTGTTGGTTGATAGCCCCTATGCTGTAGGCGATCTTGGTTGATTAAAAAAAGAATGACCATGTTTAGATGAAAATATGAGTGCTCGAGTTTAACATGTTTGAAATTATTCAATATTTATTTACTGTTAACAAAATGTCCAACTATCATAACACATTTTTTTTTGTGTTCGCTCTAGCTCAATCCCTTGTTTCCCCTCTTGGAGGGTAACACAGGCAGTCGCTATTTCATGTTGGATGTGAGATGCTCACCCACGATTGCAAGAGAAAGGGGTCTTCGCTAGACACTGGGGAGAAGTAAGTTAATCTTGTATGATTGTGATTCTCAGCCGTCTTAAGGCATATAACATGACTAAGAAATGATTCTTTTTTTGTTTGAATTACACCTGATAAAATTATTGTAAATGCTGATTTAGTAACAGATATTAAATATATAAATGTAACTCCAAACACAATTGCATGTTTTATTAAGTAAAAAATTTTAATGCAGAAATTATTTTCCTAGAAATAACCAGAAGTACTCGAAGAAAATCAGCAGAAGTCTCACCAGGAATAACCAGGAGCACACAGAGAAAACGAACAGAAGCATCGCCATGAATGACCAAAAGAACTTGGTCAGGAACAAACGGAGAAAACCGTCAAAATATTTGCCGGAATAATCAGGACACATTGAGAAAACTATCGCAAGTTTTCCTAAATGAAGATCAGTGAATCCTGGTTCCCCGGAAAGGCTGGAGAGAGGGGGTGGGGTTAAAAATGCGGTGCTGTGGGAAATTCTCTCGTCAGGGGCCTGCGACGTGCCGAGGGCTCGAGCAAAACGACTCTTGTCCATATCTGAAATCGCTCGCGTAAGGCTGGCTCTCAGAACCTAGCTGCTTATATAGCTTGCAGGACATAGCACTTCGTGTCACGGCTCGGAGGAGAATTACAACCTACGGCCGTGTATCAAAGCGAGAAGAAGACGAGCGCACTTGCTGGGTCATTAGATGGTTGGCAAAAATTAGATACAGCGCTGGGAATGGATTGGGGAACTAGCCTGACAAATATTATATGGGAGTGTACAGGAGGCGGAAAAGTCTAAGTGTTAGCAGCAAAAATGACTTGAATTGTGCCGAAAAATGCTGATTGGCGGCACAGTATGTAAATCCCTGCACAATATTTTTTTAACTCATTACAATGGCTTTAATTTTGGCGTTGTATGTTCGTGCTTCTTCCAAATGCTTTTGCACATTCTTCAAAGTGTTAACTGCCCACACTACACCACTTATAGCACCGATGAGATGACTAAGGACCACCCAATGCAGGAAAAAGAAAAGGTAGAAATCCACCAGTAATCTTCTTATTAACAGTCTCTTCTTTTTTCTAAATCTTTCTCAGGCCTTCAACAATCTTGCAAGAGCGAGCCTTAGTCTTGCAGGTCTCGGCTCGAATTTTGCAAGTACCCATTCACAACATAGTCTAGGTCTTCTTCACCTATGGTACGGTCCATGATGCGATTTTTTCTCCTAGTCCTGCATCAGGCGAACCACTTTTGTCCAAACATCAGGCTGATTGCACACTTAATCAAGATAATTCATGCCTACATATCAGGGAGATAGTCATTTTTTTAGTTTAGATCCTGGACCACTGAATCTTTAGCTAGTAATATGTAGCTCAAAATGTAGATTGCTTATCAGATAGTTTACAATTTCTGCACTGATGTGTTTTATGTTCTTATATCTTAGAGACATTGTGCACAACTGAGCTAAAGGTATAAATTTGTTTGTTTTTATAGAATTTCACCAGTACCATGTGCGTCATCACCTAGAAATTTTGTTAGACGTGCATATTATTTATGCATGACGACGAAGCATGAATCGCGACACAGGCCTTTGTTGCCTCCTAGAGTAAGATGCTCTATCGAAGGTTCATCCAACTGCAGAAAAATGTGTGTTCTACTAAGTTTACTGAAGGAACCAAATAGTCTTGGGTTCGGGAATGTGTACCAGTATTCTAATTCACTACACCAACCAAACTACCAGCGCTTGGCTACGATTTCACGATCGGTGGAAGGCCTGGCATATTTTCCTTTTACTGACAATTCAGATGTCGTGCCTTCTAGCGAAGCAAGAACCAATTACGTGTTTGTTTTCGACGACTTCGTGTGCGAGAAGAAAGGTTTTATTCAAGAGTATTGTTTCATGATGAGACACACACAAAATTAGACTGTGTTTACCTGTGTCTGATGTACAGAAGAATACCTAATCATTGGTTGTGTGACAATGCGAATGTAATCATGTGGTTTTGCATTGACAAAATTAATTTACGCCACACTTACGACGATCACATAACACCTGACATGATATTTCAGGAATTCAAAGATATATGCTACTTCTGCTGGAAAAATGAGCACGGATTTCTAGTTAGCATCAAGGCCTGGCCTTTATTTAAGGGCAGGTATCGAAAAGGTTTCGATCTGTTTATCGTCAAACGTGAGACATAGCATTCCATTATTTGGTCGTAGCAGTCATGCTCCGAGTACTGAAAATAAACTCCATACTGTTATCAAAGCTCACGTGACAAAGATCCGTAAATATATTTCTCTACTTGTCCAAAAAAGTAGGAAGTGCGAAGAAAGAATTACTTGATTTCCTGGTTGCCATCGAACAGTGAATGGAGGTATCC
Source organism: Bacillus rossius redtenbacheri (assembly GCF_032445375.1). NCBI lineage: Eukaryota > Metazoa > Arthropoda > Insecta > Phasmatodea > Bacillidae > Bacillus > Bacillus rossius. Next base: position 59,857,355 of record NC_086331.1, on the reverse strand, counting down.
TATTCTCTAATTCATGACATGATTGAAGTATCGAATGCACAAAGACGCGATGTTTCTAGAGGCTTCCAAACTAGCATGAGTTCTTCACTATCGCCCTTGGCAAAGGAAACAGATATTGCTAAACAGCGAGAATTTGACATAATCATATATGGAACAAATCGATACAGTTACTGCCAACAAATAAAACGTATAAAAGGATGTACATTTTTAAGACAATTCAACTTAGTAAGATGCGATCGTCAATTTACTTAAAGCTTATGCTTTGAACACACGTACACACAATGGAGCCACAGTACACACAGGAAACGCATTGAACACACAGTACACACACAATGGACCCACAGTACACACACTGGAAACACAATGAACACACAGGAACACACATTTAACGAAAAGGATGCACATTTGGAAGCACAATCAACGAAAAGGAAGCATAATAGAAGAAAAGGAAGCACAATCACCAAAAGGAAGCACAGTTGGAAGACAAAGAGGAATTACAATCAACAAACATAAAATACACACACGGGAAATGTATTTGACCAAAAAGAAGCACATATGGACGAAAATTCGATGTGGTGTAATACGATCTCATCACAGGAATACGATATCTCCAATATATGGTAGGCTCCAACTGCTCCAATGCTATCAGAGTTCCAATGCTCCAAGACCTCCAAAGTTCGAATTGCTCCAACAGCTCCAAGTGCTACAATTGCTACAACAGCTCCAATTGTGTCAATACATTTCTCCAAGTGTTCCAAGGTTCCAAATGCCCCAACACTCAAAGCGCTCCAATGTTACAAGAGCTCCAAAGATTTAATCGCTCTAAAAGCTCCAACAGCTCCAATTTCTCCATGTTCTTTAATTCACCATCAGCTTAAAGTTCTCCAAGAGCTCGAAAGCTTAATTTGCTCCAAGAGATCCAATGCGACAATTGCTCCAATAGGCCAACAACTCCATGGGCTCCAAATTTCCAAGAGCTCCAATGTTCCAAGAGCTTCGAAGCTCCAATGGCTCGAAAAGGTCTAACTGCTCCAATTGCTGCAAGCACTCCAATACTCCAAGTGATCTAAGTGCTCCAACTGCTCGATCTACATTTGGCTCCAACTGATTTCATTTGCATTTTTTGATCAAACTTGGCCAGAAGCATATTCGAAAAAAGGAAGCGCATTTGGAAGCACATTAAACGAAAAGGACGCACATTTTTGACGAAAATAAAACTTGGTAAAATACGATCCAATCAGTATGACTCTGTCCCATCAGTCATATATGATACTAGAGTCTTGTCTACGCACATTTAATGAAAAGGGCGGACATTTTCACGGACATTTAACTCAGTAGGATGCGGTTGTCAATTTTACGATAGGATATAATGGCTCCAACAGTCGTTGGCTCCAACAGTCATTGGCAACAACGGTCATTGGCTCCAACAGTCATTGGCTCCAACGATCATTGGTTCCAACAGTCTTTGGTTCCAACGATCATTGGCTCCAACAGCTGTTGGCTCCAACGGTCATTGGCTCCATCAGTCTTTGGCTCCAGCAGTCTTTTAGTCCAAAATTTATTTGGGTCCAAAAGTATTTGGCTCCAGATGAAGTTGACTCTAATGGTCATTGGCTCCAACAGTCATTGGCTCCAACGAACATTCGTTCCAAAAGTCATTGGTTCCAACTGGCATTGGCTCCAACAGTCTTTAGCTCCAGCAGTCTTAGGGTCCAAAAATTCTTTAGCTCCAAAATTATTTGGCTCCTTAGGCTTAGCTTCTATTTGGCTACGAGACTAGGAGGCGAAGAAGCTGCGAGACTACAGGACTACAATGATTTAACTGGCTACGAGGCTACAAGACTACTAGGCTACAATACTACTAGGTACAAGCCTATGAGGTTACAAGTCTACAAGTCTACGAGGCTAGGAGACTACTTGACACTAACGTCTTTGACTCCTTCAGCTGCGAGAGTTAATTTATCTTATGCAAAGAAACTTGTTATAATTAGTCTCGATTCTTGCCAACAGATGACGCAACGTGTTGCATTTGGCTGATACTGGTGCGGCACTGCTGCCCTTGACTGATGCAGCTTACGAGCTGCCTATGGGCTGATCGTCGCAGCTGCCTTGAATCGGGGCGCTTGCTGCGCGCGTTGGTGCGCTCATGATATCCTCGCCCCTGTCAGTATGCCTCCCGCTCGACTGAGGTGCGAGATGAAGAGTCCAGCCCACGAGGCGCAGGGCGCCCGTGGTGTCGGGGAAGCCTGATTCCACCACGTCCTGTAAAGTCATTATCCTGATGTGGACTGTCACGCTGATTGCTGCCATGAAGTTCTTCGCTGTTGTACAACTGTGGTGCAGAGTTCCTGTTGCTTTGTTGGCGCCAGTTGTGGAAGCATGTTTTGACTTTCCACTACCAATGATAGTTGCGTTAAAAATTTTCCTTGGATGAACGTTTACTGTTTTACGTTACTATAAAAAACCAAAATTTCGAATTTCGAATTCGCTAATGAAATTTTTGTGTAATATTTATAATATTATCATATTGCATTGTGATAGCGAACTGTTTAGTCAGTAGGATTCAGCATTGGTTATAGATTCTAGACTATATATATTTTATTTTTCTCAAAACCTTTGCATTTGAACGATTTTGTATTCATGTGCAGGCTAAGAGTTTGACAGACTTTTCCACTTACATATAAACAGTTGATGTTTAATATATGAATGGTATTTTGTGTGAGTTGTGGCGGATTTAGATTCTGAAGTGAACTTTTGGTGTCGGCGGGCACGGACTTAAGGGCAGGGGAGTTGCAGCAATCAGGTACCGCAAGATTTGAACCACGCACTTGGGCGGCAATGTCATCGTCCTCCCTCTCCTCTGCCCCTGCCTGTTGTGTTGTTTGCTCAGTTCTCCCCCTCCCCGAGATTGTATTCCTGTGACGAGATAGTATCACAATACATAAAATTTTCATCCACATGTGCTCCTTTTTTGTCAAATACATGTCCTGTGTGTGTATTGTATGTTCGTTGATTGTGCTTCCTCTTTGAGGATTTGCTTCCGATTGTTCTACCTTTCGATGATTGTGCTTCCAAATGTGCATTCTTTTCGTAAAATGTATGTTCCTGTGTGTTCATTGTATGTCCAGTGTGTGAACTTTAGGTCCATTTTTGTGTATGAACATGTGTTCATTGTGTATCCTGAGTGTAGTGTGTTCCTTGTGTTTACTGTGTATACTGTGTGTCCATTGTGTGTCGTGTTTGTAATGTGTGTCTATTGTGTGTACTGTGTGTGTACTGTGTGTACCTTGTGTCCTGTTTGTGTCCTGTGTGTACTTTGTGTTCATTGCATATACTGTGTGTCCATAATGTGTCCAATTTGTGTACTGTTTGTTCAGTGTGTGTTGTGCCGGAAATTAAGTATTTTGGCATGTTTTATTTTTAAATTGTTACTATAATTTTTAATTATTTTTGAAAATTTTATTTTCTATATAATTCAGTTACAAAATGGAGATTTATTTTTTGTTGGTGTTCTCGACATAGTTAAACTTTGTGCCGGTGGACCGAGGCACCTTTTCTCAGGGACCTATCTGATATTTTGCAAGTCGAATGTAGACATTAGCAGCCCATATGACATTTCTCCCGCTTACAGTCACGTCCCCGGCCTGTAACATTATTTCCCTGCATGACCAAAACTGCATACAACAGCTCTGGACGAGTTGTTACTATTACCATCACGCATACGTCTAAGGTTCTCTCCTCGAAAGTCATGTTAGGAGGCTCGTTCCCAGCCTGGTTGCATTTTTTGTCCACCCCCCTACCCTTAGTTCTGGGAATTTAGCCCAGGACCATTGACCTGACGTGAACCTGCCAGGCGGTGGCCATTTTCAAGGTCGATTTGCCATAAGAAAAAATATGTGCAAGGATGGACCACCCACGACACCTAGCGGCAGAAACAGTAACTTCTTCTCTTGTCGCCAGCTCGTGGAGCTGACGCCCGCGACACCTGTTGGCGATCTTGCTAACTCCCTCTTTCTGTCCCCTTTAGGCCGCCAGAGTACAGCACCGGCTGGCCATAAGGCCCTATGCTTCCTCCTCGCGGCCTGTAAAAGTCGATTTTATGTTGCTTTCTGTGCCTGCCGGTAGAGACAGCAGCAGTCGCCCTTCAGCGCAAACAACTGAAGTCGTGGCTACGACCACTCGGTCACCTCTGGTAATTTCCGGCCCAGAGCCGAACCTTCCCCCTCTTTTTCCCCTAGGGCCGACCGCCCGTTTTAATTAGGAGCTTTGTCCGCCATCGCGGCACTTAGTACTCTGACTTCGGCTACTTACCGCGTCTTCTCAGCGTCACCTCGGTTAAGAGGCTTTTCGCGGCAACGACGAACTCGTGGGAATAAGGAATGTCGACTGGCTGTGTTAAGGGATGTGATCCCAAGACCAATAATTCAGTAGTAGCCAGTCATTAGTAGTGATTAGAAAACAAGTCATGTTTTAATTGAAAGTTTATTATTTTCCTTTTTGATATTCCTAAATGATGATTTCTGCCGCGTCATCTGCGCAATTCTCGGTCCGCGCCTTTCTGATGTCGGCGCGAGACATCTCCTGAGCCCTGGAGCTACACCCTGTTTGGTGAGTTACTTCGGTTTTTTTTCTCCCCGAATTCGCGTTTGTTGGCCTTTTCGCGCCGACTGTGTTTGACTGTCTGGAAGCAGGTCTAACTCATTTGGAATTTGGCTTGTGTTTCAGACAGGGTCCAACATTTGGTCGCCGAAATTGCACCCATCATGTTGTCCAGGACCTCCAACTTCATTTCTCTCTAAGAAGAGCTTCCTCCCAGCCAGATGTCCCACTTGAAGCCCCGGGTGATATTAAACATATAACTTCTCCCTACTGCCAACGAAACAAATTATTTAAATGAATACCAGCGACCAGTGCCATAGAGAACTTATCAAATATGCATAAGTGGATGAAACTAACCTGCTATAAAATGTAATTTTGTGTTGTTAACAGTATATGATAACGTGTTTTAATAATATCGTGCCGGCCCCCTTTTTAATAACTTTAATTAATTGTGAATACCATGTTATTGTGAAACCAAAACAAAAGATTTAAATTACCTTTTTAAATAAAACAGAGAATCTATAGACCAATATACTTATGTAGGGTTTATTTATTTATCATATACCTTTATCTATTTAAACGATCCACTAGCTCCCAAGTTGCTTGTGTGCAGGGAGTATAAAATTGTCTTGTTCACCACCTCGTGCCCCCTCTGGTAATACTTGTATTTTTTTCTTTATAATTTTGCTCAGCTGCTTCCTAGGCCTTTTTTTTATCAAACTAAAATAATATAATTTTAGGGCACGAGGGGCATATCAGTGTACTGTGTGTTCTGCTTTATCAGTATGTATGTACTGTGTGTATTGTGTGTTCATTGCATATATGTGTGTCCAGTGTTTGTACTGGGTGTTCAGTGTGTCCAGCATGTTTATTGTGTTTACTGTGTGTCCAGTGTGTGTACTGTGCGTACTGTGTGTCCAGTGTATGGACTGTGTATTCTCTTCTCTTATTGAATATGTGTTTTCGTTAAAATTTGCGAAGTCAAAACTGTAGAACTCTGTATATTTACTGATTTTACAACTTCTTGGTCATAATAAAACATTTCCCCTGGATTTTTGGTCCTTTAGTAAGCGTAAAACATTTTCCGTTGGTCTTATTGCTTGTAATTGAGTTTTCGATACTTAAGGTCTGACAGTTCGAAAATTTTATCTTAACTGCTTGAAATATTTTATATTATCGATCGATGAAGGTCTTGTGGTTCGGAAATGTTGGGTAAATCTGACATTGTCCATGCCCTAGTCTCGTCGGCCAAAGACATTAAGTCTATATGAAGAGCATTGTACATGAACTGGCTGGTATGTTTTTCATGCATCGAGAAAAAAAGACTTCCATGTTAGACAGCGCTTTAACATATTTAATTCGTTTGACAGGTATCTTGTCCAGAGTGGTTTTCTTAGAGTGAATGAATAATAAACTCCATGAAAGGTAATGGGTAAGAGATTTAAAATTTACTTTAAGCTTTAGTTATCCTTATCACAGGCCGATAATCAAAACAATGATGGAAAGCTATCGAATAAATCAATATGTTAATATGTGTTTATTTTGATAAATTTTAGAGTTTTTTTTCACAATTCTAAATTAAAAATTTTAATTTCCAAAATGGCGGCCATATTGACTTATAAGAGGCGGTTTTATAATTTACTTAAGCCCCATTTAGGACATTCAACCATATTTATAAATAGGAATTTTTTTACTTTTATTTTTTTTAATTGACCAAGGATCGATTCAATCAGTATTTTAATTGCATAATTTTAAAATATTTTTTGGATTTTTTCCTTAATTTTCATGTTTATTATTATGAATTTTTAAGGTGGAAGTCAATATGTCAACATCGGCTTACTAGAGGCAAGAAGTAGAGGAATTTAAGCCTTCTTTAGGACTTTCCACCATATTTTATTGAATAAGAGTTTTTTTTACATAAAATTAATTTTTGTGCATCACCCAGGAATTGAACCAAGGACAAGAATCTTTGGATCCAATCAGTGCATAATAAGTGATTTATTTATTGAATTTGGAATTTTTTCCCGATTTTCTATGTTGATTATTTTGAATTTTCAAGATGTCATCCAAATTTCAAGAAGGCAGGTGTCACAGTAATAATAAATGAATCTTGGATTCTAAAGGGGAAAAATTAAACTAATATGGTGGTAACACACTCTAGCATACGATGTGTGTACAAATTGACACTAGGGCTGCTAGCAGCAAGTATTGAAAAACAAGATGGTTGCAGCAATCTCTAACAGACACCATGTGTATTAAGTAATACTACCTAGTGATCCTGGTAGCGACTACTGAAAACAAGATGTTGGTTCTGTCTCGAACAGACGATGCTATCATTTCTTCAAATTTATAAAATTACAAGTCCAAATATATGTGTTATTTTTTATATAGCTTATTTAATTCTCGGTCTGGTAAATGTCTTGATGGCTGTGCGATTAAAAGCGTATGTTTTCCAACCGAGGGGTCAGAGCTGTAATGGTAGCAATCACAGTGCTTCCAATGTATTTTGTATAATAAATTTAATTTAATGTCGATAAAAACCATAACAGCTCTGTTAGGTAATGGAACATCAACCTTTTGTGATAAGACAGAGCGATGCGGTTGCTCTCTATGAGTAAACAAATGAAACAAAGATGTTGGTATCCAAGATGGCGGCTATAAGGAAAAGTGCAACGACGATGTCATACCCATACAAGATGTCAGACGTAACGAATATTGCAACATTAGGGAATGGAGCATTTGCTTCCTAGATGGCGGAAAGTTCTAGATAAGAAAATGCCGGAATTCAAAATGGCGAAAACTTCTAGAAAACTAAATGGGGTGTTCAAGATGGTGTATCCAAGATGGCTGCCGGGACACGGTTAAGTTCAAAGGTCGAGGTCAAGGTCAAATTTCAAGGTCAAAGGTCAAGGGTAAATTTCATCCAAGATGGTTGCCATGACATCACAAACCGCAGCTGCTGGCTCCACATCGTCAATCCTGGCACCGGACGCCCATTTATATACTAATAAGATCTTTTACGATATGTTTTGGGATGATCCAAATAAATTGTTCTTTCATCCTTAGTGCAGGAAACTATTTGCACACCAGCGAAATAGGCTCCTTAATCGAAGAACTGAGGGAAGCTGGCTACATTATATGAGTAGAACCCGAATCGCATGTATTGTGAGCATCTTCAAGCAGAAAGGTGTCTTCGGGAAAAGCTAAACTGTGTAACCTATGCTGGGCTGCAGGTAAACACTCAATAAATTAATAAGTAAAGATTAAGACCTTGGAAGCGTCAGACAAGAAAACAAACAAACGACAACAATCATCACAGAGGTGCACATACATCGTACAAAGGAATTTACTTATAACCTACTAGGAACTCTAGGAGGCTATGTGGATCGAGGATGAATAATAATGAAATAGCAAGAATGCTGGTTTGATTTATATAACTGCCCTTTTACTAAAATAATTTACTTAGCTTTTGCATTTCTATTATCTTTAAGTACACATGTATTAAAATATATTAATTATAAACAGAAGGGAGCCCCGGGGCAACAAAATACATATAAAAGTAAAACAACCATATCTCTTAAACTTGACCCTGGTTTTAAGTGATCTCGCAGGCTTAAAAGAAAGACAATTACATTTTGTTTTTAATTTTCCTTTGAAATGAATTTAACTAAATCCTGTGTCCTGAAAACTGGCAGTCCTGGCACTGGAGGTTTCTGTAGATTAAAGTCCAGAAGAATTCGTTTTATGTAGAAACTTGAATGTCGACCGGAAAGGGGGGAAAACATGTTACTGCATGGTAGCCAATCATAGACTGCTAATTTTGGCAGAGAAGTTCCATTCTAATTCTTGCAGGCTAATCTTGCATGTTATTCTTGCACCCCGCCTGTAACCAAAGTCCCAAATCGCTTAGACTGGTTAACAGGTGGCTGAGTCTGGGTAAGACTACGCCCAGGGAAATGACAAAAAGAGGGGGGGGGGGAAGATATGACGACCACTTACCCAAAGTAGCGAGGTGAAGTCACTTTAGCTGGCTCCAGGAGTCGAGTAGGCAATTCTCGGCGCGGAAGTCCGCGGAAGCCATGACGAGAAAAGAAGAAATAATTTAGATAAAAAAACTTTGCGGGCAGCAAAAATTTAAAAATTAGAAAAAAAAGGCATCTATGCCTTGACGTTGGAGACTACATGACGTAGTGTCGAGTCTTGGAAGTACAAGTGAGATGGACTCCCGCGAATCGCGATGCGTGGTCCGTACTGACCAGATGCTGCCCGCCGAATATTTGAAAATGGCATCGGGGCACCTAATTAAAGAAAGTAACTGCCCCTATCCAAAGAGGGCGGGGGGGTGTTGGTTGCCCGAAGGTGTCCGGAGATGCCCGAAGGGGCGAAGCAGACTGCAAAACGCTCGCCGCACTCTCACGCGAGTCACAGGCGAACTAAGATTGCTATCGCACTGCGACTGCTGCCAAGGTCGATTGTGACAAGCTGTCTCTTATGGGAGGGATGAGTAGTGCGCTCAGGAGGCCAAGATGAGAACCTGCCTGGAGGGTCACAGAAACGTCCGATAGAGTGCACTGGTCACACTCGCAACCAGCATACAGAGCAAGGTTAGGGATTTTTCTTGCTGTTAGGCTTCGATTATTGGCTCTGTTGGACAAGGGCGGATGTCCTTGGAGAGACCATGTACTTTGCGCGAGTTCACTGGAGGTCATTGCTCCGGGTTGAAAGTTCTCGTGAAGCCACAGTGAGGGAAGGGGGGTATAAACTTGCTAAGTCGCCTGGGAAAGGCATCGTGTGGACCGTCCCGAGGCGTCGCCGAGGACTGTAACATGGTCCTCGACGTGCTGCTAAACAGCTTACCTATGCTTGCCTCCGAGAAATGAAAGTTGCTAGCGGTGGGCTTGGAGTAGCGTTCGCTAGCACGAAAGTCATACTATTACAGGGAGAAAACGTGATGCAAACCGCTGCCGAGATGCTGCGATCACCAAATGTCAGCAAAGATATCTAATTGGGCCTGCGAACAAGCGCAGGTGCACTAGGTTGCACAAGATTACGTCGGAGTGTACAGTAATGGAAACATAATTAAATGAATTAAAAAATTTAACATTATTTTTGTGGTATACTTCTATAAAAATTAAAAATTAAATTCAAAATTCAAAATTTGTGCCCGAAAATTATGATAAACGGCACAACTGCGAATTAGAGTCTTAAACTTTTCCGTGTGATCAGGTTCGAAAATCGGAGTCAATGTTGTATTACCTCGATTATTTAGACCATGTACAAATTTGTGGTGACTCTATGCCGAAGAGATTCAGCCTACTTTGTATTCCGATACGTATTTGGCGGAAAAGATCGTCAAACGAAGTAGTGGATGTTCCTACTTCAAGGGATTTGGTTTCCTCAGCACTTTAATTCGTGGGTAGCAGATGCATAAATTGGGAAATGCTAAAGAATTTAATAATTTGCATGTTTGTTCTTGTCGCAGTTTAGAATTTATGTATTAATTGATTTTGTAAAAATGTGTTTTATCTTTGAAACTGGGAGTTAATCTTTCATGGTAAAATTTTATATTGAGATGACAATTAATATATGTATGTATATATTTTAAAGCTAAAATAAACTACAATAATTGTTTTAATCAATCATTGTAATAATAGGAAATTTTTAAATGTTTTTTTAGGATTTTTCGTAATTGTTTGGTAAATAATTAAAGATTTTCAATATGGTGGCCAAAATGGCTTAAAAGACAGTGAATGCTAAGAAAGATGACGATCTGGTGATTGGCACAACTGCACTTTAGCTGATTAAACTTAAACCGAAATGGTGGAAGCGAGCTCATGCAGACATAAAATAAATGACGGATCTAAGATGGCCACCATAACATCACATTGGTTGGCATAATAAATATTTTTTAGCAGTAGTGGTGGTGTGGTCAGTGTGATGGTAACCGTCGTCGAGGAAAGACCCATCACCAGTTTTGCCATCGCCACCGCCAGTACGAACCGAAATTTGAAAAAATCGGTTTCAAATATTTCCTCTTAATTGGATATTTTTGTGTATTATATACATCTTTAAAAATATTTTGGTGAACGTTTTCTTCTAAAAACTAGAAATTTAGAGTAATTTTTGCCAACTATTACCAATTGCATAAAATGTTTTGTCAATTGGGCCAATTTGGGAAAATTTTGATGGTCAAGGACAAGGACAAAGGTCAAGATCAATGTTATTCAATATTCCGGTCGTGAAATCACAATACAAAATGGCGGTCGACTCCTCGGCTTCTCCCACTGCACCCTGCCGCAGAACCGGCTATTATATACCTACTACTCATAACACATTATAATAAGGAATGTGATGACATTAGAAAATGCCTAAGTGTTTGTGTGAGAGAATCTCATCTTTGCGTCAATGCTAGAAAACATAGCTTTTACATATCAGTAGAATAGTATATATTTCTTCAAAATTACCCTCCCCTGCACATACGTTATTAGAATTTGTAAATATACTTTCATGAAAAGGTTGGGAAAATGGTCCGATATTTCTGGAGGATTGAAATGTAAAAGTTTCCTGGACGTAAAAAATGATTATGCAAAACAGTGATATAATTCAACATGTAATGCTCGCCAATACATTTTTACTATAAAAATTGTTGTTCAGCCCACTAGTTTACCTTGCCGAGGGAAACAAATGCTGTGATACTTCGGTACATTGGTTGATTTATGTGGAAGTCGCAAATGTTCAAAATGCCGCGGGATCAGTTGTATCTCCAGGGGGCCTATCATTGATGCTACCGGATTAATTCCGCTACCGGACTAATCCTCAAGTTTCATTCCGGTAGAGAGTTAAAAGCCTATTCTTGAAACTGCTATAGTTGCTACCGGAATCAACATTGTCGGGGTAACGAAAAGTCTCTATGGAAATGAGGCAACGTAGCTTTTAGTGTTGACGTCACTGATAGAAGGCCAATCACAATGAGAGAAGGAGAATTTCTCATGAAAGTGTGAAAAATTTCTTCTTTATATTTATCTTTTTTCTCTAGTTGATTGACGTGGAAGATCTGTGTATAAATTGGATTACACAAGTAATAATTAAAAATGAGTAGTAAAGTTACGCCCGATAAAGGGAAAGTTATATAACTTATATAAAAAAAATTATGCAGGGAAAAATATTGATTTCTAATTCAAATGTCAACTCTCTTTCTAACGGAAAAATTACTATAAATACACAAATATTTATGAAAAAAGTTAACAGGTTCATGTTTGTTTTAGTATTTTTTAAAAAAAACTCTTATTACTTTAAATACACCATTTTTAGTCTATAGAGTCTGCATAATTGGCTCCAACTCGTATCATATTGTTGTGTGTATTTTAGGTGAAAATAAATTTTATGCAGTGTTTGTTGGTTCAGCAAATCATTTATGAATGTGTTCATTACAATTTTTATATTCACGGCAAGTTATTACAAAATGATAACTTTTATGGACAATTTCTTGGCAATTATTTTGGGAGAAGTTTAGTAATTGTTTGGAGAAGGGGCTTCTGGGAAACGATCTATGTATTTATCAATAAGTCTATCAGCAACTATATTTTCTGTCATTTTTTATTTAATAATACTTGTGTGGGTTTTTTTTTGGTGTAAGTTGTTTTCAAGGATATTTTCTACATGTGTATACCTGAGTGGCAGGAATGTTGGCTAGGTTGTCAAGATAGGCAGGAGTAAAAAGGATAAACTTTATCATCATAATCAATTGTAATTGAGCGAAATTCATAAATAACGGGACTCATTTCGAGTGCATTTCAATCTAGGGATGGGCAGTACGGATCAATACAGTGGATGGTTCGTAACCAATTCGTTCTTCAAAGTGAACCAGTCCTTTTTAATGGTTCAGTGGTTCATTAAAAAAGTCTACACACATCACACCAATTCCTGTTGCTGTTAATAAGCAGCATTTGGCTAAATATTTTGGATGTAAGTCCTCGCAAATCTGACCAGCCTTTGAAAATATTATTTCACAGGGCACAGAAGTAGCAGGAATGCAAAGTCTTTTAAGTACCAGTTTGCACAGATTTGGATAAACTGATTTTCTACTTTCCCACCAAGTCAAAGGATATTGTGTCCTAGCAGCATGGAATTCAGCTAAATATTTATCAGTCTCCACGATTGCTGCAGAGGGGTTTTAGTCCTTTGGAGTTGGCTAATTGATGCATCGAATTCGTCCCAGACAGAGAATGTAGATAATGACTGCACATTAGGTATGGCTGCCCTTGTTTCCAATTTTAGTGCTTTTTCGGTAGCAGAAGGTTTTATTTTCTGTATAATTCCTTGATAAGTTGCTTGATATTTCTTTTCATCTCCAAAACCTTGTTTCTTAAACCTCGAATCCAGAAAAATCGCCTGAGCCATTAACTCATTCTCTTCTATTCCCCCAAACCTTTGGGCCAAACACGCTATTAATATTTCTCCTAACTGTTTTATCTGGGGGGGGGGGGGGGGGCAGATATCTTTTTTCTAGAAACTGGCTCACTTTTCTTGTCATTATTCTGAAAAGAACAGAAGTTTTTGACAAGGTAACAGTCTTTTCTGAAGAGATGTCTGTCGTAACTTCATTAAATACCCTCAGTACATTTACTGCATTCTTAATAAATTAGGGTCCAGTGCTCTGGTGGCAAGTTGTCTTTATATTCCAGCAAAGCCAAAGCTGAAATGATGGGTTCTTTGTTCGCAAAAAAACCGATCCAACATGTCAAAGGTGGAGTTCCACCTGGTAGGAACATCCGGATTCAGTTTTAAGCTATCTTTATTTAGTGTATGTTGCATCTCTTGAAGTTTTGCCATAGCAAAGCTGCTTTGCTTGAAATATTGTACTAAGGTTTTGGTTTTCTCAACAATGTCTCCAATACTTGAACTTACAGCAGCCTGTACGACCAAGTTTAGAGAATGTGCAAAACAAGGTATCTGCCTCATGTTTAAGTTGTTGACAGCAGCTTTGATGTTGGCTGCATTGTCTGTCACCACAGCACAGATTTTCCATGCTATGTCGAACTTCATCAGCACTGATTCAATCCAACTGGAAATATTGGCTGCACTATGCCTGTCACTGAATTTTGAACACTCTAACAAATTAGCTTTCAGTTTCGTGTCTTTGTCGATGTAGTGAGCCGTTAGGGCATAAAAACTAACATTGTTAATGTTTGTCCACCCATCGCATGTCAAATAGATGGCTGGTGCACAAATTACCTGAGCTTTCACTTTGGTCAAAACTTCATCATGCACAGAAGTTAACAAAGAATTTGATAGTGTTTTGCGACTTGGTAGATTATAGTTCGGGCAGAGAAGATTAAACAATTTTCTAAATTCACTATCGTGTACAACAGAAAATGGGTAATGTTCTTTATACACCATTTTTAAAAGTTGGATATTAATAGCCCTACTTTTGTTTATTGGCAATGACCTAACAATGTCAACAAATCTGCTAATTGAATGCTGTGAAACTGATGCCTAGGAGGCCTAGATGTACGGCTGTCTTGGGACGAAAATTCAGATTTAGCAGAATTTGATACTGAATCGGGTACAAGTGCAGAACCCGAAATGCTAGAGCTGCAGTTTCCAGGAGAAGAAGTCTCGGCCTGGGAAATTATATTCCGGAGCTCAAAATTGTTGTTACCTTGAAGAGGCTGCGCCGTCTTCTTGAGGTCGTGTGCACCGATTTCCCTCCCCTTCCTACCCCCCCCCCCCCCCAAGATTTCCCCTCCCTCAGGTTGTGTGACGTCGGCGCTCTCCCACCTGCATTCACAGTGCCGCGACTGAAGCGCCATCTATGTTTTTTATATAAGGGTGCGAGGCACTAGGCCTCGGGTCTGTCGCTTCGCTGTCGCCTTCCCTGCCTGCGGGTACTGGTCGTCTGGGCTCCGTCATGGTCGGTAATTGACTTCTCGTTGCTTTTATGCATGTTGTAGCCATGCTTGGTGAACGTAACGTAACGGGCTCTGTTCCCAGTAAATTTAAGTCCATTTCTAGAGCTAACGATTAACCCTTTACCTTGCCGACTATAAACGTTGCTGATATTAGTTTTGCAATGTGGCCCCGCGGGATTGCCCATTACCGTGGCTAGGCGTTTTTCTTGTTGAATTTAGCCATGTTTAAATAATATCTCTGTTTTTGATTTCCTTTATCAACGTTCCAAGTTAAACTTGCTAGGGCCCCTGTACTATCCCTGTTGTTCGTCGTCTTGCAAGTATGAGACGTCCTAACGTAATTTTTCTAGTTTGCTCTTGTATCACCGTCTCATACGCCGAAGCCCAACCGACCAGGCATGTGTAATTGCGCAGACCCACGACGTCGTGTTTAATGAAAGGCCTTTCTGTATGTTTTCTGTACTAATTTACCTTGTTTTACTGAGCCATTTTATATTTTTCAGCACCTGCGTGTGCTTGTAATTTACCTAGGAAACTATGTATATAATTTTTGGAGTATCAAAGCTAGCAAGCATAATTGTGTACTTACACATGGATACTAATGAAATACTTGGAGTTCGCATTACGTGTTTCAGATCACTTATGTACCTGCTGTTTGTTTGAGATTGCCATTATAAAGATGTTAAAGTCACTCTACTTACCTTATTTAAAGAAATAAATATAATAATTGTGTTAAATGTGCCTATGATCTGATTCAACTCAACCTCAGAAGCTACTGTGTGTTTCATCTAGCTGGAATCATTCAATTTAATATTTCAATTCATTCATTTAAATTTAATCATTTAAATTTAATTTGGTGTCTTTGTGCGCAAGTTTGTAAGGTGGTGCGTCTCGTACCCACCACACTGCAAAATTCTGCGCTACTCTGCTAGGCAGAGTTTCTCTTCGGTTGTGTATTTTGTTTCAGAGTCATGGGCTCCCCTGAGACAGCTTGGATATATCGTTTGCGGAAAGTGGAGCTGGCGGCTCACCTCGAGGAGAACGGCTTGCCCGTCTCACCAGGTGACACCGTCATGGCGATGCGGGAGCGGTTCGTGCAGTTCCTGCGAGACGAATGTGACGTTTCGAGTGGAGAACAGCTGCGGCAGACCCCGGTGTCAATGAGTCAGCCTGACAGCTCCCTGTTCAGTCACAAATTATTTTTCTCGTCCTTGAAATCCCTACCCCTTTTGGACGGAAGTGAGGCCAAGGAAGTGCTTGATTTTATTATTGCAGCCGATCGGCTTTATAAGCTAAATTTAATTTCCTCTCAAGCCTTTTTGAAGGCACTCCTTAGTAAATGTGTAGGTAATCATGTGCAGATTTTGACTGACATCATTATGCAAGGACAGGACTTCGAGTCGTTTAAAAAACAGCTGGTGCATTCGATATGCCCTACTAGAGTTCTAGACGCCTGTAAGCGAGACTTAATGTTCCGATTTTAGAAGCCAGAGGAACCTGTTCCTGAGTATGTGAACTCTGTCGCCGCTTATGCGGACGTGTTGGGCATTGGTATGCCGGAGGGCGATTTTGTGCAGTTAATTCTAGGTAATTTTTCCCCTCGAGTTTTGCAAGATTGCGCTATGTTGGCTACGCCTACGACGCTTAGAGAGTTGCGGGAATGGGGCAGTGAGGTCCAGAATAGGCTTGCTGCCTTCGATAAATATCAGACCGAATTCCTGTCGCAACCGCTTGATGCGGTCGACCGACGTTTTAATGAGACTCGTGACACACGCCGGCCCTTGCAACGGTGTTTCATAAATGCCGCGCAACCTGACACATTTAATAACAGCTGGTTTGGCTCAGCCACCGGTGTCTACGGGTTTCCCCCCGCCCACCACACTCAGCGCGCGACCTTGAACAATGCACCAGTTTACGGGGCCAGGGATCAGTTACCTGCACGCCCCGCTGGGAGTGGGTTTACAGCCACGGCGGGCGATCGCCCGCCCAATGTAAGCGCGGCGGCCAGTGCTCCGGCCTTGACATTGAATGAAGGTCACTGCCAGGCCTTGCCTGCATCCGGCGGCAGCGCTGGTAGATGCGCTAATTGCTGTGCCTTTGGGCATGTGACGGCAAACTGTAGCGTTTCTAGAGTGGATATTTCACGTCGCAGGTGTTTTCGCTGTAAGCGCATTGGGCACTACAGAGACCAGTGTTCGGAAAACGCAAATTGACAGGGCGTCGGAGGGGTCGTCACTGTCATTTTTTAAAAAAATCCCGTCCGTCTCCTTGCTTGCATTATTTGCCAGTCCACATTAGGGACAAGTTTTATCCCGCACTTGTAGATACTGGAGCCACACGCTCCGTCATTAGCGAGTCTTGTTTTCGATCCTTGCTCGACCAATATCCCGCCGCTGTAGTGCATGTGCTCACAGAGCCCGAAAATAATATATGCGTGGCGAATGGCGAGATCTTGCACTCTACACAGTCCGTGGTGTTGCATATTAAAATTCAGGGTTTTTCGTGGAACTGTTGTTTTCTAATAGTTCCTGGGCTCTCACCCAATTTAATTTTAGGTTTTTTTTTTAAGTAAGACGCGCTGCGTCTTAGATCTTTATCGTCATGAACTGTGTTTTGGCTTTGCTCCGAAAGTCAAAATTATTTTGCGCCATGTGTCTAAAGAGCCGATTGTGTTGTTTAGTGCTGAGTTTTCGGATGGGGTGCGTGAACGCGCCATTGCTGATTAAGTGCATAATTTTTCTGATGTAATAAGTCGGAAATTGGGCAAATGTGACTTACTTCCCTATAAGTTTCACATTAAAGATGAAGTCCCCGTGCGGAGTAAAAAATTTCATAAAGTTTCTCCACCCAAATTGCAAGATTTTCGTGATATTATTCAGAAACTTTTGTCTGCAGGAGTGATTTCGCCATCCAAATCAGATTTAAGTACACCTTACTTTTTGGTTTCAAAGAAGAATAGTTACGAGTGGCACTTAGTCCACAACTATAAGCCACTGAATTCTAAGATTATTCCAGATTTGTGGCCCTTACCAACTGTAGAGAGTGCTCTCCAGCACCTGGGCAAAGCTAGCATTTTTTCAGTTATTGATCTTAATCAGAGTTTCCATCAGTGCCTCCTAGATTCGAACTGCCGTCGGTTCACAGCCTTTTCCACCCCTTTTGGACATTATGAATACAATCGTATCCCCATGGGTATGAGTTTCGGGAGTCAGGCACTGAGTCGTGTTTTGGAGCATATACTTAGTGATTTGAAATTTCGCTTTGTTTTCAGTTATGTGGACGCTATAATAGTTTATAGCAACTTTTTTGACGAGCATATTTAACACCTTGCCGAAGTGTTCAGTCGGCTCAGAGCTGCGGGGTTGACAGTCAACCCCAACAAAATTTCTTTGGCCAGGGATCATGTAAGATTTTTAGGATATGTAATTTCACAGGGTAGTTTAATTATGTACCCTGATAAAATCTCCCTCGGCTTAAAAATTTTAAGGGTGTCCAGCGTTTCTTAGGAATGCTGGGATATTTCTCTCGTTTCATCCCAGACTTTGCTGCCATTTGTGCCCCCTTGAACATCCTTCGCAAAAAAGGTGCGACCTTCGACTGGTGTGAAGCTCAGGAATCCGCCTTTAAAACTTTGAAATCGCGCATGGCAACCCCGCCTGTGTTGGTGCTGCCGGACTACGACAGGCGGTTCGCTGTGTATGTCGATGCGTCCTCCATTGCCCTTGGTGCGGTCCTGGGACACATGGAGGAGGGCAAGATTCGACCTATTGCCTTCGCTAGCAGGACCCTCTCTGAGTCGGAACGTCGGCTAAGGACTTATGAAAAAGAGGCTCTTGCTTGTATTTTCGGCCTTGAAAAATTTGAATCATATCTCGATTTCCGTGAATCCGATTTGTACACCGATAATCAGGCACTTAGTTGGCTGTGCAACCATCCGGAGCAGCTTGGGAAGCTGGGTAGATGGATACTAAGGCTATCTCGCTTTCGGTTTGTTATCCACCATGTGAAGGGTAGAGATAACGTGATCGCAGACACTCTGTCACGCATGTTCTCCCCTGAAGAATTTAATGTTGACGATGTCAACTCGTCCGCCCCCAAGGACTTCATTTCCGTTTGTTAGGTGTTCCCTGAATCTTATCTTAATGTCCAGGAGTGTCAGCGAGAGAATGATATTTGTGTACAAATTCGTAAGGATTTACTGAGTGGCAGGTCTGTCCCATTTGTAGAAGAGCGTGGCACAGTTTTCTTCAATGGCAATTCAGGTAGAGCACGCAAAATTGTCGTTCCCTTAAAGATTAGACCCATGGTGCTCGCCTATTTCCATGCTTCGTTGATTGGCGGCCATCTTGGCATTGAGAAAATGTTTCGGAGGATTTCCGCCTACTTGTATTGGCCTACCTTGCGTGATGATGTGCGGCAGTATGTGACGGGTTGTCGCGACTGTCAAATCTCGAAGCCCCCCCACAACTCCAAGGTTGGGCTTTATTGTGCCGACCCACCAGTGGCCCCATGGCATGTGGTCCATATGGATATATGTTTGCCACTTAAGCGCTCGCGTAAGGGAAACGTCTGTCTGTTGGTGTTAGTAATGCTCTTGCCGCTTAAGAACATGAAGGCCACTTCCATTGTTAAGGCCTTGCGGGACCAAGTCTGGAAGTTTTTTGGTGCTCCCTCTTTGCTCGTGTCTGACAATGCCAAATATTTTCAATCTAATTTGTATAAAGACATGTGTTTCGAGTGGGCGATAAAACCCATTTATAGTTCGGCTTATTTCCCGCAGGGGAACCAATTTGAGCGCGTCAACAAAGTGCTGAAGAGCATCCTAACAGCTTTCTACCGGACAGATCAGACACAGTGGGATGCCGATCTTGATTTCATCAATCTTGGCCTGAATTCGGCCAGCCATTCCGCCTCAGGTTTTCCTCCCTCTGTACCCTTCCTAGGTAGAGAATTATCACATCCCCTCCTGAACCTGTGGGGTCTGCCGCCCCTGAACTCTAGTTTGATGGAGGCCGAGTTAGAACATGTGTTGGACGATGTGGCCTGTAATTTGAATAAGTCTAGGAACGCAGTGGCTAGAGCCTATAATCAGAACAGGAAAGCCCATCGTTTCGCTGTTAAGG
The DNA here is from genome assembly GCF_032445375.1 of Bacillus rossius redtenbacheri. Classification (NCBI taxonomy): domain Eukaryota; kingdom Metazoa; phylum Arthropoda; class Insecta; order Phasmatodea; family Bacillidae; genus Bacillus; species Bacillus rossius. The sequence continues at coordinate 59,837,722 of NC_086331.1, read as the reverse complement.
ACTTAGTGTTGTGTAGGGCACATGTCTTACCTTCTCTTGCAGCGCAGCTCAACACGAAGCTGTTGCCGCCCTACTCCGGCCCCTTTTACATTGTTAGGTTTTTAGGTGAAAATACTGCTCTGTTGCAGGACCTGAATTGTAAACGCAAATTTAAAAAGGCGCATGTGTCTCAGTTAAAAAAGTATGTTCCAAGCTAATTGTTTACAGGATGGCGCGCACGCAGCTGCTTGTATTTCGTTTAGTTATTATGTAAATTGTTTTAGGGATCCCTGAGTGTCTATGTTCTCGTGAGCGAGACTGCTGCTATCCCTTTCGAACCCACTGTGTACAATTGTACACATTAAATTTCTCTTGTTGTTTATTATTTAAATATTATTTTCCAACAATTGCTGCTTGTTGTGTACGATTGTGCACAGTGCATAGATGACTATGTAATCATTCACTGTTATCTATGGTGGTTACTAAGAGGCAAAAAAATTGAAAAGGTTGAGAAAGCTGCTATGCTAAAATAAACCATCAAGTTCCAGGTTTTTCAAAATTATTTGAGGAATAATTATTGTGTATTTTGTGACAAAATATTTACTCTCATATTGTTCATACATTTCTGAACAATAAAAACCAGGGTTTGTGGACTTGACATTATATTTTATATTTTTTTTTAGTCAAATATTTTATGTGTACAAATGTGCACAAACAGACTCAGCAGTAGCTTTAGCATGTGGGAATCATAACCTATAATAATAAGTGTTTTTTTTTCAAGTTTTCTATTTGTAATTGTGGTAATTTAGTATTTATTTCAATGGAAGAACATTCACAGTGTACTCAAAATGCTGGTTCAATTTTGGATATGTTATTGAGTGGAGAAATTTCTGATGTGTGGTTATCAGATGATGAGGGTTTAGAAGATGAAATTCCTGCAGTGGTTGCCCCTAGACAGTTACGTGTTGGTGCTAGTAGAGTAAGTGCGAATGCTACAGAAACAGACAATAGTGATGATTCAGTAGATGAAACATCCACAAGCCATTCAGGTGGCAATGAAAATGAACAGACTACTTCACAGTTCACAATCATCAACAAGAAAGACATTGCATGGTTTCGTAAACCAATTTCAGTCTTGCCCGAACCATACGTTTGTGGCAGTGCTGATGTGAATGAAATATTATCACCTGTGGGATATTATCACCGATATTTGCCTGATTCAATGTTTGAAAAAATGGCAGAGATGACCAACTTGTACGCAGTGCAACAAAACAAAACACGTTTCAAACACACATCATCCGAAGAAATTTAGAAGTTGTTTGCTCTCCATTTAGCTGCAGGAACTTTGAAATTTCCAAGAGCACAACTGTTTTGGGATGAAGCACTGGGAATTAATATATTCCTAGAAAACATGACAAGGGACCGCTTCTTTGAGTTGAGATCAACTTTACACATAGTGAATAGTTTTGGAATGCCTGTTGAATGCAAAGATAAGGTCTACAGAGTGAGACCGTTGTATGACTCAATTCTTTCCAGATTTTTTGAGTTAGAAACTGAAGAAGAATTATCTGTTGATGAACAGATTGTCCCATTTACAGGTAGGTTTAGCCTGAAGCAATATGTGAAAGGCAAACCTTGTCCTTGGGGAATAAAAATATTTTATTTGTGTGGACAGTCTGGCTTAGCATACAATTTTCTTATTTACCAAGGATCCATGCCAGAAATCGATCCAATAGAGTTGAAGAAGCTAGGTCTTGGTGCATCTGTGGTGCTACATCTGGTAAAAAGAATTGAAAATCAACATGGCCACAAACTTTATTTTGATATTTTTTTCTCCACGTACAACCTCTTTCAAATTCTGAAAGAAAAGAAGATTCATGCAGCTGGAACAGTCAGGGTTAACAGATTCGGAAATCCTCCATTGACACCAGACAAGGATGCCATGAAGAAAGACCGTGGCTACTCTGAAGAAATCATAAATCGAGAGGAAAATGTAACCTTAGTAAAATGGGTAGATAATAAAACAGTGGTGTTGGCATCAAATTTTGTAGGAAAAGGGGAAGTTGATATGGTTGACAGATGGTCAAAGAAACAGAATAAATATGTGTCAGTGGAGCGACCAGAAATTGTTCGGCTCTACAACCATGGAATGGGTGGTGTCGATCTTTTCGATCAAATGCTCAGTTATTACAGAACATTTATAAAATCTAGAAAGTGGACCCTGCGCATGATTTTTCATGCTTCGGACATGGCAGTTGTTCAGTCATGGTTCGAATACCGACGGGATGCTGTAGCATTGGGCATACCATCGAAGAAAATACTTGATCTAATAAACTTCAGGATGCGCGTAACAGAAGGGCTGCTCTATGCAGGGAAGAAAGTGACTACAAAGAAACGTGGTCGCCCCTCAAACAATGACATCTCGCCAATCCAGCATGTGCAGCAGCGACGAAGAGGAGAAGCTAGGCCTGCTCCTGAAGTTCAACTTGACTGTGTCGACCACCTTACAGTTCACGATGGTGACAAATTAGGGACACGCTGTAAGATGCCAAAATGTATGGGAAGATCGAGAATCTCTTGTCAGAAATGCAAGGTTCATCTCTGTCTTACGAAGGACAAAAACTGCTTTCTTGCATACCATTCAAGCAAATAGCTTCATTTTGGATCTTTGATTGCTCCCCCCCCCCCCCTCCTTATCTATGTTTGATTTTGTATATTGTATTTATCATTTCGTTTGTTTGAAATGGCCAACAATTTCTTAGCTATGATTATTATTGTACAAGTTTCAAATATCCCCGAACAATTTATTTGCTCGGATAAGTTTTAGCTTGTGTTTGTAAGTGCCAATTTATATGTTTCTTCTTTAGTAATTTATTCAATTGATTGTTTCCCCTCTTCTTTGTTATTGTATTTAGTATTTAAGTTGTTTCTTACATTGTTTATGGTTTATTTGAATTTATAATCGTAAGTTTATGTATGAAAATGTTATTTTCGAAAGACCTATAATTACATCAACAAGTGCGTAATGTGTACATTTGTACACATAAATTTTTTTTAAAAATTTATTAAAATTTAAAAAAACAAAAATTGGATTCTGTATTTAAAAAATATGCTGATTTCAAAAATGTAAACAAATAATTTTTATTTGAACTTTGGAAAATGATGGAGGCCGAGTTAGAACATGTGTTGGACGATGTGGCCTGTAATTTGAATAAGTCTAGGAACGCAGTGGCTAGAGCCTATAATCAGAACAGGAAAGCCCATCGTTTCGCTGTTAAGGACTTAGTGTTGTGTAGGGCACATGTCTTACCTTCTCTTGCAGCGCAGCTCAACACGAAGCTGTTGCCGCCCTACTCCGGCCCCTTTTACATTGTTAGGTTTTTAGGTGAAAATACTGCTCTGTTGCAGGACCTGAATTGTAAACGCAAATTTAAAAAGGCGCATGTGTCTCAGTTAAAAAAGTATGTTCCAAGCTAATTGTTTACAGGATGGCGCGCACGCAGCTGCTTGTATTTCGTTTAGTTATTATGTAAATTGTTTTAGGGATCCCTGAGTGTCTATGTTCTCGTGAGCGAGACTGCTGCTATGTTATATTTTGGTACTAATGTATAATATAATTATATTAAATTTATTATTATATTATATTATTTATTATATTAAATTTACATCTTGGCTCGTATAAGTGTTAATTGTTACTCATGCTCTATTATTCTTGTTGGTTATAAATACCATAATTATGTATATGCTTATGTTACTCTAAAATCCAGTGCACAGGTTGGTTGATAGTTCGTTTGTGTATTTTTTCTTGGCGGTTGCTTGGCGGTTTCATATCTGTTCACAGCCTGGGTTGGTCCTTCCCTTCCCCCTCTCGTCGTCCCAGGGTGCGCACGCGACCTCGATCCTCTTCGCCCCATCTGCTGCGCTGCTTGTCGACGACACGTGAGGAGACGTCTCCATGTGACTATCGATACCCGCTCTGCTACTTCGCCCTGCCCGAGAGCCCCGTCTTCGCTTCTGCTACCTATCCTGATGACTGAGAAGTGTGTGCCGCTCGCGTCGCCCAGGCATGGATCCGCCTGGTTGAGATGCGACGCTGCTGCCGCTGTGCTGACATTTACTTCTGGACGTCAGTGGAGTCTCTTACTCGCTCAGCGGAGCGGCTTGCCGGGACAGTCTTGAGTTCCAAGGAAGACGTAGTTCATGTTCGGGGACGGTGCCATGCTAGTTGCTGCACTCCAGGAGCGCCGTCCTTTGCCACTGCGCGCTGCAAGAGATATTGGATTGGTTCTCATCGATTGGTGAACCCTCGTCGTTGAACACCATGTCTGTACACTTCGCTCATGGGCAGTTACTGTGAACAATAATTACTCCTGGAGGGCTCTGGGCACAATAGAAGCTTGATTTTTTGTGCGGGCAATAGCCTAACTTCGAGGGCGGGGTTGAAGAGGCTGCGCTGTCTTCTTGAGGTCGTGTGCACCGATTTCCCTCCCCTTCCTACCCCCCCCCCCAAGATTTCCCCTCCCTCAGGTTGTGTGACGTCGGCGCTCTCCCACCTGCATTCACAGTGCCGCGACTGAAGCGCCATCTATGTTTTTTATATAAGGGTGCGAGGCACTAGGCCTCGGGTCTGTCGCTTCGCTGTCGCCTTCCCTGCCTGCGGGTACTGGTCGTCTGGGCTCCGTCATGGTCGGTAATTGACTTCTCGTTGCTTTTATGCATGTTGTAGCCATGCTTGGTGAACGTAACGTAACGGGCTCTGTTCCCAGTAAATTTAAGTCCATTTCTAGAGCTAACGATTAACCCTTTACCTTGCCGACTATAAACGTTGCTGATATTAGTTTTGCAATGTGGACCCGCGGGATTGCCCATTACCGTGGCTTGGCGTTTTTCTTGTTGAATTTAGCCATGTTTAAATAATATCTCTGTTTTTGATTTCCTTTAGCAACGTTCCAAGTTCAACTTGCTAGGGCCCCTGTACTATCCCTGTTGTTCGTCGTCTTGAAAGTATGAGACGTCCTAACGTAATTTTTCTAGTTTGCTCTTGTATCACCGTCTCATACGCCGAAGCCCAACCGACCAGGCATGTGTAATTGCGCAGACCCACGACGTCGTGTTTAATGAAAGGCCTTTCTGTATGTTTTCTGTACTAATTTACCTTGTTTTACTGAGCCATTTTATATTTTTCAGCACCTGCGTGTGCTTGTAATTTACCTAGGAAACTATGTATATAATTTTTGGAGTATCAAAGCTAGCAAGCGTAAATGTGTACTTACACATGGATACTAATGAAATACTTGGAGTTCGCATTACGCGTTTCAGATCACTTATGTACCTGCTGTTTGTTTGAGATTGTCATTATAAAGACGTTAAAGTCACTCTACTTACCTTATTTAAAGAAATAAATATAATAATTGTGTTAAATGTGCCTATGATCTGATGCAACTCAACCTCAGAAGCTACTGTGTGTTCCATCTAGCTGGAATCATTCAATTTAATCATTTCAATTTATTCATTTCAATTTAATCATTTCAATTTAATTTAATGTCTTCGTGCGCAAGTTTGTAAGGTGGTGCGTCTCGTACCCACCACACTGCAACCTGTATGGGCTGCAGATGTTGAAGAAGATGGACACTGACTGCTGTAAGAGCTAATTTCTTCACGCAAGAATGGAATAGTGGGGTGCTTACTTTTAAAGTGTCTCTTCAAATTCCCAGTCGACACTCCTCCAAGCATTGAAATAATCTTTGAGCAGTACCGACATCGACTTTTTCCATTTTCTCTTGTGAAATGGTACCAAATACCAGAAGTTCTACGAGATGACATTTTAAATCTAAAAAAAAATAATTCAAAACACTTACCGTAACACATTATTACCTATAGCTTCACTTGATCAATTTGTTAGTTAATGACTGGTACAATACATGTAACACATTTATTTTTAAATTTGCAAAGCAGCTTAAGAAGTTCAGCAAACAATATGTAATAACTTGGTTTGTTAAATTACGAGTAATACATTGCAATTATATAAACTAACAATATAACTGAAATTCGCATTTGCAAAAATCAATTTGGCAATATTCATTACTTGAAACGAATTACCATAACAGTAAAATTTATAAAAATTATATTAATGTGTAAGTACGTACTTACCCAGAGGAAAACGTAATAATTATACATTACTTTGATCTGTAACACAATGCACAGAAACACGTTAAAGAATAATACTAATGGCACTAGAGTTATTTATCTCCACGCTCTTCTGTGAAGTTGGTCACAGTTATCGCTCGAGTTGATTAATCGGTATACATCACGAGCGAAAGTCGAGAGAAGTGTAAGCGTATATCTGGGGGAAACAGAGAGAGAGAGAGAGAGAGAGAGAGAGAGAGAGAGAGAGAGAGAGCTAAAAACAGTGAAACAGTATCCTGGCGACCTGGCTGATTGCGGATTATTTGTAGGGGAGGGGGAGTGGAGTTGTCGACGAGCAAAGAATCGTGGAGAGCGAATCAGCGTCCAGCGATGACAAGAAGAAAGAAGGATGAACCAAGAACCACGAGTCCTCGCCGGACGAGATAGCCGAGAGTTGTGGAGGAGAAGGAACAAAGAACAATACTAGTGAATCTCTCCTTCAGTGTTCTTACCACTGTCCGCGATTGCTGAGCTGGTGAACCACGGTTCTTTTTCTGGGAACTAGTTCCTGAGTGTTCTTGGACACGAACCGTTTCATTTGAGTGCTTCGTGAACCATCGGCCCATTTATACTGCCAATGTAACCAGATCAGCATTGTTGTACGGCGCAAAGAGATGTGTTGCAGTCAACTAATTTTCGTTTAATTATTTAAATTTTACATTTTTATGTATCATTCCTTCACTTCAAATTTGAATAAGGTAATATTTAATTTTTTAATAATTATTTTATTGTTTTACATGTTTTGAGAAGTAAAAAACTTGTCTTAAGTTGCAATTTAATTTGAGGTTATGCACAACCATTTTTTTAGGTTATGTTCGTATTTATCATTCCCTCACTATCATTTTTCATCAAACTTATTAATGAGGGAATGAGAATTTATGAGGGAATGATGAATATATTGTATATTGTTTTAATTGCAAAAAATTATTTTATTTTATTTTTATTTATATATTTATTTCTATTATTTAGGTTTTTAATTATAACAACCATGGTTAAAAAAACGCGATTAAACAGAAGCCGAAAAAAGAAAAGAATATGACAAACAACGAAGAGAGAGAATGAAAGCAGATCCAGAAGCTTTAAGAAAACGTCGTGAAAATAAAAGGCTGAAGTACTTAAAGAAAAAAGAAAAGGGACAAATCAAACCGATAACTGATATGAGCTCGAGAGAAAAAAGACAGAACAGGAAACAGTGGAAATTAAATAATAAAACTTATTGTAATAAGAAGTCACAAGCATGAAAAATTAAAAAAAAATTATCAGAGCAAACGACATCTTCTAGTCCAGCATGAATAGCTGATAAGGCTAAAATTAATAAGGCGACAATAGTTGCTAGTCTAAAACGGTAATTCAGAAACCGTAGGGTAATTATGTATGTTAAAACTTCAAATATAGAGAAAAAGTTAAAGGAGGAAAAAAGAATAAGTGAAAAATTTCGGAAAAGTTGTTACAGAAATACCAAAAACGTTGATCCGTCTTCCCCTCAAGCCAAGGTATAGGTACTGTTAAAAAATTTGAAAGTTACGCCGATAGTAAGAAAAAACTGCTTTTATCCGAATTCATTTCTCAGCAATTATCAAATAGTTATAATAATCTAAAAAGCAAAGAAAAGACGACATATTTAAACCTAATCTTTTGAAGAGACGAAAATTCTCGGATGTGCCCCGGAATAAATGACTATATAAAATCAAAAGGAGAAATAGAACAGAAACGTTTGTTGTGTGATTCGCTGCGGAATTTACCTAATATTTTTTAACAACAATCACTTATAAATTTTGTTTAGCTACATTTTGTAAATTTAGACCTTTTTGGATAACCTGGGCAAATATTAAGGAACGTAATAATTGTAAATGTGTAATACATGCTAACATTGAATTAATGCTTATTGCGTTACATGAATACAAATCATTGCGTTTTTGCACTGTAACAAGCCTTTTGATAGCTATGACATATGATATTCATTCAACAATCCCTGTAATGAGATTGTTATTGCCCAAACGTTTTGTTCGCTGTCTGAGAATAGTCGGGATGATAATTGGCAGTGTGGGGGGACATTGGAAACATATTTTTGAATGGCTTAAGAACAAAAAATTGAATATTTCTCATGTTCACATCCTTAGTAATAGTCCAGTAAATCAATACAAAAATATATGTTTTTAATCGTATCTCATAACCTTAACGATCTTTATCCGTGGCTTTCATTTTTCTCGTGGCATTACTCTGAACCTGGCCATGGTAAAGGAGCTCCCAAAGGTGTAGGTGACTCCCTAAAAAGAACTGCTGATATAGCTGTTGCTGAGGGTAAAGATATTGTAAATTTGAGTTCACTTAAAAAATATTTTGCAGACGAGATGATCGTCTATTATGCTGCTTGAGGTTACGACTCACGTTTTTTTCCAAATGGATAAAATAAAATTTAAAAAAAAATCAAAAGCCATTACCACATTAAGTGGCACCCAAAAAGTACGTCAATTTGTATTTGTCAATAACAATTTAGAGTTCAGAAGACTTAAATGTCTAGAATGCGTAGATAAATGCAGCCATTTTCATTTAGAATATTATTCATGCCCAAATAATAACTCTATTAATAGAAGAAAAAATCAAATGCTAACAAAATTAGTTCGAAAGATAAAAAATATAACTCAGTGCGATTCTCCTGCTCAACAAGTTTATAAGTCAAGTTCAAATGCTTACAGCATAGGTGATTATGTGCTCGTAAAATGAGATACAAAAATTTATCCTGGTGAAATAATTTCAGTTTTCGAAAATGAAGCCATGGTCAGATGCATGCAGAAAGAAAACAAAGAATGAAAATGGCCGGTAGTAACGGATGAACAACTGTTTTCTTAGAAATCGATACTACAGAAAATTGGAGTGCCAAAATTACTATTGTTACGATTTACTGCGGGTTCGTAAAGGATAGCCCAATAAAAGATTTTTATCACCCCCCAGTTTTATTTTTTGCCACTACTTATGTCACTTACAAAAATCTTCTAAAATGGCAAATAATTAATTACACTTAGAAAGGTCTATTTCCCAGTCACTCGTTCCACACACCTCGCTGGGCCGCACCTTTGGCGCAACTCTCACCGCAGCACCCCTCGTGGTTCTCCGTCGCAGGACTCCGTCGCCACACTCCACCGCCGCCGTCGCACTTCCCTTCGCCGAAATCCCACTCAACGCCTCGCTCGGAACTGAACTCTTCGCCCTGGAACCTTCGTCCAAGGACTTCGCCACTCTATCGCCCGTAAACTCCGCCGCGGGAAAACTCCCGACTTCACTCTGAACTCTCTGACTCAGACTGACTCGAAGGTCGGCCCCACTTCCTTATATAGCCCTTGGGTTCCCGTCCAGAACAATCGGGCATGTCTCCGAGATATCGCACGACCTTCGCCGTCGAAATGCCCAGAAACGCGTCGTGAGTCCTGTCGAAGGACGCGGCGGCTGCTCAAAGATCGCCGATAAACGCAACAAGCATCGGGTTCCCACAAAACGCACCGATAAACATGTCTGAGTCCTTTTATGCCGCAGTGCGGCCTCTTTTAAGTAACTCGATCTGAGGCAGGTGCGTGCTGCGAAGGTCAGGATATCGCGAGATAGTATGTTACGAGATACCAGGGAGAGGATGCGGGTGGAAGGGGGCGCAGACAGGCCGAACGAGCGCGGCGACGTCAAGCACTGCAGCCAAGCGCGATCTTAACACTATCAAGAGGTTTTCATTCTGTGAAAGAAATGAATAATAAGTTCTATTAATTTTCTATAATTATTATTTTCGCAAAATGATTTTTTTACTGTAATTAGTCAGTTTTTCCTTAGCACATAAAATATTCAATAAACTAAAACTATTCATAAAATATAAAATAAAAATTGTTATAAAATAACAATAAAATATTGAAGATCTCAGCAAATTTAAAGAAATATAGGTATTTATTAAAAAGGTTAAAAAACCTTTTTTTTAAGAATACAATTCATGATTTTAAAAATTTGATGATTTTCATTTAAATGAAATGTAAATTTAGTAATTATATAAAAAATCTCATTCCCTCACCTATAAAATCATTCCCTCACAATAGATATATTTTATGACCATACTATTTTCAATTAAATTGAGATAAGTTGGGGTCCTCACAGTCAGTTGAGGTAATGCACTTGTGTAGTTTGTATTTTATACAAGAAGTCAATTAAAGGAAATTATATATTTTTTATTTCGAAAATTCATTTGTCGTAATTTCGTGAGAACTAGTCAACTACATTGCACTGACAAAAAATAAGACATTGATTAATTCAGCACTTGCTGTATGTGTAATTTCACGTACAGGTTTAAATGTATTATTTTACAAATAAGTTATTGAAATAAAATATTTAGATTCGGGAAATTTTACCGAAGCCTTTACTAATATTAGTGTGTCTAGCAACAATAGTGTACAATTACACAAACTGCATTTGCTTTAAAATTTACGCTACTAAATATGTGAAATTACTAAACGTTTGTTTATGTAATTTTTGCGAAAAAATTTTTTTACTGTTTGGTGTAAAATTTTTGAAACCATTTTAATTTACACGGCAACTGTGTATTTTTACACGAATGTAACATTTTTCGATATAAACTTACATTTGGTATAACATTACACGATGTAGTAGTAATTTTTCACAAAGAATGTGTAAAAATACACTAACTTTATTTGTTTTTCCGAATTACAAAAATGCAGAAATACACTAACACCGAATGTGTAAATTTATATAAATTTTTCTTAGTATTCCATAGGGCCTCACTTTTTCTTACAAACAAATTGATTACATACGCAATATTAACATGTAATGCATTAAAAGATGAGATATGTACAGCAATGGAAAAATATACGAATGAAGTTATACACTTGTGTTAAATAGTTTAAGTGGAAAATTAAATATCCACTACAACAGCACACTACTCTCACTATCACAGAAATGTTCTTAGTTTCGACCACGAGCGTCAGTACATGCATAACATCGTCACGACAGCGGGGGTATAATGAGAATCAACTGGTGATTCACCCACTAGAGATACGTTCCTTAAATTATTCTTGCAATGGGGAATTTTGATTTAATACAGTTTTTTTTTACATACGCCATTGCAGGTTTGCACTGTTTGTCATGGAAAATGCAAGCATGCAAAATAAGAAATAAAAATGAAATCATAAACTCACAGAGAACAGGTCTAAATAAGTTGATGTCGAACAGATGGACCCAACGGCGAAACTAAACAGGAACTTTGGACAACAAAATGACAACATCGACGAACACAGTAGGTATCCTATAACAAAACAGTTGCGACCACCTATCAGTCAGTTTGTGCCTGATGATGGGAACAGACGCCAGTTCCCGAAACGTCGCAACTGTTTTGCTTTAGGAAACCTACTGTGTTCGTCTGTGCTGTCGTCGTTATGTTGTCCAAAATACCTGTTTTTGTTTCATCTGTTTGACATCAGCTGATTCAGGCTTGTTGTCTGTGGGTTTATGTTTTAGTTTTTATTTCTTTGTTTTGCATTCTTAATTTTTTTCCATGACAAACAGTGCAAAACTGCAATCTTGTATGTCCAAACAATTGTATTAAACCCAGTGGACCTTACAACGGTTGTACTTCTGCTTATCTACTGCGGTGTTGTCTAGGCAACCCCCGCCTAGCGTTATCTGTATAGTGTGCAGGCTGTTGAAACTATGCATCTGATACTAACGCACGAATTTAGAAAACGACTTACCTGAAAGTGTTCTGAATATATGAACCTTTTTGATATTTCACTATACATGTTAATTGTACTTCACTAAAATTGATATCATTAAAATGTTATAAAATTACATGAGACAATCATATTTAATCATGAATGGGAATAATATTGTCAAGTGAGTTTTGCAGTTGTAAGGTATCTTTAAAAACAATTCCAACTATTTTTTTCTAACATGCAAGTAATATTTGATACTTATTAAATAATTTTTTTTAAAGCTCACAGTAATAATGATTTTGGAGAAATATCGTAAAGAAAATCTTTCGTTTTCTTTTTTTTTTTTTGTACAAAGGAAACACCCGCTAGGCTTTGTTAGTGTTGCTTGTAAACACATTGTGCATAGCGAAAAATTAATAGCTACCCGTGATTGTAATGAAACGTTTCCATTTTTTTATCGTGCTAGTTAATCCTCACGATTAACCACCAAACTACAATTTTTTTCTATTTTGTATGCCAATATATTTTATTTGTTCAGAAGCTTTATTCGTGTTTTTGTGATGGGAAGCAAGAAATCTTTACAAAACAGTTTCACGTAACTACACAGCAAATAGCAAATGTTTAATTTAGGAAGAAGTGTCATAAGAATACGCGTGTTCCATGTCACATCAAGGTACCCTTGTATAGCAGGTGTCATCTTGGATTTTTAGTTACGTAGTCATAATTATCATTACAGATGCTGTATAACATCACCTCAGAAAAATTACAACTCCCCATGATTGCCACTTACTCCATAGAGATAGTATAATGGTACAAGTTTAACTTGGTTCAACTAAGCTATTACAAAACCATTATCATAAAAATCTCAAGATAACTCCATCCAATTAATTTGAATAAAATAATAATATTCATACTATTATTAAATCCAATTATGTAAAATATATTGGTATTGCATTTGATTACAAGTTATATTTCCATCTTCACATCGAATCCGTTATATCAAATTCCAATAGAATACTGGTCTCATTAGGTATACCTATTGCTTTCAATGCTTCACATGTTTATTCCGCTATATCTCTCTATATCTCTCTATATACCTCTAATTTTATCCAAACTCGGATATGGATATGTAACTGGGAACAGTATTAAAAATGCTATATTAAAAAATTAATAAAGTACAAATGAAATTTTATAAATCTATTTATCTTAAAATTCATAATGTTATGACTGTAAAGATAAATTATATTATAGGTTCTCTTAAAGCCAGAAGCGATACATTAGAGTCGATATTTATGTAACTTTTATAAATATCATTTAAAATGTCATTATCTACTTGAAACCATAGGGATAAAAATTCTAACTACCAATAGTCGTGAGCCTCATTTACTATGGAAATTAAGTAATAATAACAATATTATATAAAGCCTTAAATCCCATTTCAATAAATATGAGAGTTTTTTCCTTAAGACTTGTAATAATATAAATCTAAAAAAAAAAAATGTATCATCTGCCCAACCATAAATATAGATTGTATCATCAATTTTCCCTATTACTAATTTGTTATATATTATTCTGGTTAATGTTATTTTTATATATTATTATCATACTTCTTATAAAAATATTTGCTTATATCACATGTAATAAATGTTAGTGCTGGTTGTTTTTTTTAAAATAAATGTGTGACTTGTTTGTGTTTATGTATTGTATCTCTTTTTTTTTTTGTCTTGTGGCCACTGCATGTGTGCGTTGTCTGCTTGTTCTGTTGCGACAACTGGCGGGTGGTGCCTATCTGCATGGATTGTTTTTCTTGTAGGTGGTGCCCACCTCTGCGTAGTGCCGACATGCTTGCGGTGCCTGGCCACATGCAGCGACTGCATCTTCTGTGTTTTTGGTGATTCTGTATGTTCGTGCCCACCATTTAAGTTCCATAACTGTCGGTGGGCATTTCACAAATATAAAATACTATATCAATTACACGTAATACATTTAGTGGTTAGGCATGTCTTAAGCGGAAAAACCGAGGGAAATTCAGGAAATTAATTTAGGCTTGTGTTATCATTTTCAGCTTTAAAGATTTCCAATTAAAGTAATTAAATATTTATTCTTGATGTTCAAGCGTAGCTGAGAATATTAAACAAGTCACTGTTTGAAAAAATTGGAATACATTTTGGAGACTGTTAGTTATAAGCCGATGGTAGCAGCCTAAATAACCTTAGAAGGATATTATTTATGCCTTGTGCCAAGAATGATGACAATGAAAAATAGTAATTATAGAAATAAAATTGTCGAATCAAAGTTGGTGAGGTATGATCGAAATTAAGCCGACAGAACCTTCTACATCAAAGTGTGTTCCGAACCACGCGGTTCAGCTATGCCGAGGGTATGGTTTACAATTGGCTTATCTCACAAGCCGCTTCCCGATTACTCTGCCAGTATGAGGACATGGTTTTTAATAAGTTGGTGTTTAGTCCTTCAAAGTTTGGTTTCTTGCGCAAAGCATCCGTAATTTTAAGAGACAAACTTGACACAAATCGCCATCATAACGAGCTCGTTCAACTTACTGTAACCGCCTTGAATTCTCCCGTGAATTACGGCGTTCCTGCTTGTGAAGGAAAAAAAAAAGGTTTCGGCAAGTTTTGTCATCGTGGCATATTTTTTTCCTCTCCCACGCCAGCGAACTTTTTTGTTTGCTTGCCTTGTTGTAGCCCCTTGGTGATGGGGATGGCTGTTCTTTCTGTTGCTCCTACGCGCAGGGTTGCCAACTCTCCAGAAAAAGGTTTCCCAATTTCCAAGCACCTAACGCACCAGAATATCCCACAAGTTATTTCAGGTGTTTTGCCTGCCACCACGCAAATCCCCTCATTTGCTTCGTATTTCTGTATTCTTGGTATTTTCCTTATGCCACATAACTTTATTATTATAAGGTTCAGTAGATTATGTTCATTTATTTTTTCAGCAGTCCCCGTAATAATGCCTACAACATACCATCTCATAGGTCCCCTTACAAATACCGTCTTTCAGAAACATTTTATATGTGAAATGTTAACGCAACGAAACAGAGTAACGTTTCTTCAGTGTTACAGAAACACGCCTGAAACAAGAACAATATACTGGTTTTATCTAATTTTTTATTTGAAATAGGGGTGCAAGGCCACCATGCGCGTAAGAAGTGAAATTTCAATCTTTAATAATATACTCGAATGATAAGACCCAATATTATAAATTCACTTGAACGATAAAACTAAACAATTGAAATACACGATTGAAGTTTAAACTGGAGATTCACAATCGTAACAAAAATGGCGACAAAACACTGCGAAAATTCTTATAGTTGTCTGTATCTCTACTTTATCATCACCCATCTCCACAATCGTGTTCCTTACTTCTTGGCATGACAATTTTTCGTTACGCTCTGATGAGTCATTGCCTGAAATTCACTTACTGGTTGCAAAAAATGCACAATTATTGATTTGTAACATCTTATCTCTCAATATGCGGCATTTGGTAGGTGTAATTTCGTAAATGGAACGGAAGTCACATGGAACACGGTGCTGCCATCTGTGGCGGATGGCAAAAACAATACTTCATAAAGCCAAAGGTAAACTTTAAAGTATTAAATGTTTAATGAATTTTAACAAGATGGGCAGTATTTTAATCAAATTCACTGTCGAAAACCAGATACAAGCCGGGATTTAAATTTTTTTTAAAGTCTTTTCGCTTTTATTGGAGCTGTTTCATTATAAAGTTAAAAATTTTGCTCTGCTCGATAGTTGACGTAGCTGCTCCGCAACGAATTCTATCGGCGGGTGCGGAAACTATGTGTGACTTGCATCAAGAAATGTGGTTGAAAACGCTATTTGCGTGTATATTTCTCACGCTCGGCATTATTTTAAAGAATTCTACTAAAGTTTCGTGTCCGAGTTTCGTATTGTAAGTGTATTTGCAACATAAGAACATGTGAATCTGCTCGTTACCGGGGTTAGGTGTTGCACATGTCTGGCGAGTATCGTAACCGCTGTATCTGGTGGGAAAGCGACCACGTTGGCAACCCTGTGGCTTCCGCGCGGGAGGGGAGGGGCCAGGAGGGTTGGAGGGGGCGTGTTACGTCGCCCCGCCGGGCGGTGCGGTGGGGGGAAGGTGCTCGCTCAGACGCGTGGGCCAGGCGGACGGGCCGCGGACCCCTGCCGGGGGCGGCGGGAGGAGGAGGTAGATTTTGGGCGCCGGTGCCCTGGATCGCGGCGCCAGCGGGGCGTCTCGCGTCCCACACGCAGGGATGGGAAAACCCGGGTCCACGAAGCTGCTTAAACCCTTCCCCTCCAGCCAGCCCGGCTAGAGTGAGGGGGATTTATAAGGTCGGCCTTCTTCGGGGTTCCAGATGCTCATTCGACCTTGTGACACGACGACGCCGAGACACCAGTGAATATTTTACATATGATTTAAGGGCGATTACCTGATTTTCCAAGAATGAGAAAAAATCGAATATTAAACTAAGCTTCACCTGAATGATTATTTTACTAAAATTACTATATTTGGTGGAAAACCATGTGCAAATAGCTTCTTTATTTAATTTTAGCAATTAATTTAGTATCTCAGATGTGGCATATAGGGGGAATACAAAGTCATCATTGGCATTATAGTGGAAGGCTCGGGTGACAATGCATAACTACTTGAATGATTGGAGCTCTTAATGGCAATTTTTAAACTCAATTTAAAACGATTTCGTTTTCATGCTATTTCGTTTATTTTTTATTTTTTTCTAATTTATGATGTTGAATTTATAACAAATTTAAATTTTTGTCTCTTATTATAACTTATACGTAATATTCGAACTCCCCTCTAATACAGGGCAAATATTTTGAATATAAGCATAAAACGATTTGTATGAAAAATTGTTTGTTGTATGTGTTCAGCCAAATGGAGACGAATCCTCAATCATCCCTTTAATTTATTAAATGTCTATTAATGTCGTAGTGTATAGATGATTTTTTTCTCATACAACTAACCACCAGCGTTTGGGGAAGGGTCGTGGGAGAGTGGTCCTTCATTATACTCCATTCAACCCCTAGCTTTGTTTGCCTTGTCTGTGGTGGGTAATTTCTTAGTGCTGCTTAAGCTGCTTAAGCTGTAAATCATACAGATGGCTTGATCACATTATAGCGTCGAGAGACTATTCGTCGCCCACCATCACAGGGTTTTATTGACAGACTACCGAGCTTCGAGCTGCAGAATGTGTTCGAAATTTAACAATTTTTATTTATCACATTATGTTCACGCAATTGTAATTTAGTTTTTTTTCTAAAAAAAAAATTTAAAAAAAATGTTATTGTATACAACTAAAGGTCTCTATTCTCATTCTTAAATGACGTAACGTTTACCAGCATGGCAGGTGTGACCAAGCCTTCAAGCACCATAAAACCAATTGTTTGGCCTGAAATGCTTTTAGCTGTGGTGGCCAAAGTTTACTCAGGTGGGGCCTTTGGGGAAACTCTTCCCCAATCACGAAACTTATAGAATAGGAAGGCTGGACTCTGCAAGCACTCCGTTAAGCAGAATATTTCTACGTGCTAGCGTACAAAATATTTTAGTTGTTCATGACTCAACTGTGCGTCAGCCAACTTACAACGCAGACCAGACGTCCTGGATCTCCGAAACATTTTGCCCACCCCTGGTACAAGAGTGAGGAAAGTTAGAAGAAGGCAGCGCGGCGAGAAGCGAACAAAGAAGAAGTGCCTTTCTGCAGCCGCCCACACGTAAACGATTCCATTTTATGGACTTACCCACGAATCCCGCCGCTGCTAACACGCGGCGCACAGCTTCTGCAGCGGCGAGCTGTTTTGGTTCGCCCTGTTTGAAAATATCGATTCGCGCGGTCCACCCAATGCGAATGTTTTGAGCGTGAGCGAGATCTCCCACAACTTTGAATGACGTGGCTCACTCGTCAGCTGTTTTATCTCTTTGAAGAATGTTTTCCGCGAGCCACCACTCTCAAATGAAAAGCCATGGGTTGGTGGCTTGACTCATGCGAAATCCTAGGAATCTCGTCGGTTGCATGGGGTTAGGAACCCACTGTAACCTCGGATGTCCTACCGTTTACATTTATGTACACAAACATGCGACGTTAAATTTCACTTTAATGTTTCCAAACATTTTCAACTTAACAACAAATTAATGAGCCTATTGGTATAGCCTACACTTAGGTATGTATATTTTTGAACACTTTTTAAGCGCTTAAAAAAATTAATTTTGCACCAATTAATTATTTCCTTCCATCCATTAAATGGATCTTCAATGAACAATTGATAAGTGAGCTTGATTTTCAGCCAAATTAATGGAACTTCCTCGGAGGGCCATGAGTTAGATGAGCATTTTTTAGAACGTAAGAATCGAACGTTACTTATTACTATATGAATAACATTTTGAAATTTATGGCTACTGACTAACGACGAATGGAAATTAATTTTCATGCCTTCGACAGGACCGAAACAATTTTTTTGTGGTTGTTATCAACGAAAATTCACTCGGAAAAGTCTTTGTATAGAGAAAATTCTTAGTTTACCAAATATTTATATTTAAGTATAACCTATGACATTTTTCTATGAAAACTTATGTCATCCAATACGAATTGAACGTTTGCAGCTGTGAACCCGAGAAAATCATTTCAATCAAAGATAGCACGACTGGACTAATATTTGAAAATTTAATATGTCTTTGAATTATTTTACTAATTTGAGGACTGTAATAAACGTCTTCAGTGTTCACACAGTAGAAGTATATTATTCGAACACATGGACACTAACAGAAGGACACTTGAAGACGGACAGTAGGAATACTAGGACAGTCGAACACTCGAACAATTGACAGTTGGCTAAGGGGACTGGGTTGGAATTTGTTTCCCTGCTAATCCCTTATTGTTTACTGGTGTAGGAGAGATCCGAACTTACTGTCTTACGAGAGTTGGGATGACTCAAACCACTCTAGACTCGAATACTTAGTAGTTGAAATATAAATTTGGACACTCGAACAAATAGACACTGGAACATTTGGATACTCGAACAATTATACACGCGAATTTAAACACAGGTTTTAAGGTAAACAAAGTCTTTACGAGAGGGTAATATATCCTGTGTTCGACTCTCGGCCAGGTAAATGAGTAAGTATAAGACCGCGTCCACACGTGCGTAACGTAGCCCCTACGCGCACGTCAGTCTGACTCTGAGGACGCAGCGTCCCGCCACTTGTCGATATTCCGCCGTTTAGCTACTTCTCTTTAATTCGCCCAGCGTGGTCGTCAGGGCATGGACTCGGGAGACTGCGGTGCAGTCAATTGCTCTGTATTGACTTCTTGAAACTTCATATCACCAAGTTAACATTTACGATAGTTGTATTCCGCCCCCTTACATACAACAGTTAATGCCAGCTTCTTAGTTTTTTTTTGTTTTGGTTGTAGTATATATAGACACAGGATGGGCCAAACGTCACGTAAGTGTTATAACTGTGAATAAATATTTGTTTTTTATTAGTTTACATTGATATTTCACAGAATTAAAGACCTAAGCTGGGAAATTGTACACACTTAAGTGTGGAATACAATTCGTGATAACCAATGGAATATAATGATAAATAAAAGAAATATGCATACCGGGCCCATACCGGGCATTGATGTTATCTTTAAAAGATTTGTGCAATGGGAGTGCATGACTTGATGTAAGTTTTTGGACATACGCCATTGCTAAGAACTTTTTCTGTTGAAGAAAAACTAATGAATAAAATAAATAAATAAATATACTCAAAAAAAGACAAAAAACACACAAAACTAAGCAAACAATTGCTGTTGTCACCAAGGATATGAACACCACAAAATATTCCGAAACAGGAATATGGTCAGCAAACAAAGAAAAACAAAGAAAAATGTACTAAGAGAACGAAAAAATCCCCACAAATGATGACAACACAAAAATACTGAAACCCAAAATAATTCAGCACAACAGTTGAAGCGAGACAAAAAACATGACAAAACGAAAAGACAAACAAATACAATAGTTTTACCTAAACAGAAACACGCACCTGTGTTTCCGTACCATGTGCGTCTCTGCCTGAGGACGGGAGCAGATAGCAGTTCCCGAAACGTCGCTTGTTTCTGTTTAGGTAAAACTATTGTATTTGTTTGTCTTTTCGTTTTGTCATGTTTTTTGTCTCGCTTCAACTGTTGTGCTGAATTATTTTGGGTTTCAATATTTTTGTGTTGTCATCATTTGTGGGGATTTTTTCGTTCTCTTAGTACATTTTTCTTTGTTTTTCTTTGTTTGCTGACCATATTCCTGTTTCGGAATATTTTGTGGTGTTCATATCCTTGTTGACAACAGCAATTGTTTGCTTAGTTTTGTGTGTTTTTTGTCTTTTTTTGAGTATTTTTATTTATTTATTTTATTCATTAGTTTTTCTTCAACAGAAAAAGTTCTTAGCAATGGCGTATGTCCAAAAACTTACATCAAGTCATAAATAAAAGAGTTATTCACAATTATAACCCTTTAGTGAATTTTGGCCTTTCCTGTGTATATACACATATACATATATATATATATGTGTGTGTTTGTGTGTGTGCATCCACTTGTAATTTACTAAAATGTTCCTGAGTCTACACAAAACACTTGAATTACTTGATTTGTGGTGACATGAAACACTTGAATGTTTGCGGCGGTAGGAGGTTCAGTTCTGCAAAAATCTGCCCCACCTATTTTTTAGACGTGTCGTGAGTGTAATGTGCAAGCCCTAAACATGTTACACAATCGTGTTACATTACGATAAGTGTGTACGAACCTATGACATGTATCGTGCACAGGTTTACGACTGAGTGTCGTGTATCTTCGATTACACAGAAATATTTCTTAAGTGATGTTCATGGACTTCTTATGTTACTAAAAGTACTTACGTCAACGAAGTGAACAAAAATCAGTTAACTGCCACGCCTATATATATATATTTATATATTTATATATTTATATATATACACACACACAAATCAAAAGGGCACAGTGTGGGGAAAAAACCTAGATCTCTACAGTTATAAAGACAGCGATGGAATTATAGAGTATAACAGTACACAAAATGACTTTGTTTTTATTTTGAGCTATACCGTTTCTCCGATGTTTATGTGACTGCTAGGTTATTGGCTGCTATTACACGCAGCCAATAAACGACCGAGTCAGTAGACATCATGGGAAACATCTCGCCTTTTCCTTTCTGCGGTAATATATATTTTGCTGCTTTCCGTTATTTACAGGAAGGCACTTACGTGCATACCCACGAAAGTCATTAGGCAACCGTATGCGAATTATGCCATTTAGAGTAACGGAACAGCTATCGTACGCTAGTTTTGGCGGGATGTTAACAAAATGGAGCTCACACACACAGTTCAAAATTTGCCATTGCCTGTTATCTAAGCAACTTCTAATCGGTTATGTTTTCTCAGCATCTTCCAGCGTATTTAGTTTCCATATCAATTGATGTACCCTTGCACGTATTAAATTAACTTCTATTAACTATATAACCTTAAAATCTCTTCTTCATCGTAAACAGTTCGCGTAATGTAATGCCACAGCGCTCGTATCGCTTTTGATCCTTTAACCAATATCACACCACTCTATGTTATTAACCCAGGCAAGAGTGAAAAAAAACCTAGCAGCAAGAGGTAAAACTGAAATAGCATGAGCCTGTATTGTATAAAGAAATGGTTAAATTATTTAACATATTATCTGTTGAAAATATTTAATTTCAATAAGTATATTTTACATACTGAACGTTTATTTGAGCAAAAATTTATAAAAGCATTAAAAAAAAAGTGAGCGAGTCATTAAGTACTCGCCAGAGATATGTAACATCAAACAATATGTTTCAAATACACTTATAATACGAAACTCACACCAAAATTTTACGTATTATTCTTTAAAATATTTTCGAGCGTGATACACATAAGCAAATTGTGTTTTAGAATAAATTTCTTGACGCGAATCATACATAGTTTTCACGCCCGCCTCTATAATTCTATATGTCGAGCATCGAATCATTCCATTTGCAGACAATAGTATAGGAATGGGGCTTCTGCGGCAGGGTGGAGGGTGCGGAGCCTGAACCGACCACCATATGGATTTCTGACGTCAAAGGGGTAATCTTGGATGACCTTGACCTTGACCTCAGACGCCTTCTTGGAGTCTAGAAAATTGGGCAGTTTTTTACGATCGCCGTCTTGGAATCGAGTGCCCCAATCCCCGAACGTTGGGATTATAGTTACGGCCACCATCTTGGTTGTGTATTATGTCACCGATACACTTTTTGTTACGGCCGCCATCTTCAAATTCCATAAATATTAAGCTAGAAATTCGAGAAAAATTTGAAAACTTATAAAAATTAGAAGATTAAATTTTAATAAATAATAATTCGGCAAATTTGAAATTCATACACCATATTGAAAATACGTAATTTTTAAGCTAGAAAATCGGGAAAAAAATTAAAAAAATCATTACAAAACATTCATTTAATAAAATTTTAATAATAAAATTTATAGAAAGGTACTGGGTTCGAAACCAGCTTGTTCACTCGATGAAAAATGGCGACGAATCCTTCCTCTATGGAAGCCACTGGAAGACTGACCTCCCACCACTAATGCCAAGGCAGATATTACATCATGATGTCGTGGCAGCCATCTTGTTTTTGTCTGCTGTAGGCCGCCATCTTGCATCCGACATATTGTTTTCGTTTGCCACAATATTAGTTTAATTTTACCTCCTAGAGTGCAGTAATTAATTATTTCAAGTGCGCCTGCCATCTTGTTCATCTGGGCAGCCGTCTTGGAAATTCGTAATAATTAACCAAGAAATTCGGAAAATATTCCAAAAACCATCAAAAAAATTACTTGTTAAAATTCAACCGCATACTGTGCGTGGTTCTATCTTTGAACAATACAAAAAATAGGTAAAACCACTTATTTAATAAACCATGTTCAAAATCCTAAGGGTAGCTTAAGTTCCTCATCTACAGGCTTCCAGTAAGCCAATGATGCCATAATGGCTGCCATATTAAAATTAGGATTTTATTGACCTAGAAATTCGGAAAAAATTACAAAATTTATTTTAAAAAAACATTTATAAAATAATGATTGTGGGATAATTTGTGCCTGCGTCGTGCAGAATATGGAGATTTTTGGTTTGGAACTTTCAGAACAAGAAAATATTGATTTGATTTTGTTATGGTGCCCACGAGTGTAGATGATCTAGGAAAATGGGTGGGAGAAGTAGACAGAGTAAAATATTCGCAATTAGAGTACGAAAAAAAATGTCAAGGGAAAACGATTCACAGGTCAGGGAGGAGTTGAAATAAAACAAGTTAAAAAAGACAGGGAAGTAGAGCAAATTGGTAGAAAATGTTTTGTGTGCAGAAAAGTGGGTCATATTGTGGCTGAGTGTGAGGAAAGGAGAAGAAAATATATTCCTGTAATTTTTTGTGGAAGTAAAGGACATTTAACTGAATTTTACTTTAAAAGAAATAGTAAAGCTGACGGTTTTGCAAATGGAGATCAGATAAATAAGTGTATGAAAATGTGTTTTAATTGTGGGAAATTGGGTCATTATAAACAAGGTAGTAGTAAGAAATCGATATGTGGGTATTGTGGCCAAGAAGGGCACAGGGGGCAGATATGTAAGTTTAAAATGCAGGTTAAGAAACTCCGATTTAACAATAAATACCGACTAGAAGTGATGATGGATGCGAATAATTGTTATATAAATTAAGTGTTTGCGGTAAGCAAATGAAAGCTCTGGTAGACACTAGCACAAGTAGATGATTTATAAGTTGGAATTTTATGAAGAGATTGCCAAGCTACACAAAATTGTGAGGAAGAGAAGTTTGGTATCGGAACCGATAAGAGTACAAATGGCCGAAGGGAAAACTTACGAGAGCACGGATAAAATGATGAAACATATGAAAATAGGAAAATGTTCATGGGATCGCGAGTTCTTTATCATACCAAAATTAGTATGTGACATTATCCTTGGTTTGGATTTTTTAACCGATTTGCAAGCGAGTATCGACTGCAAGAATAGAAAGCTAAGTTTCGGTTTTGAACTGAAATGCATAGTTAGGTTTCAGAAGTCGACACAAAGGAAAGAAATAATATCTGTGGAGTTATAGAGGGAACCTGAGGACGGTTAAGTAAAAAAGAGGTAGAGATGATTCAGTGAATAATTGACGAGTTTAATTATGGTAATCATTATACGTGTAGGGAAATATGATTTAGCTCCCTACAAGATTCTATTAATGGATAATAAACGGGTTAAATGTGTATCCTACCATTACCCACCCCCAAAAATAAAGGCTTTCAAGGAAATTATTGCCGAACTCCAAAGACATTATATAATTACTACATATTATTTTGTTTATGCATCTCCAGCTTTCCTAGTTAAAAAGTAATGTGTCTTTTGCCTAAAGGCGTTTTGCCTAATTTTAGGCAAAACGCCGTTTAGGCAAAATGCCGTTAGGCAAAACACCGTTAGGCAAAACGCAGTTAGGCAAAACGCCGTTAGGCAAAATGCCGTTAGGCAAACCGCTGATAGGCAAAACGCCATTAGGTTAGGTAAGGTTAGGTTAGCTTAAGTTAGCTTAGGTTAGGTTAGCTTAGGTTAGGTTAGCTTAGCTTAGGTTAGGTTAGCTTAGGTTAGGTTAGGTTAGTTTAGCTTAGGTTAGGTTAGGTTAGGTTAGTCTAGGTTAGGTTAGGTTAGGCAAAACGCTGTTAGGCAAATCGCCATTAGCAAAATGCCATTAGGCAATTCGCCGTTAGGCAAAACGAGGTTTTGTCATCAGAGTAACATTTTAGGCAAAATGCCGTTAGGCAAAACGCCGTTATGCAAATCGCCGTTAGGCAAAACGCAGTTAGGCAAATCGCCGTCAGGCAGAACTCTGTTAGGGAAAACGCCGTTAGGCAAATCGCCGTTAGGCAAAACGCCTTTAGGCGAAATGACTTTAGGCAAATCGCCGTAACGAATTCATGTTTAGGCAAACCGCCGTTAGGCAAATCGCCTGTTACTCCAAGGAGAATATAGGCTAAGCCTGGATTATTGATTTTGAACCAGAAGATCAAAAATTGAAATATTGTTTCAATATTTAAGTGAAGCCAAATATTTCACAGTATTGGACTCATATGCGGCGTTCCATCAATGCAGTTTGGATTAATCTAGTCAACAGTATACCGGTTTTGTTACCCTATTGGGCCACTTTGAGTGGAAGAGGGTACCCTTTGGGGTAAATTTTGGTGCGCAGTGCCTCTCTCGTATTTTGGGGGAAATATTAAAAAAATTTCAATATAAATTTATCTTGAGTTTTCTCGACGATATTTGTATGTTCTCAAATTCTTTGGAAGAGCATAGGGACATTTGTGAGCTGTTTTGCTGCAGCTGCGTGAGGCTGGCTTTACCGTTAACCAGAGAAAGTGTGCTGGGTGCACAAAATCATTTTAATTTTTTTGGGCTTTATCATAGGAAATGGATAGACAGATGGACCACCCCCCCCCCCCCCCCCCCTCCTCCATGATTAGCACCAATTTTGAATTTCCCCCTCCTAAGAATGAAAATAATGTGATGTGATTTCTTGGGATGTTGGGTTCATCCCCGAACTAACCAAGTTATGTATGCCTTCAATTAAGTTAAAGAAGAGAGGGGAAAAATTCGTATGGGGAGAAGAGCAAGACACAGCCTTTAGGAAACTGAAGCAAACCATTCCCCAATCCCCGGTGTTAGCTTTGCCGAATTTTGAAAAGAAATTGGTTTTCCAGGTTAATACATCAAATGTGGCTCTAGGAGGTATGTTGTGACAGGAGAGGACTAATGGTTTGCAACCTATAATGTATGTAAGTATAACTCTGAATAAGCATAAGCAGAAGTACAGTGTATACAAGAAGGAGGCTTTTGCCTACATTTACATTGTGCAAAGGTTTAAAAATTTCATAGAACATGCCAAATTTGAACTCTGGACAGATAATTAGCATTAAAATGAGTTTTCTCTCATCCCTGACTTCTGGGAAAGATAAGTGGATTATGCGGTTAACAACCTTTATGTTTAAAATCAGGTACGTAATTGTGGATTGTTTGTCGAGGATGTATGACCCCCAAGATTTTTGTGAAACCGAAGATCAAAGTAAGGAAGGAGAGGGAGGTACGAGGGAAAGTGAGAGTGAAGGGGAAATTGGGTCTTGCAATGTTTTGAGTGGTTTCCCAAAAGTTTTAGTCGGTTTAAAAGAGTGGCAGAAGAAATATTCTGAAACAGAGGATAAGTACTGAAATCCAGGATTTGTAAGTAAAGAGTTTGTAGTTGATAAGAATATTCTGTATCGAGTCATGGAGGGAAAAATATCGTTATTCCAGAAGCTTGGAATAATATGCTCTTGAAATATTTACATTATTCAGGAGTAGGATATCATGGGGAAATAGAGAAAACCTTAGAAAAGGTTTCAGAATCGTTTTATTGGGCAGGGATGAAGAGTTGTGCGGAGAAGTATGTAAAACCCTGCGATGAATGTCAGTTAGCTAAATAACTGCAAACTGCATAAAAGTAAGGTGGGGATGTATTCGGTCGAGTAACTGACACGTCCCTGGGCGCGAGTTAATGTTGATGTTTTTGGTCCCCTACCACGCTCTTTAAAAGGAAATTATTACATCTTAATAATAGTGGATGGTTTTAGTAAGTGCAGCATTTTGATGCTGTTAAGGGTCATGAAGAGCTGCCAAGTAATAAATGCCCTTGTTGAAAAAGTATGGAATTTATTGGGAGGGGTGGATGAGCTTGTCTCACACAATGCGAGCTACTTTAATAGTCATAAATTAAAACATATGTGCTTTCAGTGGGGCATAAAACACCTTAATATCAGTCCCAATTCTCCAAACCTAAACTCAGTGGAGCGCCTTAACAAAAATGTGAATGTAGCCATGAAAATATTTTACTTTCAGCAACAAAGGAAATGGGCTGAGACCTTCCCCTTTTAGAATTTAATGCTGAACGTAGCAAAGCATGAGTCTACCCAGTTCACCCCTGCCAATATATTTTTAGGTAGGGAATTGTGTCAACCTTTGTTTAATATATGGAGCATTGCTCCAAATAGTTTTTCTGTTCATAGTCCTAGGCATTTGGAATATACTTGGTCAGAGGCAGCTGCACATTTGGAAAAGGCCAGGATCAACAATTAGCCATTAGTATAATAAGGGAAGTGTTATAAACCAATTTACCGTGGGATAGGCAGTGCTATGCAGGCAATTTGTGCAAAGTGTTAATGCAAAGTTCCAGGCAGTGAAATTGCACAATTGTATATCCGTTTCAGATAAATAAATTTTTAGTCCCAGTGACAGTGATCTTTTCCCATATGTATAAAGATAAAAAGGCACAGGTAAATCACATGAAGTCTTGTTGTAAATCGCCCTCGTAAGTTTTTTGTTAAATTATACGTTTAGTATTATGTTGATGTTTGGATTTAATTGTTTGCTTGTTATAATTTTTTGAGAATTTTAGCTAGGTCAGTCATTTCGTTTCCCGCGTTGGTGAGTGCTATTTTGTGATGCAAAGATTTGTAACATTCATAATAGTCTTTTTCTATTAAACTATTTTAATGTGGTATTTTTCATACTTTATCTTCTATTTGTTATCTTTTGGTGAGAATTTTCAGAAGTTAAAGACTCTAGCTCAATGTTAAAAACGAGTAAGAAGGGGTATTTGTAACCCGCAGCAGTCGCTAGTTACTTGCTTGAACTATATTTTAATCAATGTTTAATTTTTTTTTAAAACTCTAAAAAGATCTTTAGTTGAGTAGTAATATTGTTGAGTTTATCAGGAAATGTAAGTTCTAAGTGCAAATTACTGTCCAAAGAAATTACAGAGGTGATTAAAAATTATATTTTAGATTATTACTTTAGCTTGCTTGTAATTATTTTGCAAGATAAATTTATACAGTATTATATTTTATGAAAGTTGTCAAAAATAAATCAGAAAGTGATCTTTAAAAATTATACTTTAGCGCATGCGTGGTTTGTGACGTGATGGTGAGAGGGTAGAAGGGAGCAGGGGAGTGGTGAATGATGTATGAATGGAAGGTAGATAGTTGGCCGGCATTCGGCGGCCGGGACTGACCGCGAGCGATTGGCTCGCTGTGCTTCGGCGCGGCATAAAAACTATGTGTTTCGTAGGGAACACTGAAGTGGTGTACATTGTAGAAGAGATTTTACGACGAAGGCAATGAGGCGTCATGCAACAAGGAACTACGCCCGACAGTGCTGTGTGTGGTTCATGGTCCCCCATTGGGACGGCCTACATAAGCTACAAGTTTCATACAGTATTACAAGATACTGAGTGATTTTGGCAAAGGTATGGAGTTTTGCCATGTGTTCTAAGAGAATCATCGTCACAACTATGTCTAGATCATGTCCTATATTCCCGGTGAGCATGACGAAGCTAAAGAACTGTGTTAACGCAATTCAACTTCTTCTGCGATGCAGAGTAAACCGTTTGTTTTTTGTTTTTGAAAATAGGCCCTATGCTTTTATGTCCTTTGGATTTAAAACTTTATCTAAAACAGAGACAGTTAACCG
Organism: Bacillus rossius redtenbacheri; assembly: GCF_032445375.1. NCBI lineage: Eukaryota > Metazoa > Arthropoda > Insecta > Phasmatodea > Bacillidae > Bacillus > Bacillus rossius. The sequence goes on along the minus strand of NC_086331.1, from coordinate 59,809,239 downwards.
CACGGTTCTAAAAAATGAAACTCCCCTTAAGGGGCCCGTCTACCTGGTCACACAGACGGTGAGCAGAGCTTCAGGAAAAACAACGCGATTTCAAAACTACTCAAGATATCCTAGTGGGGTATGTTTACGAAAAGCATTTAAGAGTTCGCTGAGGCCCGAAAAGTACTTTTAATTTTGGATCATGTTTTTAAACTAGAAGAGTTAAAATGGCTAAAATGCGTGTTTTCAGAGTAATTTTTAGGCGTAAAACAACCAGTACAGATTATTAAAAGCACTTAAGGGACTTGCATTACACATTTATCTTCATTTCTCTGCCATGTAATGTTACGGTCACCGCTCAAATTTCACAGTTATCCTGTGACGACGAGAAGACTGCGCGCCAATTCAGAGACTTGCGCGTAGAGGCGATACCGCGCTAGAAATACCATCGAGCGTTGCGCTTGTCATCCCGCCTCACTAACACACATACACCCCTGACGAGGCGGGCCCCTTAATCGCGTCTCACGAGCTGAGTTTGGACAGGTTTATGAAACAGTTAAGAAAAGACGAGTACAAATTGGCCGTCGTGACGTCACAATCCAAGATGGCGGTTGGCACCTCAGAATTTCTCTTTAAACTCTGTGCCAGAACATACATTTCAATACTACTCCTACGGAAATATGAAATAAAATAGCTATTGTTATCTTAACACTACTGAAACTATGACAAACTCATGGAAAAAATTTAAAGTAACAAAATTTATCCTAATTAATAGTGTAAAAATATACTTCCGCTTAACTCAGTTAGTGAGCATTCAGATGATAACCAAGTGGTTTAGAATCCACTGTAATATTGAATCCTCTGTGCATACTTAAGGCAAAAAAAATCTTTCTCTAGCCATGTGATGGACTAGTTATTTAATTTTAATGTGTAAACATTTAAATTTTGGAAGTCGTAACTCGGTGCGCAGTGGTAAGGCACTAGACTCGTGTTACGAAGGACTCGGGAAGGTCTGGCAATGCTGATTTTTGTTTCCAGTGGCTTTCAGAGACCTCTCCAGACAACTACCGTGACGGTTTTTTTACAACCAAAGGGCATGACTGATCCTTTTTCAAATTTACTTGGTTTTTGATGTGTGCTTCTATATCTAATGACCTCGATTTAAATTAGTCGTCCAGATGAGTAGTGTGCAAATGTGAAGTCTGGCATATGTTGGTGGGTGTGGAGCATGGAGCCCGTCAGTGACCGGTTGCCATCTTGGATTTTGGTATCAAAAAACAAAAAAAAACTACAAAAATTCCCCATTTTCGATGGAGAAATTCCTTTTTTGATAGAACATTTCCCGTTTTATTCCTCAAAAATGCAGGTGACGGGAAATGTCCCCAAAGTGGCTTAAATATCTCCCTACAAGCCACCAGTAAGCTGCCAATATCATATGGTCCCCATATTTTGTTTGAAAATATAAAAAATAAGAAGAATAAAAATTAGACATAAAATCTCAAAAAATAATTTTTATTAATTTTTTTCAAACAGTTAATAACAAACGAACTTACACTATCGAGTTAGGAGTCCCTGATTTTATTTTAGCAAAAGAAAATCAATTAAAATTATATTATTTTTAACTGAGCCGGCAGACCGACGTAATGGCGGATATTTTGAAGTGCCCGCCGCGGGATGAGAGATTGATATCCCCTCCTATAGGTCTCCCTTACCCCTCCTGAATTGGATCCGTCCACTCTGCGCATGCGCCGACGTCACATCATGTTTATATAAGCTCGTAAATTTGGTTGGCTCCTTCTTCTCCGGCGTAACTTGGTAACTGACATGACATAGTCTGGTTAGGTCGTGATGGCAGTTGGGTGTCTGGGCAGCACTTAGCGTGAGTACGAATCGTAGGAACGTTTATCTAGTCAATTCGTTTCGGCACACCCTTAGAAATTGATTTTAATGTAACTTTTATCTTTTATGTGCTAGTTAATGAACATGTTGCCCGAGCGACATTTCGATCAGGCTTTTTATGATGCATTGGTTTAGTGTGCTATGTCATCTTAGACTAATATACATAGAGTCTTTTATATCGTAAGTTAAATGGAGTTTACTTGCAATCAATTTGGTCGCGTAATAAATTAGCACCCGAGGGTACTGTTTAGATTCGGCAAACTGCTGATGCTTGTTTAATGTTGAGTCACATTCTGGTTACCTTTTTTATGAAAGCTATTAAGTATACAAGAAGCTCGAGCACGTTACATGAATGACGTATATGTGAAAGCAATTGTAATGTTTATTAAGAATGTAACTAATTATGTGTAGTATACGTGTCGGGCTACGACACGCTCCATAACCGTAATCTTGAATTTGTAAAGGCGGCTAGTATATACTGCTGTATACGAGATGTGACTTTACTCTTGGTAATAATATGTAACTTTCTTAATTTCCTTTATATGAGATAAACACATAGTCAACTTCCTACAATTGTACTGTATTTGCGGCTACATGAGGGTCGTAACAAATATGATTTAGCTAATTTTATATGCAGTGTGTATTTTTGCTATCTTATTATAAGGGTTTTTGTACTCACTCCAAAGAAAATAGAATGTTAAACTTATAATACATAATCATGTTTTGTTTGTTGAATGATGTGATTGTGTTTATATCACGTAAGAAACCAGCATATTGAGGGAATAGGGCTTGTGGCTGAGAGTGCTTGTTTCATAACTATAATAATTATTTAAACAATAAAATGCACTACGCCATCGATTTTCGAGCCCTTGGTTCGAACGCAAGGAATGTGATTTAAAAAATTGCATCCTTCCTCCTCAGTATTTACCAGGCGACTGATACTCAATACTGATTATAATGCATTTATCACTCGTACCATTGTGATGTCACGGCAGCCACCTTGAATGCCACCAACTTGGTTTGTCTTTTCGTCTGATAGAGTGTGCTGCCACCATATTGGCTTTTTTTTATCCGCTAAAGTTCACTGTTGTTAATCACCAGCCCATCACATATGACAGTGTCCGCCATATCGTCAGACACCTTTGTTGCCATCTTGAAAATCTTAAGAATTTTTACTCTAAATAAGGGAAAAATATATTTTGACAAATTTACTTACCAATATACTGATTGATTCGATCGATTGCAGTCCTTCGTGTGATATCTTATTAGGCTTATACTATTGAGGTCTAGGTTCCTGGCACAAAAAATGAAACAAAACTTTCACAAACAATTTTTATTATTAAAAATTCTACTCTACTACTTGTATACATGCCATAGTAGCGACTTTTACTGACAAATTATCAGCTCCAGTTTGTTCATTAAAGTCAAGTTCCAGCTAAATCATTTACCTATGTATTCGGGTTCTTCCAGGTAAAGTTTTTCAATACTGCGTTTTACAGATTGCTTCGCTCTCTTGGAATTGTAAATGACAGTATTCACCGTCTTGAAAAGCGCGCGTCTTCACTTGGTCCTCGAGCGGCTCTGGTTTTCCATATGTAAAGTGCAACCATTAGTTATATTTTAAAGCTCCATGTGTCGCTACCTCAATCGCAATCTGATTTATAATATTTTGCTCGATGTCACCAAGAAAGGTAGAAATGTATTTTGACTTAACTAATGTTTTTAAAAAATAGTAGTCCTTCAACATTCTGCTAAATTCAAATTTTGCCAGTAGAACAAATTAACATTTACCTGTAATGCACCAGGCAGTTCTTAGGGTTATATTCATGTCAAGGTGCTAACGCAATCGGTTTCTGCACATCTCTTTTACTACTAGAACCTATGCACACGCGAGTCTCCAATATAAACTGAGCAGCCGATACGTTCGCAGGTAGTTCCACATTAAGCAAACGCACTTAATCTTTACAAATCTTCATATTTCTTCTCAAAACGTCAGTACGAATAAACCATATTTATGACACATCACAGAGAAATTTCACACGAGAAGGATTCATCACGCATTTACTCTTCTTGTGTCTTCGTGCATCATGTAGAAATGCGAACTACGTAACACAGTAGCCGCAAGGATCTCTATTTGATGACAAGGAACCTTTCAGGCCCGAGCGAGATGGCGATGTTGCTGCTATTGCACTAATGCTTGGTGTATTATTTAGTGCACTAATACAAAGCTGTTGAGGTGATATTTCCTCTTTCCACCATCCAGCCCTGCCTTGGCGTGTATTTAAGTGTCTTCTCAATGCATAATTTCTAGCAAACCACTTGCGGAATTTTTCGCAGCTAAAATCCTTCTGAGGTGGATCTCTAGGATATTCTCTCCTCTCGTGTTGACGAGAATTACTGTTATTCGAGAACATCTTTCAGCAGTGGCAACACTGATGTTCGGAAGATGCTAAAGAAGCTATTGTAGACGTTGAGGATGAATTCACCAATGTCAATTTATCTGTAGGCATCTAGGTCTCCTCAGCTGACGAAACTACACTCTTTAAAGTCTCTTCTGCTAGCGAAACTGAATCCGTTTAAGTCTCGTGTATCAATATTAAGGTAGGTGATATTGGTTCAGCTACCATCGGGATCTCTTCAGTCGTCAGTGCAGCTGCCATCAATATCTCTGATGACGATGGCACAACTTTCATTTATGTTAACATTGGAAATGTACAAGTACCAACTAAATCCCAGGATACCTAGCGAAGAGAACTTATCCACACTCTACCAAAACCACAGGCGAACTGAGGATTCTCTTTGTTTGGACCTCGTTTATATACTTGCAGTGACTGGTTTTAATATAAATGTCAAAACAACAACCATTTCCAATAGTTTTTTTTTTACAGTTTATTGTGTTCGAATTTTAAATTGATCAATAATATTCGTACATTTCTCCAACGTCTTACATTTATTTGGCTTCAACTGGCTACTATTGTTCAAACTGATTAAATTTTGCCCAACTAACTTCAACTGCATTTGGAACCAACTAGTTACAATTGCGCCACATGACTTCACTGCATTTTGTGCCAATGGGCTCCAAATGGCTGTATTTCTCTCCAACTAGTTTCAAATGTATTTGGCTCCAACTACCTTAAATTTCTCCAACTGTATTTGGCTCCAATTGCTCCAACGGGTTATATTTGGCTTCAAATATCTACAACTGCATTTGTCTCCAACTGGCTCCAACTGCATTTATCTCCAGTTGCTCTAGTGGCTCAAATTGGCTACATTGGGCTCCAACAAGCTTTTATGTTGGATGAGGAATGCTCTCTCACAATGGCAAAGGAAAGAGGGCTTCGCTAGTCCTCAAGGATAAGGGAAATCGTCTTGCTTAATAGTATTTCTCAGCTGTACAAAGGTACAGTAATCGAATGAGCGTTGTATTTATTAATTTGAGTGCCACGTGATTAAAATAGTATACATGCTGACAGGTAACAGGAATTAACCGGCTATTTTACAATATATCTCAACTATCATGTAAACTATTTTATGGAGGTTTGAAGTCTCATGAATAAATGGTAGCCATCGGAGTGAAACCAACGAAAGTCTTGTGCACACATGCATATAGATTTAATTAAATTTTTTATTAAGTGCTATCTTAAAACCCGCGGCTTCGTTCGTCCAATTCCAGAGTATTGCGAAAATGTTACCATTTAAAAAAAAGTGTGTGATTAATTCCAAACATTTTTAATAAATAAATAGACAATAAATTTGCCAGGTACATAAATTTTTTATTTCGTAACAAAACCGTTTAAGAATATATTTTTTCAATTGGATATGCGAAGGCTGATGCAATTTTTAGTATTGATCAAGTATCTGATTTTCAAACTTCGGTTGTAGAGTGGTCAAGTATGTATTTTACCTTGATGAAATCACGCCTCCTTTTCATTTCATGTGATAAACAATTTTAAATATTGTTAAACACGCACCTATTTATTTTTAACTATGGTTATGACATTTATTAAACGGACACTTTCTATTATTTTTATTATTATTAAGCTATGCTTAGAAAAATTAAATAATTTCATATTATTACAAATACCTCCCATTATTTAAGGATCTTTGATACAATCACATCTTTATTTGAAATAAAGAGTACAGATATCAAATTTAATAAACAATGTATTATAGTCTGTTCTTTGCTTGCTTAGTATTACATAAATAAAATCCCCAAATTTTTCCCCTTCTGTTATTTACCCACACAAATGCCAAAGTAAAAATTCAAAATTAAGTTAATATGCCATTAACCAAATATAATCTAAACAACCACTTATTTAACCGCAGATGTAAATTCCAAAATCAAAAAAATTAACTTATATTTATATTTGGTTTGAATTTATATTGCCAATACTGATTTAATGTATTACATATATTTTTATTACAATAATTTTAACCCCTGTTAAAAATAAGAGATGATACTTCGGAGAACGTTGAATGAGACAAGGTGGCTGATATTATGTTTTTTTTATCATTTCCCATATCTTTATTAATTTCGATTTGTTGATGAGATATTTATTATTTTTTGACGTTAAAACATTTTTTTTTACAATATTTCACCTTTTAAAAAGTAGAACTTCAGCAAATTGTAAAACAGAGTTAATAGATTTTGTGTGTTTATAAATCATACCACATAACTTACAGCCTGCTTGATTAGCTTGAGAGTTACGACTTTTAAAACAAAAAAAAAATTGACCGCCTTTTCACTCCTTTTTGCGGTCGAATATGGAAAAATTGTAAATGTTAAAACATAATATTAAATCATATTTTTGTACGTTATTATTTATCAATTTCTTATCTTCATCTTAATTTGCTTCGATATATGATTTATTACTATAAAAACAAACGTGCCCCCGTGTCAGTGCTTTTGGGGTCGAATATCGAAAAACGGTAAAAAATACTCTATGTAATTAATTATTTACGTTATTTATGCTGAGATTCTAACATCCAACTTTATTTGATATGGAGATATTAATTTTATATTATAAAACATATCTTACTCACATTTCACACCCTTAAAAGACGAAATACGGAAAACTTAAAAAAAAATGCTTTCTGTAACTCTATATGCTTGATGATCATTCTTAATTTATAACCCTTAGATATAGTAGATTCTGAAATATGCATGTTGTTTCTTTACACCCAATATAAATTTTTTACAGCCCTTAGGAACAGAGTCTTACAAATAACTTAAATAATAATTAAAAGATTTAATATTTTTACCATTACTTTACATGTTAATTAATGAGTTTCAGAGATACAATTTTTTTAAAATAAATGAATACTTAACCCCGATTACACCCCCATTAAAAATAATTTTAAGCAACATGTAACTTTAGAAGCAAGTTTTTCAGTATCGTAATTCTTATTCTAATTGAATTTTAAGTGTTTTTTTTATGTTTTAAATACACACCTACCCCTTTTACTAACTTAATGTTTGAATTTCAAAAACTGGTCAAAAATTGTGTATGGTAATTATTGCATGGTTATTATTCGTATAAGACAAATATATCATGCTTAATTTAATTCAGAAATATAATTATTAACCATAAAACCGTACTACCCGTTTCCACCCTTATGGTATTATTTTGCAAAATGGTAAAATTGTAGTTGGTAGATTTCGTTAATTTATTATTGGTCTCTTGGATCTTTTGTTATGCTTGGTTAGCTTAGGAAATATATTTAATTAACGTTACGATTTACAATGTGGGGGAACTGGGTTCATAAGGGATAGCCAAATTAGGTTTTTTTTTACAGTTTTATTAATGACTAATATTAACATTAATAAATAATTGTTCTTAAAAATGTCCTATCTCAAATTACTGACACTTTTAAAAAAGGTTTATTCTCAAGTCAATCAATGTGTTTCAAGTTCCGCAGTTCGCACTCCTCAATGGAGCTAGGCTCAACAGTTGTTCGTCCCTTACCACGCACCTGTCCACACACACACAGTCTCGTGCCACTCGGTCGCACTCTCGCGATCCGGTCACTCTGCGGAGATTTTGAGGGGGAAGGGGCGGGTTTGTCTCTCGCCCTCTTCGCTGATGTCTCATTTACCTTCGCTTGGAATCCGCTAGGAACTCCCGCGGAGTCCGGCGTCGCTGCTTAAGTACTTGAGGCGCCCCTTCTCGAACCGACGAGAGCGCTGTGATGAGTCGTGTCATTCTGAGCCGACCCGAAGCACGAACAGTCCAGAAGGGCGGCGTTCATTTTCGCTACTTCGTGGGGCGGCCCGCGGAATTCCCAAGGCCTTTCAGCGATAGATAACAGCGGCGAGGCAGGACAATGCGCAGGGTGTGGTTGGGGGAGGGGTTAGCGAGGACCCTTGCAATCCTGCCAGTCACGCGTGGCATGCCTTACGTCAGTGTACGGTACATGACACGGTGCGTAACTCCAGAGGCCATGCATGGCTGCCAGCCAGCTGCAAACCTGGCACCATGGTCTGGTCTCTTGCGTTCGTAAATTTATATTCAATGTATATTTACCTCTTTTTCATCCTTAAGGGGTTGAATTTCACAAACTTGTAAAGTTGTGTTTGGCAGTTTTTTATGTTTATTATTGAGATAAAAAATATTTTTTGTGCTTAATTTTATTCTGAGACATAATTATTTATCTTAAAACCATATTTAACTTGTTCGCTCCTTAAAGGTTGCTTTTCGTAAAAAAATTAATCTTGTGTTTGGTAAGTTTCATATGTTTATTATTGGTACCCAATATAATTTAGTATCTTTATTAAATTCGGAGGTATAATTATTAAGTTCAAAAACATAATTATCTGTTTTTCACCCTTTAGGGTTAAAATTTCAGAAAATATGTATAAAAATTATTATTATTGGTTTTTGCTTGTTTAATATTGGTATTCAGATTCATTTATTGCTTTGGAATAAATTCGGAGATATTATTATTAATCTTATAAACATACCTACCCCTATTTTCACACCTTAGGGTTTGAATGTCACAAAATATAAAAATTGTGGTTGTTTTTATTTGTACGTTTATTATTGGTACCCAAAATCATTTACTACGCTTAGTTAAATTCGGAGAAATTGTTATTTATTTTTAAAAAATACTTATCCCTTATTCACCAGTAAGTGTGATTTTTTCGCAAAATTTAAATTTTTTGGCAGGATGGTTTTGTATGTTAATTATTGGTACTGAATATCTTTTCTTAAGCTTGATCAGTTTCAGAGGTAGGTATAATCAATTATCTCAAAACCATATTTACCTCTTTTTTACCCCCTTCGTGGTGGAATTCTGTAATTCTATATAACCAAGATTTTAAGGTACCCAAAGACATTTCAAATAAAAAAGTTTATCAAATTCCGTCTAGTAAATTTGATTGCTGCTCGAAAAAACAGAAAAACAAACAAACAAACAAGCAGACAAAAATTTTAAAAACAATATTTTTGAGTTCTAAATAATGTAAATAGCCGTTTATAATAGTTTTTTCTCCATTTCTTTCTATGTACAGTCTTTTTGCCTCAAACAGTTTTATTATTCGTGTAGATTTTGAATATTTTTAAAAAAGGTGTGTCTTTCGGTATTTTGTATTATTTATATTTTATTATTTAAAAATTTTGTTCATATTTTTATTATGTTTATAAATATTTTAATATTTTTGAACCCAAGATGACGTTGGCGGCTTATTGGTGGCTGGTAGGGGGATTTTTAAGCTGCTTTGGGGACATTTCACGCCACCTGCATTTTTGGGGAATGAAACGAGAAAAATTCCCTCAAAACGCGAATTTTTTTCTCGAAAATAGGACATTTTTAGCAATTTTTTTAAAGGATATAAAAGTTATTTTAGAGGTAATACGGAAAAATTTCTCACCGAAATGCAAGATGGCGGCCGATCATTGACCCGCCCTACACCCCACATTTAACCTCGTACCAGATTTTCCACTTAACACTACAAAGATAAAAAAAATGTAAGAATTTAATTTTTCAAGAAATTTTGAAAATAAAAAAAACCCAAGTAATAATTTAGTATTTGAGTGCTAAATTATGTAAGCATGAAATTAATCTTTGTTTAGATGTTACAAATGAAACGTTTCTAAGAAACTTTACAGTTTGGCTGGTTTATCGTTGAAATAATTTGGAAATTTTTAAGGATGTACGAGGGACGTTCCGAAAGTAAGTATCTTCATTTTTTTGAAAGAGCAGGTGGTACACCAGATTAAGCAAACAATCGCCATAAGAATCCACACCCATTGCTGGTTCAACGAAAGGAAGTAGCGTCAGCGGTTGAGGAAAGACGCATGCGCAAAGCGCCGAAGAAGAGAGAGTAGCAGCAGATCGGCGTGCCCGAGGTTGTCCGAGTAAAAATCACGATGACAGACCAACGTGTACTGACAACATGGTCACCAATGGAAGTGCGTGCTGTTATCCATGCTTTGAAAACCATACTCTCGGGACATCAAATCCAATACAATGTTGAGGTGAAGCAGGCTGTGCGACAATTCCTTGCATCACAGGGCACCAAGTTTTACTAGAGTGGTTTCTTCAAACTGATATCACGCTACAACAAATGTCTCAATATCGGTGGCGACTATGTGGCAAAAAAAGACCAAGGTGTATAGTTCATGATACAATGGTCTATTATTTCTGGCAATAAAGTTAAATTGTTTAAAAAAATTATGAAACTTACTTTCGGAACGTCCCTGGTATGTAGGAAAAACTCACTTTGTTACCCAAAGTGCCTTGACGAGAAACATAAAACGTTTTTAGTGTGCATTTGTGCCATAACAACCATTTAGGTCTAACCACGGTCCGCCAGGGAAATGTTAAAAATGGCCTCGTCTGAGCCACCACAGAAACCTACGTGAAAACACCCATTATATGAACATTGTGTCTGGTAAGTCTGGAACTGTAGTTTACTAGAATACGAGTGAAATATTTTTCTGAAATATTTTTTGCAACCTATATATTTTTTTACTGTAATGAAATCCGATTTTACGAGAGCAATCCACATTTATTGAAAGATGCTGTTCCGGAATGCGTCTATAACTACGCTGTTCCGGAATGCATTTCAGAATTGATCTCTAGTAAAATCGGATTTCATAACAGTAAATGATGAAAACAAAGCTGTGTTTTTTTTTTCGGAATTATTGATGGTACCAGAAAATTAGTTGCAAAATGTAATTGAATACGTCTTTTTAAAATTGATTTTTGCTCACAGATATTGAGGTTTAAAATATTTTTAGCCACAACTTAGTATTAATAAGAATATTTTTAGAAGAATTCGAGAAACACTATTATGCTAAAAATATACTATAGCTTAATGTGAAATCATATAAAATAAACGGTTACAAAATAAATTTTTAAAAATGTTATCAATTACATTAAAGTAAAACAAATACAAGTTGCGATAAAAATACCTCCCAGATTTAACAGTGTGGTAAAATAACGTAGGGTAAATGCTATTCACATTTATATTGCATGACCTAAATGCGAACAGAAGACAGTTTGTTCTTCAACTGGTTTCCGAAATGATTTCGTCCATACGGCATCCGTCATTTATGATATACGTCTCTATTTGTTTACTGACGCGCCGCTTCACTCAACGAGTCATTTTCGGCTTCATATACACGTGAAAATATATTTTTTTAGGAAATAATCTACCGTTATTCTCATATTATAAGAAAAATTATAGTTTATCAGTGTTTATTGAAGTGCATCAACCAGTTGTATCAAGCATTTATTATTACATTGTTATAATTTAATCACTCTGTTTTGTTAAACGACAAAAAGGTAATTTTAGTTACAGTTATTATTTTTCATAATGTTTAAGGAGCGCCAAAACTCCAAAATAACCACAGAAATACTTGTATTATTTGTAATTTTTATTTTATTTTAGCGAAGCAAATCGGTACAAACTCTTTTAATTTTAGACTATTAATTTAAAATTTTACCAAGCCTTGACATTCAGTAATTGCGTTGAAATAACAATTAAAAGACTTCACTGTGTTGAATTCGTAAGATGAATTACTTTTTGAATTCAATTTACAAATGTAACAAAAATTTGTAAACCAGACCATGAGTGTTTCTTTGTGAAGTGTCCAACTGTACGTTGTGTTGCTTAACATTCTACAAAAAAGAATTGCTATATTCGGCAAAAAAAAAAAAAATTAAAACTATTCAAATTGGTACGGACCAGTCTTTCTTAGCCGTAACTCTATATAACAGTGTGACGTAAAACACTAATTTTTTTAAACTAGAACATTGCCTGGTTTACGACCTGTCAGTTTGGCAACAGAGTAGAAATAATACTTGTATGTAAAAAAACGCGTTGTAGAACTAGTAATAATGAATTAGGTTTAATTACCTAAGTTTATGTTCTGTTTATGTTCACTAAAGTAAGAATTAGGTGTGCTGGCGCCATGAGTGAATACAAGTATCTATGTGAGCGGAATTGACAGTTATTCCTCTTTGCGTGAGGACGTAAGAAACACGTCATGGTTGCCACCGCGAATACTACGTATCACGGATGATATTATGTGTTTTGGGGAGGGGGGGATCAATTAGGTTCATCACATCCTCGAGCTCGTGTCCCCCTCCACCGGCCCTTTCTCCGCCCTCCTCCCACGCGACGCCTCCCTTGATTCGCCGGTGCGGCGCGGCCGCCCCGCCTGTACCGCTGCAACCCGCCCACCCGGTGAGTCGCCCGGCACGGTATAAATAGGGGCAGCCGCGGGCCAGGACACGCCAATCGCCAGCATCGCCCCGTGGTGCCTGCTCCAGCCAGCCGTAGCTACCCTCAGCCCTCCGCGACAAGGTAAGCCACCCCCAAGCGCCGGTCACTCAGCTAACTAGGCACCGTCCATTCAGAACAAGGTAAACCTCAGCTAAAATCGAACGTACACTATTTTTTTCTGTCACTTGCTAGCTCCTGGCAGTTGACCCATTCTATGGCACAAATACCGTTGTGTTTAAATGTTTGTAGTCTAGCGCTAGCAATTGTTTGAGCAATAGTAATCTCTCTGGCAGCAGTTACTTTTTCGTGTGCGCTCTGAACCACTTTGCTCTGGTAACGAAGCTGTCCAAGCCGATCACAGACTCTCAAATCCAGCTTGCTACCACAAACTAAAACTTCTGTTGGATTCAACAAAATTTTCTCCTACCATGCTTGAAACATTTGCCGAGTTTATTATAAGAACTGTTTTTACATTTGGCAAAATTTATTTACACAATAAAACTTATATCTCTTTAAACAAATTTTCCAGTACGTTGAATATTTTTAAGCAAGTTAATGTGATTGTGAGGATGAGCAGAAGAACTCTTTGACACAGGAGTTATTAGAGATTAAGAGTGGGGAATAAATAATAACGAAGCATTGACGTAATGGTTTGCTGGAAGTAGGGATTCAGGGTGGGAGGGCAGCGATGGAAGGTAGTAGCCCGAGAAAACCCACCCGTTACCGGAATCGTTCGCCATGTTCTGGTTTTCCCCACCGGAAATCTACTCTCAAACACCGTGCGCCTAACTAGATATTCCTTTCTCCATGTACAAAAGTTTTGTTAGTTAAAACCAATAATTTATTATTTCTATAAAAGGAATTTTGTCAGAGGCAAATTATGTTACCAGAAATGCATTCAGCCGATTTGGTAAATATTTTTGAATTTGGGAGATTATTGTTCGGGATGGTAATTCAATTTTACATTTGATATTAAAAGCTGCGTATTCGTACTGAACCCTTTTTAAACAACGTAACACATATTTCGCTTCTCCTTTAAACATTTGCACTTTTGGTTTTGGTACTGACATTTCTCTAAATTATTTTACGTCACTAACGAAATCATAAAATCTTTGGCTACAACGCGGGGATGGCTCGTTTATTTATGAGCACCCAGTAGGTGACCGAGTGTTACGGAGCACCCCATGGTCCTGGAAATAACCTTCCGCAAGTCTTTCTGGAGCGAAGGAATAAGAGTGTGACGCGGAACCCCAAATGTACATATTTTTTTTTTTCCTTTCGTTGATATCTGATCGACCGCATTCCTTTTGACTTGCAAGGCAGATTTTACATTTTGATCGAAGTATTTTCGTGGAGTGGTTCTTGGTATACGAGGAAGGAATATATGTTACTAACATTGTGATTATTTAAAGCACATTTTAATTGAAATATATACATAACTTTATGTGTAGATAAATACTTTTAAAATTTAAAATGTCTTCCATGACTTAAATATTTACCTTGTTTTACAATATTTTGATAAATAAACGTTTAAATAAAACAACGGATGATCTCACTGATGGTTGTATTACCATTTATTTTCTTAAGTTTATTGTTTCATATTTCTGTTTGCAATATTTTCAATAATATTATTTATTTTCTTATTTTCCTACACAGCTATAATGTACCTCAGAGGTACAGGATACCAGGTCACAAAATTGTAATTTTTCACGAGAGTAAGTTTGCAATGTTTTCAACTTTATTCATTTTAAGGTTTCTTTGCTAGAAGTAGGAAATTTAAGAACTTAAATCTTAAACACCTTTATTAAACAAAAATACTGTCTTCATAATAAAAGTTTATATTTTAATTTTGATAAAAATTATTTGGGAAAATAACTACAGGAATGTGTAAATATAAATTGAACTTCGGAGAAAACGGTTTTCTTTAATATCAATACAAAGAGCGAAAAATGTATGTCATGATATTGGTGTAACTATATTTCATAAAATAGTTAAAAATTCAAAAAATTTTATATCTCAGGCTGCATGTTCATCACTACAAAATAATATAATAAACCTCTATACAACTAATGGTCTAAAGTATGTACTTCCAGAGGCTGGCAGGCCTAAACGTATTTGAAGTTAGAGCTAAACAACATTTGTATTGTAAAGGATAGATAAAGTATTTAAGATGTATCACTGAACGTCAGGATTATGTTTAACTCAACGAAGTTGTACAAACACCGTGAATTTCGTCGCTGTAGCATAATCATTTTATTGAAATAATTAGGGGATTAATACGCCATAACAATGTCAAAAATAAAGTGGTTTCTCTTAATTATTGCAATGAAATAATTTTTATACAGCTAGAAAATTTGCTTTGTTGTAGAACATCTTTCAATAAAACATAATCCATACGCTCAGTGTTCCATGTTCAATATTTTCTTTATTATTTACAATAAAAATGTTGTTCAGCTCCGACTTCATACATGTACATCAGCCTTCGGAAGCACGTTATACCATAAGTCGTATGATGCAGCCGAAGTTTGTAGGTCGAATCAGACAGAATCAACCTGTATAAATACGTTTAGAGCAAGAGTTAAACCTAAAGTGAACTTTCCTCGATACACAGAAAAAAAAATTCTGTACGTTTACAAAAGATTCCTTTGAAACCAGTTGTATATGAATATTTGGTAAAACTACGAGAAAGATATTGCATCTTTGTATGGCACATAGCTATGGATATTTTGCATATATTAAATAGGTCTTTTGAGATAGTACTAAGTATTTCTTACACAAATTGGTGCATAGTTTTAAATTATAACTGACGTTTCATTAAAGCATAATTTTTTTAAACCATTGAAAATATAATTGAATATGCAAAAGTTGAACTTTATTTTGTTTTATTTTGCTTATTAAAATGCGCAGTCGATACAATAAAGCTATTCAAGGGAGAACTTCGTCTAATGTAGGTACTGGGACAACACAAAGCATAAAAGCCCGGATAAGAATTCGAACCCACTATTACTGTGAACGCTATTTTGTAGTGACACAGTTTTCATGTATATATCTCTATTTTACATGAATATTTCTATTCAATTTAACAATAAAAAATTACAGTGTATGTACATCGAGCTTGTGTAAGTGCTTATCGCAATGCACGACTGTGGCAAGTTTAACTGTTATGTCTAATAAGGCGTTGTGCTGGTAGAATGTTTACGCCCAGGGCGCAGGTGGCGGCACTTCCACATGTGTCGCTGGCACGGCAACATAGACCGGTCTCGGTCTGGCAACTTAACCTCAACTCACAATGATCCGTCGTGTCCGTCCGTCACAAACCCGTCCGTCCCCCACCCGTCCGTCCCCCACCTGGCCGTCATCCGTCCATCCGTCAACTAGCCGAGCGATTCACATTGATCCGCATGTCCGTCATAGTAGTTTTCTACTCGGCTTTTTCTATTAAGGATTTTCATCTCGAGGAAATTTATCTTGTGGAGATTTTCCATTTGGACGATCAAGTACGCTAAGCACTTAAAAATGATTAAACAAACTCCAATATGTTTATATTAATATATTTCCGAGTTACTATGCATTATTAATTACTTTTGTGCCTCAGACAACTATTGTTTCAAATAGCAAACAAAAAAAAGTGTTCATAGGCAAGTTAAGAACATAATACTGAAGCATCTTAACAAATAAGCCAACTAAAGAACTTATTAAAATAAAGATAATGTTTTTCAGACATTAATGAGACCATAAGTTCATCCGTCCGTCATCGAGAGTTAAAGCTTGGCAAGGTTTTAATGGATGGACGGATGGAAATTTTCGGGCTATCTGATTGGCCGAATATCACGTGATTGACGGCCGGATGGGCATCGGACAAATGAGACTACTGCTAGCGCCGTTAATACGCAGGCCGGCGTGAGATTCACTAAGCGAACGAGACATGCCAAGGCAAAGAATGAAGTTGTCAGACCTATCTATATGACCGTGGTCGCCGCCTTCTTCCGCGCCTGCTATGGTTTTCGGCAACACAGGGCGCACT
This sequence comes from Bacillus rossius redtenbacheri, assembly GCF_032445375.1. Taxonomy (NCBI): domain Eukaryota; kingdom Metazoa; phylum Arthropoda; class Insecta; order Phasmatodea; family Bacillidae; genus Bacillus; species Bacillus rossius. Next base: position 59,792,605 of record NC_086331.1, on the reverse strand, counting down.
GCTGTTTCTCGTTTCTTAGAAGGATATTCTTATCTGAACGTATTTCAATGAAGATAAATACTGGACCTATACAACCAGTTAAGTTATCGAAATGTGAGGATGAACAAGAAACAATAAGATGATGATAAAGTGGAGGATGGATAAACGAAAAAGATGTGAAAGGGAAGCTATAAAAACGTTAGTTTTAATTAGACTTTCCCATTGTGTGAGGTAAAGTGTATTTCCCCGTAAAATAAATGATGTTTTCTGTTAATTATTAGTACTAAGATTATTATAATAATTATAATTCTATAATAAACGGAGAGTTTATTTGAGAATGAACTAGTATTGTGGTGTGAAAGAACAATTAAATCAAGAAAGTAAGATAGTACTGCACGAATTTGCTATCATTAAAAGATATATAAGCTCTAGAAAACTAGAGTTTAAGACGAAAATATTATTATATATATACATTGATATTATATATAATTTATTATTATATATTTATATAATATATTAGGTTCGGATATAGGTGGTTGGAAAAATTATAATACTTGAATGATTCGGAAACATCTGTTCCTTGTTGGCTTTTCCTCTTCAACTATCACCTAAAATGAATGCAAACATCAGTTTGTGTGTCATGCAGCAGACCTGGGTGGTCCAGGAGTCAGCTAGCTGACTTCTTGCCAAAGGTTTTGGGCTAAAGTCTCACTGCGAGTATTTTTATATTTAAACTATAGTTAGTTTTAAAGCGTCCCCTAATAATCTGCCTGCCATAATTCGAGGTCTTAACATATTCTTACTTAAATTAACATTCTCTCTTTCAGAGTAGGTATTTTAGAGTTATTGCATTTTAAATGTGTTCATCGTCAGAATTCTATTCACTTTATCTAATAAACGTAAAACTCAGAGGATTTGTTCATGACTCTGATTTAATTCTACTGGTTGTGTCGCCATTACATTGCTAAATGAATCGTTTTGTATGTCATGAGCTTCATTATCTAACTTTTCAAATAATGTTTATTAACTTTCATAAAGCATACATGACTATTGGCATGGTAGCTGATAGAGCATTTAAGTTCCCTGCACCTGGGGTTGTCTAGCGTGGCCGAGGTCTGAGCGCTAGCACAAAGGATGACTCAGGCACACGTATAATTTAAGTCATCGCCTTTAAGCACACGACAATGAATTAGCACGCAGTATTTTCGCCAGTAACTCAACTCTGATAAAATTAAGGTTCAGTAATAAATGCAGAAAAAAATAGCCACTTGTTTCTGAGGATCATGTGCAAAAAAAAAAACCTATGTAAAAATTAACGTGTTAAAAATATCTGTTTGTAACCAAATTATCGTTCTAAAAATTCGTATCATAAACTAAAAAATAAAATAAATTTCAAAGAAAATAAAAACTTGTTCAATCGCCGTTTTTAATGAGATCTCATCCATTATATCTTGGTTATTTATAAAATATTTCTTTCTAAGTTATGAACATCTTTGTTTGGCAGCCAGATAAAAGAAGCCTCTCAAATTACGACAAAAATTTCTTGCCGCACGTAGAGTTATAAAAACACGAAGGAGAAGCTGTTATCACATAATAATTTTTTAAATAGGTTTATTTAATTTCAATACTGAGCAATTTATTCTGTAAATATAAGTGTTTTTACTGTGGATATTTTTATTTGAAATTGAGATGTTGTACAGAACAATAAAATATGTCTAGATCCAAGAAATAATGTTCAAATTTTAAGAAATTTCGCTCCCATAAGACTTTACTAATAAACATTAACAATTGCTGATTTATAGTATTATTAAACATAGATTATATTGATAAAGACTATGAAAACCAGCATGAGAAAAAAGTTTAAAAGTGCAACTCAGCAAAATACCCTTTAAAATATTTTTGAACAAATTACAGTTCATATCATTTCACTTAACTTCTGACCGCTAATGTAAGATACCGTAGAATTAAATTTTTAAGTGCGGTGAAAAATATATAAATAAATTTTTGTCGGGTGAGAAACACGTCATTTTTTATTTAAAATTTAAATACCTACATAATAGTTAATGGTATCAATATTTAAAAAAAAAAATATTTTTACAATATCGAAATATCTGTTTGACGTATGTTGAAACCATATACAACTCGTACTCTTAAAAATATACGTAATTACTTATTGGTTTCACGACTTAGCTGAAAAACCACCCATGAATCTCTACGCATTACATTAATGGGGAAATTGACTTTGGCTCTACGCGCTAAAATAAATACATAATTGATTTCATGAAAAAAAACGTTAATGTAGGTACAATTTAAGTCCTCTTTAGCTGGTAAATTTAATTCAAAGATTGTATAGAAACTGGAGCACAATCTTGAGTGTTTGACAATTTTTACCAGTTGAAATTATATAAAATACTGTCTGTGATACGTGTAAGGAATATTTTTGACACTATAAAATAAAATATTAAAAATATTATTTAGTGATTCAGACTTATTGAAGAAGTAGTGGAAATCTGACCACTCGCCACCAAATAATGAGATAACATAGTGAAGAATTGTAGTTTACTGCTCATATTGAATCAACTGTAAAGATACAGTAGTGCTCATAAAATATTTCCTGCATTGCAACGCCCGTAGCTTAGTTTCCTCATTTTACACTTAACACAAAAATAATGGATATAGGCCTAACTATTACTTTTGTAATATACAAAATTATTTTCACTTCACATACTCCAAAAATGCAACAAAAAAAAAAGTTTATTTCCCCTGATTGAAAATTTTTTAACAATTACCAGCACAACATATGTCAAATTTTTAAGTTCGTCTGTGGTTTATAATATTCTATGTTTTATATGAATAAGCTACTTTAAAAAAAGGTAACTACGTTCCATTATAAATGAGAGTGCCAAAAATTCTAAAAAAAAGATTGAAATGTTACAAGACTTGTTGCCTTGAGATTTAATTTATTCAAAAAACTAGTTTATAATTTTTTACCGTGTGACACAAAAATTAAAATAAACCAAAACTATAACACACTGGCGTAAAATTATATAACTAACACAGCAGTCAAACAAGCCATTACTTACTATAGCACTCAAATATATGATTAAAATGTTTAAACGCGCAATGTGTAGTAAAATGTACCTTTTTCTTTGTTTGAAACTAGAAAAAAATCATTTGCATTATTAATCAGAAGTGAGATGATCATTTATTCTGATTTTTTTATTTATCAAAAAGTATTTGCTGACGTATTACTCTTGAAGTTTGTACTGAACACGGTGGTCGAATGATCAAATCACTCGCCTGCCACCATTATAGTCCGGGTTGGAATAACGTCTCTGATTATTTCAAATATAATTTTTTAAAAATATCATTCTTTAGCGGGACAATTTATATAAAAAAATCCTTAGGTTTAAGAGAGTGGCATGAATGTTTGGTCAATTTTCTTAACGGATGTCTTTTATGACATTATCAGTGTGTACCGCGATGCATGAGAAATAACGTTATCGGATTTACAGAAACATGAAGCAATTCCTAAGAATATGTTCATCCAGATCTTAAATAAAATATTTTTTACAAATGAAAAATTCAGTACCTCAGCCATATATAAATAGTTCATTACATTAATAAATTCGGTACAGCTGAAGTTGTTTTATGCCTGGTCAAAATATTTTTTTTTCACTCACCTTTGATTGTATTTTTAATAAATTAGTTTACACGTTTACCAAATAATACTTTTTTTTTAGAAATACTAAGCTAGGGAATTGCTTAAAATTTTTGGATAAACCCAGACGGAATTAAAAGAGAAGTTCCTTTTAAAAGTTGAAGGCGTGCCTGGCTTTAATATAATGCTTCACTCTTTCCCTGAGATAAAAATTTATCATTACTAGAAACTAAAACTTTCTTTTTCAAATAAAGAAAATGTCGCATTTCAAAAGAACCATATGACTTACTTAAAAGTCATTTATAAAGTTCTATAAGTCTTTGAAAGATGTGATTAAAAACTCTGAACGTTTTACGTAATATTGTACTAAAAGTATCATAAAGAATTTGTGAACTTTAGAACCTTTATGCCTCTATGCTTTGAAAAAATAAACGAAACAAATGGATCACTATACACAGCCTGATAATACTTCTATTCATGATACTTGGAAATATTAACGCAGTTGGTTGGTTTCGGGGGAGAAATTTTATTCTCCGGCCATACAAATGCTCAGCATCAAAACTAAAGTTTTGCGCTAACTGTTGGAAGGTAAAGAATTATTTATAATTGTATGTAACCTACACTCAAGTGCTTGGATTTTTTTTGTAGGAAGCAAAAGCTTACAGACACTAAATATCGCTCAGAAAGTACCATAAGAAGAACAAAAATATTAAATTTAGTACATTTTAATTTTTGTTATAGAAGTTGGAGGCTTTCAGGACAGGAATATGTTTGAAGATTCAGTATTAGGTTACCATCTTGGATTTGTGATTCCAACTTCCAGGCACCTTCTGATGACGTCAATCATTTGGTATGACGTCACGGCAGCCATTTTAATTCCATTGGTAGGCAATGCCACTGCCGCTGTGTGTTTAAATAAATGCAGTGGCTCGGGCGCGATCTAAGGCGAGGGTTTGAGTCTGATATAGTTGGTATATATATTTCTCAAAAATGGCTATGCATTATTTGCGTTAGAAGAATAAACAACTTGTTTTCTGAAAGAAAATGTCTTGCCGTTATTATGTATTACAAATATGTATAAAATAAATTATATAATTGTGTCTATAAGTGTTTCTGTATGCACGTATATCTATATGTATGTTTATTGTACGTATAAATTATTTATAATTCAAAACTATTCTCACTAACATAACACAACAAAACAAACGTTAATCTAATCCACCTTAAACTGACATAAACTATCTTTATACGCTAACCCAAAAAACTTATACATTTTTAAAATTTATAAATAAATCTGTGGCCAAAAAAGTGCTGGCCGAACCACTGATTAAAAATCTCTCCGGTTTTGTCGGCTGACTTACAAAGAATCCTGTAGACTGAATTCTTTTGAGTACAATAATCCTAGCGCTGTTCTGACTTAACGGTTCCGTTAGGTGCTGTAGCTGATGTCCTCGTGTGACTACCTGACTTTGAACTTGTGACAATGCATGTAAACTCCGGTGATTGAATTTTGAGGTTTTGAATCATTTTGAAAAATAATAACAAACAACACTAATCAGATTTCAACAGTTAACATCTAACGAATTCTTTATAGTTTGTGTTGGAATATGTATATACACACACAAACACACACACACACACACACACACATATATATATATATACACACACCATTAAGGTTCTTACGATATATCTTCGTTGAAGAGTTTATGGATATGAACTATAGAAATGTAAATAACAAATCGAAAAATACATGATTCTTCAACATTTTGCGTTAAATATAAATTGAAGTATATTCATAGAAATAGCGTCTTGAAAATTGTTAGATTATTTAGAATGAATAAATGCATTCAATAAACCTCGTGAAACTAATTTTGAGAGTGGTAAATAAACAACATTACTTACTAACTGAGCTTTAGTTATGTATTAATTCTCTAATGAAATCAAAATAATTATTAAAGTGATTTAAATGTATTAAATACTTATATATGATTTTTTTTTCTTGTAGAATTTCTTCCATTAAATTATTTGTATTGGCTGTCAATCGTTATGGATTAAACGTGATTAGAGCCGCACAGTTTATATTGAGATAATATAATATCAAATCAGAGAATCAGCGAAAACAAGGAGGGATAAAGTGGTAAAATTGAAAGAACTGGAGTCGAAATAAATAAATCCAGCCCGTCTTATATGGACATGAGAGTGATCTGGATGCCATAAAAATCTTTGCGATGTATACACTGCGTAATAAAAATGTGCTATAAGGATAGTGATGACTTTCTTTATTGGTATCATGCGGTCTGACGGATCGTTAAAATAACCCAATATGAAACGCTAGCCTACGTGAAAAACATATCATTCATTTTTATGACAAACTCAGTAATAAACTGTAATTTGAACTGATTATTTTTTGTAGGATTACAAATTTTTGTAAAGATTTAAAATATTTTTTTTTGAATAAACCTTTGTGTTCTGAAAAACTAGAAGAATTGTAAAAGTAGTATTAAAAAAACAATTTTTCTATAAGTACATAAATTCTGTAAGCACTCATACCATTGTCAGTGAAATCGGGAAGTTTCGCCCACTGTCTATAGATAGCACACGATTCAGACAATTGTATTATAGTTTGTTTTGCTCGTCGCCAGCCCAGCGTATAATTATATATTAGCGCCTTGTACTTGGTACATGTAATGTAATAATCCCCGTATTATTTAATTACAACAATCCTTATAATTATAAAATGAAAAATTATACATTATTGTGATATATATTCCATCGATAGTGACATATAAAGTTCATGTCGAAAGACCCTGAAAGTGGACTCTCCATTAAGGTTGATTGGATGCGTTTTCTCGTCATTACTATAAGTTAAGGACTATTTCTGTAAATTTGAACTATGCAACTTTTGCGTTTGTTATACTGTCCCACATATTTTCAACCAGTGGGTAGCAACGCAATTAGCCCGATATGTACGCAAGTAGTGTTTAAATTGGAAAAGATAGATAGCACTACAATAGCTAGCCGGTTCTTTAGTAAAATCATAGAGACCGTTAATACTTATATTTAAACAATAATTGAAATGTTTCTGATGGGATTAAATGTATTATTTAGATAGTAATTATTAGTAAAGGTAAATTATTATTTATTATTATTGTTTGATAAATGTGGATTTTTAAGGTAATATATTACCACCTGTTCGCTTCTATAATAATGGAAGAAAATAAAATTAGGAGGTGTTAGATAACACATAATGTAAAAAAGAACTGTTTTAAAAACAAATAAAAACCTTCATTGTTTTGAAATTTTATCAAAAATTCTGGCAGTAAACGAGTCTTGAGGCGTTTATTATTATTAATACTCTACTATGCGAAACTGATATTTACATAATGTCTCCATTCGAGCTTAAAAAACCGCTGACAATATAATTTTTTTTAAATACATTCTATCGTTACACACTTAAATCACATTACTTCATTTGTAAATTCATAGATGGTAGTGTAGTCGGTGATTGTATACGGGTACAGAAAAACAAAGTTGAGTTTCCAGTTCAGTCTTTAGATACATGGCCGTTGTTTTCAACATATATTAATCAAGTTCAATGTTATTGGTGTAAAATGTCTGGCAAGTTTTTGTTATTATTTTTACTTGCGCGATTTATTACACCCATTATATTATACGTAGTAAATATCCATTGAAAGTATTTGAGACATAACAGGAAATGCAAAAGTGTTATAGTGTTAAATCAAAATCAAAAGCCCTTAACTAACAGTAATGAAGATAAAATAAAACAAACCAACATTGAGTGTGAGACCTCACCTTAAAAAATGCCAGTGAGTCTTTCAGTAATTGCCAGTGATGTTTAAACATCTAACATAGGTAACAAAAAAATTCGTGTATTCTCATGTTGCAAATGAACCTATAATTCGAAACACAGACACAAAATCTAACGCAGAATTCTTAAACATAATGCCGAGCGTGACAAATATGCGAAAAGTATTTATTTGAGAGAAAATCGTTAAAAATGTTTTCCCCTTTTTTAAACCTAAAAATAATTCTATTTCACAAGATGGCACTATTGATTTCTCAAAGCTAGCCAAACAACAGGAGTACCGAACGCGTCGCATGTAAATGTCCCAACGCTGAACATATGACATTCCTCTAGACCGGAATCATTTTTGCGTGCGTTTTTGAGTTTCTACTTCTTTACGCGGCTTGAAAGTGAAATTTTAGTAAGCACCGGATATGCTATGAAATAAGCATTCATTACACAATGGAAATTTAACAGGTTTAAAGTCCAGTGTGCATGCATGCGGAAACTGCTTTAGAACCGAGCCTAATTCGTCAAGATGGCGGACCCATGTATTGAAACATGCACCCGTATATATTACTTTCACAAACATCGAGGGATCTACTAAGCCTATTAGTATGCCAAAGTAAAATTAATGGTAGTAAAACTATCCTGGAATACATTTTGTAAACTTGAATAGTCATTTGATGATATAATCGCAAATTTAAAAAAATTAAAAATATTAGCCAGGAAATTGTGTTGGAACGAACTTGGCGTCAAAGATCATGTTGTCGGTTCTCTAAATCTTTATGAACGGGGCGCTATCTTTTAGTTATTTTTCAAATATAAGTTGGAGTTCAAATTTCGACTTGATTTTCGACAAGGAATATTATTAAAATACTGGCCATCTTGTTAAAATTCATTAATTAGTTACTACTTTAATGTTTCAGCACACGTTAAAAGATTTACTTCTATTGAATTAATAAAATATTAACTTGAAAAATTTTAAACACCTATTATTACTCCAAGTATATGATTGAATATTTGTTTTTGCTTAAGCAACTTTAATCATTCTGTAAATACTTCCTGCAAACAACCCTTAACCTATTGAGCTGTTTCAACATTATGAGTATATAATATTATTACATAATAATATTATTAAAAATAAAAAAATAATATCAGTTTCCATTGATGGTAATTGAACCACGCACCGTGAGGTCACCGTGTGCGCATGATACCGCTGTGCTATTAAGCCAATTAAAATTTAGGAAAAGAATATCTATTATAATGATTGTAATGCCAGTTATTGACGTGACAACGTATAATAAATAGATGAACGCCGGCTGCACGCACGAAAAAGTGTCCTGTTACGCACGTGGTCCCGTTACGCACATTGTCCCGTAACGCTGTGTCCCGTTACGCTCATTGTACGCTTGCGCCGCATCTATCTCTCTTCCACTCGATTGGAACAACCATCGATTTGACTTTTTCGAGGCACATTAAACTTGGAACACTCCCATTCGTTTCCTACTTTTCCTATCATCGTCCTATCCTTAACAGAATAACACAGATTGGAAGAAGTTAAATAGCAAACATGTATAAAAGTAAAAGTTAAAATAATCTCTTCGTTAAAGTAATAAACATATTTGAATTAATGAGTGCAAATAAATGTAAATTTATCAATTAAATTGTAGATTTCATTTCACTCCTTCTTTGTATCCATAAAAAATAGTGATAATTCAATAAAAATGATTCAATTTTATTCATAAAAGTATGCAATCATTTCATCAATGTTTTGTTATGACGTCACGTTAAACTATTGTCCGTAAACCGACTTTACAGACAACCAATTTTTTTTAGATGTTTTAAAACTTGAGATTTCTTTTTACTATGACTATTTAGTATACCAAACATATTCCATGGTAGTTTCACTATCATAAAGTTTCATTTGGCACAACAACACGTTTTGTATGTACCCCAATGTTTACGAAAGCGATTATTTACGGGTTTATGTGTCTACACGTGGGTCCGCCATATTTGTGTCACAATTACGTTCATCAACTTCCGTTAAATTTTCACGAAATTACTTCTACCAAATTCCGTGTATCAAGAGTTAAGATGTTTACACATCAAAAACGTATCATGTTAGGGTCACTCCCAGGAGGTGCACTGTTCGTGGGAGCGACCCTCTTGTGACATTATAACAAATAAACTTAGTTTTTTACCCATAAATGTCCTGTAGAATTTATTACATTATTTTCCTTGTACTTTTTTTAAATACATTGTAACGCTACAGATTTTTTTTATTGTGTACCAAGAGGAAATTTCCACAAGAAAAATTATTGCAAGTAATTATTATACAAAATTCAAACAGGCATCCTTCCCTCATTAAAAATTTAAGATACACGATCTGATTAACCTAACGTATTTTTATTTCGTAACAAAAATTAATTTCTTCAACATAACGGCCACTAGACACCTGAAATCCAATGCAATCGATGGGGAATAAATTTCAAATGGTGTTCATTAGCGAACTACCACGGCATTGGCTTGGAGTTGTTTTGACGAACCAAGGGAAAACGTATCTAGGATGGCCGTACCGGACCCTCTGGAATGTGAGTCCCGACAACTCACTCGCCCGTGCAATTTCCGAAACTCTTGACAAAGTAAAGCCTGGATGTTGAAACATTTTGCGTTGCGCACACGGAAGCTTTCACGCGGCGAGACGTTCGCGACGGCGAGACTCTCGGCTCGCAAGCACGAGGACCCAGGCTCGAATACTGGACTCAGTCCATCGGGCGAATGGATTGACGATCCCTCAGCCACAGGCTACGGATGATTCAACCCGCAAAGGTCTTGATTCGAGTCATCATGTTTCTGCCTCCGACGGCTTCGCTGTCTGCGAGACGTAATGCTTGATAAAATAAAACAAAAAAAAATCATGCAAGCGCGTATTCCAGTACTCGCCAGAGATGTGTAACACCTAACCTCGGTAATGAGGTCATGTGTTCTCATGTTGCAATTACACTTATAATACGAAACTCGGAAACGAAATTGAAGGTATAAATCTTCAAAATAACGTCCAGCGTGATAAATTATACGCAAATTGTGTTATCAACTACAATTATTGACGAGAATTACACATAGTTTTAGCACACACAGCTAGATTTCCCTGTCGGAGAAGATACGTCGACTAACAAATCATTCCATTTACACATCGCATTTTTAAAATATATTGAAAAATTACTGAATTCCGGTTTCAGACCTGACCTGTGACAAGGAATTTTATTAAAATATGGTCCATCTTGTAAAAACTCACTTAACGGTTAGTACCATAAAGTTCTCCTTTGGCTCTGTGAATTTTGGTTCGCGCAATCCTCCACAGATGGCCGCACCGTTGTTACACATTTCAGTTCCATTCACGAAATTACTCCTGCTAAATGGCGTACATGAAAACAAGTATAAAGCTAAGGCGCCACAGAGAGTGGACTGGAGTTGACTTCACGTGACTTGACCGGACATGACTTGACCGCACTACGGTAGCTATGCGCCACAGCCACCAGATCTGAGTGTACAGGAGACAGGAGATCGCACTTCATTCTGAGGAACGGGTGCAAACTGTGACGATGTGTGACAGACGTGTGCTTCTGTATCTGAGTTCAGAAGAAGAATTAGTAAATTAAGAATTTTCAGTTAGTTTATTATTAGCGAATAATAAAAGGATTTGGTTAAGTGCATACGTAAGACAAAGATATTTTTTTGGGGAGTTCCAAACATGAGTCAGGGATCTAACTAATGAGTAGATTAAGAACTATTTTAGACTAAGCAGGCCCCAGTTGGAATATCTTCATAATATTATTGCTGCTGATATAAGTAAGATGAGTACAAACTGGCGCAAACCTATAAGTTCGCAAGAAAATCTTGCCGTTTGTTTAAGGTAATAAGTCAAATATAAGTACACTACAAAATAGTATTTAAAGATTTTACTTTACATGTAGACATAAGCAGTTGCTGTCAGTACACATTTTTCATGTATTTTCTTTGAAATTTTTTATTCTCTAAAATCCAAAAAATGTTATTTAAAAAATGTGTCGTCTCTGTTAGACAGGTACATGGCTACTGGGAAATCGTTAAAATAACTGGAATATAGCTATCGTCTCGGACGTGTGTAGGACGTGTTGTCAGTGAAGTATGTGATGCAATTGGGCTTCGTTTGCAACCGAATGCAATACCTGAACCTGCAACCGAACATCTGAAATTAAAAGCTGAAGGGTTTAACAAGAAGTAGAACTTTTATTGGTGCTTTGGACGGCAAGAATATATAAATTAAAGCTCCTCCAAAATCAGGTTCTTCGTATTTTAACTGAAATAAATATTTACCCTATCAGTGAAACCAAATTGTCATGTTTTACTGAAAAATAGTTTATTCGTAAATCACTTAAACTATTCAGGGGTGGCTTGCCTCTCGAAATAATTGTATTGCACCGTGGCTCCCAAGTTTTACGGATTCTAACGAACCGCACAGCATCATCAAATGCGGCAGATGTTTCGGTGGAGTGTGGAGAACGCCGCATTTCTCTTGGAGTGCTTCTAATCAGTCCGCTGGTGTGGTGTACACGTCCAGAGAGCGGCAGAGAGAGATAGAGAGAGATGGTTGCGGCCCGCCGGCGCCAAGGCGGCGCCTTTGCCTCGCAGCAAACCTGGCCCCTGGCCAGAACACACTGCCCCCCTCCCCCCCTGAGGCCTGCTCCATCACCGCACTTCACCCGCGCTCCAGGGGCAGATTACGTCCCAGTTACCGACCGCAGCTCCAGACAATGGACTGTAAAGGCTTCGCCGCGCCGTCAAATCATTTATAGCACCACGTCGACGCGTCGCATGCGAGCACACGCGCTGGAGCACTCACCGAGATGGGATTCCGCGGACACTCAACGTGTTTTACTGAGAGGCATTCCGCGCTTGTTTTAAGTACTCGGCTACTTTAGGTAGACTTTTTTTTTAAATTCCCAGGCGTCAGATTTTAGTTTTTTTAGTCTGTTTTTTATCAGATATGTAATGAGAATGCATTCAAGATACTTCTATGGCTATTAAAACTGAATTTTTTTAATGTTCATAATTTAGCTCACTACTTTATTGTACAGAATATAGCTTGAAGTCATTTCAGTAAACTATTTTGATTGTTATCATTTTCAGCTACATACAATCGTCACTAAATCACTAGAAAAATTATGTTTCATGTACCAAAATATAGATGTGAATAATCATCCCCTTGAATGTAAAAATTAATACTGTTATGACGTTTAAAAGAGACGTCATATTATCTATTAAGTGATTGGATAAGAAACATATTGATTGTGATTTAAAGCGAAAACGAAATATGTGAAATGCCCTTAATGAGACACACTAGGCGTACACCGAGCAGGGTGGCGCAATGCTTAAACATTGGACTTGCAATCGTGTGGATTTGGTTTAGAATCTCAGTCCATTGTTTTCCTGACTCACTCATCTCAAAGCTAGGGTAGTAAATAAAGGGCCCAAATGGGTCTCCAGACGTCTTTCTGGGCTTCTAATTATCCATGTGATACAAACACTGTTTCAGATTTCAGAGTTCTCTCTGTTTATAAAATAATTTCAGAAAATGTTGAGGCAGGAATGGTAGTTTTTTTTTTTTTTTTTTTTAAGATTTCATGTTTGAACTGTTTTTTTTTAGTGAGTGAAAGTAGATTAAACAATTTTTCTCAAGATAAATCACAATTGGCCGAAAAAAATTATAACTCTATGCCAAATGTGGAATTTTTTCCTAAAGCGACAGATAAACTATATTTTAACTGTACTAACGTTTCTCTGACTAAATCCTTTAAGCTATTAACCTTCTCACCAAATTAATCAAAATAATAAGTGAGTAAAAATTGCATATTTTTAAAATATATAACTAATTTTTATTTTTTAATTTGTAAATAAAAAATGTGAGCGAGTATTTCAGTACTTACCAGTGATGTGTAAACATCTAACCTCGGTAACCAGCAAATTCACATGTTGTCGTGTTATTCATGTTGCAAAAAAAAACTTAGAATACGAAACACACGCAATTTAAAGTCGAATTCTTTAAAATAATGCCAAGCGTGATAAAGTACCGATGAATAAAATTTTCGTATTTCAAGTAAATACGAAAATTTTTAGACGCGAACCAAACACTTACTTTCTGTGCCCGCCGCTATAATTCGCTGCCTGAGTCGTAAACGTTGCTTGCCACCGTCACTCGCAGATGGCAGCATGAATAAAACAGAAAGTTTAAACTATTAGAAATGGCTCCGATAAAAGCGAAAAAGACTTTAAAATATGCTATACCCCGACCTGATTTTCGACAAGGACTTTTATTAAAATACTGACCATCTTGTTAGTTCATTTAACAGATAATACTTAAAAGTTTCCACACACTTTAGAAGTTACACTTTTATTGCATTACTAAAATCTTTTAAAAACACATTATAACACTAAGTATATCGATGGTGTTAAGGTAAAATGCTGTAACACACATTTGACAAACTTTTCAGGAGAACAAAAAAACAGTTATCTTTGAATTAAAGGAACTTTAGTGGATCTTTTGGGTTGTAGATTAAACATTTTATTATGTTGACTCAATTGGTGCATGTTTTGCATATAAAAAATGTGTAAAAGGTTTTTGAATTAATTAAAAAACAAAAAAAATAGAGGGTTACTGCATTTCACCTCTAGGTGAGATGAGGGTTAACACAGACATGATGATACAAACCTCATTTTTTAATGTAACATAAAGACAATTAAAGAATACTCCCATGTATTTGTTGTGATAATATAACAAAGAAGTTTTATAAAACAAATGGCATTGCAGTAGTATAAACTTCAGAACAATTATCACTATTTAAACGACCAATGTGTCCACTGTCCGGTTATAGTTGCGTCATTTAACCACTAGTGTTCACATCGTCTTCTTCATCAGTCTCATTTAGACAGTCTGGAACATAATTTCTCTTGGGAAGTGATTTGTACTCGTGATGGTACCTACTTGGTATTACCCCTTTTGAACACAAATTATTAAGGTCCTTATACTTGGCCATAGAAACAGGCACTCGAGCAGGGTACATTAATTTAGGCATTGACGAGTCATTTACTCGACCTCTTTTTTCGTGCATTGTCAGATGCACTGGCTTCTGTTCATCAAAGGATGTATAGACATCAACAATGTTGTTCCCTTTGTACAATCTCACCTTAGTAACTTCTCTAATCATTATTCGACTTCCCTCCAAACTTTTGGTTTTAGAGTCTGGAAATACTGCTTCTTGATACTCCTTCCAATTTCTAAATTCTCTGTGAGAAAGTACTACAACATTGTACGGCCGAGGGGTAATTCTACTGTTTGTTATTACTGTAGGCCATTCCGATGGGGCCCAAATAGTTTTCTTTCTGTTGCAAGTTTCAATACATGCATGTACAGAGTCCACTGGCATGTATGTATGTCCTGGAATAAGATAGCAGATGCTTAAAGACACAATACTTGTAGATGTTTTCAAAAATTTGAATAACATAGCCCATATTTGCCTGTTTTTGTTTTGGCCAGGACAGCTGTCACAATACAGGGACACTTCTTTAACAATTCCTCTGTCATCTACAGTAGACAAGTACTGAAATATTACAGAACAAATTTCATTTGCTCCCCTCTTCCCGTCACTTTCTCCCCACAAGTAACAGTAGCCTTCTCTTGTACTGCTTTCGTAGAAGGTTAGATTATACACTGCATACTTCCTACTGTAATACAGAAGCATATTTTTTTCCCCGTGTGGTGTGTTTAACACCTTCTGTAAATCGAATGACACACACACACACAAACGATTGGTCTTCTCGTGCACGTGTTTGATCAGATGCGAATGCTTTTTTTGCTAGATCTTTGTCACTCAAATGCCTAGCCATAACTGAGTCACTTACTCCATTTTCTACAATCTTGTTCTTCTCACACATTACACATTTGTCTTTTTTTGGGCAGTGTATTCCTATGTTAAAATCTGTACGCCAAATGTCCTTGAAAACATAGTAATATTATGATCCTTAGCATAAGTACTGTATAATCTGTACACATTGGTCGTGTTCTTAAACTCCACAGGAAGATAAAGTCTGTTGGTGCTCTGCCGACAATAATGGGACGGCACAGCTGGAAGTGATTTTATAAATTGTTCTACTATCTCTCTTCTCTCCTGTGGTGTCTTGTTTGGTGGTGCTTTCTTGCCCCTTCCATCTAGTTTTGGTGTATGTATGTGAGTTTTATTATCAAAAGTATACTGAATCATTCTCTGGCTTATGTCTAGAGTACTCAAGATGAACTGTTGGCACACTTTGCTTCTTCCTTCTCCTTTTGGCAGGGAATACGTGAGTGTTCTGGTACGTCTACTTTGCTCTTCTTTTGTGTAGACACGTTGTTTTCCATCTTTTACGCAGGCGAGTATGAAACTTCTTTGAGCATAGCTGTCTAATGACCTGAACATGTTAAAAAGATGCTGCCGTTCACCTTCAAACTTTGCACTACATTTATTTTGGCATTTACCGTGTGCGCATGGGTCCATTTTTACACATTTTGAAGGCATTTCTTTTCTTGTTTTACTAATGTACGATTCTCCCTTTACCTTCTTAAGTTTTTGTACTACTGCATTTGGTGGATTTTTATGTTTGCGTGTCACTCTGTTACCAACAACGTTTTCTAACTCAGTTTCTATTCCTTCTTTACTAAATTTGTTTGCATCCTGCATAATTTGTACACTGTGACTAGAAGTGGCACCTAGTATGTTTGTAGAATCAATTTTATTGTTTATATCTTCTGTAATAACCAACATTTGTTGTTTATTTAGTTTAAGTGTTTGTATTGACCTACATTCAACTGTCTCGACAACTTCTTTTGAGCAACCACTTTCATTTTCAATTAAATGAATGCAGTTCTGTTGAGTTTCAAGATGAGTTTCCACATCTACTTTTTTGCACTGCAGTAGGCTATTGCTATGACTCTTAGTATCCTCAGTATTCGTTTTACCTTCAAAAATAGTTACATCTGGATTATAAGTCACATTTTCACTTTCACGCACACTATTTTCTACATTTCCAGGGTTTAGAACAATTTGATCACGCACTTCAATAACCTCTTCATTATTACGATGCATGATTATACGATTCGCATTAGTACTCGACGAATCTTCGTTTTGATGCACAAGCAAATTGTTATCATACTTACTTCCAGATATCTGTTTCGCTAATTCTAGAATATTTAATGTTCTAACCGACATTCTCAATAACTAGACAAATTTCCAAACATCAATAAACAAAAACAATCAACTGCTGTCCATAGATTAAAGCATAAGAAAACAATGCTCACAACTAAGAGGAAACAGTTGACTTTACTCACACTGTGAACACTATGGCTCCATGGAAGTAAAAGTAATTGTAATATGAAGTCTGATAACTTTACCTACAATACATAATGCCGTAACCATCGCAACAAATATTTGTGTAATATAACTCGTGGAAGTAAAATGATGTAACCCACAAGCATGAGGCTTACATCATTTTACCACACTGAAAATACACTTAGTGAGGGTTACCCCAAATTATAAAAGTGTATATCTACCATGTTATTCATTGTAGGGTTACAGCATTTTACCTACCTATAAAACCATAATAAATAAGTGTTTCCATCATAATATCTCATTTTCGCCCAATTTGAGGGTTACAGCGTTTTACCTTAACACCATCGATATGTTTGTACATTTTTTTTTTTTACCTAAACGACTGAAATCAGTCTGTAAACAATTAAAAAAACAAACAACAACCTAATTTAGCTGATTAAACATATAAACAAAATATGTGTATTATATTATAATGTTATCAAAAAAATTCCAGTGACCAGATTTGAACCACGTCTCTTGAGGTTTAAAAATCGCTCTACGGCTCTGCTTCCGCGCCCGTTGACATAGTGCAAGGGGAATATGTATTACCATCACCATGTAATGGCAGTTTGCTTAAGTATTATAAAACTGGAGATTACTTTTTACTGGGACTATTTCAGTTTACCAAATATATTCCGGGGTAGATTCTCTAACGTAGAGAAACAAAGCGTGCTGGTGTGCCAAAACATTTGGTATATATTATGTTTACGAAAGTGACGATGTACCATCTGTGTTACATTTCCTTTCATCGACTTCCGCACCATTTTCACAAAATCACTCCTACCAAATGCGTTATACCGCGTGCTAAGATGTTTACACATAAGAAATCAGTAAGTTTAGACTGAAGCTTGTTTGCCCCGAGGTGCAGAGTTGAAGGCACTACAGTTAGTTGTGTGTGTTGGCAGCCATGTCGGGTCGCTTCGCCTTGTTGCTGGTGCTGCTGCTGGCGAGCCTGTGGACGGCGGCCGAGGCGCGCTACCTGCCCACGCGCGGCCAGGACGACCAGCTGGACCGCATCAGGGAGCTCATGCGCTACGTGAGCATCGCGACACCCTCTCCTCTCCTCACCGACGCCTCCCGCCATTTCAGGGCGCAGCATGCTCAACTTATTTGCTTAAAGTATTCCGTGTTTTTGCGCATGATTTTCAATAAATTTATAAAAAAATTGCATTCATTTGTTTGTAAAATGTTATTCTCTACTTAACAAATCCTTTTTTTAATGTGGTTTTTATGAACTCAAAGGCATGTTTGTGTCAGTCCTAATCCTAAATGAAAGCATTAAATAATTTGATATACAGTTTTGGGTTAACTATTTGTATATAGCTTTCGACTTAAAAAACTTTATTTTTATTATATGATTTTGTAAATAAATAAAAATATGTATTCCTCAGAACCATAAAATATGAGTGCTGCAGGGTTTAGGAAAATTTATTTTTTATTGATTTTTAATACTTTTTTTTAAGGTATTTGAAACGAAGGTTACGTATGAACGGTTAACTAACTTAAACCTGTATATTGCATGATTGAATACTTTCAGTAGATGCTAGGACTGACGTAAAAATTTGCCTTTACGCTTGATAAGAAACATTAAATAGGGGCTTGTTTAGGAAAAACATTTTATAAAAACAATAAAATATGGTTTTTTTATGAATTAATTTAAATTCCCGTGAAAAAATACCAAATACTAGAAATTAAGTAATTTAGGATACTGCCAACTTTCTGATCCTTGATACCTGGCGAGAGGAACTTTCCCAAGTTTGGAAAACACACGTCCTGGCTATGAGTTGCAGGTTTTGGTAGATCGTTGGAGAGGCACTCCAAAAACAAGGATCTTCGCTTGACCTTGATCTTAAACTTTTGACCTTAACAAGACTCTCCAAGTGAAGTTTAGGGGCCACGGTGGTTGAGTGGTCAGATTACTCGCCTCCCACCAAGGCGATTCCGGGTTCCATACCAGGTGAGGTCGTATCCGGTTTTTCCCGCAGTTGGGAAACGTGGCGGATGTTGCGGGGAGATAGTGGGTTTTATCGGGGTACTCCCATTTCGTACACGCAGTAAGTAGGTGAATGCTACATTGTCATCCCATCATACCCTATATCTTAAATTACGTTAAGCCCATTCATTCAATCTAAGTGAAACTTGGTATTTTAAAGGGAATTTTCTCAAAAAATAAGAGCGATTGAAAAATATAGGTAAAGCCTTTCCAGTTGTATGTTAACAGAATCTAGAGGCATCATTTTTTCCATTGGTGTAGTGAAAGATTTCAACGTTTAGAAACCACAAGCATTAACGCCTGCGACGGAGGCCGTCCGCAATGTGTGTAAGAGTTGCAAGTTGCCTAACGTTTCAAACCCCTAAAAAGAAAGCTCCTCTTTTATAACACGAATTTACAGCGTGAGAAAAACGAAATGTACAAAACTGTACGTGTTAGGGGAATTATTAATAATATATTTTCCCTTACTTGATAAAGCAAATATTTTCAATAACCGTTTACAGGCTAGTTTATGAACTTTGCAAGAACGCAATACACAAAGAAAGCAAGTATGCTTAAAAAAAAACCGAACGTCGCCAGACATCACAACATTAAAACTTTATATTATTTGAAAGATGAAAAATCATCTTTATTAGAGGTTCTTTTCGTGAATAATGTTTTTGTTTCCGCAATTTGTGAAATTCTTCATAATTTGATTTAAATCATTTTTGCTTTCCCCCTACTAGAGTTTAGTAAGTTAAATTATGTACACAACACCATTTCCTCTTTAAAATCACTCGAAACACTTTACTTCAAATATAAACGTTGGGATGCAAACCGATAAACAAGAAGTTGAAATTAGGCCAATGCTTGCGTTTGGTTTTTGCGTCTTGTGTAAGATATAGAATGAGTCTGAATGCGACCAAAAAGAAATTGGCTGCAGGCTCATCGTGTGAATATAAGTTAAAATATATACACGGCTTATGTTATTAAATGCTTTTCAAGACTGGTATAAGCCTTTGAACATGCAGCTGAACCAGTCGTTTTGGAAATAAATAATAATGGCACGCCAAGCGTCGTGGAGAAATATTGTTATTTTTAGAGACTGATTATTTATCTACATGTCAAAAATAACGAAAACAGTAGAATAATTATACTACCCTTTACCCACGGTTTACGAGGAAAACTACTTAGAACGAAATACTTCGACCCCTGGGAGGTGTGCAACTCTCAAAACACTCAGTTTGAAAGAGCTGCCTAAAATCAGGGTAACTGATAGCTAAGCATTGTACATGCCAATGAAGTATTTGGAAGAAAACATTGAAATATTAATTAAATATACCTAAACCAATGCAGAATAAATCAAAAATAAATAAATATGACTGATAAACAAACCACATTGCCATCAAATACCACAAGAGAAAAAGATTTAGTTGCACCTTTATTTGTGAGAAAATATCTTCTCATAAACCACAGCATGATAATTAAGGGACGTTATTTTTTAAGTAGCACAGTTCACAAACTTTAGCACACAAAACGTGAGGAATGCATCCCAATTCTGGAAGTCACCACGCCATGAGACAGAGCCACTGGACACACGGTGTCCCACTTACCGCTGAAACACGCAAATGTATCAAAGCATTGAAGGGCACTAAGTAGTTGTGTTTATGTTGATGTAAGTGCGGGCAGTTGTCAAACGAGCTGCCTGACTTCAATATTGAAAACGTTATCTTCAGATTTTAAGTGCTGCATTTTGTGTACTGTTTTACGGAAAGAAAAACATTTTTTTAAATTATTAAGTTGTGATTTATGAGAAGATATTTCCTCACAAAAAAAAAATTGAAACTATATTTATTATTTGGTGGTTTTTATGACAGATGTTTGTTAACATTTCATTTGCTTGAAGTTACATCTGCAGTTGTTTAAGTTAAATTAATAGTTAAATGCGTTCTTCGAAATAAATTATATCAGTACCACTGAATTTAGGCAGCTATTTGAAACTAAGCGTTGTGAGTGTTGCACACCTGTCAGGCGTCGAAGTATTTCGTTCTTAATTTTATACTAGTTTTCCTCGAAAACTCTGAGGTAAAGGATAAGCCACATAGCGACATTTTTCGTTATTTTTGACATGTAGAGTAATAATCAACTTTTTAAAACCACATTTCTACCCCGCTCCACAAAAAAATTATGGAAAGTAAGAATATTACTCTAAATTATTTAATAGCATTATTTTAGTTCAAGTACAGTATTTGTAGTGTTTGCAAATCTTTCTTTGATTTGACATTATCCAGACGCTTGGCGTTTCATAACTAATAGTTTATTTAATAATTTCAATAAACAGGTGGTTTCGCTGCATCTTCAAAGGCACACACACATATGTCTTGGAAATCATTTTAGATAATAAGCCGTATATATGTTTTTAACATATTTTTACGTGACGAACCCACAGACAAAGTGTTTCGGTCAAATCCGGAATCAACCTGTAAGAATGGGTGTTTGAAAAATATATTTAACTTAACTTTTTTCCATTTTGCATTACTTACATTTATTGAGTTATTGCGTCTCTTGCGTAGTTTATGAGCCCAACCTTTGAATTTAAAGTTTTGTGTGATTATTTTATGCACTAATGAGATGCGATGTTATAAATTTAAACTTAACAATAAACAATAGAGAAAAGCAATACATAAAGTAAATTATATAAATAATTATGAGACACATGACTTCTTAATGTACATACAATTTTTTAACACTGAAACTTTACAAGTATAATACTAAAAAGCAGTGTATATAATGTGAGATTTTTCACTTTTAAATCCGGTAACCGACTAGATATCTAATAGCCATTATGGAAAGTACATAATGGAAAATATCGCTGCGATTAAATGCTATTTTAATTTAAAAAGGAAAAAATCGAATATATTTAAGGGCGTGAGGTCAAATTCAAGCATTTTACTCTAACAAAAATAGTTGGATAGACATAGCATATACTATACCTTTTGCATCAGAATCTTACGGTCAAAAACGCTGCAAAATATTTAAGTTTATAAAAGCGTACGTAGAGAAAATAATAATATATGGTCTTTCTCTAAACTCAAAATTTTTACGTCAAATCATTTTTAGTTCTTAAACACGTGTAGATACGTGTCAAAATTTAACATCTAAACTTTTAACTTTGGCCTTGATATCTGTACTATAAAAGTAAATGTAGTATATTGCGTATCACGATTATGCACCGAGGCTCAAGATAAATAGACATTTGAGATTAAAATGGACTACGAATCCTTTGGGTACCGACTCGGTGGTCATAAATTTAAGTCCTCGAACCCATGAAAACTGCCTCATTAGCACGACATGGGAGTGATCACAGACAGCGTAGACACTCTGTATTATTGAATGGTCAAAAATAGCCTTTATTAACAAGTTTTGGTTTGGGGTGAAGATTTTTATGCATATGGGTCTCACAAACTACTTTCCGATCTAAATATTCTGACAACTCTTGTGTGGTACATTAAGGAATTTTACACACACACACACGCACACACACACATATATATATGTACACACATACACACATACACACACCTATGTACACACACACACACGAGTGGAAGCAGGGCAGTGTTAAAGACGTTGACCTGCTCGGCCAGTAGTGCTCGAATTCGCTCTCGTGGGCTGAACCTTCTACGATTTCTCTAAACCTACCGTAACCGGACTTGTTGCCGCACGTAGTGAAACTACGTCGTTATACTGACAGGTAAAACTGTATACAGCTACTACACCTGTTTGCTACACAATCAAAACCTGCTCAAGTAGGTGTTGCCAAATGTGCTAAAGGTGCGGGTGGGCGGGAATTTATAATTTGAATACCGGATTATTAATTTAGTTATGCACAGTACAGCGTTGCGTTTCCCAAATAATTAAGTTATAATTAATTCATGCTAATTATTATTTTTCATACGCAATTATATAACTAACACTAAAATTATTTTATAATTAAAAATATCATATTTGAAATATAAGTTAATGGCAGCTTGTATCTTACGTAACTTCACAAAATTATCAACAACATTTCCTTCGTACGTTCGAGTGGTAATATTTACACACTTGGTATTTTCTACACCCACGCCTTTTTTTCCCCTCTATACATACTACTGATTAGGATGCAGACATTGCAAAAGTCACAGCTCACGCGAGCAAAGGCCACATAAGACCCACCCGGCCGGGCTGTGGACATTTGCTATCAGGCCCGACTGGAACAAGCTTGCAACAGGCTTTTCTGATCGTGAGTTACCTGTACAGGTCTCTTTGCATTGGAAATGAAAAAACTAAGGCAAATATAACCACACTGCACTAAGAAGGTGGCATTAGGCGCATTTGCGTGCAACAAGAACTGTTTCCTTGCAAGGTGTGAGATAACAGCACCTACCTTCGTAACGAAGAGTCCCTGGAAAATATTTCCCTTAAACACGATAATACGACTTATCACCCTACATAAGTTTATTAGAGATGTTCTAGAAATGTAAAGTGTCCTATTAGGCCACAATTTTTTTTATACACATTGCTATGAAATAAACTTGTTATATAAATAGGGCCTAGGTTTTTTGCTGTCACACATTAATTTTGATTATTTTAAGTTATTCTCTTTACGTTCAGCTTAGGTACAAAATTATTCGCTTGTTAACACTTTGTAGTATATGTTTGTATGATATACCACCCACCAATCTTTCGAATTTTTATTTTTGGATACAACGTTTAAATTTTTTTTAATTATTAAATTGTTTCCACGCTAAATAAAAAACCTAGTTTCAAATTCCTAAATCTATGAATGTTGTTGAAAGCATTTTTGAATTAATACTCTTTCAGTTGGCGCTATTGAATTCCTTATAGCATTTTCACTTTGACCATTGGGATTTATATTACCACCCAACACACAATCTCGAAAGTAAAACTAAATAAAAATATAAACAAATATTTGTTTTAACTTTTAGTTTCATTCTTTCTTTTTCTTTTTATTTTTTTTTCATTTCATGATTTTTTTTTTTTTTAGTCACGTCGTCTAGTTGTGAATATTTTCATTTATTTCTCATAACTATTTGAATTTATTTTTTCTTTTTTTGCAGGGAAATGCAGTTTTATAAGTTATTTATATTTTTTATCAAATTTATTTGTATCAGCTTGTCACAGAATTCTGCAACTTAGATAGAAACGTATTTGGTGTGCATAAGTTCTGCAACAAAATGTATGAAAAAGAATATAGAAAAAATTTGCTAATGAATTGTACTTTCCTGCAAGTATTTCACATTATTTTACGTACAGAGCTCTCAAAGACAGTGTTATGGAACATTTAAACTGGAGCCTCGATGAAAATATTTGATAGTGATTTACATCTCAAGGCCTTTCCATGAGACTGGGCATGTTAACTATGAGTAACGATTTAGGATGACTGAGGAGCAAGTATATTTTACCTTTACTTCATTCAAGTTAGCGACAATGCTACTATTCAGTTTTAATAAAAAAAATGAAGCAGAGACTGTTACCAGTATCTTAAAATACGGTTCAATTGTGGACACCAGTGTGCAGGAGAATGTGACAAACCAATATGGCAGCTGTTTTCACGCTCCAACTCCTGGTATCCTGGATTGTCACTGTCATAACGTACTATTGAACCTCTTGTTTGTTTGCAGGTAATGGAAAACAAAATGGAGGAGCCTAACATCTACGACAGCATGATGCATTACAAGAGGGAAGTCCCCGAGGCTGTTCGAGTCCTGTTGGAGCAAGCCCGCCAGTCCCGCCAGTAGCACACGACCCAACAAACACACACCGGCCCTGAACGATAACCCCACAACAAGCACACACACCTACAAACACACGCACACTCTCGCTATATATGTGTTTCAACATTACCGACCGAGTCATGAGGGATCTTTGGTGTGACATTTACTGTGCTTCTTTCCAAATAGCAACATGGATATTATACTCGTTTCATTAATCGTACAATTTCATCAAGTCAATACGAGTTACGTTATTTGTTGTTGTATTTTAATGTCATTACTGTTTCCCTTATGAGTTCATTTAGACGCTAAAACACAAAAATTATTATTGTAGTTTTTGTTACTGCCCTGCAAAATAATAAATTTATTTCTGTTTTGAGCATCCACAATAATGAAAATACAATAATTTTAAAGAACTCTTACATTTATCTTTTACATTCTGTTGAATAAAAGTGAAAATCTTACGCAGTTATCATTTGTATCAAACATTAATTCACTTTTGAGGCCATGTCTCATTAAAAATAACAAATCATTTTTATCATTAATTTTGTTTACAATTTTAGCTATAATTAATTGCTGAAGTAGTCTTAGTCTAATATTAGTTTTATTTGTGAGATTCCTAAGAAACTGAATTCTTGTTACTTGCTTGTAGAAGCAGTATGTAAGATAATGTAATTTCTTGTGAAATAACAATATTTTGTCAAACCATTTACTAAACGATTTAAGTACAATTAACTTCTTTCTCAACGCTCATAAAATACTAAGATTAAATATATGTAGTTGTATTTATTTCTTTTTGAAGTATACATGATATGAATAAACTCATACCTACTTAATTATTTTATATAATTATTAATTTTATATCTGTAACAAAAGCTTTTTCATAAGATTATTTTACATATTTTAAGGGACAAGAACAAGTGATGTAAATAAAAATGTGTAAGTAAAGAGAAAAACTTTATTTCATTTACAAACACTATCCACACGCCACTTGAACTTCCGCTGCATTCTTTTTATATTAGTAAAGCAGGATTTTTTTTATTAAGAATGAAATAACTAAATCCGGAATGATTATTGAAAACTTATGATTGATTTTATGCTTAAGATATTTCATCTTAGTTTAAAATTTAAAAAAAACAGTACCTCTCTTACGTAAATAAGGATACATAAAAAGTTTAGTTATGTATATTTGCGCTAGTAAAATAAATTTATGTATCTGCAGTACATTATTACTAGTTTAGTTTAAAACAATATTATCACTTTAGCAAGTCAAAAATTAATATGCATTTACATTTTGACTCTAAGACCGCGTCTACTCCGGAACAACTTAGTCGTCGCTTGGCGTAGACAATGTCGCGAAACTCTGGGTGTCAAGTGACACATTTTTATGTTTTGCCCCAAGTGTTGATCTCATCAGAGAATTGTCGGGTGACATGACGAGCGGCACGTCGAGCGACACGTGCAGATATGAGGTGACATGTCACTCAGGTGTAGCCAGCTTGTTTGACACGTTGCTTGCATATAGACAGGTTCATGTCGCGCTACAAATGTTATCCAACATGACGAGCAGCACGTCGAGAGACACGTGCAGACAAGAAGTGATGAGTCACTCAGGTGTAGCCAGCGTGATTGACAAGGACGAGTTGGTTGCGTGTAGACAGGTTCGTGTCGCGTGTCAGATGTTGCCAAACAGACGACCAGCACCCCAAGAGACACGTGCAGACACGTCACTCGAGTGTAGCCAGCGCGATTGACAAGTTCATGTCGCACGATAGATGTTCCCCGACATGACGAGTGGCGTAGACGTGGCTACATAACGGCTATTCGGACGCAGAGTTATCATCCCGTCGCTCGGTTTTCTCGGCAAGTGCCCCGACCGACAGAACCACACTAACAATGGGAGGAGGCCTCTATAACGACCCAGCTCGTCCATTTCACCTGCGCCGAGCAGTTACCGGCCGCCGCGGCCTCTCGGCGGCCGACAGCTTCTTCACTTTCACCGCGCCCATTGTTTACTTTCTCCGGGACGTGAACCGGGGCAGAAGAATTGCACGTCCCCAGAGCCATTAAGGGAACTCTTGTTTTGCAACAGGGACTTACATAGGTGACGCGAGAGCTACCTATTGGACAACCTTCCCACGTTCAGAGCGGCGAATGATTTAGTGTTGGCTACATCCACCAGGTTCAGCTTGAGTCACGAAACACTAACGGAGACAGGAAACATTTAACACACTCTTTTTACAACAAACTAAAATAAAAAAAAACAATTATTAATGTGAGTTTTTGAGGTTCGTGTATTAATTGACACGCCTCTATTTCACGAAAACATTTTTCACCAAGATATTTATTTTTTAAACACTATAGTATATTGGGTTGTAATGGTTGTTAGAATAATGTTTTACCTAGCTAGAGTTACTTCCACGCGAATCACAGACGTTCACCTGTACAATATACACCTCCCTATTGGCCTAGTCAAGGGCAGGAAAACACCCTCCCCGAACATAGCCAGAGTTAAAAAAAACTCTCGAGCTAAATATGAACACAAAATTTCGATGTTATTTTGTCCTGCAAAATAAGATTGTATATGTGTCAAACCGATAAATCTGTAGTTCAAAATATAGTAAAGCTGAGGCACGACAGCGGACTCGCATATCGGAGGGAGCGGGTTTGAATCTTGGTACGTCCATCCTGATTTTGGTTTTCAATGATTTTATGACATTACACCAAGAAAATGTTGCCATATGTACCTACTTACTACAGCCCATGGCTAATTCCTTTCTTAAGTTTTCTGGATTTATAGTTGCGTTAGCCGTCTAAAAAGGATTCGCTGCCAACGGGACGTTATATACAAAATAGATAAATATAAAAAAGAGCTAACTAACAATTGTTTAAAAATTTCCTTTTGGAGGAGGTGGTTAAGTACAAACACCAACATAAAAAAACTAAAGAAAAATTAAAATCCAGCATAAAAAATTACATTTTATGTTTGTATAATAGATAAAGACAGTTATATTTTACGAACATGTTAAGTGCCGAAATGTTTCTGAAGGCACTGTAACATATGATTGCTTCTATGATCGGAGGAATAATTCATATTAGGGCATATTTATTTGTCTCAAATCAGCTTTCCTAACGGACAAGTCAAGTGTGGCATCAGCTTTACACATCGGAAGTTGCCAGCAAAGGAAGAAGCGTTGCATACGTGTATACATTGTGTTAAATTCCAACAAGTAGTCGGTTTTTATATATAAATACTAATATCTCTAAGATAATTATAGCCTACCACGTACTATTCATGAAGTCGTCTAACTAACCTTATCTTAGTTGAGTCACAGCCTTGATGGGAAGCTGAAAATCACAGCGAAACGTAGGGTACACTCTTCCAATTAAACACAACTAAACCTCGAAAGTCAAGCTAAAGTTAGTTAACAGACCCGCAAATTTCGCCTTTTTTTCTTACACCAGGGTAGAATTCAAACATTTGTGTGTGTGTATATATACAGCCCGTATAATTTTTGCATTTTCTGTGGCCACATTTTACAAACACTACGGTCTGCAAGTGATTGTATCTTACAAATTGTGTACTTCTGTTATTGGTTTCTTTATCTTTAGGGCGAATCATGTAGGGATCTGCAAAATTAGAGTTAATGCTTGGCAACAAAAGAGACTAAAAACTGTTATAAATTTCAACTACCTCTCCCTCTTGGTCACGCGTTATTTGATAAACCTTAAAAAAATGTAAACCAATGAAAAATGTGAAAAAAAAAAACGTTGGAATCAGCCATTCTTGCGACAGGGGCCTATAGCATAATTTAGCGGCAACCAAGTCAAGGTAAACTGTAGTCCAATCAATGAAGCCGCATTAAGGTAAACGAGTATGGATTCTAGCCTACCGCGAAATGAATCCGCGATATTTTCCGGTCTCTAACTATAAGACGATGAGAAACCCTCAACGAAAGAAGAATAAAATCACAGGCTACCCAGTTGAGATACATCACAAGCAAGCAGTTAATGGAAAGTTAATGTTTGCACGAGTATGCAGAGGACATAGGAGTTTTTCTCGGATCTCATTGAACCTGAAATTTTTCATTTCAAATAAACACAAAGCCTGAAGTGATTTATCACGGAAAAATATGAATGTTTGCTTTATGTTTTTGTGTGTTGGTTGTACGTACTCGACAACGAAGTCCTTAGAGATGGAAGTACGCCAAACACAGAAAACTATTTTTTGTACTTTTACGAAAGACGCCATTGGAAACCAACTGGCAAGTAATAGTTTGTAATACCACAAGAACAATATTGTAAATGTGTGCAAAATTTTGCTATAGTTATTTCTGCATTTATGAAATACGCTTGGAAACAATACTGAATACTTGTCGCAATTACTAAAATTGGACGCCTAATTTAGCATATTAATTGATGTTTTATACTTGTATTTTTTAAACCAAGGGAAAAAATAATATTCAACAATATGCTTTAATTTGTTTAATTATGTTTATTAATGTGAGCAGTTAATACTGGAAAGCTAGCATGTTAACGGTTTACAAAATAACGTTATCTAATGTAGCTACTCGGACAACATAAAGCATAAATCCTTGGGCAATAAAGGGAACCCATTATTATTTTAAACACTTATTTTCTAGTGATACAGTTGTTTTAATCTAAATGTAAAAATGAGCAAATATCTGTAAGTTTACATATTTGTTTCAGTTCTATTTGAAAAACCATTTTACAGTGTACATTTAAGGAAAATCAAGGAAGGAATCTATATGGGCATGTATTTTTCGCGAAAACATTTTTGAGGCTAGCTGTATGTTAAAACACTGCAGCATCGTCTGTGTTTCGTGATTGATAAAACCACGATTATTGATCGAATTTATAGGGTGTAATAATATACTCGAAGCACGTATACATCAGCTTCACGTTTATGTTTGAACTACTGTGCTTTTGACACGACTTTGACAACCCTGAGCCATTTGTAAACAAGGAGAATAAGTGATTACCCAATAAATAGTGACTGGAAAAATTCGCGGATTCAATGGCATTCAGGCTAGCTGCCACAATCCTCTAATTACTCGGGAAAATGCCACTTGTTCATTGGCTGCTGACTTGTGAGATGTCATGACTGTGTAGCCTGTGATTAGATGCTTCTTTGGTTGAGGGTCTCTCATTGGTTTAGCGTCCTCCAGATAAACTGTGAGCCAATAGCAGAATTACAGCAAAGGTACAAATAATGGAAATTTGGGTCATTGCGAAATGAATTAGCATTTTTTTCCCTATCTACCAATAACGTGTAGCCTGCCAAATGATGTCACCTTGTTATCGACCAATGAGCACTTAAAAAGTCTTCATTACATATAGGCAAGTTAAGTCTAGCCTGGAGTGAAATGAAACCGCGAAATAATCGTGACTCTAGTCACACCAATGTCATGCAAAAAGGTAAAATTGAAAAAATTAATTAATTTGAAGCAAAACTAGATTGTGTGCGGTTTTTCTGACGCGATAGTCACCAATAATCTCCTGCTGAGAAGACCGTCTGACAAGAAAACAAATGGTGTAAGTACGAGACGTGACTATACACTAGAAGGTTCAGGGTTAAATTAACACATTTTTAAACATTTCTTAATTTTTCTCAACATTAACTCCTTTGTCTTGCTGTCCATACACACACCGATCTTGTGAAACATGTAACTTTCAAAGTTTTATCGCGCCGAATAAAGGAACCCACTCCCATTACTATCAATCTGAACTGTATACATAAGGAATCACCCCCAGAAATCTTTCGGGTGATATCAAATATCGTGGAATCCAAAAGCTTTAAATTTTTTTCAGCATGTATATTATCATTTAAAGTTAGTTGAAATCTTTATATAACTTATTAAAAAAGCTAAGAAAAAGATTAAAATTTGTAAGAATGTAGACATCTTCATAAATATGCCAAACATATAACAAATATTTAATCTAAACTAACATGCATATAAAATGAAATGACAACTTACTAAAAACATTATTCTACTCGAAAATAATGTCAACACAAAATTTT
Organism: Bacillus rossius redtenbacheri; assembly: GCF_032445375.1. Lineage (NCBI taxonomy): Eukaryota > Metazoa > Arthropoda > Insecta > Phasmatodea > Bacillidae > Bacillus > Bacillus rossius. Next base: position 59,761,925 of record NC_086331.1, on the reverse strand, counting down.
AAAACAAAAATTAAGTAATTATTATTAAAAGAATATTCTGTCCTCTTATTTAACTTATGTTGGACTTTTTTTTCAGTCATACTTATCCTGTATTTTGAACATTTTTCGTAATACATAGACATAATGTATTATACAATTATAAAATTTCGCGGATTCATTTAGCGATGGGCTAAAACTCATATGGTTATACCTTATTACTGCTTCTGCTATTGGCTCACAAATTATCTGGAGGAATCAAAGCCTATGATAAACACTCAACCAAAACTGTTTCGAATCAGAGATTCTACATTAGGACGTATTGTATGACATCAGCTAATGAGTGGGTGCTATTTGCCCGAGTATACGCAGAAATGTAGAGTCCATCCTGAAGGTCAATAAAACGACAAAAAAATTCGGTTCCAAGTCAAAAGGCTTTCATACATAGAATAATATATTTAACATTTTGACAACTATACTGTTGGTTTCTCAAGTAGTTATTAATAAATAATGCGCGTAGTTACATGTAAGAATATTTTTATTGGTAATTTTAAAAATATAATTTCTATAGCTGATGCACTAAAACTGACTTGCTTCTTGACTACAATGTTAGAGAAGCGTTGTGTGCGAGGAGAGAGCCTAACAGGCCATTGACTATCATGTATTTCAGATTTGGTAGCAGTGCGAATGTTGGACATTGACATATTTCAACCTTTTTTATGTGAATTGAGTTCCATTCAAACATTTTTACAATATATTTGATATGCGAGTGCTATATGCGAGACCAGATAAAAAATATAAATAATAAATATTAACATATTAAACTACACTTTATTCACATTGAAAAGATATGGAGTTAAATATTTTTTTTTCGGTTCAAGTTAAAAATTGAACTTATAAGTTATATAAAGATTTCAACTAACTTTAAATGATAATAAACATGCAGAAAAAAATTTAAAGCTTTTGGATTCCACGATATTTGATATCACCCGAAAGATTTCTGGGGGTGATACCTGATGAAAACTGAAGGTAAATAAATACAACACAACTTAATTTAAAGGTAATAAAATCCACCCCTGAACTTCACGTTTAGAAATCGTATATGTACATGATAACGAAAAATATTTATTAGTAATCAAACTACCATTCCGTGAATAGTATTTTATAATATGGAATTTTTCTCTTTAATAATAATCTATAAATAATGCCTTACTCGGTTGTTGGTTTACCCTCTGATTGAACACAAAATTTGTGCCTTCGGAAGTTACAGACAGTTGATGGCATCTTATTAAGAATAATGAGATAGAAAACAAAAACAGGCCTTATACGTATTGCAACTCCCTAGGATTCACCGTTTCGGCGTGAAAGGCAACCAAAAGTTTCAGCGGAAGTAGTGTAGGATAGCCGGTCCGGAAACTGGCTTCTGGTTGTGGTGTCTGTGGCCGGTGGTGTCGACCGCCATCTCTGACGTCACGGCGGCCATCTTGGATGGGTGTGACCTTGACCTTTGACCTAGACCTTGAATTTGACCTTCAAAACTTTTCAAAATTTGCCAAAATTGGGCAAAAATAGCCCAAAATTCCTCAAAAATCACCAAAATTTCCATTTCTGTGGAAACAAATTTCAAAAATTTTGATAAATTAAAAAAAAAATTCTTTTTGAGGGAAAAATTCCCGTTTCAAGGGAAAATTTCCCGTTTTTAGTCCATAAAAATACCAGAGGCTATAAATGTCCATATATAGGCTTAAGCATCCATGTCTACAGCCTCCGATAAGCCTCTGACGTCATCATGGATAGTGACGTCACCGTTGCGAATTCCGTTACGGTCGTCATCTTTAACTTTTTTATTTATTATCCGATTTTAATGAAAAAAATTAAAAAAATTACAAAAAAATCAAATAATAAAATTTTAATAAAAATATTTAAAAAACAAACATTTACGACACGGAGCTCGGTGTTCTCGGTTATAACCCGGTGAGGGCAAAAAAAAATGGCAACCGATCCTCCCTGGCTTGTACTAGAACTCTAACATTGCACAACAATGAGAAATTCACAAGCTAGCAGAATTTTTTGTATTTTTTCGTTTTATTTTTATTTTTTTATTAATTTTTTTTCTGTAATTTCATGACATCAAAGAAAACTTGAGATGGTTTTCTCCGTGTGCTTCCCATTATTCTTGTCAATATTATGGTGGTTTTCTCCGTGTGCTCCTGAATATTCTTGTCAATATTTTGATGGTTTTCTCCAAGCTCTTCAGATTATTCTTGACAATATTTTGATGGTTCTCTTTTAGTGCTTCTCATTATTCCTGACTAGACATCTGATGGTTTTCTCCGAGTGCTTCTGGTTACAGATGAGAAATTGATCTCCGCATGAAGGACTTTTTACCTAATGAGTTATATCATTTTATCCTGTGATGCAATTAAATTGTTAATTTCTGGTACTAAATCAGAACTGACAACATTGTTTTTATAAGGTGGATTTAAAAAAAAAACTTTACTCAGTCCAAAAATATCTGATAAGACGGCAGAGAAACACTATCACGAAGGACGAACTTCCTTCTCCTTGATGTCTAGCGAAGCCATCCTTCTTTTGCGATCATTAGTGAGCATCCCGCATCCCACATAAAATAAATAATATTTACCTGCAAGCAAAAATGTGTCGACATCTGTTTTTGACAAGCAGAACTACTTGCATCAATTCGCTTTGCATTAATTAACTTAACTCTCGCTGATGAAATATTTAAAAAATTCTATTTTTAGAAATGGTTCCAATTGGAAAACTGTCAGTTTGTATCTAACATTAGTCACAGAAACTACCATGGATCATGGTTTGTTATCTGCAGCTGAATCGGAAGGAATCCGCTTCAGATATTGTGGCAAGGATTTTGTCAAGAAAAGGAATGCTAGACGTCATGAGAGGAATGATTGTGCTAAAAACCCACTACGTAAAATGTTAAGCTGTAATCGGTGTAGCAGGTTGTTAACACGAATTGACAGCTTAAAAAGATATGGTAGAACATGTAAAGCCAAGCCTACTTACGGCATAGAGGACATCGATGGATCCACTAGACTAAAGAAGAGTGATCGGCATTACGACAATAATTTTCCTTGTCCTGAGCGTGATGGTATTAGCTCACCTGATCGTGACGAAGAACATAAATTGAAGGATGCTGATGGCTTCGGGAAGACTGAAACTAAAGGAAGAATCAACCCCGTGAAAAGTGAGAATACATTCAAGCCTATATTCAGTAGATCCTCCATACTTTGTAAAAATGATGTACTCCTAAAAAGGAAGCAAGAAGACGATGAAGACACTTCGACATCATCGATATCGAATTCATACGGTAATCTGGGTGAAGAGGATGTATTCTACAGTGATTGTTACAGTGACTCTGAGGCTGTTGACAAAGGCATAGACTGTAATGAAGCACCTAAAGCTGACAAGATCGAAGAATGTGGCGGTGTCCTGAGACCGAAACGATGGAAACGACGTGTTATAATAAATAAATATGATAACGCTTATTATGATCACTGGGACGATTGTGATATTAAAAGTATTTATAATAAACAAGCAAGTAAGATGGTGGTACAAGAGATTGATTACACATCATGGAAAGATCCAAACATATTGGTTGACCGGCTAAGACTTCTACATGGCTCGCTTTGTGCAGGAAACTATTCGTGCATCAAAGAAATATCCTTCATACTCAAATAACTGAGGAAAACTGCCTACATACAATAATGGCTTATTTTACTTGTATTTGTATACTGTTGGGAAATAAATTAAATATTGAAAGTAAAAATTTAATGTTTTTATTTCTTGTATTCTGTTTCCAACAAAGCCTGTGTTTCCGCTACTGTATGTGTGATCATTCCGTTTTTTGTGTGTTCGTTCCTGTGTGTGTACTGTGTGTGCGTTCCGTTTCCTGTGTGTACTGTGTGTGCTGTGTGTACGTTCCGTTTCCTGTGTGTACTGTGTGTACATTCCGTTTTTTCCTATGTGTAATATTTCTTCAACCCGCATCATACGGCCTCTGTATCTTTGGAATCTACTGGACGGAAAAAAAACAGGACCAATGAATGGTGATGCAAATATTACCTTACTGGCTACGATGGTTTAAGGATCACATAATTTTATTCGCCTAATACATAAGTCCGGTATCTGGCTATTCTTGAGAACTTGCTGACATCATTAATGCTGAATTTGGAGGGAAGTTGTACCAACAATGGAGCAGTACCTGATGGCAGAAAATACAACAGCGACGCAGATCCCGCTGCCATCGTCGAAGACAACCACGATTAACTCTATTGAAAGTGTACCATCGTCAACGACGACGCAGATCCCGATGTCAGTGATGCCAATAACACTAGAGGCGACTTCAAAAAGCATGGTTCCATCAGCAGAAGAAACTTTAATGTCTCCAGTACTGGCTGCAGGTGAAAACCTAATAAATTACGTTTCGGCGTCGATGGAGATTTCAATGACCACGAAAACATTTTGGTGAATTTTGGCGAATTTTTGACAAATTTTGAGTCATTTATGCCCATTTTTAGCAAAATTTGAAGGTCAAAGGTCAATGTAAGATCATCCAAGATAGCCACTGTGATGTCACAATCAAAGATGGTAGATACCGAAACCACACTCAGAACCCAGTCCCAGTACCTAACAATCTATACTTACTGTCGATGATTGAGATTATGCATTGTCATGTGTTCTGATGATTGGGAATGAGAGTCGAATTGAGTGTCGATGATAGAAAATGAGTGAAGTATTGTGTGTCGATGATGGAAAATGGGGTTTCAAATGATTTTCGATGATGGAAAATGAATGTTGACTTGAGTATCGATGATATAAAATGAGTATCGAAGATGTAAAATGAGTGTCAATGGTGAAAATGTTGTGTAGAATTAAGTGTTGATGACGGAGTATAAACCATTAGCATGTTTGTGGATGATGGGGAATGAGTGTCGATGATGAAAAATGAGTGTCGAATTACTTGAATGAATGAATGTGTAGTTAGGTTTTGTAGGTTCAATGGTTTAGAGACTGTGTAAATTTTCTGATTATATCCACTGTCAGACGTGTCCAACTAGCAACCAGTATGTAATTGAATGCCTGAATGTAAGCAAATGGAGTGTTTTCTAGTTAACTTATTTTAGTGGTCTGTGTTGATTTAGTGTAGTAAAGTAGACTGATGAATATAAATTTGAAGCCGACTGTAGAATGGTCATGAGTTTATATTATATATATATATATATATATATATATATATATATGTGTGTGTGTGTGATCGACTGTGTGTATGTAAATGAATGCTGGTGACCTGATAGTATTTTGTGTAATTTTTCGAAAATATTTGTAGATGTGTAGTATGTCAAGCAGAAACACGTCTCTTATGGATTACAGTAGGGCTTTTGGTTCGTAGGCTTTTGTCATAAGCCATAGCAAGGATTGACACTGAGGACCTCGTGTTACGAAGATTTTGGGTACCGAATTTTGCCATTGACCATATCTTGGCTGTAGGTATAGCAAGTCTGAATACCTCCTTGCTTGTGGACGAGAGGTACAAATACTTTACTTTGGCCCTAGCTATGTACAGGATGAAATATTGTAGTCATGTGTTCTAGTCATTTTAAGTCAGTTGGGGTTATGATTAGCTGTACGTATTCAAAGTTATATTTAAGTACTATTTGTCAGAGACTCTTGGTCCTCTAGTAAGCTTAAATGTACTGAGTATTTACGCTGTTCGATTATTTTCCGGAATAAAATTAATACTTATTTACATTAAAATTTATAAAAAGTAATATAACATTAAAAAAGTAATGAAAATTGTTGTTGATTAGACTCACATATTATGTCAGCAACTTGAATATATGTTTCCTTCACCGAGAGAAATATTTTGTCGGTGTAACCAAATTTAGTTAGGCACAACCAAATCATTTGTTTATGTATGAGCAATTAAATATTTTGTTGTTGTTATCAAATAAAATTTTTGGGCAGATTTGTTTGTTCCAAACATTTAATGTTTGGTTTGCTCAACCAAATCTCTGCCCACATCCTACAAAATAGTTTGTTGGTTCAACTAAATGTTTGGTTGGTACAAATTGCTTGTTATCATTACCAAATATTTTGTTGGTTCAACCAAGTATATTGTCAGTTCAATAAATGTTTTATTGTTACAACTATATTAATTTTATCATTACTAAATATGTTGTTGGTCCCACCAAAGATATTGTCAGTTCAAACAAATGTTTTATTGGTACAACCATATTACTTTTATCGTTACCAAATATTTCAACCAAAGATGTGGTCAGTTCAACAAAATATTTTATTTGTGCAACCATACTGCTTTTATCATTACATAATATTCTGTTGGTTCAACTAAATACTTTGCCAGTTACACCTATTAGTTTGTAAGTTCAACCCAATCCTGTTTCTCCCCAAATTAACATTTGGTTGGTTCTGCAAAATTCCCATTTATTTTACCAGATTGGTTGTTGGTTCAACTAAATACTATGTTTACCATTGCAAATATTTTTTTCTCAATAAATAAATAGGAAATAAAGATAAACTTTAAATTTCAATCTCTTCAATAGAAAAAAAACTTGCGTTTAGGTAACTACATAATACTGATTGAAATTGAGAAACAAGTAATTTCAAATCACGTGTATTAACTACTTCGAAATATGAAAATTTGGATGTCTATTTCTTTCATTCATTCATCATTGCACATAGGAACTCTTATTAAAATAAACTTATAATACTCTAGATTTTACTTTCCCTCCATATGCAACTTGATTTGTCTGCAAGCATATTAAAAAAAAAGCAAAAAATCTCAAATTGGGTAAATTAAAATGTAAAAGGTATTGAAAAAATAAGTATCAACATAACAAGCGACGAGCATTAATAATTTCCCCAATATTTGAATATAGCCCTACATTGACATAGTTGTTACCATTTTACTTGTTTTTTTATTCAAATTAATCACATATTAATGGAAAAAACTTACTTAAAAAAATCACACATATTAAGAAAATTTACAAAAATAATTATTGCTTTAATTTTTTTCAGTAGAGTACCAATTAACACAGCACACTTTCTCAGAATAGATACCAGCAACTACAGAAAGCCCAATAGCAACATAAAAAATATTGTAATAGTCCTATGAAAGTTATTTTTCAGATTAAAGGGTAAACTAAACTCTGCAGTTAATATTTCAACGAATTTCAGGAACACATGTTGGTTCCAGAAATGCTGAATGCTTGCACACAACTTTCTACAAATCACACACATAACACATTAAAACTAGAAGAGGAGGGTGAAAATACTAAATTAATTAATTTTTAAGATCAGCATTTTCTATATGACACACACCAAGGCAAAAACAAGGTGTAAACGAAAATATTTCACTCAACTGCAATAAGTCCACTAAACTGCTAAATCCCCAATCTTCCAAAAGTACCATGGTTTTCTCATTAAACATTTTATAGATCAGCATGTGCGCACATATTAACGGAAACATGAAATAAACAACGTGATGCCCATAATATTCTCTTTTCAGGACCACAATGAAGTCGCTTCAACAGCAGCATTATAGATCATAGCCAACAAAATATAAATCGGAAAATCAGTGTCGCCAACCAAATTGTTTAGTAGACATAACAAAATATTTTGTTGGCACTACAAAATATTCATTGAAAGTGTTATATTTTAATTAAATATATTGTTTTGTTTGTAGAATAATAATGATTTGTTTGGCTAACCAAATATCTGTTTCAAGGGCTCAACCAATCAAATAATTGTTTGATAAAAAAAATACTTTTTTAAAAAATAATATTTTTTTGCGATGTTGTGTCACTTGTTTAGAGCATTTAAGATTTAGTTGGATCAAATAAAAATTTGGAAAATAAAATAAATATTGCTTGAACGAAACAACCATCATGCAAACCAATCTATTTGGTTTATATAACCAAATCTTTTTTACATGCTTTATATTAGCTTCACCTGTATGTTTGTCTGTCCGTCTGTAACTCTTTCGACTAAGAGTGAGTGACTCATCACTGTAAAATGTCCCACCAATTTCATTACGTTCGTTAGCCGAGCGGTCTAAGGCGCGCGACTTCTGTGACGTCAGGTTTCGGATTCAGCGATCGTGGATTCTACTCCCGGCCACGCCGAAAAAAAGAATGTTTTTTTTTTTTCCCGGTAAACTCTAAGATTATATCCATACATCTAACTGTAAATGATTCGGAGAGACTTTACCATTTCTTTGTGACGTTGCAACTCCAAATAGTTATCTCAGATGGTAATAGGTAGTGTCGGTAACTCATTTCCCTATGATGATTATACATAAATATAGTTTAAGAAACTAAAAAAAACATGCTTTTAAAGAATATCAAACTAAAAAGTTAAAAATAAATATAGTTTAAAAAACTAAAGAAACATGCTTTTAAAGATTATCAAACTAAAAAGTAAAAAATAATTTTAAAATTTAATTTATGACAATAGTATATAAGCAATACTAGTATAAATGAGAAAAAAGCATGGGGCGCTTAATATATAAAAAAAAATATGGCACAAAGCGCCTCAAGCTTTTTTCTCATTTATACTAGTATTGCTTATATACTATTGTCATAAATTAAATTTTAAAAAATTTTTTACTTTTTAGTTTGATAATCTTTAAAAGCATGTTTCTTTAGTTTTTTAAACTATATTTTCTCTGTGTAAGTAGCATGCCTCTCAGTTTGTTACTTGTTATGAGCGTTTGAGCATAGTTTAGGTTTACTAGTCTGACTTTTAATTCAGGTATACTTGTGAACTCGATGGTATCTTTCACATCTTTAACGGTAACCTCAATGGAGGTTGTACCAACGGTGCTACAGATCCCGATTGCATTGGGGCCAACCGCTGCAGAGATCTTGGTGGAAGGTCTAGCATCGTCGACGGGGAACATGATGGCAGCGACGCAATGACGCTACCAACTTCAGAGATTTCGATGTTGGCTGCACCTGCTACCGTGTCACTGCAATAGCCTTGAACACATGCAGTATCGATGGCAAAGAAGACCACAATACCTGCAATTACGAAGTATTTAGTGAATCGAACATTATTTTTGACATTTACAGCTCCTGCTTCAGTCGTCACTACCTCGGGTTCTTCGACATATAGTACAGATGCTCTGCCAAAGTAGACTGTTTAATCTCCAGCTCACGTGACAGTCGGGACTTTGTTGATTGAGCCTACAGCAGTGCACATTAGAAGTAACATAGTTTCCAAGTCTTTGATGACTTAAAATCTATCTATGAGTCATCAGTGAAGGTACTATGACAAAGGTTTTAAATATCGACAGAATGCAAGAAAACACGAAACCCCCGACTGCAGAAGGACCGATAATCGTGCGACATTTTCGTGTGACGAATGTGGTGTACATTTCACACAGAAATGTTATTTGACCAGGCACTGTAAAAACCAAAGTTCATTTGCCAGCTGTACATAGAAGAACTGTTGGTAATAGCAGAGGATTTCTGATATCTATAGCAACTGCACCATCACATAATTAGTCTACTAAAGACTTATTAAAATAAGATTCTGTTACTCCTTCAGCGGGTTTTACGTCATCGGAAACTTCTGGAGAAGCATTCGAATATTATTATACCTTGCTGTGTATATGTCGCTATTGTAGTAAAAATTTTAAACGACGACGAAATATACGAATTCATGAAAATAATGGTTGAAGAAATAATTTTGACTCTACGAAATTTCTGTATGAGAAGTGTGGGGTTCTGGTCAAACGAAAATTTTACTTGAAAAAACACTATAAAATTTGTAAAGGTAGGGCTCTGGCATCAATATCTACGTGGGCTCTAAAGTACAAGATTCATTAAAAGGTTTACCAGGATTAGTGCGAGACAGATGTATTATTTGGCACTCTAAAAACAAATAGAAAATATGTTTGTGATTGGCAGATGTATGTAGCATAGACTGAGATATTGATGCGATATATATATAAGTTTTATATTTAAACATTATGTAAATGTGTCTGATTTAAAATAAATTATTAAAAGTAGTATAGGATAGCCGGTCCGCGCCAGGCTTCAGGCTGTGGTGTGTGGTTGGGTCAATGACCGACCGACCACTGACGTCACGGTGGCTATTTTGGACTCAATAATTACTCAAAATTCATCAAAAATGACTCAAAATGACTAAAAATTTCACTTTTAAGGGGAAATTTTCTCGTTGTCTTCCAAAATAATTGAAAAATTAGGAATTCGAATAACAACAAAATTATTTTGCCTTAGAAAGAACACATATTCCCAAAAATGGCTTAAGCATCCATGTCTACAGCCTCTGATAAGCCGTTTCTAGGAATTAGGATGCCATGACCACCATTTTGAATTATGACGTCACCGTTGCAAATTACGTTACCACCACCATCTTGAAAATATTTATTTACTATCAAATATTAATAAAAAAATTCTATGATTATCAATAAATTTCATTAACTAAAATTAAAAAAAAATATTAAAAAACCACAATTGCACATTTCGTTACGACCACAATTTTGGATTCTACAAATGTTGCATATTCGTTATGCCCGCCATCTTTGTTGAGTATGTTGTCTTCGTTACACTTTAGGTTACGGCCGCCATATTGGATTCTATAAATGTTGCACTTTTCGTTACGGCCACCATGTTGGAAAACCGTAATTTTTATGCTAGAAATGTAGAAAAATTTAAAAAATTATAAAAAAATTATTAATTATAATATGATAAAATACTATTTAAAAATGCACTTAGGCCTTTAAGTCCTCGGTTCGAATCCAGCAAGAGCAAAACTATTGAAAAATTTTGTGATAGATCCTTCCTCCACAGAAGCCAAACTGCAGACTGACCTCCCACCACCAATACCAAGGTATATAGCGTCAGCTAGTATGACGTCATGTCCACCATCTTGTTTTCGTCTGCTGGAGACCGACATCTTGTGTTCGTCTACTAGATTGCGCTACCGTCACATTGGTTAAAACTTTACCTGCTAGAGTGCAGTAATAATTTATTATTATGGAGACAGCTGCTATCTTGTCATTTAGGCGCCATCTTGGATTTGTGCAATTATTTAGCTAGAAATTCGGGAAAAATTCCAAAATTCATTAATAAATTTGCAATCAGTGTAAGGATTGATTCAATCAGTTCATATCCTTGGTTCGATCCCTGGATGATGCAAAAATTCCTAATTCTATGTAAACACAATAATTTCAATTAATCATCTTCAAAGTCCAAAAAGAAGCATAGTTTCCTACCAACCAACATCCTATAAGCCGTTATGACCACCATCTTGGAAATGTGTATTTATTGATCTAGAAATACGGGGAAAATTATTAAATTCATCGAAAAAAATTATTTATTAATTAACTGATTAATTGGTTCGATTCCATTTAGTGTTTATCAGATGTCTCAGAGCTTATTATTTGACTGAGAAATGTCACT